>NC_090937.1:1203615830-1204215830 GCF_040938575.1 Ambystoma mexicanum
ACTTTCCCGCTGGCAGGCGAAAGCCGGCCCTCCCACGAGAAGGCCCAAAACAAAAAGGCCCTGTTCTGCACCCACCAGACCCATTGCCACCAGTCCCTGTAGCGGGCAGGAGCACCTACCAGCCATACCCCGGCAATATCTTTTTACTTGTGCACTACATCTGGCACGCAAGCGAATACCTGCGCAGGAGACTCAGCTTATACCAGCTGATCTGAGGATTCGACTCTATCAGCTGATCCGAGGATTCGAATTGAGGTAGGAGCCTGCCCCTGCATCACTGATTCAGCCAACATCCATGGCCCACTGCAGCTACTAGATCTGATCCTAAACCCCTGTGCTGCACACACAGAGGTGAGCAGTTGCACTGAAATGTACTTGCTACGAGTATTCTCGTGGTCTTGCACCCTGTCCGAGCTGTTTGTCCTAACCTTGCCTGTGCCTATCATGGCCGCCGCTCCACACGGCACGATAGCAAGGCCCAGTACATGCTGCCATGCAATGTACTTTAACTTACCCAGACGTCCCCGCCGGCAGGTGGAAGCCGGCCCTCCCACGAGAAGGCCCGAAACGAAAAGGGCCTGTTCTGCGCACTGATGCGCGGGTCCAATTTGCATCTCTAACCAACGGTAAGAGAAAACCACCACCCTAGACATTGCTCTCCTGCTACTGCCACCAGTCACGTCCAAAGTACGTCCAAGTGGTCCTACAAAACAATGCCATAAACATTTTACTCTCATCTAACCCCACAAGCACATTGTTTTGTCATAACCACGTGTCCCTACCCAAGGATCCTCATGATTATTGCCACTCCAGCATCTCTTAGCTTTAACCACCGATTAACAATATCTTGGAATACTGGCCTTTTCTACCCTGCCATTCATTCTGATTTATTTAAACCTGTTACGTTTTATTCTAGTTAGTAAACAAAGTTGCGGATCGACAGTTGTATAAATCTACATGCGCTTGTATCGATCTGGCCACAATAAGGGGTTCACCTGCTAACTAACGTGCGCCAAGATTGCATATTCGCTAAAAGCTAATGCATTACATCCTATCATTTCTAATTGCCAACTTTTACGCTGTCACGTTGAACAGATTTACTTGTGCCTCTGCTTGCTCATTGTATTAAGCCTACTCCTAGCTCCTCGTTACCCAGGCTAAGTCTGCATACTGATTAAGCTAAATGTGCCTAACATTAACAATCTCTTGCAAGTTATACCTGCCTGTCAATAGCCTAACTTCCCTCCAGTCTTAGCTAACCTGATTCTGCCAGCATAATGCAAGCTGTACCGAAACTACCTATATTCATTGTTGCCAGTTGCGCCTGTTGATGTTGTATGCTCCAACCACTTGCTAGTTACCATTTAATATTGAATTGGCTTTATCACATTTACTGTGCACTCCTCCTGTCCACATTTTCAACCACAAGAATTATTGTAAACTTTAGTATGCACTCCCTATATTCCTATTCAGTACATATGCACGTTAGCACTGATTGCACTCACCCCTCCTTACCAAACTGCAATCTTACAACATTGTATACTCCCACACTGCATAGCTCTGTGCCAAAGTACATCATGCCCTGTATTAAGCCGTATCTGAATTCATCAGCCCTATGGCTTGAACAGTTTGCGTGTAAAACCACGCCTAACCAACCTTGTGCACTCAGCTTTAGGAATCTGACATCAGGTTCTAGATTTAGCAAAAAATGTCACCACCCCTGTCTCTCCAAAACTAAAATCCCAACCCTCACAGCAACCCCTACCGGCATAGACGACAATACCTCTGCTCCTAAAAACACTCAAACCACCCACCCTAATTGCTCGCCTGCGGTAAAAGACACTATAATCAAAGGTGCGCTTTCCACGCAAGATCGCTCCCAGAGCATACGCTCGACATCGCTGACTTCATTGTAGCCGAGAACCTTGACTTTTTATCTGTTACCAAAACATGGCTACACGCAGCATCCTGACGATCATTGACTTTAGCAATACCTGACATCTATGCCATCATTAGATGTGACAGGGACACCAATCAGTCAAAAGGTGGAGGCATCACCTTTATCTTTAAAGATGCTTTACAGCTCAGACACATCCTTAACGACCAGACCCCTCCACTGAGCTACTATCGGTCAAATTACCGTTATCATCCAATCAAACTGCCATAGAACATCTTATCTATCAACCACCAGGAACTATTTCCTCCTTTGCAGAAGACATTTCTACCCTCCTTTCCGTCATTACTAAGCCTAACTCCAAAATAATTCTCCTTGGTGATCTCAATCTGCGATACCAAGACCCAAATGACCTTAAAGCCGTTGACCTCACCAGCTTGCTGGTTGACTTAGGATTTAATCACCACATTCATGAACTGACTCACATCAAAGGGAGAACCCTCGACTGGCTTGCTGACCTGAACTGCAGCATTAACCTGACAGCAGTTACATCCTGCATCTGGTCTGATCATCATAAGATAACCTTCATAGTCAAAGCAACCTCTCTAAATCCTAAATCCAGCATTGCACCTTCCATCCAGACCCGCAACAAAAGGATATCACCAAGGAGAGACTACTCCCTCTTATCCTCCCCCTTCTTAATAATGCCGCCGTACCCTGCTCAGACCCTTCAGTCCTAGTTGATACCTACAACCAAACAATCCTAAAAGCATTAAATTCCATAGCTCTTTTAAAACTGTGCAAACCAAAACCACATGCACACCTCAACTCGTGGTTTACACCACAGCTGACAGACTTATGCAAATCTAAAAGAAATGCAGAGTCACACTGGAAAAATCATCCAACAGATGCCAACAAAAATACATTGATCACTGCCTCCACCAACTACAAGGAAGCAATACTGATAGCAAAAAAGGACACATAAAAAAACACATCTTGCAGGCAGAATCCAACACCAACGATCTCTTCAAGATTCTTAAAGAACTTAAATCTCCCATAGCCCCTACTTACAAGTGCATCACCGACTCCTCATGGTGTTCTAATATCCAAAAAGCACTTCTTGATAAAAATAGCTACTCTGAAGACTAAATTCAACAACAAAAAGTGCAGCTTACCTTCAGATCCACTATCTGCAGTACTGCTCTTAACTTATCAGCACCTGCTCCCACTTTTAAAGCATTCAGCTTCTCCCCATTATCGATTTGGGAAGTGGAAAATATAATTAAAAAACTCAAACCGACCAACTGTCAAGGCGACTCCTGCCCGGCACCCATCATCAAGGAAGCAGCCCACGACCTAGCCCCTTTTATTACTACCTTCATCAATGCCTCGTTCAAATCAGGTACTGTTCCAGACAACCTTAAAGACTCTTGAGTCATCCATCTCATTAAAAAACATACCCTCGATCCCAGCAACCCCTCAAACTACAGACCCATCACCATGGTTCTTTTCTCTTGAAAATCTTGGACTGAGTGGCTTATTTACAAATTCAGGAATAACTCGAATCCAACAAACTCCTAGGTCTCCGGCAATCAGACTTCCACCCCACACATGTAACAGAGACAGCCCTCATTGACCTAAAAACACAAATTGAGGATCTCAAAGATAAGGGCAAGCTTGCCTTATTACTTCTACTAGACCTCGCAGCAGCTTTCGACCTGGCCAATCATCAAATTTTCTATGACCACCTAAAAACTGCTGCTCACTTCTCAGACGAGGCTACATCCTGGATCAGATCTTTCCTGTCAAACAGAACCATGCCTGTCTTCTCCCCGTCTGCCTCGGCTGATCCATCACTAGTCATGTGTGGCATCCCGCAAGGGTCTTGTGTATCTCCTACACTGTATAATATGTTTCAAAACCACTATTCGATATTCTCGACTATCTGGGTGTCAATTACACTAACTATGCGGATGACACGCACATACTCATTTCCATCACTGGTAACTATATAACTGATTCAAGAGCAATGAGGTCTATACAGCCTAGATGGCACACCACAAACTATGCTTAAATGATTATAAGACAGAATTACTTATCCTAGGCTCCCAACTCAGACTTAACAAACTGGATCCTGCCTTTAAAGCATTTATCATTGATGGGAACACCATTAAGGTGTCTAATTACAAGTGGCACAGCGAGTAGTGCGCTTACTTTGACATCTGTGCAGAGCCTGGTAACGCAGGTTCCAATCCCGGCGGGGCCAAACTCAGCCTTTCATCCTTCTGAGGTCGATAAATGAGCACCACACACCGTGGGTAATAATAAGCAGTGCTTAGATACCTGAGGGTTCGTAGCGCTATATAAATGCCAAATTATTATTATTATTATTATTATTATTATTATTATTATTATTATTATTATTATTATTATTAATGACACCAAAACTCTCAGCTTCTATCTGGATTCTACTCTCTCACTGATGAGACGAATTAATGCAGTGGTCTCAGCATCAGCATGTACATGCAAACTTGTGACAGCTTGCAGACCTTTCATCACTGCCTCTAATTGCATCATCTTGGCCGAAATTGACTACTGTAATGCCCATTACTTGAGTACTAGTCAGAAGAACATCAGCAAACTTCAGGTAGCCAGAATAATGCTTTCAGAGCAGCCCTTAATGTCCCTAGAAAATCGCACATCTCTGACACAAGACAGAGTCTCCGCTGGGTCCCTATTGCACTCAGAATCTCACACAAAACCCTTGCACTTAAACATAAGTGTCTAACCAACCATGCACAAGAATATCTGGACAACCGATTCAGCGCACACACAGCCACTCGGCCACTCAGATCTGCCCACTCACTTGCTATACCCAGATTTAAACTACAGAAATCAGGGGGGTCCAGCTTCACAGTCCTTGCCTCCAATCTCTGGAACACACTCCCCAATACTCTCAGAACTGAACTCCCATACCTTGCATTTAAGAACAAAGCCAAATCTTGGCTCATTGAGCAGGACCTAGCTGCCGTAACTGTATAAATGCAAATCCTGTCATACTTCTGCAAACATTCTATCTAGCAGTACTTGCATATACTGATTGCCTTATACATACTATTTGTAAATGTGTATTTCCCTTGTAAAATTATGTAGTATATGTACCTTTATTCACCATACACTTCCTCTATGTACCATGTACCGACAAGAACTGTAATTGAAGGATGTTACCTGTAACCCTGGCAAGACATGTGCCCAGATGCCCCCGGGCCAAGTGCTCAATATAAATAAACCAAATACCAAATACCAACAAATACTTGAGTGGGGTAGCTTGGACAGCTAACTGGGTCTCTGGACAGGGGACAGAAGTCTGGTCACTGTACAGCAGCTAGGCTCTTCTCTAGGGACTCAGAGAGGCAACAGGGGTCTGGTCTCAGTAGATAGTGAGGTGCATCAGCTGGGCAAAGTAGCTCTGGTCTCAGAATGGTCCCAAAAAGGGTACCACTGCCTTTCCCCTTTTTCCCACTGAATTATTGGGATTTTTGTGGGGGGTTTCTAGAAACGTGGTTCTTCCTGAATAGGGTCAGCTAGCTCTGGCCTGGCAGTGGAATCTTGAATCTTGCAGGGTGAATTTGGAATGTCTGGATCTCTGAACGCGTGGAGCTGGAAAGCCAGAAGAGAGTGTCTGTCCAGAGCTACCTATGTCTCCCTTTTATATAAGGAGCATGACATCAGAGTATTTTTACTATGTGGGCTGCACTAAGCTAGGCCTACCTCTCAATCAGGTAGGTGAAGCTATACTGTTGCCTCCTCCCTGGAAGAAGATTGGACTGAAGGAGGTGACTCAGTTTTATGGCATGTGCTTTTATGATGTACAGGGCCATTCCACAGTTACTTTTGCCAAAATCGGTTATGACACAAAAATGCACCTATGATATTGTTTAGCCATTCTAATAATCTTTTGCAATTTCTAATGGGAACCATAAACCCTAAAAATCTACAAATCGGTAGACTGAAGCCTTTCAATGTGGGACATATTTGCATCTAACTTTCATAACCGTGTCATGTACAATTATTCCATGAATGTCATTTTTCAGGAGTTTGCGTCCCCTCCATGCTAGAGAGGTCCACATCATCATGTTTTAAAGGCGCAAAAATTACATTCCCACTGTTAAAATATCACATTACTGCATTTTCAGGTTGCAGAAATGAAAGTTTTCAGAAAAAAAGTCTTTTGACCCAGTTGGGCCGGCTTTGTTCCCAAAGATGAGCAGTGTTTCCAACCCCCAAGACAAATGTCTCTCTCTGGCCCACTGGCCTATAGGTTGTTGTGATGACTACTTTGATCGTGGCAGTTGCAGCTCATGAGAGGTGTCACCAGGAATTCACACCTATGTGTTCTGGCAGTTCTTTGTTTCATGCTGAAGCTGTGCCGCTTCGTCTGAGGAGGGTGCAAGATGCTTCCCCTGTTCTCAGTAAAGGCAAGGCCCTTTGAATCCAGTGCCTGTCAAACTTGTTCTATTTGCCCAAAGTCATTTTATTATTTATTTATGTTTCTTTCCCTTAACCAAAAAGCAAGTCTTTTAGAAATAAATATCATGTATATGTTTAAAGCAAGCCCCCATGACAATTCTATTCAAGCACAGGACCTTAGTTTAACATTTCATTTTTTAAATGCATTTTCTTGTTTGTCAAAAGCACCTTTCACGAGTGGGTTAATATTGGAGCCTGGTCACTGCACATCAGCTAGGCTCTCCTCTAGGGACTCAGAGAGGCCCCCATTTGCTGGTCTATGGTCTGAAGATAGATGGGCATGAATGTGTTTTACCGGAAACACTGTGTTATGTTGAACAATGGACAAGGGCATCAGTGCGCAGTCATTTTAAATGCAGGACATTTTCCTTTTGAGTGGGAAGTTTTGAGATGGCAGCATAGCAGTGCTGCCTTTGAATTATTTTTTTTGGTGCACATGAAGAAAACACTGGCAGCCATTATCGGGGTGTTTCAGGTTCCATCTGGCCCCATATGTGCTTGGTAAAAACAGTGCAGCTATTATTTTGGTGACTGTAAAACACAGTTTTGATGCAAGGCAATGCATCAAATGCCAGCGCCGTAATTCTGCTGGTATCTGCTGAAAATGCAGTTTGGTGATGTAGCAAGGTTCTGCTGGGATGATAAATGTGCCCCAGAGATCCTCCCCCTGCTTCCCCGAGACTTCTTGTTGAGGGAAAGTCCGGCAAAGTGGGGTTCATCGGGCGGAGTTCTTCATCCATCAGGGAGCGGTACGCCACGATCCTCCCTTGGTCTTTTGTTCGAGAGTGTGGCACAACACTCCCTTTCCTTCATTCCCTTTCCGGGTCCCGGGGAGATCCGCATGGGTCTACGAGGGAATTAAATTAGTAATCTAATAGAAGATATATAAAAAACAGGTTTTAGAATCTTGCACTGACAGTTTTCCGAGAAGGTTGACATCAGTGGGACAACAATACATTACATTTACAATTAGCAGCAGACAAATGACCTAACAATGCAAAGACAGCACTTTTTTTTACACCACCCTTTCATTACATCTTTTTTTTCACTAACACTGAAGAAAAGTTCTCCTTGTTTGATAGATATACCTATGGACCTACCTATTCCCGTCTGCTTATTCTTTTTCTTGCTTCTTATTCTCCCAGGGTCTCCTCTATTTGACTTTCCTTGGGCTCCTCAATAAGATGCAAAGTGTGCCTGGGGTGACAACTCGTTAACTGTTTAATGTGGATCAATTTCTCTTCTGACAGCAGAAGATGTGTCAGAAGATGCGGTTGATCATCAGGGCAGATGCTGTTTCTGCCTTGCAATTTGAGGCTGGGAGACATTCCACCCAATTGGTAAACAACTGTTAACATGTACTTGTTCCTCCTAGCGGAGTGAATCACGGGCTCGATGAAATATACTTGTAAATCTGACCAAGGGAGAGGAGGGGAGCTCGGTGTGTGAGAGAACTTGGCTGAGATTGTGCACACACAAGACACCCCTTCAAATATGGGTCAAGACCCTGCCCAATGTGTGGGCAGTATGCAACCTCCCACAAGATTTCTAGAGTAGTATGAAACACCCGATGACCGGCTGTGGCCACGTCATGGGCGTGACTTAGCATCAGGCTTCAGAATGAGGTAGGTACCACCCACTGGTTGCATCCAGAGATGGATCTCCTTACCAACAAACCATCTTGGATTCGGAACATTTTGGGACACTTCATAATACCCTGAGATCCTCTTTCCCAATGTAATCAGTTTCCGTCAGAGGAAAGTTCTCAGGGTCCTCAATGTGTTGGTCAAATTTCCCAATAATCAGATCCCCTTTTTGTGCTGTGATTAAATCAGCATCTGGGGTCTCCTTACTCCACTGAGATGTTGAGAGTTTATTGTGAGCATTGGTCTGGGACCTAGTGCCAGCAGTGACCTGGATTTCCCCCAACAGTGACTCGATCTAAAGGAGATCCGCCCGGATGGCTCCGGTTTTGGCCAGCTGATCAGCCAGGTCATTTCCAGTTTCCCCTTGTTATCTTTCTTTGGCTCCTTTCCCTCATCCTTCTTCTGGGTTGCCCCAGAATCCTTGTGAGTAGCCCTATTGGCAACCCACAAGTCAGCAGCCTTACCTAACATCTTTGGATCTATCCCCTTAGAATCAGCCAAGTGCTGTTTGAGATCAGGAGAACAGACATCGTAAATTGACTCCAACATAACAAGATTTCTCATACCTTCATAAGTGTTTGCTCTGTAACCCTTAACCCAACCATCTAAGTTTTTCAAACGTCCACATACCCAGGTAGCCCAAGGGGTACCATCATGCTTTTTGAAGGTCCTAAACCTCTTAAGGTACTGGTTAGGGGTATTCCAAAATCTATCAATTAAAGCTAGCTTCACACACTCATAATCCATCCTATCCTCCTCCCCCAACTCCATCACAACATCAAATGCAACAGTGGGTAGCCTGAAGAAGATCCAGGGAAGGACCTGATTCCTTTAAGACCTTGAATCCCACGGTTATATTCAAGCACTGCCAACCAATCCAAAATATCAAGCTTAACCTCATACATACCCACAATTTCTTTAGGCATGAGGGCCTCTTAGGACTGGAAGAGCTAGAAGACTCTGGGAGACAAGCATTTTCAAGAGATAACCTTTCCATTTCTAGTTCATCATTCAACTCCATTTTTCTGAGCTTAAGTTCTTGGTGTTTTTGTTCAGTTTGAGCATTTAAATGTTTGAATTCCAGTTCAAGTCTCATCTTTTCTAGAGCAATGAATTCAGGAATGAGTGTAGGACCAGATGGGGTCCCAGTGGACCAAGGTTGAGGTTGCTGAGCAGGTAAGGGAACAGGGAGGGCTATATTAGGAGACACATCTTCTTCCTCTAACTAATCAATAATAGACACATTATCATCCTCATTATTTTCCACATTTGCCTGAGAGTTAGGCATTTCAGACTCACTCCCCAGACTTTGGTTCTTTACAAACTTTTCAATCAATTCAGACAGTTTGCCTTTGGTAGAGAGGTTCCCTTCTCTACACAGAGTTTTTAAATAAAAAACAGAGTAACTAAGGCGGGTGTCCTGACTGTAGCTTTCCATATCAGACATGATTAATATTGCTTTTTAGTGATGTTAGCCTTGTGGTTAGTTGATCCAAGGTAATAGCAGCACTCTAAGTGTAATTACTATACTTGATCCTCACTGCTGTACACCAGTGTTAGGCAGAATTATATGAAGTACCCTTTGGGAAAACCACACACAATTAAGACTACAAGTGACAGTACAAACTCACCTTTGGTACAAGCCTGTACTACAACATAAAGTGGTAGCAATGGCTGACCAGCCAGACTCTCAAGAGCAAGTGAGCAGTATCAATAGTTACACAAAGGACAGCAATTACTATGATTCAAACAAACACTGACTCAAGAGTAAAAGAATATACATTTATTTACACATCAGTTGTATAAATCTCACTTAAGTAAAGCAGTTGAAAAATCACACAATTAATACACCACACCACTCCCAATAGATTTTGGACAAGTTAAGCTAAAACATGAAGTGTGAGCAAAATGGACCTTCAACAATTTAAAAACGGAGGGAAAGTCAAAGTTGGATACAAATTGAGCAGCACCAACAGGTAAGTAAGCAGGGCAATCTAGAAAGAGGATCTACAATGATGGAATCAAATCAAAAAGGCTTAGGGCCAAAGTCAATAGGACAAAAGTCTTTTGCTCAAGATCACACAGTTCAGGGTAGTTCGCGGTTAAGACTTTGCCAAGAGTTCCAGACGAAGTTGGTCGGCAGGAAAGTTAGTATGAAGAGAAGGACGGCCCCCGGATTGGCAAAAGGTTTCACATACCTTCACCACGGCTGGATGAAACGAACAACCAGATTTGCACAGTACCTTAAAATGGAAAAGAAGCTGTAGCTGAGGCGGACGTTCCTGGCAGGTCCTGCAGGCTCACGGTTCCTGAAGCGACTGTCGGACTGACATGAAGTATGAAGACTGGAGGGTCCTGAACTGCCCAGGCAAGAAACCAGCAGCAGAGAAAAGGTGCACTCCTTAAAACCCAAGCAGGGTCCGAGCAGGGTCCGACCTTCCTAGCTATCCGGTTCACTGTAGCTCTGTACAGCAAATTCGACCAGAGGAGGGAGTCCTGGCTTGCAGTTTGGGTGAACTGGTTGGTCCCACCAGTTCAGGGGAAGTAGATTCCTGTTAGATCTTCTCTGTCATTGGAGCCTGAAGATTTGGACCTGCAGCAGGGCTTCACCGGGCGGTTCAGTCATTGTAGGGATCCTCGTCTGTGAACTCCTCATCAGTTATTTCGTTCCAGTGGCGACTCTGCCTTTCCAATCCCAGAGACCTGCTTTTTATGCAGTTTTCCCCCATTCACACAGCCTGACTGTCAATCACACAGCAGAGTGGCTGTCCTGGCGGGACAGTCACCTAGCCAATCAAACAGGAGTGTGACTTGTGTTACCAAGGGAACCCAGGGCAGGGGTCCTAAAATCCCTCCCTCCCATCCTGCCTACCCAGACTTTCATGCGCCTAAGTAGGGCTTCTGCAGAGAAGCCCGCAAAAAGACAGTGAACAAAGGAACCAAACCTGGTTTGGCGCGTGGAGTAAAACACGAGAAAGACATTTTTAAAAACAAATGGCGAATAAACCCAGCCGGAACCTTATAAAAACGTATATGGTCAAGCGTGTTTAAGTTCGAGGCTACCAAGATAGCTTATTTAAGATAACCACAGTAGGAAAAATAGGGAAGTTAACACTGCCACCAGCCAAGTCTTGATGAACAGGGAGCAAAATAATGCTCCAAGAGAAACAGACAAAAATTGATAAGTATTAACCCTTCCCAGTACTCTATGTAAGATAGTTTGCACCACTCCTGTGTTTTTTTTAAAGAGATTAATGAAGTCAATGGCAACTTTACATGTTCTGGGAGACAGTAGTAAGTTTCAGAAAATGGAGTCTGAGTCGGGAAGTCTAAAAGAAAACCCTGTGTCACTGCACTGAACGTGCTCTGTAACACACAGTAAACAGATGATGCCTATGGAGAAGGTGAAGCTCCACAGTCTATGAACACACAAATGTTAAAACATACACAGTAAAACACATGTAAGAGTGGGAAAAAATGCTCATACTCTTACCAGGTGAAAACAAAAAAAATCCTAGAAATCCAGCAAAGCTGCTAAGGGACTCAGTAGGTAAGGGAAATTAGCCATTCTGGAGAATTCTCCCTCACAATGGGTGGTTATTTTTCAATACCCACACTGTTGCCAGGAGTGCCTTTTCACAATCGTTGAATTTTTCTACAACAAAGTATAAAGTCTTGCTTGCATAGGAGATGACTTTATTGATCTTATCATGCTTTTGATATAATACTGCTATCAAGCATGTATTCGAGAACCACGTCGCCAAGAAGAACAGGGTAAGCTATACAAGGTGCTTGTGATAGACTTCTTTGGAGTTGTTTTACTGCCTCGGCTTTTTCTGGACCCCTCTCCCACTTGACCCCACCTTCAACAGATGGATCAGGGGTCTTCTGAAATCTGCGTAATCCTCAATGAACTTTCTACTGTAATTAGTCAGTCCAATGAGGCTTCGTAGCTCACGCAGAGTTGTGGGGTCTTTTACTTTTAGTAGTGCTTTTAGTTCGCCTGTGGACAGAGACCTCAAGGATTATTTCATGTCCCAAGAAGTTGCCAAGGGTCCTGCACTACTGTGCCTTCTGGAAGTACAGTTTTGCTCCGGCAACCCTCAACTGGGTCAGAACATAATGGATTTCTGCTATGTGTTCCTCCAAAATTGACCTTTTAATCAAGACATCATCCACATAGGCCAGGTTACCCCTTTCACCCAAGTTGGCATGGCCTTATGTAAGAAGATGTTGAATTAGTTGCCGGAGTTTATGTATCCGAAGGGAGTCCGGTCCACATGTACTGCTACCCCCCCAAAGTTAAAGGCCACCTTGTATTAGTCCTCCCTACTGACAGGCAGGATCCAGTATCCATTTGTCAGGTCAATGGTGGTGTATACCTTTGACCCCAGGATCTGGGCCAGCCCTTGGCCAATGTAGGGGAGAAGCCATCGGGACATGTCGACCCTTTTGTTCTGCTCCCTAAGGTCTGCGCAAAGTCTCCATTGGCCATATGATTTTAAAATCCCCAGCACCGGATTATTAAAGGTGCTGTGGACTGGACAAATTATCCCACGGGACTCTAGATTTTTGCTTATTTCTGTCAAGGACTCCATAGATGTGCGAGGCAAGCAATATTGCTTCACAAACACAGGAGTCATTCCAGGGTCTGTGGGAATTGTGGTAGTATGTATCTCGGTACGACCACATTCGTACGAGTCCACAGCAGAGTTAGCTTGGAAATCTAAGAACTTCTGTTTCAACTTTTGCTTTTGTTCCTCAGTCTCACAGGCATCAGTGAGGTTGACCCGCTCTTCAACCATTTGCCTAAAGCCTGGAAAGACTTAGGGTTTTGCTATCTCAGCGGCCTCCTCCAGCTAGGTGGAGAGGTCTCTGGTTAAAGTGTTGACCTAGACAGAGGGTTTCAGGTAGGAGAGGCTGTCATTGTGCACCTGGAAGATCACCTCATCCTTCCTGATGTCTCAGGTCACCTCTTCCTCCCCTTAAGGGCAGGAAGAGTACACCAGGAAATTCCCCCCTTGCTGGGTGAAGATCCTGTCCCGTGGTATGTCACTGTCACTGTCATTGTCATAGCAGTCATCGGGATTTGGTCCTATCAGTTAATTTCCTAGATACATGGAAAAATGCTGGTCACCCACCGCCATTCCAATAATGGTGCCTGCGCCCAGAGTGATACTCCTGAGGTCGCTGTTATCCACCTATATTGGAATAGTGTAGTATTCTCCATTGACTAATGTTGTTGGGTTTAACCCCAACCCCTTCTGTTGAAGATGGGCATTGAGGTGTACATATGCGTCTGGATTTTGTAGTTTCTGTCCTCTTTTAATTTTTAAGTCAAGTGGGAATTGTCGAATCCGTCCTGGGATGGTGACCTCCTCTCCAATTTGAACTTCAACCGCATACGGCAGCAATTGAGCTGACCGAAATGCCTTTTCAGAATCATCAAAGCCCATGTGATTTCCGCTTAGTCGGGAACAGGCCTTGTAATTTATGAGATCCACATTAATTGCAAACCGATTGAGAATGTCACACTGATTGAGAATGTCACTGCCTAAACAGAATGCAGCAGGGACATCTCGTACGACCCAGCAATTATGGTCTATGCTTTTGTCACCTATAGAAATGTTGAGAATGCACCTGCTAAGCATAAGATATTTGGAATTGGGAGTTTCCAGTCCCATTTCCCACTTATCAATCAATTTAAATGTTAGAATGGTTGGATCATTTGGGAATTTTCTGAACATGGCTTTGCTGATGAAGCTCTTTCCGTTGTTCAAACACACTCGGGTGAGAACAGACTCCTTCCCCTCATTTAACTGAATAGGGAGGAACAGCTGTTCTCTAATTTTCTGAATGTCAGCTAAACTTTGAACTGGTTTTTCATTACTTTTGACTATATAGTTTGTATTTTCAGATTGTGAATTGGTATACAATTTCAAAGTATTTCCAGAAACTGGAAGGAAGGTTGATTTTCAGGAATGGAGAGGCGTTCCCCTCAACAGTTTGTTGTCGTACTGTAATGTCAGGTATTTGATTATTTTGGAAATAAGTATAAAAAAGTATAAAAAAGATTTTTCTTCCCAAACCGGTACGCCTGCGGCCTTCCGGTGTAGGAAGGAAAATCATTTACAAGATGGCCACCCGGGGTTCCCACTTTGAGGACCTAGGATGCTAGTGGTCTTCATCTATTGAAAAGGACGCTATTTTTACATTGCGCTAATAAAAACCTATGAAATTCAGTAAAAAAAATGTGTTAAAGGGATGTTATGGATAAGTTGCACTAATAAAAACCTATGAAATTAAATAAAAAAACATTGTTAAAGGGAAGCTGAAGGCGGAGTGTATAAAGAGACACGGAGCATGATCGGGGGTTTGGGGGTACAATAGGGAGACACGGGGCATGAGCGGGGGGTGGGGGTAACGGGAGGTAGACATGGGGCATGAGCGGGGGGTGGGGGCACGGGAGGTAGACACGGGGCATGAGCGGTTGGTGGGGGGAACGGGAGGCAGACACAGGACATGAGCAGGGGTTGGGGGAACAGGAGGGAAAGACGGGGCATGAGCGGTGGGTGGGCAGAACAGGAGGGAGACACGGGGCATGAGCAGGTAGTGGGGGAACAGAGGAGACACAGGGCATGAGCGGGGAGTGGGGGGACAGGTGGGAGACACGGGGCATGAGCGGGGGGTGGGGGGAACAGGGGAGAACCGGGGCATGAGCGGGGGTAGGGGGAATGGGAGGGAAACACTGGGCATGAGCGGGGGGTGGGCGGGTACAGGAGGAAGACACGGGGCATGAGTGGGGGGTGGGGGGAATGGGAGGGAGACACAGGGCATGAGCGGGGGGTGGGGGAACGGGAGAGAGACACTGGGCATGAACGGGGGTGGGGGGTAACAGGGGGGACACAGGGCAGAGCGGGGGTTGGGGGAACAGGGGAGACATGGGGCATGAGCGGAGGGTGGGGGGAAACGGGAGGGAGACATGGTCATGAGCAGGGGGTGGGGGGAACAGGGGAGACACAGGGCATGAGCGGGGCGTGAGGGGGAACAGGAGGGAGACACGGGGCATGGGTGAGGGTGAATGGGAGGAAGACACGGGGCATGAGCGGGGTAACAGGGGAGACACGGGGCATGAGTGGGGGGTGGGGGGAACGGGAGGGAGACATTGTGTCAAAAGTGAAATTATTTTGTGCCTCCTATTGCAATACATATATTAATATTGGCCTCCACCAAGCTGCTCGAAAGTCGCTTGCAAAAGAATCTGTGTTGCAAGGTCCTGACCTTAAAACAATGTAAGCCGCCATTTTAGGTCAATCCGCCATTTTAGGATTGGCTTTGTAAAAGTCACCCTGTGAGTTAAAATGGTGGACAATGTCATTCCAGAATACAACATGGCTGTCTTGACCTCTGTACATAGCTCATATGTAACTTGCCTGCAGGCCACTTGTTGAGGTTGTGAACTGAGACCTTGTCCTTCGTTGACCTGTGTGTAAAAGGATTACTTGTGCAATGAAACTAATCCACAAGCATATGTTGAAACAATGTATTCAAATACTGAACGTAGAACATCTGTTTAACTACATTGTATTAATGTTTGAGAAGACCTGCATGGAAAATCTAGAATACACAGTTATTGCATAGGTTTGTTCATACATGTATTAAAGGTAAACCAGTTATATGCGGTTGTTCGAGACTTGGCACAAACCCTCGATCGGTGATGATTTAATTGGAATATCTACCCAAAGTGCGGCTGGTCATGGTGCCCACCAAGTGTATAAAAAGCGAATGCATTCTAATGTACAACGTCTCTCACTGAACACACTGAACCACGCTGGAGTTCATTGTGTTGTACTGAGGGCCGATAGCTATCTGATTTTGCTCTGTTTTTGTAACTGGATTCAGTATAAAATAAAGTACTTTGTATGTTCCTTTGTAACCCGTGTTCGGTGTATTTCCTTTTGGGGCACTCAGCCTCGATATTTTGATTCTGTTTTCACAGTTGGCGCCCAAATAGGGACCCTCAAGATTGATGCCGGATTGTTGAAGGTTGACGCACGCTATCGGACCGGGATCGGATGGTGTGACATAAGGGGCCCCAATGAACGCGACGTGACACCTCAGCAGCGCTGCACGACCCGATCCTTGGACAATAAGCGTGTAGTTTGAGACGGCATCTTGACGAGAGTCCACTTATCGAGGCGGGCAGATTTGCCAAAATCACCATACACGAGGTAAGTTTAGTTAGGTAAGATTCTTAGGTTTGGTTAGGTGAGTCGTGACCCGATTCATAATTTAATCCTGACAATTTGAATTTTGGCGCATTGTATCTGCAGACACAATTATTGACCAGGTAACATAAAGAATTTGAGATATGCCTGGGAAATTGTCTACCTGCTTTAGGGCATTATTCCGCAGTGATAGACAATCTTTGGAATTTAGCCGTCCCGCACCACAGGAGGGGTCGCCGGCATGTACTATGTACTGTAAGCATGGCATTGGAAGTTTAGTATTTAATGACATTTGGCACAGACAAACCAGACATGCCTCCAAACTTCAGTGGCCAATCAATGGTAGTTTTGAAATCCCTCGTATTGAGTATTTAGAGTCGATTCTATTTAAGAAAAAGGCTAGACCTGCAGCATTTGATGTTTTGCAGAATTGGAAAAAAGAAGCGTTGCAACAACTTAAAAGTAGAGAGAAGCATGCGCGCCGTCACAAGACGAACGCCAAAAAAGCACTATTGTATGACCAAGATAAACATTCTGAATCGACTAGAAATATGGATAGGGCTTTCTCACTCGGTATTCAGAAAATCTATCCTTCTAAAGATCTTCATATTTCTGATGAGTTTATTGACAAATTATTAAATGAACGAAGGCCTGGTGCTTCTGCGCCACCTCCGTATGTTCCTCTTCCTGCTGCTTTGCCTCTTCCTCCTGTTATTCCTACTCCACCTGTTGTTGTTCCTGTTGTTCTTGCTCCGCCCAATGTTCACTTTCCTCCAGCTCCCCCACCTCTTTTTATCGCACCAGTTACAGTACCTCCATCAAATTTGCCTGCTCCCTCTCTTCCAAGTGGTCATGAGCCACTTGAAATCGATCGAGGTGCAGGGTCAAAGGTTGTCACTCGCAATACTGTACCACCGGAGAAGAAACGTGAGTTAATTGCATGGGCTAAGCATTGTATGGAGAAGGATGATCAAGCTAGCGCTTTTGCCACACTTTGTAATATGGATAATTTTCCTGAGAAAAATGTTTTATTGAAGGTTTAGGGATTCAGTTATGCATAATGTGGGGAAGATTAAATAATGCGGATCTTCCTCAAGGGTTAAGGGATCTAAATACTCTAGCACTTTCTAGAGACACTATGGAGAAGGTAAATGAGCATGTCGAGAGGTTGTTTGGGTATAGAAAGGAGTTAGAAAAGTTACAGGTTGAGGATGACGAGGAGGAAAATATGTATGTACAGAAACGGTTCCTTCCGTGTCATAAATCGATATCAGAGGAAACGCAAATTTTGTAAGAAAGACGTGATTAGATGGATTTCAGACATATTGGAAACAGCAACTTAACTTAACCATAACTAAGATATATATATTACATGGCCACAGTAGTGGCCATGTAGTAATGGTTAAGTTGCTGTTTCCATAGGAAGAGCACTTTTTGGGTGGCTTATAACTTCGCTCTCTCTGCAAACAAAGTATTTGGGTCACTCTGAATTCTTTTGCAAAGTTTGGTGAGGATTCGTCCAGGGGGGGCAAAGTTATAGGGGGGGTCCCAAAACTTTTTTTTTCCCATAGACTGAATGGGAAAAAAATTTTGCTCGCGCCTACAGCCCAAACTGCTGGACGGATTTGGTGAAAATCCGTCCAGTAGTTTTTTAAAATGACCAAAAAGTAGGTAATAAAAAATTAGTGATATCTGTGTTCGGTTCGCGGACACACTTCCCTGTTCGCTCCGCGGACAGAGTCCTGATTGGCCAATCGTCTTGCGTGATGTTCGCGGACATGCAACGTGTTCACTGATTGGACGGCGTGGAGCGTGAAGCGCGTCAGATTTATCGGTAGCGCCCGCCATCTTGGATTCGCGGACGTCCGCGGACAGCGCGGTGAAACTTTGTTCAAAATGTGGATTTTGTTCAGTGTGTTGGTGTGTAGGAGTGTTTGGGGAGAGTGGGAGTGTATGAGATAGGATGAAAGCTGTGTTATTTATGTGTTAGACGTTCTTTTTGTGTTCGATTTGTTTGCGGACATCACGGGTGTTCTGAAATGTTCTAAATAAACTGACTGGGGGGTGTTCTAAGGACTCAATATGTGTCCGTTTTGTTCGCAAGCAAAGTGAAACTGTTCTAAGAACACTTGCGGTGTCCGGGGAGTGTTCGTAGGGGGTGTCCTGAGGATGCTGTCCGTATTGTTCTCTGTCAAGTTGAATGTGTTCTAAGAACACCCGCGGTGTCCTGAAATGTTCACAAATAAGCAAAATGGTGGTGTTCTGAAGACGTTTTTGAGAACACTCCCGGTGTCCTGAAATGTTCGTAGGGGGTGTCCTGAGGACGCTGTCCGTATTGTTCTCTGTCAAGTTGAATGTGTTCCAAGAACACCCGCGGTGTCCTGAAATGTTTGCAAATAAACAAAATGGGGGTGTTCTGAAGACGCTTCTAAGAACACTCGCGGTGTCCGGGGAGTGTTCGTAGGGGGTGAGCTGACGACGCTGTCCGTATTGTTCTCTGTCAAGTTGAATGTGTCCTAAGAACACTCGCGGTGTCCTGAAATGTTCGCAAATAAACAAGATGGTGGTGTTCTGAAGATGCTTCTAAGAACACCCCCGGTGTCCTGGAATGTTCGTAGGGGGTGTCCTGAGGACGCTGTCCGTATTGTTCTCTGTCAAGTTGAATGTGTTCTAAGAACACCCGCGGTGTCCTGAAATGTTCGCAAATAAACAAAATGGGGGTGTTCTGAAGACGCTTCTAAGAACACTCGCGGTGTCCGGGGAGTGTTCGTAGGGGGTGTCCTGAGGACGCTGTCCGTATTGTTCTCTGTCAAGTTGAATGTGTCCTAAGAACACTCGCGGTGTCCCGAAATGTTCGCAAATAAACACGATGGTGGTGTTCTGAAGACGCTTCTAAGAACACTTGCGGTGTCCGGGGAGTGTTCGTAGGGGGTGTCCTGAGGACGCTGTCCGTATTGTTCTCTGTCAAGTTGAATGTGTCCTAAGAACACTCGCGGTGTCCTGAAATGTTCGCAAATAAACAAGATGGTGGTGTTCTGAAGAAGCTTCTAAGAAAGCTCCCGGTGTCCTGGAATGTTCATAGGGGGTGTCCTGAGGACGCTGTCCGTATTGTTCTCTGTCAAGTTGAATATGTCCTAAGAACCCTCGCGGTGTCCTGAAATGTTCGCAAATAAACAAGATGGTGGTGTTCTGAAGACGCTTCTAAGAACACTCGCGGTGTCCGGGGAGTGTTTGTAGGGGGTGTCCTGAGGACGCTGTCCGTATTGTTCTCTGTCAAGTTGAATGTGTTCTAAGAACACCAGCGGTGTCCTGAAATGTTCGCAAATAAACAAAATGGGGGTGTTCTGAAGACGTTTTTGAGAACACTCCCGGTGTCCTGGAATGTTCGTAGGGGGTGTCCTTAGGACGCTGTACGTATTGTTCGTTGTTAAGTTGAAAGTGTTCTAAGAACTATCGCGTTGTTCTGAAATGTTCGAAGGGGGTGTCCTGAAAACGTTGTCCGTATTGTTCGCTGGCAAGTTCAAAGTGTTCTAAGAACACTCACATTGTTCGCGGACATTAAAAGTTTCCCATAGATCATAGTTGAAATGTTTGACTCTATGGATGTGATATGCTGCGGTGGTTGTTGCCAGGGCATAGAGTCTATGCCCTGGCAACAACCACCGCAGCATATCACATTCATATTCGGTTATAACTTTGGGTGAAAAACAAATGTATAAGGAACAAAGGTATTAGATACTATGGATGTGATA
Organism: Ambystoma mexicanum; assembly: GCF_040938575.1. Lineage (NCBI taxonomy): Eukaryota > Metazoa > Chordata > Amphibia > Caudata > Ambystomatidae > Ambystoma > Ambystoma mexicanum. Next base: position 1,203,635,881 of record NC_090937.1, read on the forward strand.
TGCTGCTATGGTTGTCCTTATTATTGTATACTTACTGTTTGGTCTAGTAATGGGAGTCCATGTTTTTCTTCTTCATTTCTGTGATAAAAGAAAATAGCATGTTAGTATTAGTATTTTGTAATGACTTATTACATTGTATAAGCAATATACTTTTATTTTTTTTTCGACCCTCATATTTAGTAGAGTACAAATCAGAGTACTGTGCAATTTGCTCAGTTTCTGTATTTGTTGCTAAAATCATTGGATCTGTGGGAGAAAAAAAAAACCATGTTCGATTAAAAAAAAAACCTTTTTCTGTTATGCTACAGTTTATTTGTTTGTTTGTTTTCCGTGTTCACTTGTTGTTTCTGGCTAATGCTTTATACTTTGCTTTGTTGTATTTTTTTTGGAGCAGTAACAGATTCTTCATTTGTTTTGATATTATAAAATTTTGGAGCAGTTAGATACCAATTGGCGTATTCTAACTGTGTATTTTGTGGCCTAATTTAGTGGTATTCATTTATCTGATTAGTTGTTGTAGAATCTTTGAGCTGTTAGATAGCTTTTGGAGTATTCTAACAGTTTATATTTTTTTAACACAAATTTACTTAAAGGTTTAAATACAGTTTATTTGTCAAATTTTGGTTTTAAGAACATCAAATAAGCGTTTGTAAGATTTGCTGGTAATCTCTGCTTTAGAGTAATGGTACTATCATTACATTCAAACCATCCACATTTCTTTTTTATATATGCAGTGTAGTGCCCTGAATTGGTTGTGGCTCCTGCGTGGTAGATTATACCTATTGTTGTGAAGGTTTTCTTACCAAGTGATATTTGACCATGTGTGAATCCAGTCAGCTTGCAGTTGTTTTTGGTACCATCTGCATTGTAACGTAGAAGCATTGGTATTACGTATTTACCATGTGTTTGTATTACTAACGTGGAGCGATTATCTGAATTGCAGGTAGAGCATAATCTACCATGGTTTGCATTTTGTACAAGTTGCTGAAATGGAATGGATTCACAATTTGGTATTGATATATATATGAAGCGTTCATTGGGGATTTCTTCTTATGTCACATTGTTGCAGAGAGTGCATGTATGTTTCCACATGTATGAAATCTGAAAGACTTCATTTATAGGTATGTTTTTGTTTTCCAGTACTTGCAGTAAGTACATTAGAAATTATTGTGGATCTTCCTGTGAGTTTATAGTGAATTTCACCATTCCAGCACAGTAGTCCAATTGTCGTCTTATTCCAAAAACACTATATGTGTTGTCAGGATTGTTTGCTGCATTTCTGTGAAGTACTAACATTTGCAAACACAATGGGTCTGTACTGTGTAAGTAAATGTTGTCAACAATTGGTGGTAATTGAAATAGAATATGCATTGCTACTTTTGCATAGCAACTTACACCAACTATATTTGAGAATTTAAATGGTCTAGGTAGTTCTGTATCTAACTGCTTTTTTTGGAGTTTGTCTTCCTTCTTTAAAGAAGTACCTGGTTTACTTTCTCTAATTAATTCTTTTTTGTTTGTGGTACATGATGAAGTATTAGTTTCTTTTACTCTCTTTGGAGGATTTGCAGTGAAGTCCTGTTGCATTTCTGTTTGATTTAGTTTTCTTTTACAACGTTTTAGTTTTTGTGGAACAGAATTGCAAGCCGATTCATGGAATAATTAGCGCCGCGCAAGTGGCCAAAAACGTGCGAATCGCAGTGGAATAGCGAAAATCGCAGTGGAATAGCGAAAATCGCACGAAAAGCAGCGCACATCGATTCATGGAAGGCCGTGCGCGAGAAAACCATCGGACGTGCGATAAGAAAGTGCGCGGCGCACGTTGGCGCACAGGCCATCTAACGGCGTGCGCCAGGCCACAGCGAAAATCGCACAGTCCACAGCGAAAATCGCACATAGCGCGGCGCACGCAACAAAAGTAGGCGGAACACGGGGCGTAACACTCGGAATGGGGAACAACTTGCCAAAATGTGGGCGTCACGGGGAAAGCACAGGGTAAAAGTGCGCGGAACGCCCACACGCTCGCCTACAACACGTATTCATGGAATAGAATAGGGCAAAAAAGCGCACGCTCAAACCAGCGCACAGGCACAAACACGACCGCCACAAGAAAGCAGGCGGTAGCGTCTCTGCGCCTGGAAGAAATGTGCGCTAAAAGGTGCGCCAACAAATAGCACCTATATACAGCCATGATGAATGTCCAATACTGTGGCTCTCCAGGATAAATGACGTACAAAGGGGTACCCACAAACACAGACACGCGCTGAGAGAAAAAATAAACGTGTGCGTGTATACCGGGGTGCGCGGGAAGTTGCACACGCGATATGGCCGGGTACGTGGATTTCAGGGGTGCGCGGGAAGTTCCACACGCGATATGGCCGGGTACGTGGATTTCAGGGGTGCGCGGGAAGTACCACACGCGATTAGTCAGGGTACGTGGATTTCAGGGGTGCGCAGGAAGTCCCACACGCGATTAGGCAGGGTACGTGGATTGCAGGGTTGCGCGGGAAGTTCCACACGCGATATGGCCGGGTACGTGGATTTCAGGGGTGCGCGGGAAGTACCACACGCGATTAGTCAGGGTACATGAATTTCAGGGGTGCGCGGGAAGTCCCACACGCGATTAGGCAGGGTACGTGGATTGCAGGGTTGCGCGGGAAGTTCCATACGCGATATGGCCGTGTACGTGGATTTCTGGGGTGCGCGGGAAGTTCCACACGCGACATGGCCGTGTACGTGGATTTCAGGGGTGCGCGGGAAGTTCCACACGCGATTAGGCAGGGTACGTGGATTTCAGGGGTGCGCGGGAAGTTCCACACGCGATTAGTCAGGGTACGTGGATTGCAGGGGTGCGCGGGAAGTTCCACACGCAATATGGCCGGGTACGTGGATTTCAGGGGTGCGCGGGAAGTTCCACACGCGATATGGCCGGGTACGTGGATATCAGGGGTGCGCGGGAAGTTCCACACGTGATTAGTCAGGGTACGTGGATTGCAGGGGTGCGCGGGAAGTTCCACACGCGATTTGGCTGTGTGCTCCCAGGCATTACCTGTACACCCTCCACGGCCCCTGCAGGCAGCACACACCACAGGGGACTACCCTGCACACCTGCTCATGTCTCCCACCACCCCCACCCCCCAGCAGTGCAGGGGCACCCTCCAACAGGCCCCCACCCATGTCTCCCACCACCCCCACCCTCCCGCCACCAGGGGTACCCTCCACCAGGCCCCCACCCATGTCTCCCACCACCCCCACCCCCCAGCAGTGCAGGGGCACCCTCCACCAGGCCCCCACTCATGTCTCCCACCACCCCCACCCCCCCGCCACCAGGGGCAGCCTCCACCAGGCCCCCACCCATGTCTCCCACCACCCCCACCCTCCAGCAGTGCAGGGGCACCCTCCACCAGGCCCCCACTCATGTCTCCCACCACCCCCACCCCCCCGCCACCAGGGGCAGCCTCCACCAGGCCCCCACCCATGTCTCCCACCACCCCCACCCCCCAGCAGTGCAGGGGCACCCTCCACCAGGCCCCCACTCATGTCTCCCACCACCCCTACCCCCCCGCCACCAGGGGCAGCCTCCACCAGGCCCCCACCCATGTCTCCCACCACCCCCACCCCCCAGCAGTGCAGGGGCACCCTCCACCAGGCCCCCACTCATGTCTCCCACCACCCCCACCCCCCCGCCACCAGGGGCAGCCTCCACCAGGCCCCCACCCATGTCTCCCACCACCCCCACCCCCCAGCAGTGCAGGGGCACCCTCCACCAGGCCCCCACCAATGTCTCCCACCACCCCCACCCTCCCGCCACCAGGGGCAGCCTCCACCAGGCCCCCACCCATGTCTCCCACCACCCCCAACCCCCAGCACTGTGGGGAACCTGCCAGCAGGCCCCCACCCATGTCCAACCCATGTCTCCCACCACCCCCACCCCCCCGCCACCAGGGGCAGCCTCCACCAGGCCCCCACTCATGTCCCCAATCACCCCCACCCCCCAGCAGTGCAGGGGCAGCCTCCACCAGGCCCCCACTCATGTCTCCCACCACCCCCACCCCCCTCCCGCCACCAGGGGCACCCTCCACCAGGCCCCCACTCATGTCCCCAATCACCCCCACCCCCCCAGCAGTGCAGGGGCAGCCTCCACCAGGCCCCCACTCATGTCTCCCACCACCCCCACCCCCCAGTAGTGCAGGGGCACCCTCCACCAGGCCCCCACCCATGTCTCCCACCACCCCCACCCTCCCGCCACCAGGGGTACCCTCCACCAGGCCCCCACCCATGTCTCCCACCACCCCCACCCCCCAGCAGTGCAGGGGCACCCTCCACCAGGCCCCCACTCATGTCTCCCACCACCCCCACCCCCCCGCCACCAGGGGCAGCCTCCACCAGGCCCCCACCCATGTCTCCCACCACCCCCACCCCCCAGCAGTGCAGGGGCACCCACTACCAGGCCCCCACCCATGTCTCCCACCACCCCCACCCTCCCGCCACCAGGGGTACCCTCCACCAGGCCCCCACCCATGTCTCCCACCACCCCCACCCCCCAGCAGTGCAGGGGCAGCCTCCACCAGGCCCCCACCCATGTCCCCAATCACCCCCACCCCACAGCAGTGCAGGGGCACCCTCCACCAGGCCCCCACTCATGTCCCCAATCACCCCCACCCCCCAGCAGTGCAGGGGCAGCCTCCACCAGGCCCCCACTCATGTCCCCTATCACCCCCACCCCCCAGCAGTGCAGGGGCAGCCTCCACCAGGCCCCCACCCATGTCTCCCACCACCCCCAACCCCCAGCACTGTGGGTAACCTGCCAGCAGGCCCCCACCCATGTCCAACCCATGTCTCCCACCACCCCCACCCCCCAGCAGTGCAGGGGCAGCCTCCACCAGGCCCCCACTCATGTCCCCTATCGCCCCCACCCCCCAGCAGTGCAGGGGCAGCCTCCACCAGGCCCCCACTCATGTCTCCCACCACCCCCACCCCCCCGCCACCAGGGGCTGCCTCCACCAGGCCCCCACCCATGTCTCCCACCACCCCCACCCCCCCGCCACCAGGGGCAGCCTCCACCAGCCCCCCACCCATGTCTCCCACCACCCCCACCCCCCAGCAGTGCAGGGGCACCCACTACCAGGCCCCCACCCATGTCTCCCACCACCCCCACCCTCCCGCCACCAGGGGCAGCCTCCACCAGGCCCCCACCCATGTCTCCCACCACCCCCAACCCCCAGCACTGTGGGGAACCTGCCAGCAGGCCCCCACACATGTCCCCCTGGCCCCAGGTCCTGACGATACACAATCATGGCAGTAATGGCCAGCATACCCAGCACAAACACCCAGGCAAGGATTGCATCCACCCACATAGTGAATGCAATCACATGACACAACCCCAATGGCAAGTATGCAAAAGAACACATGTCCGTCACACACACATACACAAAGGGTGCAAGTGAATGTCAAAACCCATATCATGACATGTAAGAAACCAATGAGAAAATAACACAAGTGTAAGAAAATATAAAAAATGTATTAAATAACAAAAATAAGTTAACTTTTCAAACATACAACTATGTGGCTAAGTAAAGAAATGGTCCATGTCCGAGAACAAAAGTGATAAACAAGAAAACAAAGGAATGAAAAAAAAATAATAATTGTCCAAAGCAATATCATGTAGTAGGAAAATAATGAAAAACCATTACGTCATGGTGAAAACAATAAGAAATTAAAAAAATGTATCTCCCAAAAAAACAAACTATATACAGGAATGTACCAGGGTCCATGAGCCCAACACCATAAATGAAACCTACTACTAACTAATGAAAAATATATGTACAAAAAAGTGGCCATTGTCCGAGCGGTCCAAAATAATAAAAAAAAATAAAGGAAACCTAGCACTAACTAACTAAATAACTATATACAAAGGCAGCGGGCAAGTCCTGCGGCTCACTTGGTGATGTTGCTGGCCAGGGCATCATCGAACTCCATGGCGAGACTCTGTCCTGGCCCCGAGGTCTCGCAGGGACAACCCCATGTCCACCTCAAACTCCCTGCGAGCTTCCTCGAGGCACTCAGCCCGCCTCAATGCCCGACGCATGGAGAACTCCGCCCTGACCATGGCGAGCCGCTCCTCTTCCGCCCGCTGCCGCTCCGCACCTATCCGCTGGCCAAACTCCTCCCACACGGAAGACACCACCATCCCAGGGTTGCCCTGCCCTCCGGCCGAGGCCTGCCCCTCTGCTCTTGATGGCCCCGAGCCATGATGCCTCCCACGTCGAGCCCGCTGCTGCCTCCGACGCCACTGCCTCTGCCAGCACGACGGCATCCAGGCTGATGGAAACCACCGACGCCGTCGTGCACGTGCCCTGCCCGATGATGCCGTCACATCTTCCATCTGCTGGGGTCCACTTGCTGTGTTGTCCACCCCTGCTGGACCTCCGACTCCCAACTGTGGCAGGGATGGGATCCCCACCGAGCTGGCTGCATTGGTCGGGGCAGGTCCACAGGGGGCCCTGGTGGCATCTGGGCCAGAAGACGGCAAGGAGAACGACCGGTGGATAGCCTGCACAGAGGAGGAGAGGGCCGTCAGATTGGCCAACACATGCAGGAAACCCCCGAACATGGCCGATCCCAATTGGGCCACGTCGGCACAGTGCACTTCGTGATGACGTGCGTGCTCCTCCCGGGAAGCACGCACGGCATCACGAATCACAGCCGTGCGCATCGCGACCCCAATCAGGACCTTCTCCACGCGGCCAGGGGTTCCCACGTCCGCAGGTGGAGGGGAGTCAGGTGACATGGACATCCCCTCTACCTGCGGACGGGCCTGGGACGGGGCATCCCTGCTGGTGCATGGTGGTGCACTCACAGGGTCAGGGACAGCGACATGCACAGGCCCCTCCACGGTGACCTGTGCTGCCTCCTGGCCCTGGCCCTGGACTGCAACACTTGCACCAGCAGGGATGCTCCCACCAGGCCCCATGTGTGCACCAGTGTCGACCTCCTCCTCCTCTGTGCAAACCACCAACCTGGATGGCTCCTCACCGTCTCCCGCCGTAGTAGGCCCCTGTGGGGGCTCACCCACCCCTTCCGCTGCAGCCGTGGGGGCATCCCCGCCGCCTTGCTCCACAGCGCCGTCTCCGCCCTCTTCTTCACTAGCCGCTGCGTAGAGGGAGACAAAGGACACAAGCATCAGGCTACTGTACAATGGTCCCCTAGACAGGAAGCAATAGCAGATGAGCACCACTGTCAAAGTACACTTCCATCATGTCCCTCCACAACACATGGGTCAGTCCAGGCAAAACACACACAGTAACAGGCATGGTGCATGCCATGGACATTTCCATGCATGTCCAATGGACTATTGAAACATTCAATGATATGTAACTCACATGCATCATGGCTCATGCATATCACATGCACACACTTCACCTCAGTCACATCCATCTGGCCCCAAACACACCAAACACAGGGGAAACAAGGGTAAGTTGGGTGCGTCACTGAATCTGTGCATTGTCACACACATGTGTCATGCATCCATGGCATGCACAAGTCACAGACACACAGGTCAGGCACACAGACATGGCTACCATATATGTACCTGGCATCAGCACCCATCCTTCACCCCCATCCATGTCCAGGTACAGAGACTGGCATGCTCTCATGTCCAAAATCTGCATAGGGCTCCCCATGCCGCATTTCAACACATGCAACAACCATGTGGGTCACACATCACTGGTCGCACATGCATTACCATGATGTCCCTGCACACATACATGCATACATGGCCCATGGCACACATACAGGCAAGTATCATAGAACCAGCACACCGCAACATGCCCTGTCTCACACAGTAATGCTTGGACACTTACCGCATAACTCCAGACGGGCCTCCATCTCAAGGACCTGGGCGTGGAGCGCTGGGCGTACGCGTTCCAGGACCCTCTTCTGGATGGAACTCATGCGGCCCCGGCCCCCCTCCACGAGGCGCCGGGCCTTCACAAGGGTCCTGGACCTCAAGTCCTCCCAGCGCTTCTTGATCTTCTGGACGTTGCGGGTTGCCACCCCCTCCGCGTTGACGGCAACCACACAGTCGGCCCAGATCCTCTCCCGTCCTTCCTTGCTGGCGCGGGACGATCCAAAGAGGGCATCATACTGCCCCAGGACATGCTCCACCAGGGCACCAACTTCGGTGGCAGTGAAGCTGGTGCCCCTCTGGCCCTCTGGCCTGGGGTTGCCACTGGTGCCAGATGTGGAAGTGCCCGACATGGCAACCACAGAGGCAGGTGTGGGTGGGCAACTGGGTCCTGGGGCTGGGCTGTGGAGCGATGTAATCCCAGTCGGGAGTCTTCAGTTCCAGCAGGGGTGGACACAGCAACTGGACCCCTGCAGATGGCTGATGTGCAGGCACCAAATGGCAGGGCACGGTGGCAGCAGGCAGGCAGGCAGGCAGCAGCAGATGGCACGTGGGAGGCTGCTCGGGGCACTGGGGGGCAGTAACTCGGCCTTCTGGGCAGGAGCGTGGTCTTCCGTGTGTTTTCGGGTGGCCAGCTTGATACGGAGTGATTTGGCACGTGAAATTCCTGCACGTTAGTGTGAAATCCGAGGAAAGGCCCTTAGCGCGTAAGCGCGTCAGCACGCATACTCGATTCTATTGGACCAGAGTCCCTCAGCGCGTAAGCGCGTCTGACGTGACCCGCACGGGTGTTCCCCACTCAGCACGTGATGACGGAGCACACGTGGAAATACTGCACGTCAGAGTGTCATCGCGTGTAATTGGACAAAAGTGCGCGTACACGCGATTGGCCTATGTACGTGTATTTCAGGGGTGCGTCATCGCGTGTAATTGGACAAAAGTGCGCGTACACGCGATTGGCCTATGTACGTGTATTTCAGGGGTGCGTCATCGCGTGTAATTGCACAAAAGTGCGCGTACACGCGATTGGCCTATGTACGTGTATTTCAGGGGTGCGCGGGCACTTACACACGCAAGTACGTCAGCGCACTTGATCCCGTGCTGCGTGGGAATTTCCACACGCTATTGGACTGGGAACTAGATTCCAGGGGTGCGCGGGTCACACGCTCGCCTAGAACACACGCAAAGCATTAATTTGCGCACTTTTCAAATAACAAGCCAGATGCCAGGATGAACATACCGTTCCTAGCAGCAGTGGCAGTGGGCTACCAAAGGAGGAGGAGGAGGAGAGTCAGGGCCAGAATATTCACAACCAGAACCAGCCTTTTCGGGATGCCTGATGACCAGGTGTATGGAAGGTACAGGTTTCCACCACACATAATACTGGACCTGGTGAGTGAGTGGGAGGATGACCTCACATCACCCACCCTGTGCTCCCAAGCACTCAGCCCCCTGGAGAAGGTCCTCAATGTACTGCACTTCTTAGCCACTGGATCATTTCAGCGGACAAGTGCCATAGTGGGTGGGGTGTCACAGGCCACCCAGTCACGCTGCCTACACCAGGTCTTGGACATCATCACTGCACGCCCATCAGTCCGTAGGCACATATACCTGCCCAGAACACCTGCTGAAAGGCATGCTGCCGCCCTGGATTTTTACGGTGTGGCACGATTCCCCAAAGTGCTAGGTGCCATCGACTGCACCCATGTGGCTCTACGTCCCCCCAGGGCATCTGAGCACATCTATAGGAACCGCAAGCACTGGCATTCCATCAACGTGCAGGTAGTATGTAAAGCCAAGGGAATCATCACCTCAGTATATGCCAACTATCCCGGGTCCACCCACGACAGCTTCATTTACCGAATGTCCACCCTATGCCGGGACATAGATGCTGGGCGGCATGGCGATACATGGCTTCTTGGTGAGTATGTATGCCACTGCACATGCATGCATGTTGGATACTGAGCAAGGTCACAACCCCACCAATGATACCAATCACCACCTCCACAGGGGACAGTGCCTACCCTCTCAGCCCCCACATGATGACGCCAATTCGGAACCCCACCACGCCACCCGAGGTAAGATATAACACAGCCCACATTACAACCCGGGGCATAGTGGAGCGCACATTCGGAGTGCTAAAGTCACACTTTCGCTCCCTTGACCGTTCTGGCGGGCAGCTGTTATTCGCTCCCCCAGTAGTGTGCAGGATCATAGTGGCAGCATGTGTCCTGCACAACGTTGGAACACGCCGGGGCCTGCCCGTGGACATGGTGGTGGCCCCACATCCCCAACCACATGCACAGCCGCTGCGCATGGGAGGGGAAAGGGCACGAGGGGAGGCAACCCGTACACAGCTAGTGGCTAATTACTTCACATAGTATACACTCCCCTGTGGAGTGCACACTGGCCTGGCACATTCCATCTGACAATCAATGATGACTCAACCTGACACTGATCCTGGATGTCTGGAGATTCAACCGTGAAAAGCATATCAGCCTGAGATTGTTCACCTGGAAGTGTTACAATGTGTGCATCCCTACCCACACACAACACCAATGCAGTTTTGTGAAGAAACACATTCAAGCAGCCAAAATGAATACCCACTGGCTAAATGCAACAAGAGGACAGTGCCATGTCACCCAACCCATCCCCAGCACCGCCACACAACACACCGTGCCATGTCATGCTATGTGCAGGTAAACAAAGTAATCCCCACAACATGACAAGTGTTGTGATGTACAGTGTCCCCAATTGAAACTTCCTACACCTGAAATGCTCACTGCAATGCAGGACAAACAACAAACTTGAGCACGTACTACCATTAACATGACTTCAGTAATGTAATAGATCAGTTGTCTCACCACCTGGATATGCCTGCACTCCCACCACTTCCAACTGAACAGTGTTGGTGCCATGTAGAGTTGTAGGTGCACTGCTGCCAACAAGGACCCCATCTCCAGACTAGAGGGCCTTGTGTAGACATGAGGAAGGGACCTGCAAATTGGGAGGCAGACACAGATGATGAGTTACACATCAATGCAACATGCAGTGTACAACACAACAGCAATATGCACTAGGAATGTATACACAGTATTGACTAGACTACCCACACATGTAGTGGGAGTCCAATGTCACCATGTACTTCAATGTCACTTGGGCACACCCTTTGCAAGCCCATGGAAACGGGAAGCAATAGGGGCTTGTGTGACTCAAACCCAGGCATCTGAACCTAATACATGACAAGCCTGCATGTGCCCAGCCACAATGCAGCGTATGCCCACAGGAACCACGGAAGCCAACAAATTGTCCCAAAAAAATTTGGGAAAAATATAAAAATAAAAATAAAAAAAAATAAAAAAAAATCAAAAATGGCCATTAAAGGGCCCGGGGGGGTTGGGGAGGCCACCCAGGAGGTCCAAGGTCAGGGTGCACACCAGAAACCACCTGTGTGGATCCTGGGAAAAAAAAACACCTCCATGGGCTCATGGCCCACACGGCTACCCTATTGTGGGAGTATCACTGCTGTCGCTATTGTCACCCTGTGCAGCTGCATCCGGAGGTGGTTGCACTATGGGAGGCAGCCCACGCAAGGCCCTACTCTGTTCCTCCATGGCTGCAAGCATGCGGGTGTGGTAGGTCTCGTTCTGGAGGATGAGTGTGCGGAGGTCCCCATGCAACAAATCACGGGATGCCCGGACCTCCGCCCTCGTTGCTTGCATCTCAGCTGAGAGCGTACGGGTGAGACGCTCCAGCTGCTGTTCTGTCCTTTGGTGTGTTGTAGCCTCTAGCTCAACAAGAGTCGTCCTGAGTTGATGTAGCTCCTGCCTCAGGGCTTCCCTGTGGCCCTGGGACTCTATGGAGATGGCCTCCTGCAGTGTCGCCAGTGCCGCTCGCCTGTCCCTGTTGGACGCCAACATGTCCTCCCTGTGTGACTGGCAGATGGAGTCGGTTGCCTGCTCTAGTCGCTCCATCAGCCTTTCAGGGGGGATAATGGAAGTGGCCACCCTATCCATGGCCTGAGCCATCATCTCGGATGATGCTGCCTGTTGGGTAGCCATACCGTAAATGGATTGCTCCCATGCGGTATTGCCAGGTGGCGTACGGCCACCACGTCGGCAGGCACCACACCTGTCTGGGGCAAGGCGGACTGCGCCTTGCTGTGCCGGCACTGCCTGAGGCTGCAGGACTGCATTCCCCCTCTGATCTGCTGGCCCAGGAACAGGATCAGATGTCGCGGAGTGTGACCCTGCATCCGTAACCACCAAAGGCCTAGTTGCCAACACTGACATCCCCATTGAGGGTTCTGACCCTGGTGCAGGTGGGTGGGACAGAACAGATTCCCTCCCTGGAACACTCACCTGCGACGGCACGTAGGTCTCATCATCCGAGTCAACAGCTGAGTACAGCTCGGGGGAGGTGCAGCCAGAGACACCCCTTGAGAGCACGACCTGCAGCACTTGTGGGTTTTCACCCACCAGCACACCACGTCCCTCACTGGTGGTTGGTCGGTCCTCGGAACCCTCCTGGGTCTGCACCATCTCCACAACCCCAGCAGTATCAGGTGCGTCTTCTCCTGCAATGACATAATGACAAAGAAATGGAAACCCCCATTAGCACCATGGCACACAATGAGGGCTGAGAAGCAAGAGAACCAGTACTTGATTGACACATGTCCCACATGACTAAGACCCTCCCATGCATGCACCCTCACTGCGTATGAAGGGCAGGCAAATGGCACACACTCATTACACAAAGATGGAAGTTGAACACATTTCATGCATGCTGCCTGGCAGTGGCATCACACATTGCCCTGTGATTGCCAGGTGACACACACATGCCATCACACACATGGCATGTGCCATTGCTATTGAGTGTAGATGGAGAGGAGGGCAGCACTTATTCATTCTGTCCAGTTCCCACATGCAATAGCTTTTCTAATTCAAACAGGTCTGCTTTATCACCTGGAGCTGGCAGTCCAATATGGTCCAATTGCACAGGGACATGTGTGAACATATGATATCCAGGTAACAAAGTAACTCCACTTTACCATGGCCATGCCATACATGTGACTAGAGGACTGAGGAATGCCTAGTATAAGTGGTGGAATGCATACAATCTGTCTGATTGAACATAGGAAAATAAGCAACAATGTTGTGGCAAGGTGACACTTCAAGGCCAACTTGGGTGCTGTTGGCCTAGATGTCTACTGTTGGCAGAAGGGATACTGCAATGGCTAAATGCAGCTGCGCAGGATGTATTGCATGAAGCACATGGCTGACCCATTCGACTCAGGCGCACACACTCTCACCTGGCACACAAACAGATGCCCTCACACACACACCATGCACATGGATGACACACACATGCATGTGCACTCACCGGACAATGCCTCGTAATCAGGCAGATCTCCCACGCCTTGGATCTGTTCCTCCGTGACGTAGGTCCCAGCAACTGACTCATGTGGAGTGAGTTCCATGTCTGCTACTGGAGACCCACCTCCAGTCACTAGAGTTGCGGCATGACTTGAGGCCAGCTTCTTCTTTGCCCTGCGCTTTAGGTCATTCCAGCGCTTGTAGCAATCATTGGCTGTACGCCTCACGATTCCAAGGGCACTTACGATGTCCGCAACGGTCTGCCAGTGTGCCTGGCGTTGTGCAGGTGTGGTCTTGGATCCTGCAACAATGACCATCTCGTTATCATGTCCGGACACATACTGGACAAGTGCATTCAGTTCGTCATCCGTGAAGCTGGGCTTCCTCGACGGACCGGACTGTGTAGCCGTGTCTGGGGCATCAGCCTGTGCCGGACGAGCACTCTTCCTCTTCCGCTTGGAAGGTGGTGGTGATCCTGAGTGTCCTGCGCCGCTCTGGACACTAGGGGCAGGAGCCCTGGTGGGCTCTGTATCAGGTGTGTGGGATTGCACACTCAGCATGGGAGTTGGTGCAGGCATTGGCTCAAGTGTAATGGTGTCATGGGGAATGTCAGCAGAATGGACTAGGAAGGACACTGTCCTGGCTGGGTGTGTGAGAGCTGGGGTGGATGGAGCCGCAGCTGCCCCTGCAGCCTCTCCGCCCTGCCTACTTGGGGCAGCAGATGACCTTGCTGCCCCAGATCCACGTGGCATGATAGCATCAACGTGCACCAGCACACGTGTCGTAGCCCTGCTGACCTGGAAGTCAGCCATGGAGTCAGCCAGGTCTGGTGCCACAATGGGCTGGTCCAACAAGGGCTGAGCATGGATGGTGTCAGCCACTTCAGCCTCAACGGGAGGGGGGGAGGGGGGGAGAGGGGGGATTATGGGTGCCCTTGACTGGTCCTCCACACATGTGGGGACAGGCTCACCCTGCAAGTTCCGACCACGTCCCCTACCGGATCCACCACGGCCACCACTTGTGGCTCTTCCACCTTTGCCACCCTTACGGAATCCTCGCCTCTCAGCCATGGCACTGATATTAATGTGCGTATGGGAGTGGCTGTAGACAATTGTCCTGGGCAATTGGGGGTCAAAGGGGTTGGGTACCAGATGGTAATTGTACCCTAGTGCTCTAGCACGGCTGATTGTAACCCCTGGGGAAAGATGACGGGTCACGCAACGCACAGGAGGCCCAAAAAAGGGAGATGACGTGCACGCAACCCCTCCTAGACCACGTGTGCAGAAATAAAAACCTGCACTACGCTGTGGTACCCAGTAACACAAGAATGAACGTATGCGTGTCACACGCAGCCTAGAATGACCTCTGAAGGGGTAGGCTACACACGGGGCAAGCACAGAAGTTAGATACGTGCGTGACTCACCGTCTGCCAGGTAAAAGAGCTTGAAAAATGAGCGCGTTTGGTTGGCAATACCCCCGCCAAAAGAAGATGTGTACGCTGTCTGAGAAGACAGGACAACAGTAGAAGGGGACACTGTTTGAGGGAACAGGCCCAGGTAAACCAGTACAAGAGAAAAAAGAGAAAAAGCTGTCAGAGGTAACAGGGAGTACGGACTGGAAACGCCGTGAAGTAAATCGCGTGTGAAACGACAAGAAGTACAGAATTCACCCACTCGCTCTCCACGAAAAGCACGTACAAGGAAATGGTGTTCTACACGTACCTTATATACAGGCCCACACGTACAGCGTCACTTACGCGGCGTGTACGTTCACCAATCACACGCTTTGTCACTCCTGCGTGTAGATCCATTTTCACCAATCACACGCTTTGTCACTTCTGCGTGTAGATCCATTTTCTCCAATCACAAGCTTTGTCACTTCTGCGTGTAGATCCATTTTCACCAATCACACGCTTTGACACTGGGACGTGTCACGCAACATTTTCCTGCACGTGCAGGTGACTATAGGCGCGCATATGCTGGTGACGGGTTTACGCGCTAAGGGCCTTTCCTCGATTCACACGCTGACGTGTGGGATTTTCACGTGCAGAATCACTCCCTATCAGGCTGTCCACGCGTTCACACACGAAAGACCACGTTCCTGGACAGGAGGCCAAATTACTGCCCCCCAGAGCCCTGAGCACGCTCCCACCTGCCATCTGCGGCTGCCTGACTGCCTGCTGGCCACGTGCCCCACAGTGCTGGTGGGTGGGGGTGGTGGGAGACATGAGTGGGGGCCTGGTAGAGGCTGCCCCTGGTGGCGGGAGGGTGGGGGTGGTGGGAGACATGGGTGGGGGCCTGGTGGAGGCTGCCCCTGGTGGCGGGAGGGTGGGGGTGGTGGGAGACATGGGTGGGGGCCTGGTGGAGGCTGCCCCTGCACTGCTGGGGGGTGGGGGTGGTAGGAGACATGGGTGGGGGCCTGGTAGTGGGTGCCCCTGCACTGCTGGGGGGTGGGGGGAGACATGGGTGGGGGCCTGGTGGAGGGTGCCCCTGCACTGCTGGGGGGTGGGGGTGATTGGGGACATGAGTGGGGGCATGGTGGAGGCTGCCCCTGCACTGCTGGGGGGTGGGGGTGATTGGGGACATGAGTGGGGGCCTGGTGGAGGCTGCCCCTGCACTGCTGGGGGGTGGGGGTGGTGGGAGACATGGGTTGGACATGGGTGGGGGCCTGCTGGCAGGTTCCCTACAGTGCTGGGGGTTGGGGGTGGTGGGAGACATGGGTGGGGGCCTGGTGGAGGCTGCCCCTGCACTGCTGGGGGGTGGGGGTGATTGGGGACATGAGTGGGGGCCTGGTGGAGGCTGCCCCTGGTGGCAGGAGGGTGGGGTGGTGGGAGACATGGGTGGGGGCCTGGTGGAGGCTGCCCCTGGTGGTGGGGTGGTGGGGGTGGTGGGAGACATGGGTGGGGGCCTGGTGGAGGCTGCCCCTCCACTGCTGGGGGGTGGGGGTGGTGGGAGACATGGGTGGGGGCCTGGTGGAGGCTGCCCCTGCACTGCTGGGGGGTGGGGGTGATTGGGGACATGAGTGGGGGCCTGGTGGAGGCTGCCCCTGATGGCGGGAGGGTGGGGGTGGTGGGAGACATGGGTGGGGGCCTGGTGGAGGCTGCCCCTGGTGGCGGGGGGGTGGGGGTGGTGGGAGACATGGGTGGGGGCCTGGTGGAGGCTGCCCCTGCACTGCTGGGGGGTGGGGGTGATAGGGGACATGAGTGGGGGCCTGGTGGAGGCTGCCCCTGCACTGCTGGGGGGTGGGGGTGATTGGGGACATGAGTGGGGGCCTGGTGGAGGCTGCCCCTGCACTGCTGGGGGGTGGGGGTGCAGGGGGACATGAGCAGGTGTGCAGGGTAGTCCCCTGTTTTGTAGGCTGCCTGCAGGGGCCGTGGAGGGTGTACAGGGAACACCTGTGAGGACCCACCCAGCCTAATCGCGTGTGTGACTTCCCACGCACCCCTGTAATACACGTACCCAGCCAAATCGCGTGTGATGATTCCCACGCACCCCTGTAATACACGTACCCAGCCAAATCGCGTGTGATGATTCCCACGCACCCCTGTAATACACGTACACAGCCAAATCGCGTGTAAAACTTCCCGTGTACCCCTGTAATACACGTACCCAGCCAAATCCCTTGTGATCATTCCCGCGTACCCCTGTGATACACGTGCCCTGGCTAATCGCGTGTAAAACTTCACGCCTACCCCTGTAATACACGTACCCTGGCCAATCGCGTGTTAAAGTTCCCACGTACCCCTGTAATACACGTACCCTGCCTAATCGCGTGTATTACTTCACGCCTACCCCTGATATGCACGTTACCCGCTTTGCGTTCCTTGTTTGGCAGCCCTGTAAACTGGTCCAGGGTTTGCGCAGCCCTTTGCGATGATTTAGCGATTTTGATGGCTTTTCCTTGCGCGAGGGCGTTCTTGGGGGCGTTACTGGCGCTGCTGCAGGGTCGCTGCGATACTCTGCGCCACGGCTGGTTTGGGAGCCTAAAATCCATGAATACGCTGTGCGCGGAAATCGGTTTTAGCGCACGTGCCTGGCGCAGACAATCGCACGCGGACACTCTGCGCCAGCCGCTTGCGACACTTTTCTGCGAAATTCTATGAATTACCCTGTATGTGTTTAGATGGGGAGTGTACAGTGAGCGAAGTCTATTATATTCTAAAATGCAAGGAATATCAGCGTTTACTTTACTTGCATCAAAGTTGATTAGAAATAGATCGTCAAGTGTACGTAAGCGTGATAGTGCTACGTAGCTCATGCCTTCTTTAAAGACTGTGTTACCAATATCTATCATTGCTTTGTCTAGGGTAAGACCTTGTGATTTATGAATCGTGACTGCGTATGCAGGAGTTAGAGAAAATTGTTCTCTGCGTACATACATATCTTTAAAGAGAAGGAATCTAGCTGTTGAGCGTCCTACCTGTTTTACTTCTGAAAGTTTGTCAAAGAGTATATTGACAAACTGAATTTTGTTGTCACGTGGGCATGTTTGAAAGCCAACAACTGTACCCAGTGCTCCATTAACTAGTCCTTGGTCCACGTCAAGGTTACGTTTAAGCATTTCTCTGCAATTTAAGGATAATTTTAACATATTTTTTAAGCCTGCTGTGTTTGAGATTGATTTTTCTAAATTATTAGTCTTGTTGTGGCTTGGTCACACATGGGTAGTGTCATACCATGTACATCTAGTTTGTCTGTGGTGCTAATTTGCATTATTGGTTGCATTTCTTTACTTAACATTATTTCATTGAATTTGAGACAGCTTGCAAGATTTGGCATTAAGGCCATACAATTGACATTTTTGTGGGCTAATTGTTCCATAACATCTGTAGCACATGCATTATCGCCATAAAGTGCATTAATGTGCCGGGTTTTCAATGTTGCTTCTGCTTCTTTAGAAAGTATACCAACTCTCAAACTTTTTAAAATGTTGGCATAAGTTAGATCTGCAGATTGGCGCATGTTTTCTGTTAATTCTCTGTATTGGAAATGTTGCCAAAGGTTGACATTACCAATGCTGTCAACAGTTTTACGGCAGAGTTTGTGCCCTAATGTTTTAAAAATAGGTCCACTTTTACTAGTGTTAATTGAAGCATATCTCCAAAAACAATAATGTGTTTTCCTTCAAAGAGCTCTTCATAGTCTATACTTCTTGTAATCTGAGGTGAATCAAAGCTAACATCAGGTTGGAGACCATGCTCACTTCATCTATTAGTAGCATTTTCATTTGTTTCAATACTCTGCGTACTTCCATTGCAGCTTCTGCAGAAAGTTTGTAATAGTCTAATTTGTTCTGGTGTTCTACTGGTAATAGTAGTAATCGGTGTAATGTAACACCACCTATGTTGTAGGCAGCTAAACCTGTGGGGCAGTGACAACAGCTGACAGTTTGTTGTTTGTCAATTGTTGAAGGAACTTACTAATGATTTTGATTAGGAATATTTTGCCAGAACCAGCTTCACCACTGACGTACAGTATTATAGGTTTATAATTATGGCAGGAACTTTCTTTATTTTCATGTTTTACACCATGTGCAATTTGTTTTGTTACTTCTTGAAAAATGCTACTTTGCTCATTGTTTAGTTTTGATTGTAGTATAGTTAAGTCTTCCTTATCTTCATACTGACACATGGTGTTTTCTACTTCTATCATAGCTAATTCTGCCTCATTTGTTATTAGTGGTTCTTCCAGTGGTTCTTGGCTTCCTGTTACAGAAGGTTGACTACTGTCAGGAGTATCCTTATCTAGTTGGGCTTGGAGTTCTTCTTCATGTTGCTGTTCATTGTGCAACATTGTTTTGTACTGTGTAAAGTTTACATCAGTTATAGTGCTTTCATTTGCTTTGAAAGCATCCTCATATGAGTCATAGTTATCTAGTAAGTGTTCTTCTTTTCTCCATGGTTTGAAGAGTTGTAGCAGGGACATGTAATATACTTCTTTATGTTGAGGAGTCTTCAATGACAATTTTATATGATTAATTAAATTTGGTTTAGTGAGTTTAACTAAGCTGCCTTCACAGTCTGTCACTCTATATTTACCTTTTTTTTCATCAGGTTTCATATTATTTTTATATGTGTAGTTTTGGGCTATTTGGTATAGACACATGTTTTCCAAAGTATTACTTCTGTTTGGGTAGTATCTGTCCAATAAATTGTTTTTTAAAATGTCTTGGCTGTTGGGATCATGTTTGGCTATTGTTTCTATATCTTCATATGATTTTAGAACTCTTTTTTTAGATTTAGCTGGACCAAGACTTAGCCATACTATATTTTCAGATTTACCATACAATGAAGTACCAGTTAAACGATCAGCTGCTTCATAAGATCCACATTCTCTATGGGTGAGCATTTTTATGCCCAAGCTGTATAATTTCTGAGATACTGTTTTATCTGATGACAGGTCATTCCAGAGGTCTTGGAGCTCTGTCTTTTCTGCTTTAGTTAAGTATGCTGTGACATATCGTGCAACTGCAGTAGAATTGTCTGCAATGTACTGCACATCTATGTTTGCATTCCATAAGTGGGCAATGATTGCATTATAATCATTGATATATTTTTCTTCTTCTTTTCTTTTTATGTAATATGTATTTTTAGGTGACTTACCTTTAACACTATGTCTAACTGAAGACATGAGGTTGTTTACTTGACCTGTATTTGTAACTGGTCTAGGGAAACCAAATCAGCATTTGGTGTAGTATTTGCCTTTGTTTTTGTATTTGCGATGACAATATTTTCCACATTTGTGTCTTTGAAATTGTAAAATTTGTGCATGAAGATCACTATTTGTGGCTTCTGATGGAATTTCACAAGTGACATATTTTTCAATAAACTGTAAAACAGTGGCATCACTGTCTTGACCAAATTTAGGAGCATCTTTAATCCATAAAAGCATGTGGATATGTGGTGCTCCTCTGGCTTGGTATTCTTTTCTCCAAAAGAAGTGTTGCACTTCTCCAAGGGGAGGAACAGTTTTATTACAAATAAAATGTAGCATAGCAATGAAGCGATGGTGAAAATATCTTGAAACATTAACAGGATCCAAAGAACAAAGTTCTCCAGGTGTTAGAATATCTATGTTTGTTTTGTTTTTATTTGATATGCGTAGGAAATCATGCAAATCTTCCCATGCATATTCTGCACAACTTAATGTAACAAACCAAGTGGGTGGGCCAAGGTTTCTGATCATACAACGTACATCTCCATGACGTCGAAACCAGTACTCTTTAGTACCAGGCATATTTGCTAATAGATTTGTAATATTTGATTGTAAAATTTCATCCTTTTGTTGCACTTTCTCTAATAATTGTGTAGCTGTCATATTTTGAAAGTGTGATCCTGATTTTAATATGTGTGCAACTCCGTAACATAAAGTTGCTAGTTCACTTTCAAAGAGTAGGTGGAATATGTATTCCACATTTTGTCTAAATCTGGGATCTTCAGAATACACCCGTAATGAGCGGTATTCTGAAGCTGATATTTGAATAGGTCTATCATCATACCTTCCTCCTTTGCCAGTAGGAAAGAGTAGAGGAAAAGCACATGCTTCTATACTTTTTTCCCATATACTGATTGGCAATCTTTTTGTTTGATGTATTTGGTAAGTTTCCAGTACATCTTGTACGGTGTCATTACAGTGCAAAGGATGAATTGTATAATGGTCTAAAGTATTTGATATTGTAGCAGGATCTAGTAGCTCAATTGACCAGCCCCTTTTTTAACTGGGAAAGGCGGCTCTGAAAAGGGCCTTATTTTTTTTTTGATTTTTGTAATTTTGTATTTTTTTTGGTTTTTCAGACACGACACACTAGGAGAGGAGGGTAAAGGAGGGTAAAGGGGGGGACACCAACCACAGGGATAAGAAAGGGCGAGCTGAGAGAGGAAGATGTAGAGTGGGTTTTATTTGGGTAGTGAGCAGGTCTTCTCATGCTCTGAGACGATAGTCTCAAAAGCACTCCGAAATCGCTTCCCCCTGCAGAGTACTGTGTCACAGTACATACATACAACTGTGACCCTCGAAAGGTAAGGGTCATCAGCATTCTGTATGGTCTGTGAGGCAGCTTGAGGAAGACGCTGTCCCAAAGAGGTGGACCTTGTGGTGACAGGATCAGAAACAGAGGATGAAGTAGAGGAAATCAACCTGCTACGTTCTTCGCAAGGTACAACCCTGCGAATAGCCCCAGAGTGAAATTACCTCAGGTGTTGCTTCATAGTAGTGGTCCCAAAGCTGTACTTACCGTGCTTCCCGCGACTGAGTATCATTTTGCACTCATTGCAGGTAACACGGTTCGCACGAGCATTAGGAACATTACCATGAATGGTAAATAACCGCCACACCCAAGACTCACGCCTAGTGCGGGTATTGTATTTAAATGAATGGTTAGTGTGTTACATATATGGTTTACATTTCTTATGTATTACTATATATAATGTGTTTGTGTGCTGCTTTTTGAATGTGTTAAATGTTCCTATATTATGATATAACTATCAAACATACCCCCGCAGCCCCCCCCCCAGTTTTTAGGTAGTGGTACTGTTACAATTTCATATTTTTTGTTTTTATTTATTTATTTACTTAATTACTTTAAATTAGACATGACATTGAGGCGCTATTACCTAGAACAGTTTACTTACAGAAATAGTGGTATACACTAATATATTATAAATTTCACAAGACATAGTAAAGATATTTTTTTTTGCTACAGTTAGTCATTCAATACAATTTGTTCATTAAGAACATATCATATGTACTGAATTGATGCAATGTATCTTATGTAAATAAATTAGTTTAATGGTTTTACAGAAGGCACTGAGGATTTCAATTAAAAAAATCAATATCTAAATTAAAAACAGTGCTATATAAAAACAAAGTTACTAATTTGAAGCTTTTACAATTGCAGTGAAGACCAGTTTCCTGAAAAGAAGCAGCCGAATTCGAAGAAGAAAGAAAAACTAAGAAGTTACCTGTTAATTTAAAATAAAAGTAATGTAAATATCACCATAATATTTGTATTATTAATCAAATATACTATAACATTAATACGAGCTATTTCGGTTTCTAAAAATAGAGATTTTGTACCATTTTGTCCAAAAATGTCCACGTCTTAAACAGCGATTTACAGCCAGAATGGCCCACAAATTTCTATTTTTGGACACACAAATTACCCATCTGAACCACTACAATTTTCATATTATAGAACAAACAACTGTTTTAATTGTTTACATTAGATTTACTATTTGTACTTTTCCACACCACTATCTTACTTTTTTTTTGTCATCTGAACCCCAGTTTAGTAACACATACATTCAAGAATACCTATCCCTACTAGTTTTAGTTCCCAATGCACAATCACACACCATGACATACATCTTTATCATCTTACTCAAACACTCATGCACACAGCACACATACATTCCAGAACACCCCAACCCATATCTTCTTTATTTTTTTCAACAGACCCTCAAGAATGCCTACCAAAAGTCAAGTCCGTAGAAAGCAACGCAAAAGTAGAGCAAATGAAAATAAAGGTGTCCAACATAAGCATCCATCTCTAGCAGAATTTGTAAAAAAAGTTGAAACAAAACAGCTAATACAATAATTTAGTGAAACACAAGAAGTTTCAAGTACAACAACTTTGCTTCCTCTATCAAAATGTAAAACAAACCAAAAAACAATTAACAGAAAATCAGCTATCAGTACAGATAAAACTACTTCTTCAAAATTTTTTATAGTGCAAAGTAAGCATACCAAGAAAAGTATTTTAGCCAAAATATACCATCACAAAGTCCTTCAAAATCTTATAAAAACAGGAGAGAAATCAGGTTCAAAGCTTAAAACCTATCGTAGGAAATTAATCTTAGAAGCATTGATGGACAGTGCAATTCTTCTCAAAAGAAATGTATTTATTTTACTGTTAAACAAAATGAAACCACTAACAAAACTAATAACTAACTTACAAAAAACACTTCTCAATAAGCGAAATATCAACAGAAAGAACTTCTTAAGTATCAGCGGAGGTGAATGGAATCACACTACAAGCACAGAACCATATTTTAATGAAGAAGCTTACACACAAAAGCAAACAAATACAATTGCCATACATAGCAGTGATCGAGGTTATGAAAAAGTGAATAATACCATAATGGAACAAGAAGTACTTCTTACAAAAATATGCCCTGAAAACTTAGAATTACCCCTCCATTCAACTGAATCAGAACGTCTAGTGTACAAATGGCCATGCACGTCAATGTGTAACATTCCCAAACAATGTTTCAAATCTTTACGCCAATTTCTCAATAAATATGTAAAACGCAAAGACAAAATCAAAATTAAATTACTGCAAAATATAGATACCTGTCCAGTGCGCAAGTACACAGGACTACAAGGACATTCATTGGCCTGCATTACAGGACCTACTTGTAAAACCACTTTCCATGATATCAAAAGGATATCAACACATCATTCAACTATAAGAATTCTAGGCTATAAACTGTACTATGCTGAAAGTCCTGCTTTAGCACAAGCAAATTTAAATAACGTCCTTCTACATGGTACAGCATAAGACGTACTTGAAGAAATTCATTATATCCAGAAAAAATATTTTGGAAGTGAAAGCCATTTACAGAATGAAATAGCTTTAAACCAATGAAGCAACATTTCTACACATGGCAACCTTTTGCTAAACACATACAAAAAAGAAATACTAAAATTTAAAAGTACATCAGCTGAAGTACCAAACCATGTATGTGTATGTTGCCGTAGAATTTTTTATAAAAGTAACACAAAAACTGTGGACCTATCATACAAAATAGAAGACAATGAAGATTCTAAATGGTTTGAATTAGCTCTCTACCTTGTAGCAGAAAACAAATATGAAATAACTGAGCCCTTAATACTTTGCAGTTATTGCACTACAAAACTTGACAACAACCGAACCCCTTCACGTTCTATCACAAATAATTTGGAATTATACCCAGTACCAAAACCTCTACAACAACTTAATGTATATGAGAGCATCATAATTCAAACAGTACACCCATTTCAAGCAATAATACGCCTTCAACCAAAAACAGCAAAATTACCTCCCTCTGAATTGGTAAAAGGCATTCGTGGAAAAGTAGTTTTTTTACCATTCAATCTAAAAGAAAATGTGCATACTCTAGGAGTGCAACGTCCAATGCAGCAATCTTTAATTATATTAGTAAATGGAGTACCTACAAAAGACAAAAAAATATGGCAACAGCTGGTAGATTTATATAAAGTTAGACAAGCCTTCCAATATCTTAAAGAGAATAATGAATATTACAAAGAAATTAATATTGAAGAAAACTTGAAAGATACAACTGAAATAATTCAAGAAACACAAGAAGCTGGTCAATTTGAGCTACTAGATCCTGCTACAATATCAAATACTTTAGACCATTATACAATTCATCCTTTGCACTGTAATGACACCGTACAAGATGTACTGGAAACTTACCAAATGCGTCAAACAAAAAGATTGCCAATCAGTATATGGGAAAAAAGTATAGAAGCATGTGCTTTTCCTCTACTCTTTCCTACTGGCAAAGGAGGAAGGTATGATGATAGACCTATTCAAATATCAGCTTCAGAATACCGCTCATTACGGATGTATTCTGAAGATCCCAGATTTAGACAAAATGTGGAATACATATTCCACCTACTCTTTGAAAGTGAACTAGCAACTTTATGTTACGGAGTTGCACACATATTAAAATCAGGATCACACTTTCAAAATATGACAGCTACACAATTATTAGAAAAAGTGCAACAAAAGGATGAGGTTTTACAATCAAATATTACAAATCTATTAGCAAATATGCGTGGTACTAAAGAGTACTGGTTTCGACGTCATGGAGATATAAGTTGTATAATCAGAAACCTTGGCCCACCCACTTGGTTTGTTACATTAAGTTGTGCAAAATATGCATGGGAAGATTTACATGATTTCCTACGCATATCAAATAAAAACAAAACAAACATAGATATTCTAACACCTGGAGAACTTTGTTCTTTGGATCCTGTTAATGTTTCAAGATATTTTCACCATCGCTTCATTGCTATGCTACATTTTATTTGTAATAAAACTGTTCCTCCCCTTGGAGAAGTGCAACACTTCTTTTGGAGAAAAGAATACCAAGCTAGAGGAGCACCACATATCCACATGCTTTTATGGATTAAAGATGCTCCTAAATTTGGTCAAGACAGTGATGCCACTGTTTTACAGTTTATTGAAAAATATGTCACTTGTGAAATTCCATCAGAAGCCACAAATAGTGATCTTCATGCACAAATTTTACAATTTCAAAGACACAAATGTGGAAAATATTGTCGTCGCAAATACAAAAACAAAGGCAAATACTACACCAAATGCCGATTTGGTTTCCCTAGACCAGTTACAAATACAGGTCAAGTAAACAACCTCATGTCTTCAGTTAGACATAGTGTTAAAGGTAAGTCACCTAAAAATGCATATTACATAAAAAGAAAAGAAGAAGAAAAATATATCAATGATTATAATGCAATCATTGGCCACTTATGGAATGCAAACATAGATGTGCAGTACATTGCAGACAATTCTACTGCAGTTGCACGATATGTCACAGCATACTTAACTAAAGCAGAAAAGACAGAGCTCCAAGACCTCTGGAATGACCTGTCATCAGTTAAAACAGTATCTCAGAAATTATACAGCTTGGGCATAAAAATGCTCACCCATAGAGAATGTGGATCTCATGAAGCAGCTGATCGTTTAACTGGTACTTCATTGTATGGTAAATCTGAAAATATAGTATGGCTAAGTCTTGGTCCAGCTAAATCTAGAAAAAGAGTTCTAAAATCATATGAAGATACAGAAACAATAGCCAAACATGATCCAAACAGCCAAGACATTTTAAAAAACAATTTATTGGACACATACTACCGAAATAGAAGTAATACTTTGGAAAACATGTGTCTATACCAAATAGCCCAAAACTACACATACAGAAATAATATGAAACCTGATGAAAAAAAGGTAAATATAGAGTGACAGACTGTGAAGGCAGCTTAGTTAAACTCACTAAACCAAATGTAATTAATCATATCAAATTGTCATTGAAGACTCCTCAACATAAAGAAGTATATTACATGTCCCTGCTACAACTCTTCAAACCATGGAGAAAAGAAGAACAATTACTAGATAACTATGACTCATATGAGGATGCTTTCAAAGCAAAAGAAAGCACTATAACTGATGTAAACTTTACACAGTACAAAACAATGTTGCACAATGAACAGCAACATGAAGAAGAACTCCAAGCCCAACTAGATAAGGATACTCCTGACAGTAGTCAACCTTCTGTAACAGAAAGCCAAGAACCACTGGGAGAACCACTAATAACAAATGAGGCAGAATTAGCTATGATAGAAGTAGAAAACACCATGTGTCAGTATGAAGATAAGGAAGACTTAACTATACTACAATCAAAACTAAACAATGAGCAAAGTAGCATTTTTCAAGAAGTAACAAAACAAATTGCACATGGTGTAAAACATGAAAATAAAGAAAGTTCCTGCCATAATTATAAACCTATACTACTGTACGTCAGTGGTGAAGCTGGTTCTGGCAAAACATTCCTAATCAAAATCATTAGTAAGTTCCTTCAACAATTGACAAACAACAAACTGTCAGCTGTTGTCACTGCCCCCACAGGTTTAGCTGCCTACAACATAGGTGGTGTTACATTACACCGATTACTACTATTACCAGTAGAACACCAGAACAAATTAGACTATTACAAACGTTCTGCAGAAGCTGCAATGGAATTACTCAGAGTATTGAAACAAATGGAAATGCTACTAATAGTTGAAGTGAGCATGGTCTCCAACCTGATGTTAGCTTTGATTCACCTCAGATTACAAGAAGTACTCAAAACAGACTATGAAGAGCTCTTAGGAAAACTCATTATTGTTTTTGGAGATCCGCTTCAATTAACACCAGTAAAAGGTGAACCTATTTTTAAAACATTAGGGCACAAACTCTGCCGTAAAACTGTTGGCTGCATTGGAAATGTCAACCTTTGGCAACATTTCCAATACAGAGAATTAACAGAAAACATGCGCCAATCTGCAGATCTAACTTATGCCAACATTTTAAAAAGTTTGAGAGTTGGTATACTTTCTAAAGAAGCAGAAGCAACATTGAAAACCCGGCACATTAATGCACTTTATGGCGATAATGCATGTGCTACAGATGTTATGGAACAATTAGCCCACAATAATGTCAATTGTATGGCCTTAATGCCAACTCTTGCAAGCTGTCTCAAATTCAATGAAATAATGTTAAGTAAAGAAATGCAATCAATAATGGAAATTAGCGCCACAGACAAACTAGATGTACATGGTATGACACTACCCATGTGTGACCAAGCCGCAACAAGACTAAATAATTTAGAAAAATCAATCTCAAACACAGCAGGCTTAGAAAAGATGTTAAAATTATCCTTAAATTGCAGAGTAATGCTTAAACGTAACCTTGACGTGGACCAAGGACTAGTTAATGGAGCACTGGGTACAGTTGTTGGCTTTCAAACATACCCACGTGACAACAAAATTCAGTTTGTCAATATACTCTTTGACAAACTTTCAGAAGTAAAACGGATAGTACGCTCAACAGCTAGATTCCTTCTCTTCAAAGATATGTATGTACGCAGAGAACAATTTTCTCTAACTCTTGGATACGCAGTCACGATTCATAAATCACAAGGTCTTACCCTAGACAAAGCAATGATAGATATTGGTAACATAGTCTTTAAAGAAGGCATGAGCTACGTAGCACTATCACGCTTACGTACACTTGATGGTCTATTTCTAATCAACTTTGATGCAAGTAAAGTAAACGCTGATATTCTTTGCATTTTAGAATATAATAGACTTCGCTCACTATACACTCCCCATCTAAACACATATTCTGTTCCACAAAAACTAAAACATTTTAAAAGAAAACTAAATCAAACAGAAACGCAACAGGACGTCACTGCAAATCCTCCAAAGAGAGTAAAAGAAACTAAAACTTCATCAAGTACCACAAACAAAAAAGAATCAATTACAGAAAGTAAACCAGGTACTTCTTTAAAGAAGGAAGACAAATTCCAAAAAAAGCAGTTAGATACAGAACTACCTGGACCATTTAAATTCTCAAATATAGTTGGTGTAAGTTGCTATGCAAATGTAGCAATGAATATTCTATTTCAATTACCACCAATTGTTGACAACATTTACTTACACAGTACAGACCCATTGTGTTTGCAAATGTTAGTACTTCACAGAAATGCAGCAAACAATCCTGACAACACATATAGTGTTTTTGGAATAAGACGACAATTGGACTACTGTGCTGGAATGGTGAAATTCACTATAACCTCACAGGAAGATCCACAAGAATTTCTAATGTACTTACTACAAGTACTGGAAAACAAAAACATACCTATAAATGAAATCTTTCAGATTTCATACATGTGGAAACATACATGCACTGTCTGCAACAATGTGACACAAGAAGAAATCCCCAATGAATGCATCATATATATATCAATACCAAATTGTGAATCCATTCCATTTCAGCAACTAGTACAAAATGCAAACCATGGTAGATTATGCTCTACCTGCAATTCAGATAATCGCTCCACGTTAGTAATACAAACACATGGTAAATACATAATACTAATGCTTCTACGTTACAATGCAGATGGTACCAAAAACAACTGCAAGCTGACTGGATTCACACATGGTCAAATATCACTTGGTAAGAAAACCTTCACAAATGAAGAATCTGTTACTGTTCCAAAAAAAATACAACAAAGCAAAGTATAAAGCATTAGCCAGAAACAACAAGTAAACACTGAAAACAAACAAATAAACTGTAGCATAACAGAAAAAGGGTTTTTTTTTAATCCAACATGGATTTTTTTGTTCTCCCACAGACCCAATGATTTTAGCAACAAATACAGAAACTGAGCAAATTGCACAGTACTTTGATTTGTACTCTACTAAATATGAGGGTCGAAAAAAAATAAAAGTATATTGCTTATACAATGTAATATGTCATTACAAAATACTAATACTAACATGCTATTTTCTTTTATCACAGAAATGAAGAAGAAAAACATGGACTCCCATTTCTAGACCAAACAGTAAGTATACAATAATAAGGACAACCATAGCAGCATATCACATCCATAGTATCTAATACCTTTGTTCCTTATACATTTGTTTTTCACCCAAAGTTATAAGCAAATATGAATGTGATATGCTGCGGTGGTTGTTGCCATGGCATACAGTCTTGGGTGCATGGCCAAATGGTGGTCCTGAGGACGCTGTCCGTATTGTTCTCTGTCAAGTTGAATGTGTCCTAAGAACACTCGCGGTGTCCTGAAATGTTCGCAAATAAACAAAATGGGGGTGTTCTGAAGGCGTTTTTGAGAACACTCCCGGTGTACTGGAATGTTCGTAGGGGGTGTCCTTAGGACGCTGTCCGTATTGTTCGTTGTTAAATTGAAAGTGTTCTAAGAACTATCGCATTGTTCTGAAATGTTCGTAGGGGGTGTCCTGAAAACGGTGTCCGTATTGTTCGCTGGCAAGTTCAAAGTGTTCTAAGAACACTCACATTGTTCGCGGACATTAAAAGTTTCCCATAGATCATAGTTGAAATGTTTGACTCTATGGATGTTCACTTACGAATACGGCCACATACTGCTCACATAGGCGTTCCTCAGGCCTAACACAGCCACAACCCAATCTGGGTGCCCACCCACCAGACTGCACACATTCAACTGATATCTTCAGCACCACACCTATCGCTAGGAAGCAGCTATCAGCCAACAACTACACCAACTGCATGCATATCTGGTGCACCCATGCACCATACAACACTATCTCTCTCTACTGACTTGAACTATGGTTCTCGAGGGCGTTCAACCTACCAGCGCTTTCAGGTCATACCAATGACATATAAGTCGCTATATAAATGCCAAGCAACATAGCATAACATAACATTTGACTGGGGGTTGGGAAGTATGCCCTTATTTGGAAGACAATGCTGGCCCATTTGGGGCAAAAGACTGTTCTAAATTAATAAACTTTAAGACTTTTATTTCTGCAACCTGATAACCTAGTAATACGACAGTTTAACAGTTTAAATGTAATTTTGGTGGCATTAAAACAAGACATTATAGCTTTCTCTAGCATGTGGGGACGCAAACGGCAGGAAAATGTAAATCATGGGAAAAGTATACATGGTATAACTTTGAAATTGAATGCAATTATGCTTTGTGATGATAGGTACACATATCTAAAATTGTAGAATTTGAGGTGAAGCGGATCCCACTAGAAATGGTGACAGATTATTAGAACGGCAAAACGATACCGTACAAATGTGGGAATTGGAATGACACGTTCAGTGTAAAATCTGGAATCAGCCTATGTAATTTTCAAAAGTGCCATAACTGTAAAAATGTGCAATTTATGTCATAACTGATTTTGGCTAAAAGAACTGTGGGAGGGCCATGGGCCTTGTGAGCTGTAAGGATATTTGGCGTGTTACAGCACAGAGTACAGCACGACTGCACAAGTAGCAATTTTCTTTTTTTTGATGCAGCACCACCACATGGGTGTGGTGCATTGCTATATGTGTTGCCAGATTAACATGGACATATAAGTAAAGACAGGCTATTCAGTCAAAAACGATTTTAACATATAAGATGCAAATCTATTTTTACAGTTAAAAGCACACGTGCACATTCAAAAATGCACACTATTTTTCACCTGAAATGCCTATGGTGCAAGTGACACATTTGAAAATTAATAACTAACCTTATTAATAACTAACCTGACTAATAAAACTGCATTTAACATAACCCACTAATAAAAATGTGTCTCCACTGCAGAATTAGGCCTACTCTGAAAGTGAACTTTTAAACGCACATTCATTTTTTTTCTTTTTCTCTGCTGCTCTGTCCACATAACTACAGGAGGCAAAGGGCTCGAAGGAATTGGAAATCAGTTGGTTACAAATGGTTACTGTAGAAATGAGCCATTGTGTAGTGAGGGAGGAGATGGCATGATTGATTCTGATTGGAGCAGCGTCATAGCAAGTATCATGCTAGAGGCAGTGATTAGAGTTTTGCTGGGGGAGCTTGAGGAGAGGGGGAGGACAATCGAGATTTGGCAGAGCTGGGAGAAGGACCTGTTTCCTGGCTGAAGCATTCCTGCTGCAAAAGCTGAGAATTCCAGGCAATAACTTCGGTTTGAGAACGAAAGACGCTTGTTTTCACTGGGGTTAATCTTCAAGGGAGCCAAATTCAGAAAGAGAACAGCTGGAGAAAACTCATGCTGAACAGATAAGGTAATTACAGAAGTGTGGGGGCTTAGTGTGTACGAGAATATTCAGTCAGTGTAGGAAAGGAGATTCCTGTGCTTTACTCAGATGTTTAATGCTGCAAATTGAGTTCTTGTCTCCGCCACTCTCTTTTCAGTGTATCACAGACAATGCTGTTACTGTGCTATTTTATTTATTTCTGTAAAGAGTGAGATTGTGTTTAAATGCAACTTTTATAATACACAAAAATATTTGAAAGCAGACGGGTGGTGTGTTTTATATTTACCAATACAGTGCTGATGATGTGGGGAGATGTTTAGACAGTGCAATTGTCATTTTCAAGGTAGCTAAACATCAAATTTGGCTGCAGCCGTGTGCACAATGTAGTTCAGTATGAGCAATTGTAACTAACTGTGTGTGTTGTAGTTTGTCGGAGGTCTATGAGTCGGCAAAAAGGGAGGCCCGGGACATAGTTCACGACCGTATATAAGATAGTGAAAATACCACATGATAGCTCGCTGCCGTAGATAAGACAGAGAGAAATTGCCCATGGTGGCACACTAAAAATGAAAATGTGGTGTTCCTGAAATGCAAGCCTGAGGTCTCTCTAGTGATTACACGAAAAATCTAAACAAAAATAAGGGGTTCTGGATATTGGGGCCACAAATAAAACAAGGGAATTATGCTCACCAAAATACCACCAACCACGCATACCAACCACGCATACCAAATACGCATGTCTGTGTGCTGAAATAATGCATGTCCACTGTATTATTGTTGTACATGGCCCAATCTGAATACAAGGAGTGATTGTTGCTAAGTTATTTTTCGGCGGTAAGAAAATACCGTCAGGCCCCAAATCTCCACAAAATACCCTACATATTTATGGTGCGTTGCAGGCCGGGAAAGTGATCATAGAGTACCTACTAAGCGTGGCAAGCGTGTCTCACACTGCCATTTGCACATTAAAGGGAACCCATTTTATAATAGCAGTGTGCCACTAAAAACGAATTTCAGAATGTCACAAAGGGAAACCACATTCTCAGACCTGGTGCAATATTTAGAGGCAAAGTTGTTTGCACATGGGACTTGGTCGTCGAACAGCACGTTAGAATGGCGTGAACGCATTCAGGGTGAGGTGCAGAAAGAAAAACTAGACAATATTTTTGCAGAAGGCAGCATAATTCAGGTCTGCCTTACAAGATTATTGAATGCAGCCGATAAAAGTGCATAGAAAGACTGTTAAATACGGCTATGCGGCAAAATATGGTTTATTTTGAATAAGTCCCTGCGAATGCAGGAGAATGATACTCAGCTAATTAACAGGTTAAAGACTGAATTAGATGGGGCAAGTAAAAATCAGGAAATGTTAAGAGCAGAATTGGATGTATGCCAAAAAGACATGCAATTAAAATGCAGAGACTTTGATGCTCAGTTATCCAAAAGCAAGAAACAATTTGAGGATAGTGAGCAAGAATTGGTACACTTAAAAGCCTTAGTGGACCACATTAGACAAGATAAAGATGAGGTTGTTTCAGAAATGCAGATTTTACAAAAAGAACATTGTGAAAAAGAATGTGATCTCCAGAGTGCAGAACAAGAAATGATTAAAATGATTCAAGAAAGAGACAAGAGAAATAAAGAGTTCAATGAATGCCAAATGCAATTGTGCGACATGCAGGAGGTGATTAATAAGATGAGTGATGAAAACAACTATTTGCCAAATGAAGCAAACAGACTCCTTAAAAAGTGTAAGGACTTAGAACAGCAAATGTGCATTCCCAGGTCCCAGGAGAGGCGGCAGGGTACCACATTCAATGGAGTGGAGGTGAATTCTAGCTCTGCCCAAAGAGCTAGTGCTCCAGTGACTGGGCCGGTGACTGAACTTGGTTGCAGCGCCCTTGGGGGATTTGATACTCCCATTGGGGGCAGCCACGAATCTCATACACCTGTAAACAGGATTGAATCACAAAATAGTGCAATTCCATGCATTGCAACAAGTAGCCCCATACAAAATAATGAAATCCATTAAAGCCCTGATCAAACAATTTAAAAAGGGAGGTGAATGCTGCATTGAGGATCACTTAGAAGCGGCGCATGACATTTTTAAAGCACTCCAGATACCTAAGGAACAGTACAGACAATATTTTCATTTAACTTTAGATGCCCCGACGGCCAGCATCATAAGGCGATTAAATGAACAGCAGAATATGACCTGGTTGGAGTTTTAAAAAGAAATTAGGCGTCATTTTTCTCCTTTTCAGTCATTGCAGGAGGCAAAGAAAGTCGCTTACACAATTACTGCTGGACCTAATACATCCCCTCGCCAATTTTTACAAGACTTAAAAAGAGCATTTTCTCGCTTTGATGTATCTTTTGACTCAAATTCCAATGAGTTTAAAACTGCATACTTCTATGGGCTACAGAAAGACATCATATCCCAATTGGTCCGTGAATTTGACCGTGACAAGTCCCTTGAATGGATTGTACATCAAAGCACAAAACTATATGAGGTACTCTATTGTCAGGGTAGAGAAAGTGATAAAATGAAAGATACTAGACCTAAATCTAAAGAACCCTCAGCCACAGTAATGGAAATCAGGTCAGCCAAAATGTCCCTTGAGTCTGCTCAAAGCAAAGGTAAAAATAATGTGACACCTGAACAAAGGGGTAATCAACAAAGATCGCCATTTCCTGTACCAATGTTCCAATCACATGATTCTAGTAATAGAGAGAGCTACATCAGCCCTAGGTATTTAGGGGACAGACCCCGGGTAGGATATCGGCCTGATATGGCAGGTATGAACAATAACCAGAGACAAAATCAAGATCAAAGAAATGATGGTCCCTACCAGTCATTGGGGACACAGAGCAGATTTGATCCCAACACCATGATATATGGTAATCAGGATAGGCCCCGATATGTGGATCGATTTACTGATAATGGAAATCAACCTAGGGGCCAGTACCCACAATCTGAGAGACAGGACATGAGGCAAAACGTGAATTACAATCCACGTCAATACAATGATTCCCCACCAGGGGACTATAATCAAAGGATGGGTGCAACCCGCTCCCCTCCACAAATGAATCAAGAGTTCAGAAACCATCCCAACCGACATCAATCACCTGAGAGGTATCAGAATAGATCCAATCAGGGGGAAAACAACCAATATCGACCTGGGCCACAGAAAGAGGATCCTAGAGAGATGGAAAGGTTACAGTGCCTTGAGGCCCAAGTGAAAATGTTAGCTGAGCAAATAGGAAAGCTCTGTACAGCGCAAAAACAACCTTCCAAAGAGGGGGCTGATGGCCATAGCAATGACCGGGGGGCTTCCGAAAAGTGACTAAGTACTCATGATAACTGCAGTGCCAAAATGACAGATTGCTCTGATATAATTTTGCATAACGACTCTGAGATGCCTAATGGATTAAATGTGAAAGTGCCAGTAAATGAACTTGTGACAGAAAGTGCAAATACTTCTAAAAAAGAGGTACGGTTTAACCTAGAGCTAAATAAAACAGTAAAGATTTGTACAAATGAAAAAGAAACATTAGGAATTCCAAAAGAACAAAGGGACAGATTTAAGAAAAATGACTCATGCATGGGGAATACCAGTGAACAGGGAGTAAGTGGGGATACTATAGCTCCTTCCCTGGGCAAGCAAAACAATGACCAAACACAGACTGAAAAAGGAAATACTCAAAAGGAGGGTACAAGTCAATCACCTGAAGAATTATTTGAGCCACATATTTTTGAAGAGGCTGAAAGGGCTGGTATCACACTAAATGATCACAAATGCACAGAATTAAAAAATGACAAATTGCTGAATGATATTGTTACACATGTTCAGTTGGAAGGTTGTAATGTGGTCTCTGATGTTACCCAGATGGATGGGCGAACAGTGGCCACACTCCAAAAAACCTCTGATAATGGAGAAATAAATAAAGTCTCTCGTGCAGAAATGGGTAAAAAGGAGGGAAAAATGTCTTTCCATTTACAAATGTGTTTAGCTAAAAGTGAAAAAGACCTGAGAAAGGTGAGCCCTGAAATCAGTAAGAATTCACATTCTTATGTGTATTAGAGGAAGTTGAGGACAGATATTATGCACCCATCACTGTAGAAGAAAAATGCCACACCTTTGCTATGATTGACACTGGCGCACTGGCCACAATTATGTCCAAGGAGCTGGTAAAGAGTATGAATGAAGGGAGACCCCCACAGAGTCAGATCACAATGAAGGAAAATCAAGGCCCAGTGCATAACTTTAATGGGGAGGAGGTGCCCATCATAGGTGTAACTGAGGTTGACATAAAAATAGGAAAGCACAGAATGAAACAAGAGGTATTGATCACATCTATTTGTGAAATTCCATTTCTGATGGGGACAGATTGCCTGAAAAGATTGTCTCCTCTCATAGATGGGGTGAATGGAGTGCTGTGGTCCTTAACCAAAAAACCATTGAGGCCTAAGAAACTAAAATCACAAAACAGCAATATAAATGAATGTCACACCGTTGCCAAAACAAATGATGCTGTGGAGGTATATCTCCAGAATAGCTGCATACCTAGTGTCACTGTTGTATTAATTGTGGACCCAAGGAAAAATTGGCAGACTGCCATAGATGAGCACACATTACGTTTCTATTTAAAAGAGAAAACATGCAAACAGAATATTGCTCCTAAAACAGATTCAGAAAAACACATTACCACTCTGGCAGAAATACACATGGAAGATGAGCAACCATGGGTTCATGTTGGTATAAATGACTATTTTAAAACAATAAAAGCCACTTTAGCGCTTGGACATGAAAGGAGATTCATTAATGAGAAATTGTTGCAAAAAATAATGGAGAGGGAAGAAATCCCGAGATTTAGGATTAAAAACCAATATGTTTCTGGGTTGGACAGTCCAGACTTTGAAAACCGAATTGCAGGCAGATGCATGCTTAAAATTAGCATTGGGCAGAAAACAATTTACCATAATGTATGGCTAGTGAGTGGAGCACAAAATGAATTTTACATGGGCAATGACATCATGCACAGAATGTGTATGGTGTTAGATTTCCTTAATCAAAAAATATGGTCACGCCTAGGTGGTCCGGCACCTGAATTTGAAGACAAAAGAAGGGCTTATCATTGTGCACAACTGGTTCCTTATGCAATCGAATTACAAATGAGGAAAGATACTATTATTCCTGCATTTACAAAACAGTTTGCAATAACACTGAAATGTAAAAATGGACAGCAGATGAAAGGCTCTGATGCATTTGTATGCCTGAATGAATCTATAAAACAGCAAGGCCTGTATTATGAATACATTCCATTGGTAGACATTGGTGAAGGATCTGTAAAAATTATGGTAAATAATAAAGGTTGTCAGGATATTCATTTAGAGGAAAACTCCCCATTAGGAATGGCCATACAAAAATCACATTATACGGCAGATTTAAATAACATGGTGATTGGAAATATTCCTGAAAAGTATGTAGATGCCAAGGGTGAGTTGCCAGAACACCTGGACTCTCAGCCCAAAGGAATATTTAAAATTCATTCTGTGTATCCTTATGATTCAAATGAGACAGTGTGCTGCCATCAAGATGATTGCATAATATTTAATTTAAATGAAAATGAAACAGAAAATCAGCCCATTGAAGTGGAAGCTGATATGCCAAAATATTTAAAAGTGGCAGCTTTACAAAAAGACACAGCCACACAGTTAGAGGAAAGCGCCAAGATTCCCTTACCAGAAGATTTTCCAGAATTTTCCAAAATGGTAGAAGAGCAGATCTCCTTAGCGGATGCGTGTGAAAGCAATGAGGATAGGGACAATCTGAGGGAGATATTTATGGAGTTTAAGGATGTATTTGCAAAAGATGCTTATGATTGTGGTTTAACTGATTTACATGTGGTCACACTACCAGAAGGGTGTAGCAGAAATCCAGTGTTTGTACGCCAGTATAGACTACCGCTGGCATGTTTAGAATCATTGGCAGAGATTATTAAAAATTTGGAATCGCGGGGTATCATCAGGCCCATTCATAGCACATCAATACACCTATTTTAGGTGTGTTAAAGCCAAATGGTCAATGGCGGCTATTGAGAGAGTTAAATAATAGAGTACCAGTATCTAGATGGCCACTGCCATTCATTGATCAGGGCCTAGCTCAGGAACATGGTTCAAATGTATTTACCACATTAGATCTCACCTCTGGATATTGGTGCGTGCCATTGGCAGAGGAGATACAACATTTATTTTCCTTTACATTTGACAGGACTCAATATGCCTGGCTTAGAAAACCCGTTCGGGTACATCAATAGTGGGAGTGAATTTGACATATTTTTGAGAAAGGCCATGCCGGATGCAGCGGAAAGAGGAACAATAGTTTATGTGGACGATGTCCTGATAAAAAATGAAAGCCTGAAAATCCATTTTGATGAAATAAGACATGTACTTGGCCAATTGCAGAAAGCAGGCGCCAAAGTATCTTTGCAAAAAGCACAATGGTGCAAGAAAAAAGTGAACTTTCTAGGGCATGAAGTGACTGAACATGGGCTAAATCCACAAAAGAAGAAAATAGAGGCCATACAAAGATTAAAAGATCCTAAAAATGTGAAAGGAGTAAAAAGTTTATTAGGGATGACAGGCTATAACAGAAAGTTCATTGAAAATTATGCAGAAATCACTCAACCATTGACTAAACTGCTTAAACTGAATACTCCCTGGAAATGGGAAAAAGAGCAGTCTGATGCAGTGGCTAAATTACTGGAATGTCTTGTAAAGGCACCATGTTTAGCATACCCCATAAAGGGCAGGGATTTCTGAACATTGTATGTCAGCAGTGTTATCACAAAAACACGATTTGAATCACAAAACCATTGCATATGCAAGTAAGGCATTTTCCCAAGTTGAAATGAAATTTAATGAATGTGAAAAGGCCCTATTAACCACTGTGTGGGCGCTACAACATTTCTGCCCCATTGTTCAGGGAGAAAAGGTGATTATTGAAACAAATCATCAACCTTTGCAATTTTTAGAGAGTAAAAGAATTAGATCAGGTAATCTAGCGCAATCCAGAATCACTTCATGGACGCTGGCATTACAAGGTTTTCCCGTAGAAGTGAGATATGGACAAAATAAAAAGAACCCAATTGCTCAAGGGTTAGCTGACTTACACGACTTTGCAGCTGAACAAATACCAAATGAAATGGAAGTGGAAACTAGTTTGCAGGAATTTGAACAATCACCACACAAAGCTTTTGATGAAAAAACATGCAAGGATTTGCCAACTGTATATGTGGATGGTTGTGCTTTTCACATTGAAAATGACAGTAATAAACAGTTAGTGGCAGGAATAGGAAATGTCTGGTTGAAATGTGAAGGCGTCCCCAGTATAGGGATGAGGATTGGAGATAGGAGCAGTCAGGTGGCGGAATTGGCAGCCATTTATAAAGCAATTGCTACTGCAGTTGATAAAAAGTTCAGTGAAATTGTCCTGGTGACTGATTCTGACTATGCACGGAATAGCTTTGCGGAGTATTTGCCTGGTTGGAAAGCAAGAGGCATGGTTACATACAACAAAAAGACACTTAAACATGGGAAAATGATACAAGCCATAGACAAATTGGTGTCAGAGAATAATTTAACAATATACTGGAGAAAAATTTGTGGGCATTTAAAAACACCAGGAGAGGATAAGGAGGGAAATGATAAGGCAGACCACCTGGCTAAGATTGGGGCTGTGATGGGAGAATTGCTACCTATTGATTATTTAATGGGTGAAATACAAATTGATGCAGTCACACGTTCTAAAGCACCAAAGGAGGTAGATCAACCGGTGGTGCAGTGGAGTCATGACACGCCAGACCAAGATTTGATTGAGGCACAAAAGAATGATCAAATTTTGGGAATCTATTATAATCATTTGATAGATCCCGAACAAAATTCTTTAACAGAAAATGATTGTATGGGAAAAGAAGAGTTGAGGGTGCTATTGAAGAACAAAACACGAATTAGATTACAGGATGGACTCATGATTAGAGAGTCCATAACAGGACAAATACAGTGGGTAGTACCCCTATCATTCAGAGGACTAATGCTACACCATGCACATGATGCCATAACTGCAGGCCATAGAGGTTCACAAAAAACATTAGAAATACTAAAAGATTATGCTTACTGTCCACATATGTCCCAAGAT
The DNA here is from genome assembly GCF_040938575.1 of Ambystoma mexicanum. Lineage (NCBI taxonomy): Eukaryota > Metazoa > Chordata > Amphibia > Caudata > Ambystomatidae > Ambystoma > Ambystoma mexicanum. The sequence goes on from NC_090937.1 coordinate 1,203,675,735, forward strand.
GTGGAATTATATACTAGAGGATGTCTAGTATGCGCCCAATTTAAACCTGCTTCACCAATGCATAGAGCACCATTGATGAAAAGAAGCCTAACTCTCCCATGGTCGGATTTGCAAATAGACTATGTAGGTCCTTTAAAAAGGTCGAGCAGGGGAAAACGTTATATTTTGAGTGTGGTATGTTTGATGTCGAAGTGGATTGAATGCATTCCTGCACCAGATTGTAGTGCGCAAACAGCAGCCACATTGCTGGTGAACCATGTGTTCTCAAGGTTTGGGTTGCCACAAAGAATTGAGTCAGACAGAGGAAGTCATTTCACAAGTACTCTAATGAGTAAGGTATGGCAAATACTAGGTGTGAAAAGGAAACTACATATCGCATATCGGGCAGCGTCTTCCGGTACAGTTGAAAGAAGCAATAGGTCTGTTGTGGATATTTTAAAGAAATTTGTGGCAGAAGCAGGTTCCAGCTGGGATTTACGTTTACCATTGGTTTTGATGGCAATCAGATCAACTCCTGCCAAAGCAACAGGTGTTAGCCCCCATGAGGTCTTGACAGGTAGGAAAATGGTGTTACCACAACACCTACTATACAGAACACATGAGCAGACACTTGTGAGTGCATCCACAGTTCATGAATATATTGATGAACTGAGGAGGCATTTGAAACATGCATTTGCTTTTGTGCAGAGAAATCTGGAAAGAGCTGCTGACAGTGCAAAGTCTTATTATGACAAAAAGACATTAGTAAAGCAATACAGTGTAGGGGATCAGGTGTACAAGTTTCATTTTGGAAAAAGTAAACAGAAACATTCTAAATTTCTAGCAGCCTGGCAGGGGCCATATCGAATTATAGATAAGGTCTCTCCTGTAGTTTATAAAATTTTGAAAAATGAAGGTGAAACGGCAATAGAGCAGTTTGTCCATGTAAATCAAATCAAACCATGCCATCCCAGACATGAGATCAGGCAGCTTGAGCATGTAGAAACAGATTAAGTCCCTTGAACACAAAAAGAGAAAATAAATGGGTACAATCAGGAGGCAGTGACAAAGAAGTTAAAAAGTTGATTGTTATAATGGCACATAAACACTGTAATACATATAAAAATATATAATATAAAATAAATAAATCAATATATATAATGGAAGCTCATGGTTGGTGTGCAGAGAGAAAATGTATTAAATATTGAATGCTGTTTTATATGTGCTTGTTTTCTTTTTAACTTGTGTTTAATTTCAGAAAAAAAAAAAACAAAAACGAAATATTTTTACCAAGCATGTTTTATTTTTGGCAAAAGGGTGAAGTTAGTATTGTGCTATGTACTTAATTTGTTTATTTTCTATTTGATTTAGAAAATTAACATTATTTGGTCGGAGGTTCCGGGATCAGAGCCCACGGGAGACGATGGAGCCCTGGAGCCCACGTGGACGGATTCCGGGAAAGCCCCAAAGAGGGGTGAAGACCAAGGCTGCAAAGCGATCAGCATTGAAGATGATACCGATGATATGGTTAATGATGATATTTGGAGGGATCTTCAAGAATTCAGAAGCACAGGTTGTCATTGAACCTGGACCAGCATCTGGTATCGCGGTGGAAGAGGCACCAGGATTCATCATGAGTGATAGAAGGATGATTTTCCAAAATATATACATACCATTGAATCCTGAGATTCTGATTGAAAAACACTTGAACAATACCGGAATTAAGATTGAACCGACTAAAGAGTGGCTGGAAATAAGAAAAGAGGACACTAAGCAGTCAATAAGAGATATATTAATGCAATTCGAAAAAACATTTGTGAATTCAGCAGACATTAAGAAGAGGAGAGGAAAGAGAGGTGCGGTGATGCTCGCGATATCATTGGTAATGTCTATAGTTGGAGCCATAATAGGTACCACAATATCAACAGCCAATTCTATTTTGGTAGGAACACTGAGTACTAAAGCGCAACAACTGAGTATTGACCTAGAAATAATACAAAAAACATTAGATGGAATTAGAGGGGGACTGGATGAACAAGTAAGATTCATAAATGAAACTGCAATCATTCTAAATGAACAAGCGGATGTAATGCAACGGGCGACTAAAATAATACTTAAGCCTGACAGAACTTTAAATGAAATATTGAACATAATGAGTCCTGTTGATAGACTATTAACGAATTATCTGAGAGAAGTTCAAACTGCAGTTTCACAATTGATTCAAGGACATATCCCCTTGTATTTTGTTTCGCAGGATATTATTAGTCAAATAATAGAAAGATTGACCAGGAGGGAAATTGATATAATACAGGTAAAAATTGCATTCGAAATGGCTAATGCAATGCCGTTATATGTGGACTTGGAAAGACTAGAGATCGGATTTTTGCTATGCATCCCATATGTAGCCCCTGAACTTATTTATCAAATGAAGTGGGTACACAACGTGGGATTTTGGCAAGAGGACAAATTTATTAAGATTAAGACTCCAGAAGTGATGGCATTTCAGTCATGGGAACCTGAAGTTTATTTAATACCAAACCTGGAAACATGTGCAAAATTTAAAGAACAAAATTATATGTGTCCAGGTAAACCGTTTGTTCCTGATGCCACAGATGCTATTTGTGGTTTGAAATCTGACCCAAGTATATCAGAGGGATGTGAAGTGATTATTAGCAATATGGGTAGTGAAGAAATGGCACAGGCTAAGATGGTCAGAGGTAAATGGTTGGTCAGCACCTGTTTAAAGAACATGACGGTAGTACATTTAAACCATGGAACATACGTGGTTAAACAGGTGAAATATAATGTTTTTTATTTACAGGTTCCAAAGGATACAATTGTGTCAATTGGGGGGTTAACATTGTTTCATGTAACAAATGATGTTTGGGAAAGCCAAGTGGAAAATATTGATTTTTTTCAAAGGGATACTTTTCCAATAGATCCGGATGTGGAATATTTATTGAATCACAAAGAAAGACATGTTATAAAAATGAATTTGAGAAAAAACAATATTACAATTAGTAATCTGGGGATAATAGAAGTGGAAAGATTTAATTGGGGAACCTGGGGGGAACGCTCAATAGTGGGTTTGGCTGTCCTGGTGCTAATCATGGGTGGATGGTTGATTGTGCTATCAGTAAAAATGAAAATGTTACTGATTTTACTAGCTACGTCAGGACGAGAAAGATATCCCAATACACATGCATTTTAAAAGAAAAAAAAGAACAAGTTGTTTTTAGGAATTGGCTTGGATCGTAGCCAAGTTCTAAAAACAAAAGGAGGGTATGTAAGGATATTTGGCATGTTACAGCACAGAGTACAGCACTACTGCACAGGTAGCAATTTTTTTTTTTGATGCAGCACCACCACATGGGTGTGGTGCATTGCTATATGTGTTGCCAGATTAACATGGACATATAAGTAAAGACAGGCTATTCAGTCAAAAACGATTTTATCATATAAGATGCAAATCTATTTTTACAGTTAAAAGCACACGTGCACATTCAAAAATGCACACTATGCACACTATTTTTCACCTGAAATGCCTATGGTGCAAGAGACACATTTGAAAATTAATAACTAACCTTATTAATAACTAACCTTACTAATAAAACTGCATTTGACATAACCCACTAATAAAAATGTGTCTCCACTGCAGAATTAGGCCTACTCTGAAAGTGAACTTGTAAACGCACATTCATTTTTTTTCTTTTTCTCTGCTGCTCTGTCCACATAACATAGCAAAGGGCTCGAAGGAACAGGAAATTAGTTGGTTACAAATGGTTACTGTAGAAATGAGCCATTGTGTAGTGAGGGAGGAGATGGCATGATTGATTCTGATTGGAACAGCGTCATAGCAAGTATCATGCTAGAGGCAGTGATTAGAGTTTTGCTGGGGGAGCTTGAGGAGAGGGGGAGGACAATCGAGATTTGGCAGAGCTGGGAGAAGGACCTGTTTCCTGGCTGAAGCATTCCTGCTGCAAAAGCTGAGAATTCCAGGCAATAACCCCGGTTTGAGAACGAAAGATGCTTGTTTTCACTGGGGTTAATCTTCAAGGGAGCCAAATTCAGAAAGAGAACAGCTGGAGAAAACTCATGCTGAACAGATAAGGTAATTACAGAAGTGTGGGGGCTGAGTGTGTACGAGAATATTCAGTCAGTGTAGGAAAGGAGATTCCTGTGCTTTACTCAGATGTTTAATGCTGCAAATTGAGTTCTTGTCTCCGCCACTCTCTTTTCAGTGTATCACAGACAATGCTGTTACTGTGCTATTTTATTTATTTCTGTAAAGAGTGAGATCGTGTTTAAATGCAACTTTTATAATACACAAAAATATTTGAAAGCAGACGGGTGGTGTGTTTTATATTTACCAATACAGTGCTGATGATGTGGGGAGATGTTTAGACAGTGCAATTGTCATTTTCAAGGTAGCTAAACATCAAATTTGGCTGCAGGCGTGTGCACAATGTAGTTCAGTATGAGCAATTGTAACTAACTGTGTGTGTTGTAGTTTGTCGGAGGTCTATGAGCCGGCAAAAAGGGAGGCCCGATACATAGTTCACTACCGTATATAAGATAGTGAAAATACCACATGATAGCTCGCTGCCGTAGATAAAACAGAGAGAAATTGCCCATGGTGGCACACTAAAAATGAAAATGTGGTGTTCCTGAAATGCAAGCCTGAGGTCTCTCTAGTGATTACATGAAAAATCTAAACAAAAATAAGGGGTTCTGGATATTGGGGCCACAAATAAAACAAGGGAATTATGCTCACCAAAATACCACCAACCACGCATACCAACCACGCATACCAAATATGCATGTCTGTGTGCTGAAATAATGCATGTCCACTGTATTATTGTTGTACATGGCCCAATCTGAATACAAGGAGTGATTGTTGCTAAGTTATTTTTCGGCGGTAAGAAAATACAGTCAGGCCCCAAATCTCCACAAAATACCCTACAGAGCACATCCCATAAAATGGATGCCATGTCCCTGAGGTCCAACCGGCTGACAGGAAGGTGATAACAGTAACCCCTAACCAATCCAGTTGTTAGAGGCATGTTGAGCCAAAGGTCTACCCCCATAGTAAATCCTGTGATGTCACTTGCCTTATAAAAGGTGGAAGCTCACAGAGAAAAAAGACACTGTCTTCTGAATTTTCCAGTTCCTGCGTATCCAGATATTCCATATTCATCCTGCAAGATTCCAGATCCCACAGCCAGGCCAGAGCATAGCTGACCCTATCAAGGCAGGACCATTGATCCAGAAAACCCCCCACTGAAAATACCAATAACTCAGGGAGAAAGGGGAAAGGTGGCTGAATCCTCATTGGGATTATCCAGTACTACCTGCTTGCCCTGCTACCCTTTTTATCCACTTGAGGTGGCGCTGTGCTGTGACCAGACCTTTGGCCAGCTGTTTTCTTCTAGGAGAGCACTCCTCTGTGACCAGTGACCAGATATTGCCTCGCTGTCCAGAAACTCAGTCTGCTGTTCAAATTACCTCTTTCAAGTGCTTCTTGTGAGTATTTCCCTTCCACAGCAACCATAAACTGCATCATTGCTCTGTTACCTTGTATTAGGTCCAATCCCATAGAAATCCGATTACTGCTTTAGCAGGAATCCATAAAACTATCAGAACCCTCTGTTTACCCTATTCACTGATTTCCAAGTGTTAGTGCCATTCTTCCACTCATTTCTGTCCTGGTGTAAGTCCTTAGTACTATTTTGATTAAATTAATACATGTTCCCTAAAAGAGGTGTACTGTAGGACAAAGCAATCTCTGAACGGGCCCATGAGATTCAGAGCTTGTCCCCCGGCACCTTTAAACAAGATAGCCGCACCATGAAGAGGATGGGGTGTGGGATTCACTTACTCCATCACCAATCAATGAGGACAAATCAACAGTTTGGCAAAGGGAAGTCCGTTTAATGACAAGTACAAAAAACGGGGAAACAAATGTTAATCAACAGTGATGCAATCACTCATAAGTTTATCATGCAATTCGATTGGTTGGAAAAGGTAACTTATGTATAGATTCTATATCTGTCTATGGTAACAAAGCGTAAGGACTGGATAACTCTTATCGGGTGGGCATCTACGCACATCCCTCTACATCATTCGTGATAGACGTCACTACAAGCACAACGCCTTATTGGTTATACTAGCTATAGGACCCAAGATTATTTGGTCCATTGTGATTGGGTGGGTGTGCCCCAAGATTCACCCTGCCTCCCTTCCATCAATCAGTACTTTAGGGCTATGTGTCAATTAGTTGGCTGAGGATGGCCTCGATACTGTAGCTTCTTATCTGGGAAAGTTATGGCACCCTCGGGTTCTGGGTGACATCAGACGTTTGTACCTCTTGCCCTGGGCTGGTCACGTGTCTGTTCACCGTGAATCTGCTTCATTTTCCTGTTATTCATATATTTGATTCTTCATTAGCATCACCGCCTGCCTGGGGCCTCTTTATCTCGACCTTCACTGGCTGGCTACTATGCTCTGAAGTCTCGATTCTCCAGAGCCGGGTGCTCTCCTCCCTTCCTTAGGTTGACCTCGAGTTCCCAAGCATGAGCTAGTTCTCACTAGATTTCGATTCTGCTCTTCCCTTTGGCTTTGGCTGGAATATGAATCATGGTCTTGCTAGCCTTTTGCAGCCTGGGCTTATTCTGCTTTTACAAAATGGAGTCGCACTTGTATAGTGTGCTTTATTGAGGTAAACATAGCTCTGTTCTTCTACTAAGCATTGCACACAGTATCGTTCTCTTAGCTTCTTGCGTTCTGAGCCTATTTACAGGCACTTTAGTCAGTTACGTGTGTTTATTTCACTTATTGGTTACGTTTCTTTATATAAACGTCTTTTCTCTTACTCGTCCATTACATCGTTATTCTTTGTATTTTGCCCTTGTGTGTCATCTTTCGTTCGTCGTTTATGTTCATCTGCACGTCTGTCCAGGTTCTTATGTCGTCACCATTTGCCTTCCATTAGGGCTCTTTGGGTCTCTTCGGGGACAGTCTGTAAGTAGTCTTCATTGCGTGTTAACTGTTGGTACGGTTGTCTCAGTGGGTACCGGGCTGCCCAAGGTTGTCTGGTTATAGGCACTTCAACAGGTATTTCTCTTCTGATGTGCACCGGGCAGAGTCCTAGAGCTGCTCTCTGTTGGCTCATTTGTTCCTCATACATCGCATACTTTGGCGAGTATGTTCCTGGCACCTCACTCTGTTTGGGTTGGGGTGTAGGCCATGTCTGGGACCTCCTCTACAGAGGCACACAGCATGAAGGGTTTACAACTGCAGCTTAACTTTTCTATTCACGGGTGGCATTTCTCTTTTCTAGCCACTAAAATCTAGTTTAAGGGAAACTTGTCCTTTCCTTGCCAAACCAATTTTCTCTGTCATATGCTGTTATTTTTAAAACTGAATTTCCTTTCCCATTGAGAATCTCATCCTGTCAATAATTTAGAGTCACTCTTTCACTTTCATATTATCCTTGTGATGTTCATCTGTCACTCAGCATAAAAAAAGTAATTCCGATTTTGTCTATTCAAACCATTTTTCAAACCATTTAGTCATTTAAACCTATGTAAATTAGCAAATGTAATTTCTACGCATGGGATTTGGCTGCATTGGGCCTCATTACGACCCAGGCGGTAAGGGGTTTACGGCAGCGTAAACAGCGCCGACCCTTACCGCCTGAGTACGAGGTCCCTTAGCGCCATGGCGGATTTAACACCTGCTTTTAGCAGGTGTTAAAATCCATGGCGCTAAGGGACCATGGAGTTAATTACGCCACCGTAATTTACGGTGGCGTAATTAACGCCTTCCCCAATCCCATTATGGCCTATGGGGCAAAAATGGGAATGGGGAAGGGTAAATGGGGATTGGGGACTTACCGCCCCGCCAAGGTCGGAATGGGGCGGTAAGTCCGCCAACCACCATGGCGTAAACGTAGTTTACGCCATGGTGGTAAAGTCACGGCCCAGGCGGTAACTTACCGCCTGGGTCGTAATGAGGCCCATTGTGTTTTTCACTTTCAAGTTGATTTTCTGAATTGTATGCTGATACTACTATAATTCATATTTACCGCACTCATTCAACCGCACATGTAAATCAATTGTTTACTAATTCCCAGTGCTATTTTGTTCAATTGCAAAGGGTTTTAAATCCGATTTTGCCTCTCATTTCTGTTTGTTGCCTAGGATATCTGACTCCTTGCTACCCACACAAAATTCGGTTAATAGGGGTTTGAGGGAGTATTGCAGGGGGAAGTCTTAACTGGGGTGCTATCTAACCTAAAAGTAATATTGCTCTCATTCATTTGTGCTTTGTGTATGTTATACTAGAAGGTCAAACTAAGTGGATTTCATCAATTTACCTTGTAATTATCACCCCATTGGTTATTGGTGCCCAATATTAAATTGTGTGATTTTATTTGAATTTAAAATAACTAAATATTGTATTATCACCCATCGGCCTGGTTGATGGTCCATTGTGACCCCAGTGTTTGTAAAAGGGGGTATGAGACGGGTTGGGTGCCATCTAAATCTGAATTCTTAGGAAATTAAGTAAAAGTGCTTTAATTTTGCGCTGAATCCTCGGCCACTGGCAAAAGTCTTGGGCTGGTGTGTGACGCCCAATTAGAATCCTTAACACCACTCCAAGTGCAGGTCATCTTCCCTGTCATGAAAATGCACAATGTTCTCTTTGCTTCACAAGCTCCTTGATATGTGCCCCTCTACAATTGTTTGGCAGACTTGTACCGTTCTTGAACATTCCACTCGCTAGCAGCACACAAGCTGGTATCCCAGGTGCTGGGGGGTTGGCCTGGTCATGCCTCCCCATCCTATTAGCCCAACATCCATCATCACTCCTGCGGCCTGCCATTCAATTACTGCATTCGAACTCAGCCTTGCGAAGGCTGACTGTGCCCTAGAATAAAAGGGAGTGAAGGTATGGCCTTATCTTCTGGTCTCGTTCTAGCTCACCCTAAAGTCTATTTTCATCTTACCATGTGACTAGAGACCACATTTCGAGCTCCTTCCTTGTATTTAATGCTATTAAATTAATAAAACCTGGTGCTTGCTTCTCTCATCAATTGTATCTTCTTAAGTAGATAACCAAGCTCTTGGCGGCCCAGACTCTTGACACTGGGCCAGGCAGGGCTTCTCAAATCTGTCTTCGCTGTTAGCTATTCTATTCTGCTATGCCATACTTGCCAACCCTTCCGATTTAGGCGGTAGGATACCGCTTTTTAAGCAGTCCTACCGCTTACCTACATCGAGGCTGCACTACGGATTTTTCAGGCCTGTGCCTGAGGCCCCAGAACACTGGGGGCGTGACGGCCCATCTTAGATTTTGATTGATGACAAAAGGCGTGCGCCTGCCCAGGCGCACGCCTCTGTCATCAATCAAAATCTGGGCCGAGATGGGCCGTCACGTGACACTGGCTCTGCGCACCAAGGCTTGGTAGTGTCTGCCTGCAAGTCAGAAGTGCCGTGATCCTTCGGGCAGTGCCCGGTGCCTCAGCTAAGTTCACTGTCACTCCACTCTCTGGTAAGTTCACTATTTTAAACTGTGTGTCAGCGCCGTGCTGCACTGTGGGGTTGCCGAGCCAGTGATATGTTAGGGTTTTTTAAATGCAGTTTAGTGTCAAAAATCGAATTTGTATTGTTTGAGGCCGCGTCGAGTAAGGGCAGACACCTTGCAATGCAGTGTCGACGTGGTGGCTGAGTTACAGCTGGAAAGGGTGAAAAAACAGTCTTCATTGCAAATGCACCAAGAACAGTCCCTGTGGGCAGGGGGGCAGGGACTCGTATCTGGGTACCCCTCTCTCTCTCTCTCTTAGCAAAGAGGATGGGGAGGAAGGTGCTGTATGAATGGGATTGGCTGAGGCCCAGCTCACATCCATTATTTTTTTGGTCAAATGTCCCCACGCAAGTGCCATGTAGGCCATCACATGCGATGCTACAGGCAAAACAGTCCTAACACAATAATCAAACAACTTGTATTGTAAATAACGAAAAAAGGTACGCTGGTGTCACGAATGTCCCGTTAGCCTGGGGGAAAGTCTGAATTACAGATAATGCACCTGATTCATGGAATTGTTTGCATGACGCAGTATGCAGTGACTTTTCACTTGTGCAAAGTCACTTTGCACTGGACTTTGCACTGGCAACAAAACATCCTGATTCATGGAACAGTGTGAATTGTCTTTTTAGCGTGCAAAGTCACTTTGCACAGTAAAAATATGTGTTGCATTGTTCCATGAATCTGGCTGGGGCAGTGCAAAGTGTATTGCACTGCAAAACCACACTTTGCACTGTTCAATGAATCAGGTTGGGGCAGTGCAAAGTTTATTGCATTGCAAAAGCACCCTTTGCACTGTTCCATGAATAAGGGTGGAGCAGTGCAAAGTGTATTTTTTGCAGTGGAAAGTGACTTTGCACGGTAAAAAGAAACGTTGCACTGTTCGAGCAATCAGTGTGTTTGTTTGCAGTGAAAAGTCACTTTGCACAAGTTAAAAGTCACATTGCACTGTGCAAAAAATCCTAATCAGGACCTAGGGCACTGTTTGGACACTGACTTGTTCACACACGACGGAACCAGCCATTTCAAACCTTCACTTGTGTGCACTTGTGCATGTGCTTTGCGCGCGCGCACATGTCTATGTATTGCTCATAGATGTGCGCGACCGAACGTGTGTATGTGCGCGTGTGTGTGTGTGTTTATAGTACATACCGCCCTAACAGCCTAATCCACAAAGCATTTTTCAATGGGATTTTCGCATTGAAAAACGTGTGATGTGTTCCTACATGAATTTACATTTCTTCTTCTTGGTGGGTTTGTAATTTATTAAACCCTTTACATACATTTTAAAAAAATCGAATTACTATCACTGGACAACACAAAAAGTGCACTTCCGCAAGAGTGACTTCTGAGAAAGAGGGCCTGCTTCACAAAGCGTTTTTTCAGTGAGAATGTCATATGCAACTTCTTGCATCAAGACTGCTCCTAAATCGACATGTGCAAAACCATCAACACCCCATCCTTCCCGGCTCTGAACAATCGAAAATGTGGGAACCCCAATAGAACCCTTGAGAAGCCCGTCCGTCCGTCTGAATGGGGCATGCTCGGATCCACGGGTGCTCCGCGGACTGAGCCTGGGCCCGCACGCGGCGCTTTTTTCACTGAGTGTTGCTGACTGGACAGGCCTAAAATATGCACTCCAAAAAGTCTCTTTATTGCACTAAACACTGTAAACTGTATACACCCGCCGTCTGCCACTGTTTGAAATGAATTGCAGGGAATATACACAAGTGGTACACGACACACATACTTGCCAACATTATGTGACTAAAAAATGTAGGATTTTTTAAGTTTCAAAAATAATAAATCCCATAACAATGACATCACGAAAAAATACAAAACCCATCAAACAGCACAACATGGAAAGATGTTGACATTTTTAAAATGTATAATTCTGAATGGTAATTTACCACCAAATTCAATTACCTAACTTCACAGAAGGTAATCACACAGAGCTGGTAGGCAACGTTTGCCACTGCTCTGTAACGGCAGTCCAGGCAGTACATATTTATTGCAAGTTGAACACTGATACCCCCCTCAGTGTGATAGGCAGATGCTGTGTGATGGTGTTATACTATGCCACTTGTCTTCACTGGTGGTTCACCCAAGGGTTGTCTCGGCAAAAGTGCAGGACAGACTCAAGTAGCTGTCAGGTCAGTGGATTGGTCTGAGCCCAATCAAAGTAATGACCCACCAGTCCACTGTATAAACAGACTAATTAATGTGCTGCATGCTTTGTCCTGGAGCCTGCCTTAGAGTCACATAAATCATTGATATACCGCTGTGCAGGTCTTAATTACACTCTTAAACGGAAAATGTCAGGCATACGTTAGCTGTCAATTAGCTGTTACGCTCCATGCAGCCTCAGCCAATTGCATCCTTGCACCCCGTATTGCCCGTCCCTGAAGTGCAGCACATTAAAATTCAAATTTTACGGTCTGTTGCGCTTTGCGCTTTCCATGAGGTCTTGCCCTTTATATAATACCAGGCATTCTGGGCTCTCTACGCAAGCGCAGTACAGTCTGAAAGTGGACCCCCGCACAGCTTCAGTTTATTAAATAGGCCTACATGTGTCTGTGAGTGCATGTAGGAATGCAAGCTGCACGTAAAATGCGGTGGCCACATCATCATTATGGTGTCTGTTTGACACCATCACACTAGGTGGCGACATCTGTGTGGCCCACGTCTACAGAAGGAAAAATAATAGAGAGTGCAGCAAGTCCTGCATTGCTCCACCTGAGGGGAAATCATCATAGGATGTACAGAACATAGCTTCACGGAGGGTGTGGGGGGTGGAACACTCGCTCAGTGTTTACTCAGTTGTAACTGTATATTTCTATTGTGTATATTCTTGGTATTTTATGCTGTGCTCTGTATACATGTTTGAGACTATGTTGTCACTTGACATGTGTGTCTGGCGAAGAACTCTGTCCCATAAGGCTACTATATGGCCACACTTCACCCCGGAAAAAAAGTCAGCCCTTGCATTCAGACACAGCAGTATGGTCTGTGCCATAATTACACTCTGAAAATGAGCGCCTACCTATCTATATAAAGTTAGGTTTTCTAAAACCACTTCTACTCATCTTTTGTTAAAAATGTCGGCTTTGTTAGGCCTGTGCAAAAGATAATCTCATTGAACCCATGGTACAGTTTGTTGTTTATAAAGTTATTGAATTTAGCTACTGACTGAGAATATTATCACTTTATTTATTTTGCTTGTTTTTACTTAACAGAGATGTTGTTTTTTTAAGGAAAACTATTAAAATGTTTTATTCCTAAAGAAGTAGTACACGTCCTAATCTAATAAAGTGTTAACCAGGTTTCATGAACTTCTAAAAATCCCAAATTAATGGAGAATGTATACATCATTGTTATGGGTATGTTTGAAGGGGAAAACCTGTGTTAATGAGGAAGAAGCTGGTCACAGTGTGCACAGCTCACTTATTTGGTTCATTGTTTTCTAATGATGGGTCAGAGGATCTGGATAGGCCACACCAGGCACTCGTTTCCTGTGATCTCTTCAAAGCCATGTCACTTGAGTCATTTTCTGTGAGGTCACAAGCTCAAATTTTACGTCACATTTCCTGTGATGTCATGTCCTATCCTTTCATTGGGTCAAATTGATGTGACATCATTTCCTGTGATATCATCATTATGCTAATTACTATGTTTGAACCTTTAAGATTCCTACAGATTTTTGGTCACAGAATGTTGGCATGTATGCTATGCCACACTTCCAGACCTTCATTCACAGGGTCCAAGTTTGTTAAAATGCGTTGTGGAACATCCAGATTCTATAAACACTTATATATATTGGCTGCAACGCCTGCACTCTATTCACTACGTATAGCCAGGCTTATGATTACTTTGTATACTTGAGTTACTGCATCTGTACAATTATAACACAGCTTTGCATTTTCTTCAGTGCTTCTCTGCACGTGCAATCTTCATTTTGCTCCCAAAATGTTGCTTAATTAGCCACTTCTCCCTCAGATTCTTTACAGTCTATACACGTTCTTCATTGGCTTCTCTTGTGGGTGTGTCATTTCTGCTTCATATGATGTCACCAGTCTTCTCTTTCATTCAACTTCACACTTCTTCTCGAACTTCTTCACGGATACACATAGGGTTTTCTCAATGGATACCTTGTTTCAAGGAATCTTCGTGGTATAGTTACAATTACTGGCTTTGCACATGTTGCAATTTCCAGATGCCAACATATAGACAGAATGGGGATGGGACTTCCGGTAGAGGTACTTGGCTCCTCCTCTACATCGGAGTATCAAATCTACTGATGACCACACCTCCATGCAGGAATTTGTGAAGCCAAAACCCCCATCAGACCCTTCCCCACATTGCCCAAGTTCAGATTTGTGATTACCCACGCTCACGTGCATTGCAACTATCTGTGAGGAGAATGCAACATGGGCATGACCTATGGGCACTTATATGAACACTGAACATTTGTGGAATGAAGATCACTCGCGCGTCTATTGGCCAACTAATGCAACTCTTGCCTGGAACACATGCTTGTGCGACTTTCATCGTCACTCATACTTTTCAGTGAATGTATAACTCTGACATCATCCACTGCTTAGTGTCATTCCATCTGAGTCAGAATTTGTATTCACAATGCAATATATACAAGCATGGCACTGTGAGCGTGTCAGTGACATGCGTCTTTCCGGCTTTCGCCATATATTGGTGTGTTGCCATTGTTAACAAATATTAATAGAGTAATGTATGTGTAAGATTGATGTCAACGTCACACAGAGTTAAAAAAATCCACCTTGCAGGATGCACAACATGTGATGGATTTGGCTATGAAAGCATCACTGTCATACTCATGGATGGGTCAGAAGTACCCTGGACAGCTGTACCACAGCGCTTTACAGCATATTACGTGATGATAGAGGCAAACATGACATGAACATATGAACATATGTGGCTGCATAGCTGTCCATGCCTCCCACTCCTGATGTGTCCACTAGCAACCTCTTCAAATGCAGTCAGCTTTTCCACATGTGGTGATCCACCTCCAGTAGTCTAGGCAGATGCCACATTGTTGCTGAGATTCTTCTTGGTCCATCGCAAGAGGTCCCTCATCCTCTTTTGGACCTCTTCTACATTGCGGCTCTCCACACCATAGGCATTGATATGATCTGTGAACTCCTGCCAGATCCTCCACCGCTGGGTCACAGGATACCGCCAGCACAAGTGTACAGGTCACCTGTGCCTTTTCTTTGAGTTGGAGAAGAGGGTACAAGCTTTGCTATGAAGATGCAACCCAGGGACCAGCCCTCGAGTCCCTGGTCCAGAACCATGCCACGCCCAATTGTTTCCACCTCTTCTGAGTGGCTATGTGGCTGAGGGCGTGTTTGATACATCTGGCAATGCTGCTGAGTGAGAGTCCCATGATTCCAATATTGTGGTGGGCACGTTGGCAGCAGTGAGACAGGGGGGGTTAGAGACCTCATTGGAGGTATCTGGTTTGAAAGAAGAGGAGAAGGAAGAGACGTGCTTGTCGGGCCTACCCACAGTGTCAGGTGATAGTACCGAGGGGGATGTTCATGCTGTACACCTGGCCCTGAGACAGGAGAATGTGCAGTCCACTGTGGAGTTATCAGCACAACCTCCTTTCCCAAGGCCTTCTGCTGCAGCACTACCCACCTTCAATGATGCCTCCACCCAGACAGAGGCCACACTTCCAGAGGATGTGGCCATCCGGGAGGAGGTGCTGGCCCTGCTGATGGGTTGCTTGAGGTGGCAGGCATCTATGCATGATGCTGTGCAAGCATCTTGTGAACTGCTTGTAGAGCATCACATGCAGATGTGCTACCTCTTGTCACAACTGGCAGCAGCGTCTATTTCCTTATGTCTCTATGGACAGGCAACTACAATGGCCTCCTCACCCTCCTCCTCATTTTGTCCCCCAGTTATCCTCCACTGAGGCCACCATGGCATCTACCACCATGGCCTCATGTGCCCCTGTTCCACCATTGTCCAGTTTGGATGTGCCTATGCTAATGGCACAGGTGGAAGTGCATTTGATGGCAGATGAGGTGGTCACTGAGCCTACCCCGAGGCCTAGAGGGAAAGAGGCTGTGGAGGAGTCACTTAAGAACCGTGCAGGTGCTATACTCGCCTAATACAGACTGTCATCAAGTCAGAGGGAGAACCTGCACCAGGCAGCAGGAGATGTTGACAGTGAGGAGGAAAATCTTGGATGGCATTGTCAGGAAGAGGCAGAGGAACAGAGGCAGTCACTTGGTACAGGTGGGTCAGGAGGCACGACAGTGTCTGCAGGCTCTGGTGTTGGTGCTTGTGAGGCAGGAAGAGCAAGAGAGGCAGTGCACACATGATGCAGCAATAACCAGGTCCTGGGCTGAGGTGGAGGAGAGGATGGCAGAGGCGCGGACTGCCATCCTGCAGGATTCTCGCACGGCAGCAGAGGGGATTGAGCGTGGGATGTTGGAGGCTTGCAGGCACTCCAGGTAATGGAGGCCTGCCTGCAGGAGGGGGAAGTAGAATGCAAATTGGCCTTGGCTTAGGCATTGTCAGAAATCGGCATGAGATAGCCCGCTGACGCCTGTATATATTTCAGCAGTTGTAGGTTTCCTTTTTTATATTAGTTTTTTCCAGGACAATGTTTTGGGTTTGCATTCTTGTAGATTTTGCATCAAAACAGTTTACTTTTGATATTCAACACGTTTGGTGTCTCTTTGTCCGCGTGCACATTTCGTTTGAACATGATCTCTAGCTAGGTATGTTTTATGGCTGTCATCTGGATTTAGGCCCATTCTGTACGTCATGTTGGTACTGGCATATTTGCTGGGGGGCACACATGCATGCTTCATGTGAGTGTGATATTGTTTGTGCCCTCCCTGTCTCACACGTGCAAGAAAATAAAACAGACACTCCCCGGACAGGGAATAAGGCAAAAGAGAGCAGGCTACGAGAGTTCAAGGAAAGGTTTATCTAGATCTCTGAGAGCGCTCTGACAAATTATCGTTACATTACATTTTTATACAGTAGTATGACACACTTAACATAGGATACTATGTCGATCCCGGATTGGTCAGTTGCACGCTGTCTCAGGTGTGGATGGCATCTCTTCCTCCGGGTTGGTTGCTTGGTTGGCGGGAGGATTGACGTCAGACATCTGTGCTCCGGGTGGGTGAAGGTCGGGTCACTGTGAAATACGGTGGTCACTATCTAACCTAATTTAATTCATTATATATAATGCATTCACTAAATATTTGTGGTTCAAAAGGACTGTCAGTCGTTTATCATGTCTCTCTAAAAGTCACCTCACACAGGTATTTATATCATCTATAATCTTGGATTATACAAGTCATAGGTTAGGGGTCTTGACCACTCTAATACAATGACCGGAGTGTAGGTTCATGCTTACAAGAATCTCAGGTATGTGGCATTTGTTAGTATTGGGCACTATATACTGCAGCAGAGGTCTAGTGTTAATCGGGGGTCTGCTGGGTGGGCATCATGGCATGGTTAATGATCTGGCACATGAAAGGAATACCTTGCAGGGACACAGGGTTGGAATGGCAGTAAGTTTCCATTGGCGAGGGTGCGGGGGCAAGGACACTTTTGTGGAGATGGACGAGCTATGTGCTTAACTCATGTTGGTTCACATGCAGGATAGTGATCTCAGAGGAAAAGAGATGTGTTACATTCATTATTTGTTGCAAGCACCTCTGGCTTCAGCGTGAGAATGGAGCTGCAGAGTTTTCCAGTCAGAGTGGGAACAAGGGTGGGGCCCATGTGCTCCGAGCTGCTGCGAGGAAAGGAAGAGAAGCATTTTGTTATATCGCAGTGAGACCTGGTCACCAAGATGGAGTCGAAAGGGGGTGCAAAAAGTGGATGCCCTGTGTCCTGCTCAGTGGTCCCATCTACGTGAATGTCACCCAAAGTTAACATTGCATAAGGGCGAGGGGCATACCCACTACTGGAGGCACTTGGTCCGAGTTTTGTACTGAGAAGTGAAGGCAGAGAGGGGCCTGCTGGCCCCTCGCTCCCACACAATAGTTACTATGATGCCTTTATTGCTAATGTACACAATGGTGGGTGTGAGGAGACGACATGTTTGGAGTTGCACATGTTTTACATAATTGTTATTCACATATTTTGCTTGGCTACTTCCGTACTTTGCGGTATAGGCATGTTTTTCATTATTGTGCATGGTTTGCATGTCTGACAGGTATTCAGTGGTTGGCATGTCACTTCATTTGCACATGTTCTCGTGGGTGTTGGGTCATGTTGGGGGTTGTCTGAGGTGGACCTGGTGCCATATCTTTGATTGACATGCCCATATAACCATGTAGACATGTGTTTCACAAGTAGATTTTTTCATTCCTTTTAGCGCTCAGATTTCTGCATGCCCCAAATCCCTGATAACACGTGTTGAAATCTTTTTCAGGTTTGAACTTTCTGTCCGTTTTCTTTCTTCGCCACTCTAAACATCATTTTTTTTTGTAATTGCGCTCTTTATTCTTCTCTTTTCTCCATTATTTTTTAAATTGTGTCAGTGAAACCTTTCCGTTTTTAATATTGTTTTTATTATCTTTCACAATTCCATCATAAAACACCTTGTCGGGCACCTTATATATTAATTGGATAAAAATTCCTCTTCAGAGGATTCAAGTGTGGTGTTATTTTGGCTGGTGGTTGGTCTACTAATTAGAGAGAACAAGTTTAGCAGGAAAAAAGACAACTGTTTGGGCCTTTCATCTCTGCCCTGCCCAATATATAGTTTGCCATGGCTTAAATCTGGCATATATACTAACATAATGAAGGTAAATACATTGCACAGAAGGTGTGATATTCTTGATGTCAGAATGTAAACGTTTCTATAAGAATAAATGTTCCCAAATATAACTGTTTATTTATATTGATTCTGAATCTAGGCTCTTGAGCTGAAGCTTATGCAATTTCCAGTAGGTGTCTTGAATGGTAGGGCCTTCGGATGTGATCTCTAAAAACATATGAAAGGAGGACAAACATTTGTGTCAGGCAGCTCAGGAGGCTCTAGGGGGCGCTTTTAATAAATACATTAGTGAAAAAATAATAATCTTTCACTTTAGTACCATCTGTATCCGACACACACACACTGGCTGCACCACGTGGCACATCCAGGGGGCCGGACAGTCTGAGTGGCGCATGCAAGAGACAGCAGTCTTTCTCTACATTATTATTATAGCTCGAGGTGGTCATGCAAAGCCAGGCCGCACGCACCAGCCAGCCACATTAATTTTTATATAAATGATAAAGTATAGCTAGTAGTAGCACTGCAGCCTCAGCACAGGGCAGCAATTAGCAACATTTTTTGCTTTATTTCACTTCTCCCGGGTGGCGACGCTGGCGGAAGACAGCCAAGGCCCATGCCTGGGCACACGTGCCCTCCTCCAGGCTATGCGTGCACACAGTGCACAGTGCACTTACACAGGATTGATGGGGCTGGGCATCCCTCCCTTCCTTGACCTGCTGTCCCTGTCTGTGTCCGTCGGAAATTGTGCGGATGAAACGGATCAGAAGGCCCAGCCGCAGCCAGACCCAGTCAGCCAGAGCCTGACTTTGCCCTCTTGGGGCACTGGTCCGTGAAGGTTTCGGGCGCCAAGTGTTTCTCCCTGCCGTCTGCCTATCAATAAGGTAAGTGTGTAAGTATACTAACCACAGTCAAAGAGTGCGTGCCAAGATATGGCAGTTCGCTTACCTTAAAGTAGTCCCTGCAGTAGCCAGTCTTTGGTTTTCTTACTGTAACGGGTTTGCGGTTTACTGACCCTTTCGCCCTCGGTATGTTTTTTCTTGAAGGCTATGTCATCTTTTTGCATTTTTTATCTCAACACAAGAACCTGACTTTTTTCCATCCCACTAGTAACAGCGCAGTGGGGTGTGCAAACCTACCTGGTTTCTCAGAAAGTGGGCTTTATCTGCTCGTACAAGGACATGTTCCAATTCAAGCTAGTTGACAGCTGCCCACCCTGCTGCCCGTTTCTCCCACAAATGTGCATAATTAAATATGACTGCTGCTTTAGCCTTTTTTCTTCTGACGCTGGCTGGCTGGCACCAAGAAAAAAGAAAATGGGGTCCTGGAGAACCCCTTTGCTTTGTTCATGGCGGCATTGGCAAACCACATTATCAAATTATTTTTATTTAAAAGCCATTAACGCCCAGGACATTTTGCAAGGGTGCCAATGCTGGTAATTACAGAAAGAGGATTTACTGGCTGATAATGGCCCCTCTCTTTGCTTATTTCGTTAACTTCACCTCACCTCTGATTAGCAGGCTGTACGCCCACCACATCATTATAGCCATACATGACAAAAAGTGGTGGCTCTCATACATGTGTATGAAAATAAATAGCATCAAACAATGCATTAACATGTAATTCTCTAACCACGTATATGTCACTCCAGGTAATCACCTTATGTGACAGTAATCAGAATGTGAGGGACCCCAGATGGTAAATTCATTTCAATCATATGTTGAAATCAACTGGATGATCTGTGAGGTGGTGTATTGTTGGAGTCGCCTCTGTTGTTTGTTCACAGTGCATATGGACGACATTTTTCTTACAGCAATTCCGGGGCTTTATCAGTTTAGATGTCTTTTTGTTGGGATGCTCCTCTGAGAATGTTCTGTAGTATAAAAGGGCTCCATTTCGCCATCACTGTTTGTTTCCCTTACTCAGAAATAATAAGGCACCAGCATATTGTTTAGTTTGTACCGTGCACCAAACAACAAATACTGTTTGGAGGCATTTTATATGTATCTTTCTTCCTATCATGCAGTGTTCTCAAACCTGTAGCTCTCCAGAAGTTTTGGACTATAATTCCCATGATCCCACACCATTGGCTACGCTGGCTAGTGATGATGGGATTTGTAGTCAAAACCATCTGGAGTGCCAAAGGTTGCCGACCCCTGCGGAGCGTTTACACCCAAAGGTTCCAATTGCTTTGGAAGGAGTTGTGTAAAGAAGATGGTTGATTTATGATGGATTGGGTTGGCTGTGCATGCAGGGTACTGGGGTTTAGGGGGTTAATCCAGAGAGTTCATGGTAGACAGGCCTGCCCATTAACTGGGTCCACTGTATAAGCTAATGACGCAGTACAAGTCCCATACAAAAAGATCAAAAATACTACTGATAAAATAATAGGGTGAACACATGTCAACCTGTATTCCTAAAGATTTCACATAATGTCAACCTATCTGCCTCCTCTTCTTTTTAAATGTATTTTGTTGTTCATTTATAACACGCTTAATACCATCTAATAGTTTCTAAGCGTGGGGTTGGGATTCAAACCTGGTTTGCGCCGCTTTGTCTTGCTTCCAAAATGTTGCCCTGCGCAGACGCCCCATTGCTTATTTATGTTTGTTGCATTATAATAGTCTTTTATTTTGAGTCATGTATTGGTTGCCTGTTAGTATCAGACGATAGCATTCTGCATTTCACCCCTCTCTCACTTTTCCCCCAATCCAGCTTTCCCAAACAGTCTTTATGGGAGCCCTGTAGTTTCATTGCTGTGGTCCTATGCTTGCCAGGGTGCCAGGTAACTCTCATATAAGAAAATCCATTGTTTAAAAGTTTTAATTAAGTTGTGCCTATGAACTGCTAGCTAAATATTATTTCATGTATGTAAGTAGCTACTAGTGCAATCCCCCCACCCTCTCCAGAGTGCCAACTCATCCGAGCTATCTATGCAGAAACTTACTTTTCCATCTTGGTGCACCCGCCCGTGCAATCCTTGGGTGCCGACTGCTTCTCCCTGCTGTCTGCCGATCAATAAAAGGTAAGTTATACCCTAATTGCTAACCACTGTGGGGTGCCAAGATGTGGCAGTTTGCTTACCTTAATGTTGAAATGGTGTCAGTAGGGTGCTGTGGCCGAATGCTATGTCTTGCTTTTGCAAGGCATGTAACATGTTGCGTGTAGGAATGCGCTAACAGCCTTTCAAGTGGTGCAATTTATAAGTGAATGCTTATTTAACAAGCCATTGTTTGTATACAGTATGTGCTTAACATTTCAGTCTTAAGAACTGAACATGGGGAATTTTTATTCACCATGCCAGCACAAGTATCAGTTAGCTGATCAAACATATGCATTCTGCAAAGAGAATTAAAGTGCCACACAGAAAAGTTAAAAACGATTTTCTTTATTTTCTTGTCTCTTTATTTGACACACCAAAACATATATTTTTTTTCCTATATTACTTTTTAGTTACATACTGCACATCCCTGGGAATGTTAACTGACATCTTCTTGCTTAAGTATCCTAGTGTCTGCTTTGGACTAAATGCATCAGCTTAGCATCAAAGGTCTTTTAATTTTCTAAACAAGTCAGAGCCAGTTACTGCCTAGCATGCACACCAGATGGCAACCCAATCTGACTTGGCACCTTGATTGGGAAAGCAGGTTTTATTGTGTCACTGTGCAGACCATAGACCATGGCAAATCAGTGCAGTGATATGTGTGACCATGTCACCACCCTGTTGGTTAATAGTGTCTATGTGGCACTCCCGTATGTAACAGCACATATATATGTTGTCTGATGTGCCCAATGTCCATACTATAGCACACTGGAATGTTTTGTGTATGTGTCTCTGACGAGCATGCCACACTGTGTCCATACTTAAACACATAAAGCAATCAAAAAAGTTGCCTCAAATTGTACATCCACTAGGCTAAACGCCCTTTCTACACTGCCACACCATGATTTTCACTTGCTGCATGTCCGCACTAACAAGAGATGCTAATGTCAGCTCTGTTAGATCATGGGACTGCCCTTTTCTGCTGAAATAAACCCTGAGGCCTGTGAGATAGAGAGGAGGTAGTGGCTGAGGACCTGTGCGGACCCTTTACCATGCATTAGAAACCAGTTTTGTTTAAACGCTTCATCAGTTTATTATTGGTAAGGCTAAAGTTTGTAAGCGGTACAATCCTTTCTGTGTAGCCTTTCTGTGCATTGTGTATTAGGTCCCTCTTGTGCGGTACCCTGTCCTGTCTGTAGATATAATTCCTAAAAGATGTTTCTGTACTGAGTTGGGCATGCCCACAGTGAGACCCAGCCCTTCCTCATCTAAATTTCTTCAGAAACAAGAAGCAAAAGAGCCCTTGTACTCCATTTGAGTGGATGATGTTGCAGCCATTTAATACTTGCATCCAACAATTTAAACATTTTAATGTTAGATTGAGTATTGTGAACTGTGATGTGATCACCAAGCCATGCATTGGTTATGCATTTAAAGATTCACACATACAATCCTTTTATCACAGACTTATTTATCAAATGTAGAGATCTCTGATCACTGTTATAGTCCTGAAATACTCTGTGATTTAACACAAAGCATACAGGAATCCTCAGTGGTGCTATCCAACTATCATAGAGGTATTTAATGATAACCTACTATCAGAACATTATTCATATGGTTAGTCTAGTATTGTGAAATACATGTGAGGTGGTACGAACAGAACACCTGCAACACAGGGCCAGTGGTCAGTGGGCCCTGAGACCCTGGCAGGCTGGTCACACCACAGCTTGCTTGTAGGGTCAGTTTGAAAATGCATTCAGGCAACGCCTTCCCTAAGAGCAGGTGACAGAAAAAACATTTACTTGGGAAGCAACAGCTGTGTTTTCACATTAGAATTCTTTTGTAAAGTACTTGAATTACAATGTAATGAAACTAGCTTCATTGCTATAAAAATTATTTATTCATATTAAGGAGGACTTTTGTCGCAAGACAGAGGTGTAGTTTGGGAGTGACGTGATCCAGTCGGGGGTGAGGGGGCTGCCAACGATGCTTCCAACCTGGGGTGCAATCTGGTGTAAGACCGGCCATGGATTGTGATTTTGCATGTTATTTCAGATGTCATGGACACTGGCTGTTATAGCAAGGGCATGGCATGATGGAGACCTAGGAAAACACCTATTCCCAATTTTACAAGCCAGAGGGGATAGGGTGTATTAGCCAGCCTTTCCTTTTAGCCACCGCTTTGGTTTGAGGATCAGTCGTGTTCCTGCTAAGAGAATTAAAGAAACAGCTCGCGTGGAGGCATATTGTTCACAGT
The DNA here is from genome assembly GCF_040938575.1 of Ambystoma mexicanum. Classification (NCBI taxonomy): domain Eukaryota; kingdom Metazoa; phylum Chordata; class Amphibia; order Caudata; family Ambystomatidae; genus Ambystoma; species Ambystoma mexicanum. The sequence continues at coordinate 1,203,699,390 of NC_090937.1, forward strand.
GCATCTGTGCATTTTAGCCGGGGTGACTATAGACAATACCTTGTATTCTCCAGATTTAATGTTGGAACAATTAAATGGCTGCCTGATTTAAACTACGCCTTGATTTTTTTAACAAAGGATGATATATTACACTTGGCAATTTAGAAACCTTACTATTTGGACACACTTTTTTTAAACTACATTCCGCTGAAGGCTTTTGCATATTGCATTAATCTGTATCCTGATATGTCATTGCAACATATCTTTAATATAAAGTGTAATATTTTTATAAATGTTCAGTACACACTGTATAGAGTTTTAAAACATGCAGTCATGCTGTGTGTAACAGGCATGCATTCTCTGCTGTTTGCAACTGCTGTCTATTAAGTGAATGCTACATTGGATCCAGAGTCGTTGAATCTTTTTATCGTGCACTGTATGTTTTTACATGTTTAACAGATCTGTGCCTCCTAATCAAACATTCATTCTGACAAGGTTGTGGCCATTGATAATGCTTTGACACGAACTATGATAGTGTGAATTATGGTTGCTTTAGGCCAGCGTTCTGCAGCAAGCAGTTCTCCGGAGGTTTTGGACCATTACTCCGTCAGTCCCTCTGCACTGACTGCGCTTTTGAGAGTGGATGGGTGTCGTATTTAAAACCACCTGGAGAGCCACAGGTTTCAGTCCCCTGCTGTATACTGCGGAGTGTTTGCAACCAAACTTGTATTGTGCATGGATTATTTTTCATTGAATGTAATTCTTACATGTTAGCATGGATTTCATGAAACAGCTTGATCGTCTACATTGTTTTTGCTATACATTCTTAAATGTATGTTGAATTGATGGACATAGGTGCTGCAGTTATGTTTTGGATAGGACCAGTTCTTGAATTAAGCTCTATATGTATATTTCTAAATCTAGGAAAACCCACAACCCATAATCAAAATTGAAACCAGACAGTAAACGATTCTCATAGACCGCATTATGTTTACAATATGAATTCCAGTTGGGGAATCTCAAGCATATTATATCGCAATTCGTATTTTCATTTTCATTTTTTGCTCCGCCGCTATTAGTGCTGAATCCCAAGTTGGGGGGGGGGGGTAAATCACTGTTCCCATTGGGTTGATTGGACACAATTGGATTCTGGGTGCTATTAGCACAGTTCTAATAGCACGGCCCTAATAGCACTGAAAATGGACGGAAAGGGGATAATTTTACCTCCAGCATGAAGCTGAAGGTAAACCTCCCACTTTTCGCCCCAAAATCGGGGGAAGGGTAATGCAGCAGTAATAGCATTACTGCTGTATTATTGTGATCTGCGCAACTCCTGATCACACCGCTTTGAGAGGATCAAGCAGACATTGATTGTCAACATCAAAATGACATTTTTCAATTCAACCACAAAAATGGAATTGATGGTGGATACCATCCCGTCAGGCCTGGGACAGCTCTGGTGCAGGTTTAAGAGGATGAACATGTCTTGCCAAATGCAAATGCTCACTGCCACAAAGTACCCTCTGAGGACGTTGCTCCCGAATATCTCAGGGTTTGATCCCCAGCTGCCAGTTAAGTCTGTGTGGATTTGTTTGAACTGAGAATCATGCACATTTCAGGAGGTTCTTAAAGTTCAAAACATGGTCGATCATATGATAAGTTAAAAACAAAAGTTCAAGGTTGTACCTCATGTTGTCTAGGTAGCTTTCAGAGAGGCCAGTGATTTTCGTGGAGGCAAGCTTTGAAAAAAAAATATAACAAATATAAAAATAATACAATAATACAAATAAAAAAGATACAGAAAAATAAACTAATGTAAATGCAATTAATGAATATAATACAATATAGACATATACTGTAAATATAAACATGTTGTTTGCTACATGTTCTGAGCTCACAGACATAGAATATGTGTTTTTTTATATTTTAGTTTGGGAATTTTTATATTTTCTCTTATTGCGTTTTTTTTAAAGTGTACATGGCATGGTGGATGGGGAGACTACAACTTGGTGTTGTGAAAGAAACTGAAATGCCGAACAGGGGACAGCATAGATGGAGGGTGCATAAACAAAGGATTTTATTTTTCAGGTAAAAAAAATGTACCCCCGCCAATCATCTCATCACTCCATTTCATGACCCAGGTGTTTAATATTTTACTTTTCATTCCTAGCAGATGTTAGTTATGGAGACCTTTCTACAATGCCTGCATCTCATGAACTGGACTGTGCATGTGCACCTAAACCACCATGAACTTTGTCACCTGACCTGTCATTAATGGGCAAGTCCATTGAACTGAAGCCAATGGATCAAGCCGGTTCAGACCTGCAGAGACCTACACCCCTCACCAGAAGAGGATGAGACAGTAGTGTGAGCCTCTTGGCCAGGTTTATCCAGAACTGAACCGCCACATGCCATCTCTCACCATGAACACAAATGACCAACTGCTGTTTTCTTTTTAACAAAGAAGGACATTGGGCCTCATTACGACCCTGGCGGTAAGGGATTACCGCTACCGGTAAGGGCACCGGTGCCGGTAATCCCTTACTGCCCTATTCCGAGGTCCCTTTGCGGGTCCTTCATTAACGGCTGGTAAAACCAGTCGTTAAGGACGGGACCGACAAAGGGACTTTAGAGGTAATAACGGTACCGCAATTTGCGGTACCATTATTACCGCCTTCCCCATTCCCATTGAGCACTATGGGGGCTAAAATGGGAATGGGGAAGGGCCATGGTGAATGGGGAATTACCGCCCCGCCAACCTTGGAATGGGGCGGTAATTGCTCCATTCACCATGGCGGAATCGGGAAGGTTTTGGGGGCAACCATGGCGCTAATAGCGCCATGGTTACCTCCAGGGTCGTAATGAGGCCCATTGTTTAGGTGGGAGGCAGGAATAGCATCTGGACCGGCCTGTTAAATGACTCTTGAAGTTTTGAGGTCAAACGCCCCAGAAGTTATAAGAATAGCAGATTTTAGGAGCAGGGCGGGTTGCATATGTTTTAATTGCTTGGATGTTGTCCTTTAGTCTTGTAAGCATTCTAATACATCATCTTGTCTGAAAACAAAGACAATTATTTTGACCTTTGACAGTGTGACTTTAATAGTTCGAGGTGAAACTCTTTCAACCTATAGAGGCCTCCCAACTCGAAGAGTTTTGATTCCGTCCGAGAAATGTCACTAAGCAAAGTTTACTACCCTAACTGTATTGAGACTATTCTAAATGGTCAGAATGAATTTATTGTGCTATAGTGTTTTGAGTAGGTTCAATATTTAAGCCTTAGCTCTAACTCACAGAAATACCTGTAACTCGAGTTCTGAGACACTTCGAATCACTGTAAACGGATTTGAAAATAATGTGAGACGGTTTAGAAAAGGTTGGCATAGGCATACCATCAACAAGAACTGAGAAATGCCTCCTGAACCGGCAAGAATAAGGGTAACGTTAGAGTACAGATTGCAAATATTGGGGAATTAGGCCCTAGATGTTCTGTCCTCTATTCCTGTTTGCATGCGTTGGAGGATGACAAACAGAACAATACCCATTATGAGAGCCACGAAAATATTGTAACACTTCATTTACAATTGTTTTTCAGTAATGGGTAAGAGCAAATTAGAAATGCTGTGCAAAGTCAAACAGAGCCTGGTGTTGGAAGAAATCAATAATATTTTAAAATTGCAATCACATTGTTCAATGAACATGTAATTTAATTGCAACCACAGAATCGGAATGTGTATGTGATGTCAGGTAACATAGTGACAATGGGCCTCATTACACGGATGGCGGTGAACCATGGCGCTATTAGCGCCATGGTTCATGCCGGTAAAATACCGGCACTGCCTTGGTGGAAAGGGGAATTACCGCCCTATTCCAAGGTTGGCGGGCGGTAATTCCCCCTTCCACCATTGCCCTTCCCCATTCCCATTTTTGCCCCATAGGGCTCTATGGGAATGGGGAAGGCGCTAATTACGGTACCGCAAATTGCGGTACCGTAATTAGCTCCCTGGTCCCTTTGCGGGTTGGTTTTTAACACCTGCAAAAAGCAGGCGTTAAATTCCCCAACCCGCAAAGGGACCTCGTAGTAAGGCGGTGAGGATTTACCGGTACCGGTAAAATACCGGTACCGGTAAACCCTTACCGCCATCCGTGTAATGAGGCCCAATATACCTTGACCTTTCTCATCGAGTGATCCACTGACTGTGATATTGCCATCACAACATTTTCTTGTGCTATTTTGTATATAACCTTTCTGCTGGTCAGAATAATCTCTGTCGGGAACGTGTGATACCTGGGAAATGCAGAACATGTCGTACATAGTCTTAAAATGCATTAGTGTTGTAATTAAGTACTAAAATAACATTTCAAGTGTTACTCTGGCTGTGTTTCTGCTTGCCAACTGGAAACACGATGACATTTCTTCTTTACAGCTTATATGAATAAGACAGTGTGAATTATTTTGACTTTCAGATGACATGTTTCAATAGTCACTTGAAATGACAACAATATAAAAAATCGAGTCATTTAAAAGAAAAGGTGTTTTTTAGAGGTAGAGTGATAGTAATGTGACTGCAGATTATTCTTTACGTTATCTGTGTTCTAATTGTAGGAGAACTATCTGCAACAGCTCGTCGCCAATATATATATTACAGGGTCGGCTATAGTGACCCTGTACTTAATGTTAAGTTGTCTTTCAAGTAGAAAGAGTAGTTTTTGGGTGCCGTATGACTATGGTGCCGTTTGACAAATCTGCACAAATCAACTTGACACCTAATGATTTTGTTGTTTTGTAGGGGGTTCCCAAACTTTTTGAAATCAGGATAGACTTGAATGGGAAAAATGTTTGCTCACGGCTGCAACATGAACCGCGGCACACATTGGCAAAAAATGTGCACGAGGAATGGCAGACTGGTGCTGAAAGTATGCTTCTGCAAATTTGAAGTTAATTGATTAAGGAGTTAGTTTTAAAATGTGCAAATAATAGTTGCAGAAAAGAATGAGTGATATTGCTCTCCGGCCCACTGACTCACTTCCTGACACCACAAGATAAATCAGGGAATCACGTTGCATCTATGTACACCAGGTGAAGGAGCCCATTGTTGAACCAAGAAATATGAGGTGCATCCATATGTTTTGAAGAGGCTGCCATGTTGGGTTCATTTTCTGTGCCATTTGGTTGAGGACAATATGCCATAAAATGTTTCAGAAAACAGATTTGTGGTTGTGGTGAGGTTAAAAGAGTCCCTGGTATGGTGGGAGATGGAAGAAGGGGCATGCGAATTGTGTTATTTAGTCAAAAAAGCTCTATGTATCCCTGAACAATCTGATCACTGGCCATGGCCACAGTCATGCTTACTCTGATATTGGATGGCTTTGCACTCTAATGTAAAGCTCTACCAAAACAGAGGTGCTCTTCTTTGCTGCCAAAAGTGTTCTCTTCTCTTACTCTGCCTATCCAGTTCCCACCTGACACTCTCCAGTACTCTTCTTCAGCTAGACCTCGTGGTGTCACCTATGAACCTTCTCAAACCTTCTCTACTTTCATCTTCAAAACTGGAAATTGCTGCTCACCTCAACCTCCTAAATATTAGGAAAATCAGGCACCTCATTCCTTTCTTCACCGCCAAGCATCTTAACCACTCTTGTCTTCTCTAAACTGGACTACTGTGCCAGCATCCTCTTTGGTCTCCCCAACTATGCTTTCTATCCTCTTGTCAAGATCATTAACTTCACTATCGGGACTCTCTTTGAACTCACTCATGTTGTACCTACTTCCTGATACCGTCACCAGTGTGGATACTGATGATGCAAAACAGGGCCAGAGTTAAATTTGTTCTCCTGGTTCACAAATCCATCCATGGTAAGGCACCACTGTATCTATCCTCCTCTATCCAAAACTGCAAGCTTTCTCGTTATATCCACTCTGCCTCCTCAACTACCCTTGTGGTTACTCACCGTCCCTGTGCTTCCTCTCGATTCTAATCTTTCTATCTTCATGCTCCACTTGCATGGCATTTTCTTCTCCCGGACATCCGAGAAACAGTCCACATGAATTTGTTCAAAACTAAAAGCCTATCTCCTTGCCTCTCAGTTACCCTCTTTATCTTTCATCTGCCGACTAGCCAATATCTTTCCCTCACTTGTAACCCACCTCTGGCACTCACTTACTCTGCCTTCACTCTATCAATTCACACATCATGGTCACATCCCAAGCACAGGTGGCTGCACCACCTACGTTCATATAACATTTCCATTGTTGATTGTTCTTTATCTATTTATGGTCTCAACAATTTTACAAAAGAGAGCCCTTGTCACATGTGCTGGTTAATTATTAGTTTGAAACGTTGATGTCTGGGTTCATAGAAACACGCAAACTGTGATGATCTTAAGAAAACAATATTTATTCTGCAGCCAGGTCCTTACCAAGGCTAAAGTGAACATAAGTGAGAGAAGGTTTGCGACAGAATTAGACACCAATTAGTGTATTTCCTAGGTGAAAAAAGAACCAACAGCCAAGTTGAGTACACCAGTCATTACATCGTGTCCATAGTGCACATGTTGACATATGGACATTCATGGATAGATATAACAAATTGGGGTATCATCCAAAAAATGTACAAGTCAATGAAGACATCATACCGTGATTCATAACATTAGCATAAGAACAGTAAAATGCACTCAAAAGGGGAGAGAAGAAAAGGGAGAGAGTGGATAATTAATTACTTTGTATAAGACATTGGGCTGCTAATTATGGACTGATGCAGTTCACAAATGAGCTCTCATGGCATGGAGGACTTGGCTTACCAATCATACAATTCAAAGTATCATACTTGATGGGCCTCATTCCGACTCAGGCGTTAAGGGGTTTACGGCGCCGTAAACGCGCCGACCCTTAACGCCTGATTACAAGCTTCCCTTTGCGGGATGGCTGTTTAACGCCTGATTTTTGCAGGCGTTAAAAGCCATGCCGCAAAGGGACCTTGGCGATAATTACGGCACTGTAATTTACGGTGCCGTAATTATCGCCTTTCCCCATTCCCATTATGCCCTATGGGGCAAAAATGGGAATGGGGAAGGGGCCATTGGTGAATGGGGAATTACCGCCCCACTCACCTTGGAATGGGGCGGTAATTCCGCCATCTACCATGGCGGAATTGCAACCTTAGCGGCATGGACCATGGTGCTAACAGCACCATGGTCCTCCGCCAAGGTTGTAATGAGGCCCGATGAGTTGAGTTACAGATAAAGACTCCTGGATTTAGTCTTTTGGAGCTGATAGTTGGATAGAAAACATTGGTATTATGTTACTGTTAGAAGTAAGGGGAGTTGCTGTGGGATGTTTTTACCCATGCATCTGAGCCCTACCTCAAAACTGTGCAGTACTGACATGGAAAACATCATGATGGCCAGAGCTTCCCAGAAAATGCACAGGGAAATGCATGAAGAATAGGCTGCCACTCATTTTTGCCGATGTTATGGGCACAGAAGGACACTGCCTAAACCACCATTGGACTACCCACACAGTAGTCTGAAACCATTGGGAGTGGCAATGCTGATTGCCAAAAGCAAACACATAACTGTTGGGAATTCATTTTCTTAAATCCCAAAAAGGGGGGCAGTACCAGTACTCACCACTATCAAAAAGCCGGCGTTTTAAAACAACACCAGATTTTACTTTTTTGTAGAAAACTGAATAAATGAACCCAAAGCAAGCCAAAGAAAGACTTACTGAGAGGTGGATCCAATGTAAAGTTATATTCTGAAGTGACTTGAAGGTTTATAACAAGACTGGCTGAGCTGTGGATTTCAGCAGTTTAAGTAAATTTGGACTGAAAGACACTAAAAATCTAAATGTTTAAATTGACTGAGTGACCTACTTTTGAGTGTCACATAGGTTTCAATTGTTTAAATGTCATAGTTTTAAACTTAGAATCAGCATTCTAGCTGCATATGTACAAATGTTTAGTTTTATTTGAATGCAGAAAACTGGGGAACAGAAATGACATGTAGCTAAAAACTGGCTTAAAGAGATTCCAATTTTGTCTGGCAACTACCCCCCATCAGGAGTGAAACTTGAGTCACAGCTGTGTTCCCAGGCCTATCTGCCTTTTGCTGGCCACACTAAGGATATGGCATCTCTCTGATAATTGAATTAAGGGGAGCCCCCACAGAATACAGGAGCTCTGAACAAAGCCCTGTCCTTACTCAGGCAAATGTTTTATTGGCGGGAGTCGTAAATGGAGCTTCCTCCTGGAAGGACAGGGGAGGGGCACTGCCTGTGAGAGCAAGCTGGCTTGGCAGAACTGGAAAAACCAGAAATTCAACCTTGTGCTGGGGGGAAACCACACCCCTTTGGGGCTAGAACATAACTCTAAAAAGATGAATAACTCATAGTACGGACTTGTGAAAATTATTTAAATGACACCATAATTCTTGTGATTTTTCTGCCCACATTTTAAGACGTGTTAGGACCCGGTGGTATGTTCAGGGGGGGTTTAGCGGAAAAGAGGATATTACTCAAAATGTGTGCATGTGAAAAATCTGACACTTCATCAACTAATGTCCATACTCCTTGCGCACATGTGTGTAAATTTGGGGTAATGTCCGGTATTGCAAACCAGTTAAAAAGTGCAACATATTGCCATTTCTGAATGCAAGCTCTCAGGAAGAGCAGATTTGGACAGGGTATACCTCCTGTGATATGTGATGGGTGCGTATAATTTTAAAACAATATGTACCTCTGCAAATATGTATTTGGTTCAAATCTAGATTTGTGTGCAAGTTGACAGGAGGAGTGGACTTTCTGCAGGCTGTAAAATGACATCACTCTGACACAACTTAGCTCCCCCAATCAGGGGAGAAATGAAAGCTTGGCCAAAGATAAGTGGAGAGGGGTAGAGCCTAGTGATGCTGCACACACACCCATTTTCAAAACACATAAAAGCAGACAGACAGGACAGATAGGGACCTTCAAATCCATTTGCTGCGGGACGCTCTGCTGGAAAATCCATACTTTACCTCCATCAATCTCTAGACAAAGCTGTGCAGAAAGATCCAGACTTCAAATCTATCAATATCCAGAACCAGAAACCCAGACCAGACCAGCAGAGCAGAGCTGACCCGGATCACTGTTAAGAGACCCAGACCAGACCGGAGTCCAGTCCAAAACCTGACCAGATCCGTGGCGAGGCCCAGCTATTTCAAAAATAGATTGTGAGTACCTAGCAGACTGTGCAGAACCAATCTCTTAGTTAAAATAATATAATTCAATCCTATTTTAATCTAAGTAGAACTGTCTCCTAACTGTCACCTGTCATTTGTAAAGCTGTCACTTGTCATTTTCTAGTTGCAAGCTGCACTTGTCTTTTTGAACTTTAAAATTTCAAATCTGAAAAACGACCTTTATTTAATCGCTCATATCTCCGTGACTGTTTGTGCTAGAGACTTGCAGTAACTTTCCTCAGAAATCTTAGAATCGTGGCTTTCCTACGAACCTAGAACCACATTCCTACCCGTAATCGCGAAAGACGCACTCGCGAATTTTGCCGCGATTTGCAAATTTCTCAACGTGTGAAAACAGCAGTTTTCTTGCTTTCATTTGCCAAAAATTTGTTTAACCTACCAATTACTCCTAGATCCTTGCTAAAGTGAGCCTGGACTAATATTAACTTGATTTCACTCACCCTGAACCTCCTAGAGGGAATTAAAAGCATTTTAGCATATTTTTCACTTCATTGCCAGCACATATAAAAGCATTTTGGGCCTGTGTTTAAAACTCTGATCCGTAGTCTAAGCTTGCTGGGGTGAACTGAATTACATTTGATTACATTTCTGAGAACTGTGTGCTTTTCTTCCATTTCCTTGCATTGCATAAAGGGGGGAGTGGATTGCCAGAGAAAAGTGATTACATTGTTTTGTTGAAATCATATTGAGTATTTTCTGTATTGCATTTTTCATTCAACATTACATCCATCTGAACTTATATAACGTATTCTCTACCACCTTATTCTTTTGTTCCTATTCACAAGTGTGCTAGTGCCAGACTATCCATTATTGATTACTGATCAGATTAAGTGTGATATCCAATTATTAATTTATTATAAAGTGTGATATATATCTATATTGTTTAAATTCTCAAATAAACCTTTTAATTTGCAAAACAGAACTACTTCTTGGCTCAGTGGGGTCAGGGGGATTCCTAGAGAGGGGTGTTATATAGGGGTAGTCATCCCGAACGCATGAACTGGACATAAAGATATATCAATAAGGGTTTCCATTCAGTATCCCAGACTAGGCATTGACTTAGCTGTAGTGTTGAATTGAATCCTCTTACATTGCATAGTGGTAAATTTCCTAGTATGAAGGGTGATGAATATAGATACTGCAAGGTCCTTCAGTGAGGACAATCAATCATTGGAATTACAAGATGATTACCAATTGCAATATATTTTCCATTGCTTGATGAAAGAGAAAAAGAGGCCAGTCACTTTGGCCAATAGGTACCATGTTAATTACAATCTTGCGATTGGCTAGATGCTTTGCTATGGTCTAGGAAGCCTCAATCAGTATTGAGCGTTGTTACGTGTGTTGAGATTGATGGTTGCCTGTCCGTTAACAGCTGCGAGGGAGTTGCATGCAATTAGTGAGGTGTCTAACTAGTAAGAAGTAAGAAGGTCTGTGCTACAGATATATCATCTGTACAGCCTCCATTATATACAGACACGTTTGAACATGTAATAAAGTCCCTGATCGGAATACTTAACACATGTACAAGTGGTCTACATGCAATCTTATTGGTGCACTGTATATGCAATACTGAAAAGGTTGTGGTGAGGTAAAGCTTCAGTAACGTTTTAAATAATGTAACAATGTATATTTTGATGCGAGATCCAGAGAGCTGATTGTATTGTGTTCTGGGGAAGGTTAATAAGGCAGGACTTTTTGCTGACTTTATGGTGTTATAAGGTCCCCCTCGAAGGCGATTAGTGAGCATATCAAAGTAAAGTAAAGATAAAGTAAACATGGGACCATGGAAATTACCAAGAGAAGCCGAGTCAGGTCTGTCTCAGTATGCGTGAGGTGTGCACTGTCATGCAGTGGCATCAGACTTATTAAAGACAGTTTAAATAATAATTGCATATGATCTTGATGATGTAAATGACCATGACGTAATGACAATAGTTTAAAGAATTGCACATTGTTCATGTTTTTCTGAGTTGGATGTTAAACCTCTCGTACCATGTGATGCAAATGTTAAATGGGCATCTCTGATAAAGGCACCATTTGTAATCAGTCCTCCTATAACAATTTTACCAGGTGTGCAGTACACACGGGTGGCATGGCCCTCTTACTGAATAGAGAATTTGGCTGTGTACGTCTAGGCACACTAGTTCAATGCTAATGGGCGCCAATAGTGTTAATTATGCAAAGGCCAGGAAGCCCAGGTGGTAACGGCTCACAGGTGTTGTGCATAGTGGTACCTAGGGTGAAATCTGGGTCAATCATGACCATGATGGCACTATGCTGGAAATAGTTTATTAGCTTAACATTGGTATTTCCTATCATAGTTTTAATTGTGTAGGTCCTTCATGTCAGGGATATCATTTGCATTGGGCATGTGGGGCTGGCACATATGCTGTGACCTAAGTATTCATGCATTACGACAAGTTTGTTATCCAGTTCTAGCTATGATATTAAACCAATTGTAATTTGGTGAAGATTGTTAAGGGAAAAACAAGGCCACAGAAATACATTCAGTTCCTGTTCAGTATTCAGAACAGTTGTCACACATCGATATTTGCATCTGATGAGCATTGCTTCTATTTGTCATGAGTGCAGTTCCCGGTACCCACCTCTAATGGAACAAGGGAGTTTCCAATCCTGTGAATGTAATGTCTTTTTGATTGTCCAACTGATGTTTTTCTTGCCAATCGGTGGCCAACGGATGTCTAGCATCTTGGAAGATGAACAAGTTAAAATGTTCTCTAACTCTGGCACATAACTCTCTGATGGTACATCTGATATACATTAGGTTACATACACATATGATAACATACACACAAATGTTTAACTGCAGTTAATTAACTGTTTAATGTAGTGAGTATTTGTCCAATAGAAAGTTATCTGTTTTGTGCTTTTAACATAGGGACACATAGAACATGTTCCAAAATGGCGGAATCAATGGGCTTGTGGTGCTTTTAACCATTTTGTGGAAGGTACAGAGATAAGGGCCTTGAATGAAGGACTTCGAATTTTCCTTATGGTAGGTGTCTCCCTGAATAGTCCCCATTGATCTGTCATCCAGCTGCCCAGGACACGGCCGTCACCATTGGATCCAGTTCCTGGGGGTCGACCAGTGAGGGTGGAACACTGGATGGGGGTGCTAGGGGAGTGGAAGTGGGACACCGACAGGTGAGATACAGTATCCCCTTCTTCCAACACCTTTTCCCCATCCTAGGATACTGTGAAACTCTACCCCCCTACCCCCGCTTTGCCTGCCCTGCATGGACACTTTTGCACACCACAAAAGACAACGGGCTAAGACCAGTGCCATTTACATGTCATGAGCCAACACAAAGGTCAGGCAAAGTCAGGTAATTGACCAGAATAGGACACACCTGATGGCCCTTTCCCTTCCTCACAGGGTTAAAAGTTGGAGCAAGAGAGCACACTACGAGCAAGGCAGACTGCACAACGGGACAGCTATCCCAGGGCGTCAGTTCAAGAGGAGGAGAAAAGGCAGTGAGAATAGAAGGGGTGACAAGAATAGAAGCAACCTTGCCCTTTCTGACCCAGACTTGCAAAGCCTCCGTGGAAGGAATCAGAAGACCACAAACAATAGCCAGAGTGTGTTGCAGCCAATGTCAACGGTACACAGAGCTCTCCTTCACTGAAAATCAGGGCAGGGATAGACGCTTACAGCCATGGTGCCGGACTTGACTCCAGAGACAAGAAAAGCCAAGTGGTTCACCACAGCCCATGAGTCGAGGGGAGAACAAATAAGAAACAGAACTGTGTTGAACAAAATTTGCTAAGGGCAAATTAATAGACGTTCAAAGAACTATTAACTCCTAAGGAGAAACCAGCTGCAGAAGGTTCCAGCACCACGTGGGTGCTCACTTAAGAGACTCTGGTTAATTCCCCATTGTTGAAACTACCGATACCAGAAGGCCTTGGGAAAGTCGCAAGGAAAAGGTCAAAGTCGTCATACAAATGTCTAGCAAAATCCTCTGTACAGTCGAAAGTTTTCACCGGTACGTAATGGAAAATCTTAGGGAAATGAATCCTGCGTAGTGAGAAAGGAGAAGTAACATTGCATTGGCAAGAGTGAACCCGACAAAGGGATGCTGACAGAAAAGGGCAAAGCGTGATGCCCCAATGAACACTGTGGTGACTAGAGTAAACCCAACGGAGGGATGTCCATAATGGATTGTTTAAAAAGACATTAAGACTTGTGAATGCGAAAGGTGAAATGGTTTTGCACACCAAGCCGTAGTGAAACCAACAGAGGGAGGCAAACATTTTAGAAGGGTCTGAGCCTGGAAGAGTTGGCACCAGGGGGGAAAAACATCACCCAATGCACGTGAATGCAGCAGATATTAACTTTTTGAATGCAAGCCATAGTGAACCAGACGGAGGGAGGCCAACATTCGTAGATGGGTCTGAGCCCAGAAGAGGGAGACCCAGGGGTGAAGAACCATCACCCTGTTGCAATCAGCAAGGAACATGTGTTTATTATTTTGAACCTATCTGGCCCTCGGAAGCAAGAAACTTAACCACCGAAGATCCTGATACCATTAGGAATGTTTTGGGATCTCAGCCCGGAAGAGGGGGATCCAGGGGTGAAAAGTCATCACCCAATGTGCATACGGAAAGGAACTTTTGGTTTGTGATTTTGAACACATCAGGTCTTCGGAGGCAAGAAACGTTTTGTAGAAAAGAGACTTAACCTCCGAAGGTCCTGATACGCATAATGGATTGTTTAAAAAGACATTAAGACTTGTGAATGCGAAAGGTGAAATGGTTTTGCACACCAAGCCGTAGTGAAACCAACAGAGGGAGGCAAACATTTTAGAAGGGTCTGAGCCTGGAAGAGTTGGCACCAGGGGGGAAAAACATCACCCAATGCACGTGAATGCAGCAGATATTAACTTTTTGAATGCAAGCCATAGTGAACCAGACGGAGGGAGGCCAACATTCGTAGATGGGTCTGAGCCCAGAAGAGGGAGACCCAGGGGTGAAGAACCATCACCCTGTTGCAATCAGCAAGGAACATGTGTTTATTATTTTGAACCTATCTGGCCCTCGGAAGCAAGAAACTTAACCACCGAAGATCCTGATACCATTAGGAATGTTTTGGGATCTCAGCCCGGAAGAGGGGGATCCAGGGGTGAAAATTCATCACCCAATGTGCATACGGAAAGGAACTTTTGGTTTGTGATTTTGAACACATCAGGTCTTCGGAGGCAAGAAACGTTTTGTAGAAAAGAGACTTAACCTCCGAAGGTCCTGATACCTGAGAACAGAACTGTAGTCCCGTGCTGGGAAAGCTCGAGCATGTGATGTGCTCCGGCGTCCTGCCTTGGCCCATGCTCAAAACATGGGCATGGGAGACCCCCGGCTACCACATCCTGATTTATCATTTGTGAACACTTCTTTCTTTCTTGTGAACCCTATCCTACACCCTTTTATATTTAGTTGTAAGGATTGGCAATAGTTTTTTTTAGGACTACCTTATTATTATTTGATGCCCTGTATGTATGGATTTCCTAATCCATACATACAGGGGCAAAGGTAAATATAATCAAACTTAATGGCAGAATGAAACTCAGTAGCTTTTGCAGAAAACATGTGTTAGCTTTTTGTGTGTCGAAAAAGCAGCTGTGGCTGGTGTTTTAGTGCAGAGTCTGTGATCCCAGGCCAGTACTGAAAGAAGAATACAGTGGTTGTTATTTTTCGAAGTCATAGATCAGAGCTTGCTGATTCCGCAAATGAATAATGAATGCATGACAATGTTATAATACAAAAAAATCACTTGTAAAATGTAATTTTCTACTGCAGCAAAAAAGAACCACAGCGGTTTCAAATTGCATCGTAGTATATTTTCACTGGGAAAAGGGTTAGAGTGTCCCTGATATGCAACATTTGTGTAGCAGTGCATCCGTGGTTCAGGCTCTGGCAGTGACATGGTGGTAGGTTCTTCCCATGTGAACGGAGATGAAGCGACCAGGGTAGTTGATTAATGTTCTCCTGGTCATCTCAAATGTTGCAATGAACTAACATTTTGCTGTGGGATCTGGTGGTAGATTGTTACGTCACATGCTGTAATTGAGGGCGGTGTGAAAAAGTTTGAGGACCCAATTAGAAAATATAATATATGGTTTTCTATAAGGGTCTGATGTGCAAGCACCAATCAGCTCGGTGTGGGAAATGAATTCATGTAGCAATGTTACTAATGTCATTCAGCTTGACTATTATAAAAGTCTTACATTTACGGCAGTTACTTTGACAGTGCCTTTTCATGCAGTTCTGTTCCGCGATCTGTTTGAATATAGCTGTCCCAGGTGATTCCTGGGTCCGCGCTTAGAAACCTCTGGGTATTAAGCACATTATAAATATCAAATCATATCATATGGGCCCTGAATAAAACTGTGTTACTTCTTGCAATGGCGTACACTCCTTTTTTGACTACTTTTGTAATTCTTTGCTGAGTTTTGAGGCGACCCACGACTCATCGGAATCAATTTGTAGTAAGTACCAAAGTCTTTTCATGATTCATTGGATCCTATGGCTATCCTGGTTGTATTGTGTCACAAATCTTAATCGAGTTTCCTCTGACCATTTGGCTCTGTCTTTAGGGGTCAGCAATATGTTTCTATTGATGCCACTGGTGTGTTTTTCTGCCTTCTCAACAATGTTGACTGGGTAGCCCCTGGATATAAATCTTTCTTTGAGCAATTTGCACTCAGTCTGGTAAGCTGGTTCAATCTTCAGTTTCTCCAGGCTCGTATGTATTCCCCCTTATGGAAGTAGTCTTTAACACTTCTCATGTGACAGCTAATTGCAATTAACCAAGAATTAACCTCAGTTGTTTTTTTAATTGTTCTGGTGTCAAATACTTCTGCGCTAGCCATTATGTGGATAGCCACAAAATCTATAGTGTTGTTGTGTTTTCATGTGAGGGTTGTACCAAATGAATTAAAATTGAGAAATGTGTTGAAATGGGCTAATTTTCCTTCCATACCTTACCAGATTATGAAAGCATCTCTATGTACTGATGAAGTTATATGATGATGTCAATGAATTCAGAGTTAGCAAACGCATATGTCCGTTTACATTTGTTCATGAAAAAGTTAGCTATAGCAGGATCATAGGTTTTTGCCATAGCTATGCCTTTCTTTTGTCTGTAATAATGTGCATTGAAATGTAACGCAGTGTTAGCCAAGGAGAATTGGAGAAATTCTTGTCAACTGATTATGCATTCAGACCAAGACCTAATGCTCCAGAGACTCTAAGACAGAAACTTGAAAGACTGTGCACAAGGGACATCAATAAATGTTGGCAAAAGATCACTTTACACAATTACTTAGAACAAGAACAAATCATAACTTTCCTGATGTGAATACACCTGAGCATGCTGACCTTGAAATGGGAGCGTAACCTAAAATATGCTTCCAAAGTTATGTTAGAATTACTTTTGGAACATGCAGACCGAGAACATTGCAGGATAGTCATAGCAATTGACAGTCTCAAAAGGGAAATAGATGGCCTCGATGCTCTTTCAACTATCAAAGAGAAAAACTATAGAAGAATATTTGATATACTCAAGAGACATCAAGACGAAGTAAAACACAGGAAATCCAAGACAATTTCAGTAGATGGAAAAAACTACAGGGAGGCCAGTGTGTATATTTTCCAACTCAAATCTGACGACACAAGCGGAAACGCCTCAGGAGACAGCACACCCAACACCTCCCCAGGCAGTGTGGATGTAGATAGCGAACCAGAAAGCAGTACTGAGAACCCTGCACCTACTAGGTCAAACATACAGACTAAAGACAATGCACAGCCTGAACTTTCTTTTTTAAAACAGATATGGCACTGCTACAAGGAAGGGAATTGGAAAACCATCACAAAGCATGTATATTTCCAAGACCCCCTAGACAAAGATACATTAACACACATAGGGAGGCCAGAGGAAAGAGAGGAGGAATACACAAGCTCAAACCACAGAAACAGAAGGAGATCAACGTATCACCAAATCTTTTTTTACCAGAGACAACAGAGGCAACAGAGACACCAAGTCTAGTGTTGAACCTATCCAGATATGTCCTTACACAAAAGGAAGAGTCCATGCTCAACAAAGGGCTTTCCTTTGCACCAACTAGCAACACCCTTGACGCAGATGCCCACATAGATGTATTTGAATAGACACGAAAATTGAGATTAAAACACAAATAATTTTCAGAAAAGCCTCTTGGAGACCAACACCAACAGTCAGACCACCTATTAGTGATGTGACAATTGAAAACCTTACACATACACATTTGCTCCATTCCTTACAGGAAACGGAGGACATGAACAGAATTTCCTAACATTAACTGATCCAACATCTAGCTATCGATGAACAATGCATTAATTTAATGGAACTTGAACACAAATCCAAATTCACACCTGACCTACAAGGTAATAATGCCATTGATATGTTTCAAAGAGCTGTGACACTAGACAAACACAGATTAGAAGATAGGACTAGGAGTAATTGGAAGAAATCACCAAAGAATCTGAGTAGCACTTAAGGAAAGGCCTTGATAAAACTGAAAGCAGACACTAACAACATTATAAAGAAAGCAGACAAATGGTTAAACATTGTCATCCATCTATATATATAAAACAAAACTTGTGTTGGTTGTATGTGAGTTTGTATGTGGCGTTGATCTTGAGGACATAACTTGGGGACATAACTCCTCATGAACGGTGAGGTCTGCGTTATGAATTTTGCATGGAATAGTCTTTATTTCATTGCTGAATTAATGCAACTATTTCTAGCTCAATCGGCCATCCTGTTCCAGAGATCATTATTTTATTTTTTTCAGTATTACTTTTTGTGGTGTTCTGCTTCCATCTACAGGTAATTTGTAAAAATTGCTCATGGTCTGTGCTGAACTGGTCTTGTGTTATTTTAGTTTTAGAAGATTGGGGGTGTGTATTTCTTTTCATTTATTTGTTTTTCAATACACTCCATACATGGTAATTTCACTAATTAATTCAACACCACATTTTATTTACCTCTGATTAAAATTCTTATATGACTATCATGTGAGAATCTTCTTAAAGAGGACTGTCTGTCCTCTCTAAGAAGAGAGCCTACATCTAATCTGTATCCCTGCAACATATAAAAACTCAGCAGAACTTTTCAAAATCTGCAAGGAGCTAGCCAATCCTGCTGCAGCCTCTACCTCTCATGTTCCCTCCCAGGCCCTCTGCATGGCCTTGGCCACTCATTTCACTACTACATTCTAGCCACCCACTCTTCCTCTACCTCCTCCTCCTCTACCACTCCTGGCCCATCTGAGGCTGTCTCTCCTCCTCCCTTCTTCTCCTTACCCCTGTACACCCCTCTCCCCTGCTCATTCAACACTATCAAAGACCACATCGACACCCTTGTTCCAGCCTTGGCCGATTTCTGCAATCACTCTTTTGCCACTGGAAATGTCTTAGGCACTCTCTTGTGAACCCCCTTCTAAAGAAGCCCTCGGCCGATCCTTCCTCTCTGGCTAACTATCGCCCGATCTCCATCACTCCTTTCATGGGCAAACTCTTGGAAAAGCTGGCCATCTCCTTGCTTAATTTACTTACTTGAGCTGTTCGTTGCCTCCAGGACCACCAGTCAGGCTTCAGAGCTGGCAGAAGCACAGAAACTGCTCTCCTGAACACCCATGTAGACTTGCTCTCCTTTCATGACTCTAATTTCCCTTCTGTCCTAATTCTGCTTGATCTATCCTCTGCTTTTGACACGGTCAACCATGCCATCCCTCTCAATCATCTCCGGGACAACCTTGGTATTACTTATCAGGCCCTGGTCTGGTTAACCTTCTTTCTCCTTGACCTACCCTCTCAGGTCTAACTGGGGTTTTCCTCACTTTTATCTCTCTCTCTACCTGTTGTCTCCCCCAGGGGTCTCACCTCTCTCTCTGGCTCTTCAATCACTACCTGGCACCTCTTGCCCACCGCATCACTACTTCTGCTCCAATTTTCAATGTTCTGTGGATGACACTCATTTCTCTTTCACGCTCTCTTCAGCCACCTTTGTTTCTACTCTCATACCAGACGGTCTGGCCACAATTCAGGAATTGTGTGCTACCAATGATCTCTGCCTAAATGCCAGTAAGACTGAGATCCCCCTCATTGGTCCACCCACTCCCTCCTTTCCTCTCTCTTTCCGTCTGCCCACTTTGGGCCCTCTTCCTGCTCCTTCCTGTGAGGCTAAGAACCGTTCTTTCATCTTCAACTCCACCGTCTCATTCTCTCCTCACATCTATGACATCTCTAAGAAGTCAAACTATCAGCTGCACCTCCTCTGAGCTATTCTTCCTTTTCTCACTTTCCCCCCGAAGCTCACTGTCTCCAGAGCTCTGGTCCTCTCTAGGTTGGACTATTGCAACAGCCTCTTTCTAAATCCTCCTGCCTCTACACTTTGACCTCTACAACTTATCCAGAACAGGACTGCAAGACCGTTCCTTCACCTCAAGCTCATCTCTTCACTGACTCCCCATGGCTGCAAGGATCAACTTCAAGACCCCCTGCCTTGTCCACAAGGCTTTCTGGGGCCTGGGACCGCTCAACCTCCAACTTTTTCTTCCAAAACATCTTCCTTCTCGAGGTCTCTGCTCATCCACCTCCAACTGTCTGACGGTCAGACATTCTCCAAGCAAAGAGTTGGGGGCATATATATTTCCTCGGCTGGGGCCTCCCTCTGGAACAGCCTCCCTGCCTTTCTCAAACTTGAGGAGAAACACCTCTGGTTCCGTAAGTAATGCAAGACCTTCTTTTTTGCTTTTGCTTTCTCTCTTTCTCTCCACTGCTGATGCACCTGCCTGCTCCACACACTGGCCACCTGGTCACCTTCTGAACTGCGGCCCAGGCTCCTGCATGTCCAGTTGCCCTCACACTGCCTCCAGGCTCCCAAGCACTTAAGGGTCTGTATCGCAACCATACAGTCCGTTCTCTCTGCACTTTTGAGCCACCCGCCGGCTGCCCTTTTGACTTAACTGCACTTCCCCATTCCCCTCCCTCCGGCACTTCTCCCTTTCCCTCTTCCCCGCACACAAATGACACAGGGCCTAGTAAGATCATTATTTTATCCTCCATTTTTTCCCCCTCCTTGTCTTGTCACGCCTAGAAGCATTTGTGTACAGGCTCGTTATCATATCACATCATATCATATTTGCATGCTTACTCTGATTATTTGCAGTGTGTGTTTAGCAGTGAAAATTGGCCACCGCTGATAACAACACTGCAAACAATAAGCATACACATATGATATTCATATGAGCATAACATAGATAAATTTGGTGTTCAATTAATTAGTGAATGTATCGTGTTTTTCCTTTCTGCCAAACAACAATATTTCTTCATCTTTTTCGGTGGAATATGAAAAAAAAATCTGAGAATGCACAACCTGGGCAAAGACGGGTACTTAGCTAGTATACTTATGAAAGTTAAAATGTGTTTGTTTGTGGAGAGATTTGTGGCAGCGTTGTTCCTTATATAATTCCATACCATTTCACAAATCTGAACCAAATGATGCATAGTTCCCGGTTAGGACCGTCCGGACATTACTGGATATATGACATTTGAACACCCCACCCCTTTCCTCAGATTTCAGCAAAAGTCACCATTTTTTTGTGGGTTTGTGGCTTGGCGAAGCGTTGTTCCTTATACAACTCCACACTGTTTCACCAATCTGCACCAACTTTTGCATAGTTACCTGTAACAACGCTCTGGACATTACTGGCTAGATAACATTTGGACACCCCACCCTTTTTTCCCAGATTTCAGCACCTTCACACATGAGACAGTTGCCTGAAATCGTCGAAACATCAATGTGGGTGTATAAGGACTGGGCCCGACACGAGGAACAAAGCTGATGGTCCAGGAACCGTACTGAGTAAAACTCAGTTGATACGGTGGTGGATGCCCACAAATCTGTAAACTATCCAACAGAATTCCTAAACTCACTCGACCCATCTGGGAATGCTACCAGATCACTTTGGACTGAAAGCTGGGTCACCCTTCTTGCTGCTTTGCAATCTCAACCCACCTAGACTGTGTAATGGCCCAAGGCTACACGTTAACAAATGGCTGCCCAATGTAATTGAACCGACAGTGTTCACCGGGAAGGGAAACAAAACATTTTTTTTATAAAAAAGCCTAACAATAAACATGGACTTTATTAGTAATTAACTTTAGGTCCATAGTTGTTGGCACCATCAGCATTATGGCATCCATCACGCTGCTCAGGAATCTCCATGTTGTACTCATGTACAGTTATATACGTTTCACAATGACTTTTTAAATAGAACAATAAATATTTTTGTGTAGTCTTTATGAGAAAACGTTTTTAAAATAAGAAATAAGCAGAAAATGTAGTGAATGTTTCTTTTTGCCTTTCTTATGCAGCCTTTCCGGAAAGCGGAAAGCTACCTTAAAGTATTTCTAACAAATAGTACCTATAAGAGAATAAAATCCTGGGCAATACTGGGTATATCAGTTAGTTCTTGTAAAGACAGATTATATACAAATGCTACACAATCATCTTGAGATGCCCGGATTTTCTGAATCTGTAGCCACTAATCCAAACAAGAATTTAATCACACTAGCCAATGAAATGATCAACAGATGGCATAGGTGGGGTATGCTAACAGAGAAAAAATCCTAACATCCTTGGAAGCCCACCATTTATTACTTGCCCAAAGTACATAAGGAATTTTTATCATATCCCAGAGGGAGACCAACACTAAGTGGTGTGGACTGGGTCACAGAACCTATAGCCAACTATATCAACAATATAATTGAGAAGTACATATTGAGAATGTACCTAAGTACATACGTGGCACTATGCATATAATCCAAATTTTGCAACAAATAGATTGGCAATCAGATTATCTACTTGTGACACTAGATGTACAAGAACTACAGCCAACCATCCAGCACTCAGTAGCCTTAGAATCTATAGACTTCACCCTTGTGAAAGAATCATCTTCTGTCTTTTCCCACTTCGAGAAGATTCAAGAATTTCTCCAATTCTGCTTGACTACCAATGTGTTCCTTTCAATGGACATTATTACAGGCAAAAGAAGGCATAGCTATGGGGGCAACCTGTGCTCCTTCTGTAGCTAACCTTTTCACAAACAAGTTTGTACAGATGTATACGCCTTCTAACTCTGAATTCATTGACAACATTGTCAAATGGCATTGGTACATTGACAATGTTTTCATGATCTGGTCAGGTACGGAAGGTAAACTAGCCCATTTTTAACAAATTTCTCAATTCTAACTCATTTGGCATAACCCTCAAATGCAAACACAGCAAGGACACTATAGATGTTTTGGATATATGCATAATGGCTAGCGCAGAAGGATTTGACACCATAACAATTTGACAACCAACTGAGGTTAATCTGTGCTACATGCAAGAAGCTTGTCACAAGAGAAATATTAAATTGCTCAAAGAAAGATTTATATCCAGGGACTATCCAGTCAACATTGTCTAGAAGGCAGAAAAACAAACAAGTGGCATTAACACATTGTTGACCTCTAAAGACAGAGCCAAACAGTCACATGACACTCAATTAAGATTTATGAAACAATACAACCAGAACAGCCATAGGATCCACAAAACCATCAAAAGGCTATGGTACTTACTACAAATTGTTTCCACAATGGGCCACTGAAGTACCTCTGTTCTCTTTCGAAAAAGCATGTACCATAAGGAATATTGTAAATCCATCATTCATGGCCCCTATCTCTGCACCTTCCAAAAACTGCTTCATTGTTTACCAGCACCACAAGCCCACGTATTCCACAAATGTGGAGCATGTTCCATGTGTCCCTATGTTGAAAGCACACACTAAACAACTTTCAATGGGGCAAATACTCACAACATCAAGCCGTTTATTAACTGCAGCTCAAAATGTGATGTGTATGTCATAATATGGGTATGTGACATAATGGATAATGTGAAGTACCATCAGAGAACTACAAGTCAGAATTAGAGAACATTTCAACATGCTCAGCTCCCACGATGCAAGATATCCTCTGGTCCCCCATTGGCAAGAAAAACATCAGTTTAACAATAAAAAAGACATTACATTTCCAGGATTATAAACTGTCCCTTGTGACATTAGAGGTGTGGATTGGGAACTTCACAGAAGACAAAAAGAAGCCAGGCTCATCAGCAAATATCGGTGTGTGACAACGGTCTGAGTAGAGAACATGACCTGAATGTATTCCAGTGACCTTGTTTTTCCCATAACAATCTTCACCAAATTGCAAATGTTTTAATGTCATATCTCAGCCTTGATAACACTTTTGTCATAACACATTAATACATAAGTCACAACATATGTGCTAGCACAATATGACCATTGCAAATGTGATCCATGCCTATAAGCAACTACACAATTAAAGCTGTGATGAGAATCACCTATGTTAAGCTAGTAACCTATTTCCAGAATATCACCATTATGTTTATGATTGACCCAGATTTCATACCAGGTACCACTATGCACAACACCTCGGACATGTTACCATCTAGGCTCCCTGGCCTTTGCATAATTAACACTATTGGCACCCACTGGCATTGAAGTAATGGGCATAGACATACACAGCACAATCTTCTATTCAGTAAGATGGGCATGCCGTCTGTCGGTGCTACCCACATGGTGCAATTATCAGAGGAGGACTGATTATAAATGGTGCCTTTATCAGAGAATCCTATTTAACATTTGTATCATACACAGTAGAAGATGATTAACATCAAACTCAGAGAGACATAGACAATGCAGTATTCTTTAAAGTATCGGCACAACATCACAATCATTTACATCATCACACCCACGATCCATGACTATTTATACTGTCTTCAAAATTGCAAACTCGATTGCATGTCAATGCACACCACAAGGATACTGAGACAGACCTGACTCAGCTGCTCTACGTAAGTTTCATGGGCCCATGTTTGCTTTACTTTGATAATGCTCACTAATCGCATTCAAGACTTAACCTATAACACCATATAGCCAGCAACACGTTCTGCCTTTTTGATATTTCCAAAGCACAATGTAATTGGTACATTATTAAAACGTGACTGAAGCATCATCTCACCACAACCATTTGTATTTATTTATTTATTTATTTATTGGCTATGTATAAGGCGCCTATACAACAGAACAGTGTTTCAGGGCGCCACAAGGCAAAAGGGAAGGGAACAAGGGAGAAAATAAAACAATAACAATGACATTGAATAACTAATAGAAGCCAGAAGTGGTCCTACTAGGCCTTGTAACATTCAGAATGTGCAAGTGCGATGGAAAAAAAGGGGAGGGGATAAGTGCTGGAGGACGCCCCTGGGGTGGGGGATGAAGTGCCAGAGGTGTCTGTGGGGGAGGCAACATGTAAGTGCAAGGTCAGAAGGATGATCCTAGGTGACAGGTGTCTGCGCCCCAGCTGTCAGGTGTGAGCCCTGCATGCTATGCATGGGGTGTTGCTGGTCGGAACTAGCCAGATGGCCTGGACCAGGTTTAGGTATTGCATATACAGCACACCTTATAAGCTTGGAAGTAGACCGTTGTACATGTGCTAAGAATTCCTATGAGGGACTTTATGATATGTACAAAAGGGTCTGCATATAAGGGAGGTTCTACAGGCCGTAATGATTCATCTGTAGCACTGACCTCCTTATTAAGTATGTTCTAACTATTGGATAGACACCTCACTAATTGTATGAATCTCCCTTCAAACTGTTAATGGACAGGCAACCACCAATCTCAATACACGTAACAGTGTTCAATGAGGTTTGAGGCCTCCTAGACTGTAGCAAAGTGTCTGGCCAATTGCAAGATGGCAATTACCACAGTACATATAGGCTACACTGACAGACCTCTTTTTCTCTTTCGTTCACAGACTCAAGGCCATCCTGCCCTCAATGAACAATATATCATCCTCTTCAATGAGTCTCTTCTCAACACCTAGGCCATGACGTCGTCCTTGCGCCACCTAACTCTCTAGACACTGCCTGCCCCTCTACTCCCTACAACCCAGTACAGCTGTACCCCTCCTCTATCCCACAATGTATCCTGCCCCTGCTGCTTATCTGTTCTGATGTTACCACTGAAAATCACTCTATTATGCATCTGTAATGTTTTACCTCTCTGTAAAACGCTGCGTTATGTATTTGTATTGTTGTATACCTCTGTAAAGCGTTAGTTTGATACTCAAAGCAAGGTTCGCTCTCAATATATGCCATAACACCATAATAATATCGTAATGGGTAATCATCTTGTAATCCCAATGATGGATGGTCCTCACTGAATTACCTTGCAGTAGCTATATTCATCACCCTTTCTACCAGGAAACCTACCACTCTGCAAAACGTGCACATACTACCCATGACACAGGTCATGTAACTTACCTTGCCCCTAACAGTAGCCTAATACAAATGTTTTCTAACTGGATGCCCGACTATCAGATCAGAAATACTAAATCTGTAAGTCTTTTTCTTCAACTCAACTCATCAAGTATAATATTTTACAACTTATGATTGGTAAGCCTAGTTCTCCATGTCATAAGAGCGCATTTGTGCACTGGCCCAATTTCTCATTCAAAGTAATTAATTACCCTATCTCTATCTTTTCTTCTCTCCCCTTTTGTGCACATTATACTGTTCATATTCTAATGTTATGAATCACAAAATGATGTCTTCATTGACTTTTGGATGATACCTCCAATTGCTAGATCTACCCATGACTGTTCATATGTCAATATGTACACTATGGACCCAGTCTTATGACTGGTGTAGTCAACTTGTCTATTGGGTATTTTTTCACCTGGGAAATACACTAATTGGGTTCACTTAGCCTTGATAAGTACCCAGGAGGGTAAAAACACGTGTCGGCCTCAGAACAAATATTGTTGACTTAAGATCAACATAGTGTGCTTGTTGCAATGGACCCAGACATCAAGGTCTTCAATTATTACTTACCCAGTCCATGTGAGAAGGGCTCTTTTTGTAGAATTGTTGAAACTTTGCTTGGGACCGAAGAGCACTTAAACCCACTCAATCCCCCACACATACAGCAGGGTTCCATCAATTACCTTTGATCAGGGCAGTGGTTCCATCATTCTAGTGCCCTCTTTTCTGATTTTCTTTATCTGTGAATGTCCACTTAAGTATTGTCCACACTGACTGTTCCATTTACTCCCATCTACAACCTGGTCAGAATGTCCCTCAAACTCACCCCACTGTAAGAATCTCACTGCTTCCTGTCAAATCTGAATGCCTCTCTATTGTATGTTCTTTTGTGATCAAAAGTGCATTGTTCCTCCTGTGCATACATATGTAAGTAAATACATAAAAGCGTATTATCACAATGTATGATACTTTGGATTGACATTGGTACATGATATATGTCACTGACAATGATACATTTCATTGACATTTAAAAAGTAGTGACCATGGCCACAAGTGATCACATGGGTGTTTCTGTACCTACAAAGAAAAGAAAATATTGTACGTTGTTGAACATAGTATGTGAAATATACACACTTTAAGTTTTATGAATACATTAACTTTTCCTAACCTCATAAGTTAAACATTGTATGTACTATGATTTCTAAACATGTCTGGTTTACAACAATGTTGTATTAACATATTCCAATCACTGGGTCATGGGAAAAATAGAATGAAAAAAACATTTTGTACAAAATGTTCTAATTTTTTTCATATTGTGATGTTTGTGTAAAGTACAGATTTGGTATGAAGTATAGGGTGGTGACAGCCGGCCTATAGTTAAGGTGAGTCGGACTCATATAGGAACCTCTTAAATTTCTATTGTAAATAACTTGTGATTCGAGTAACGTTTTTGGCTGAATAGATAGATTCTCACGGGCCCCCTTCAGACTGCAACATTTCATAAATATTTGTTAAAAAATAAAAGTTATTAAGGAGACAAAGATAAATGTTTTCTAAAGTTGTGGCCTACTTCTCATTCATTTTCCCATAGAAAAACAAGGTCAATATTTGCCAACGCGCACAGCCCAAACTGCTGGATGGATTTGGACCAGGTCCGAAACAACGTGGGCACAAAGCGTTCAAAAGTGTGCTCTTTGTGGTTATTCTGTGCAGTAGTTCTTTAAATATTTGATGTAGAAGGGGGTGCACCTTCTCAAAGGTAGATAGCTATATCTCGGGTAAATTAGCAGAACTGGGTGTTTTTTAGAAATGAAACAGCCACCATCTTGTTTTTCTCTTGATGTGAGAGGTATCCGAGGATATGAGAAAATGAAATGTAAGAAAAACAACTTTTTCATTTAAAAAAACAATGCAAATGCCATCATGCTAGGGGACACCAGGTTACATTTAGGAGTTGGAGGGTCTAGGGACTGAGTTTGTAAGACAAAGCTTTCTATAAGCATTTTCTTTTGACATTTTTCCCAATAACCACAGTTATAAGTCTAGTAACTGCTGTTAGACTTTTCTTTTTTTAAAAGATATTTTTACAGCTATAGTTACTGTGGGGGTGACACAATAGCCATCCAGGTCTCCCATCCATGCAGTAACCAGGACAGACCGTCCTTAGCTTCAAAGTAAATAAGGAGCCAACTCCTTCAGTCTCTGTTGCCTAATAAATTAGCCAAACTTAAAAGGCCGACCCTTTCCTTGCTTTGAAGCTAAGTGGGGTCAGTCCCGCTTTGAAGCTAAGCAGGGCCACTCCTGGTTACTGTATGGATGTGCAACCAATTGTGCATCTTTTTTATTAAAAATTGGAGATGAGAGTGCGCAGCTTTTTTATCAAAGAAATTATATAAATTAAGATCACAAAGCATAAAAAGATAAAGGCCTCATTCAAGAGGTGTTCAAATTATTTCAGGTGCAAACGGGCTAGCATCACAAGACCACTTGGGATACAATAAATACAGAAAAAACAAAACCGCTTATTACTAAGCAATTAGCCTGGATGCACTCCTAGGAACCGTAGTCCAATTCTTAAGGTCCTAACAAATAGGTAAACAATAAGTTCTATGTGGTATTGCTCGTGTTTTTAAACACATAACAATTACAGTCTGGAGTCTATGTTGAAGACTAGCCTCCAAATAAGACAACATTCACAATGGTTCCTAGAGATATGGTACATTTTAATTGTCCAATCTCTATTAAACACAATTAAATTTTTCAAAACAAAGTTTCAAAGGACAAATCATACATTATGTCATAACAAAGTGACAAGGTAAAGTAAAACACTACACAATATGTGTTCACAGTGATATACACTTAATTCAGTGTTATATTGAAAATGGCAACTTAAGTTGTCCTTAATTTCAAAGGACTATCTACAGTCCGAAGCCCTCTTTTTCTTGCAGATATTAGCAATTAACCGACGCGTTTCGGATCCAATGACCAATCTTCAGGGTGGGGGGCTTCACTCATAAAGTAAATCTTGGGAAGTATAACGAGAAAATTTATCAAGGTGCTTGTCTTATAAAAAATTGGAGAGGGGCATTATTGTAGGTGGTATAGAGGAAGAGCTGAGTAAAAATGGCTGAAAAGCCAGGCGAGGAAAATGGTACTAACCTCAAACAGGGGGAAGCAGTGTCGAAATTCTGGCCTAATTAGAAGACAAAAGATGTAGGAAATGTCAATATTTAATTTGCATGAGAGTATTCAGATTAAGAGTATCACATTTCAAAAAGGTGCCAGAGATAATCACTCACCCAGTCCAGAACTGGAAGGTACATAGGACTGGGATGCGAAAAGGAGCAGCTGGAGGGACCGTAGGAGGAGAAATGAATGTCAATACCATAATAAATGGTAGCGTAACTCGAAACTCGTATTAGTGTTAGCGCCACAAAGGGAGGTAATCAAACAGAACTGTGTTCCCAGTAAAGAATCCTTACCAGAAAGACGGGGATACATGAACAGCAACCGCCACCAGCAGCGAACGAAGCTCGACTGCGAGCGGCGTTCCCTGTTGTCAAGGAAAACCCTGCGCATGCGCACGTGGGCTACGGAGATGTCAGCCATCTTAGTGTGGGCATGAGGTGCGTCTTAAGGTTACCATGGTAGCCGCAAACGCTAATTGTTATCAAAGCGTAAATAGGAATGTACGCAAAGAATCTAAGGGTGATTAATGAAAGATATCCTAAACTAAAGTCATTAAAGTACACTGAATGCAAGGGAGCGCCCCAAGCGAAATTCCCCAGGGGGGAGGTACGCTGGGCGCCCCCATTTTTCATACAATTTAAAGGAGGTAATTTGAAACCTAAACTGAAGTAATTAAAGTGCACGGAATGCAAGTGAGGGCCCGAAGAGAAACTCCCCAAAGGGGAGGTACGATGGGCGCCCCATCTTGTATACAATTTAAAGGAGGTAATTTGGAAGATTAACTGGGCAGGGGACTCAACAAGAACTGCTCGGTCGCTGATGAAGATCATGACTGGTCTGGCAAGCGGGTTGAAAGCCTCGATCGAGGCCAACCAACCAACATGTTGGGGATAAAAATGAACTTTGTAACCAATTTAAGAAACTCATCATGCACACAAAATATGAATACACTTGAATACATCCATATGCAAAATCCAAGTAGCCATGAATGAGCCCCCAAAAAGAGGAGGGTTTCTATTTACAAAGTGTGAATCACATGTTTATATAACAAATCAGAAAGAGGTCATGTGACGTAACATTGAGTATCGATTGCAGGGATAATCCACATGAACAAATAAATCGTACCATTGCACGTTAACTAATGGCCAGATATCAAATAAAAAACATGTAAAATGCTTCAAGTACTTGAACACTAAATCGTGTTTTATGCTCAGTACATATAAGTACCTCTTGCATGTAACTTGGCTAATTTAGCAGCAAGTAGTGTACTGACACCCCAACTTACTCAACCAGAATACATAGATACAATTTAAACAATACATAGTGACAGTATACATTCTATACAGTTTCTCTGAAACCCCTAGTTTCTGAAGAAAGGGGGTAAGCCCTATCGGGAAAAAGGGGTCTCTGTACAGATGCCATCTAGAGGAAAAGGTTTATAAATAGCACATCAGATCAAATTCCAAGTTCATCCCCCAAGGGTGTAGAGAGTCCAAAAGCTCTATACACAGGATTTCACGGTGTGCTAGATTACGTTGTAAATCACCCCCTCTCCTCCCTGGTGTTACTTGTTCAAGAATGACACACTTTAATTGTGCCACTGTGTGTCTTGCCTCCGCAAAATGTACTGAGACTGGTGACTTCAAACTTTTGGTACGTATATTAGACTTGTGCTCAGTCCATCTTGTTTTAGCCTTTCTTGTGGTCATATAAAGACTGCAGGGGCATTTAAGTGCATAAATGACATTTTGTGCATCACAGGTACAGGAGTGTCTTTACTGTATGAGTTTGCCTGAGAGCGGATGCGTAATGTAGTTGCCTTTTATGATGTTCCCGCAATGTTGACAGTTGTAGCAAGGTATTGTACCTTTGTATTGAGAGTTGGTATTCGGTACTGAAACTTCAGCCTTCACCAGACTTTTTCTCAGTGACTTGCTGTTTCTATAGGCAAACGTAGGAAGTTAAGGAAATAAATGTTGTAACTGAGGGTCCAACTGTATCATTGGCCAGTTTTTCTTAATAATTTTCTTGATTTTGTTGCTCTGTACCGAGAAGGTGGTGACGTATACTAGGGGTTCTCCAGGCTTTGTTGGTTTAGGCACCAATAAGGTGTCACGATTGGTATTCCTGACTTTGGTCGCTATATCTGAAATCAAGGCTGGATCATAACCTCTTGTTGTGAACTTTGTTTCCAATGCGCTTGCTTGTCTTTCATATTCCATCGTGTCCGAGATATTCCTTCTGTATCTTAAAAACTGGCTCAGAGGGACACTGTCAATGGTACGTTTTGGATGGAAACTGGTTGCAAGTAAAAGACTGTTCCTATCCGTTTGTTTTGTATATATCCTGGTTTCTAATTTGGCTTCCGACACATAGATTTCTACATCCAAAAAATGGATGATAGTGGTGCTGGTTGATGTAGTGAATTTAATCCGAGGATTCATGCCATTCATCATTGTGAAAAGGTCGTCTAGTTCATCACGGGGCCCAGTCCATATACCAAAGACATCATCTATATATCTGACAAAAAGTGATAGGTGTCTTGCCCATCTTGGCGATGAGAGGACATGTTCATGCTCTAGATAATGCATAAATGCGTTGGCATAGCAGGGTGCCATCGCCGCCCCCATGCTAGTACCCGATGGTTAGATAAAATATCGGTCCTGGAACCTGAAGAAATTGTTGTTGAGGACTAGTTTCAAGAGTGTAAGGACAAACAGTCGATCTCCTTGGCATTTGTCAGATCTTAAGATAAGCCATTCTATTGCCTCTAGTCCGGCTTCATGAGCGATGCTTGTGTACAAAGATGTTACGTCCATCGTGAACATCATGTCTCTTCCATCCACATACTGCACATTTTTCAGTTGTTGTAAGAAATGCATTGTGTCCTTCACATACGTGGTTGTTTCTTGGACTAAAGGTTGCAGAATTTTGTCGAGGTATTGTCCCAGAGGTTCAAGGATACTATTGGTTGCCGCTATGATTGGACGTCCTGGCGGTTTCAACAGTCTCTAGTGTATCTTCGGTAAGATATAAATTACTGGCATAATTGGATGTTCATTTTCAAGAAAGCGTCTTGTTTTATCTGAAATGACGTAATTTTCCTCTGCTTCGTCCAAAACTCCTTTGATTAGGGCTCTCACTGTTTCTGTCGGATTCATCGGTACCTCTAGGTATGTCTCTTCGTCGCTGAGTTGGCGCTCAATTTCCTCCAAGTAGTCCTGTTTGTTCATCAACACCAAGGCTCCACCCTTGTCAGCCGGTTTAAAGATAATATCCTTATTATTAAGAAGATTTTTCAAGGACTGGCGTTCGATTCTCGAGAAGTTCCCTTGTGTATCAGACTGGAACCGTATCTTCTTAAACTCATCCAGAATAGTCTTTTCAAAAGTAGAGAGTACATGGTTTTGTACCGATGGATTAAAACTGCTTTTGGGACTAAGTTCCAAGTACTTATGTTGTTCTTGTTCTACATTCTCATCTTCCAAGGAGTTAAAGAAAACTTTAAGCTTGAGTTTACGCATTAGCTTAAAGAAATCAATTTTCTCTCTTAGCAAGGTGCTATTATTCTTGGGAACAAATGATAAGCCCTTCCTCAGTACTTGTGTCTCCATTTTTGATAGCTGATATGATGAAATATTCACAATCAGGGTTTCTTCGCCCCCTTCTTTCGCTGGGGATTTTTTCTTCTTTCCTCTTCCTGTTGGCTTTTTTCTAAAAAAGATGCAGTCTCGTTGTTTATGAGGTCACTAGTCGTTGGTCTTTCAGATATTCCTGCCGCCTGTCCAAACGGTACCTCTAGTTCAGTGCTCGATGCGTCAGAAGAAGTTTGTCCAGTTGAGGCTTGTCCTGTCTTTCTCGGGTAGTTTGTATTTGGTTTGCTTGG
This sequence comes from Ambystoma mexicanum, assembly GCF_040938575.1. Classification (NCBI taxonomy): domain Eukaryota; kingdom Metazoa; phylum Chordata; class Amphibia; order Caudata; family Ambystomatidae; genus Ambystoma; species Ambystoma mexicanum. The sequence goes on from NC_090937.1 coordinate 1,203,732,131, forward strand.
ATAGTGTCCGTAATAGGCTTGCCAGCTATAGACTATGTCTAGTCTATAGTCCTGCGTGTCCCGTCTGAACTTTCTAATCTTTTCCACTTCGAGTTCTTGTTTGTAACCAGCTAGTTTTTGATTAGTTTCCTCCAAGATTTGATTCAGTTGTTCCGTTGTATATGTTTTACTTAATGAGGATTTAAGTACCTCAATATCTTCATTCAATGCTGTCAGCGAGCGTGCCAATTTTTCAATTGTGAGAATTATTAAGTCTAATGAAAATGTATTCAAAATTAGATGCCAGCGTTTCACAAAGGCTGGATTCTCCTTACATAATGTTGGCTCAAGATTCACACATAGGCCTCTAGGGATCCTTTTTGTAGTGTAATATTGCGCCAAAGTAGATGCATGCAGTGTCAGATTTATTTCCCTGCGGATTTTCCACTCTAGTTGACGAATCAATGCTTCTGGTTTGTCAGTAGCTGTAAGCTCGGCTCCAGCTGCTTTAATCAGCCCTAATATTCTTGTGGCCTCCTCTTCACTAAAGGCTAAAGTTTCTGCTCTGTTGCTTGTAGTTTGGTCTATTTTAAAAAATTACATATCTAATGGTGTAGTAGAAGAATAATCAATATAGATGTAACTAAAATGCGTGCAACTCTCCTGTTGTGGTCATGGAGAAAGACGAAAAAAATTGGAGATGAGAGTGCACAGCTTTTTTATTAAAGAAATTATATAAATTCAAATCAAAAAGCATAAATAGATAAAGGCCTCATTCAAGAGGTGTTCAAATTATTTCAGGTGCAAATGGGCTAGCATCACAAGACCACTTGGGATACAATAAATACATAAAAACCAAAACCGCTTATTACTAAGCAATTAGCCTGGATGCACTCCTAAGGAACTGTGGTCCAATTCTTTAGGTCCTAACAAATAGGTAAACAATAAGTTCTATGTGGTATTGCTCGTGTTTTTAAACAATGTAAATACATAACAATTACAGTCTGGAGTCTATGTTGAAGACTAGCCTCCAAATAAGACAACATTCACAATGGTTCCTAGAGATATGGTACATTTTAATTGTCCAATCTCTATTAAACACAATTAAATTTTTCAAAACAAAGTTTCAAAGGAGAAATCATACATTATGTCATAACAAAGTGACAAGGTGAAGTAAAAAACTACACAATATGTGTTCACAGTGATATAAACTTAATTCAGTGTTACATTGAAAATGGCAACTTAAGTTGTCCTTAATTTCAAAGGACTATCTACAGTCCGAAGCCCTCTTTTTGTCCTTGCACCACATCATTTTTACAGGAGAATTTTATACTTAATGAGAGAGTCATTATTTTCATTTATTTTTTGCAATCGGTTTGCTGCAATCTTGATGGAAATTATTACTCCCTCAACATACATTATATGTTTCACTGGTATTCTAAAGAAGTCGGTTTCATTACAATATGGCCGCCATTTTTATTCACTATTCTCCTCCCATTCCCACTTTGCGTAACTATAGCAACTTCAAACAACTAAGCTGCCTGCAGAGTAAGGCGCGTCCACGCGGTTCTCGCTCAGTCTTGTGATCGTATCTGAAGAGGAAAGGTAAGAATGAGCATTCGTGTTAAGTTCTTTTGTTCAGCCCGAATATTCTACAGGCTAACAGTTGCCATATACGTATATTTACAGAGCGTTCTGATGAGTGCTACTTTTATGCACGTATACAAGACATCGCGCAGGGAGATTCTCCAGTCAGTTCTTCTCATGCACCTTTTCAGTAAAAGGGAAACCAGGTCAGTTTTTCTTGCAATTCAGCTTGCAACGATCATGGAAACGTTCCTTTTTAGAGTAATGATTCATTCCCATTCACATTGCTTTTTTTCTTCTTTTTTTCCCTATGGTGGTTCACAACTTGTAATTGCTGCGTTTTCCTGCATTCTATCCGTATGTATATATCTCTTGCCTTATTCACAATGTATGATTATATATGGCTGTTCTCTCTGCTCTGTGACATACACTTATGTAATGGACAAAAAATGGTGTAAACAATGCTGGAATCCAAGTGACATACTAATATTATGCGTGAAATTGATATATACAATGCGGGTCAAGACTGTTTAATTTCAATGCTGTTTTACAATGGTGATGTCATTATGCTATATTCGTGTCATGATGACCCTCACTAGGCCCTGATGAAGGAAGTAGTATTCCGAAATGCATTGGCCACCCCTATAGGCACCTGCATGAACAGAGTTTATTTACCTCACTATATTTTGAATTAAATCTAAGTACATGAAAAAGCATTGTAGTGTATATAATTCCTAAACTCTTGGGACATAAACCCATTACTAACTAAAGGAATCCACTATTTAGTGGGCATAGGAGTGCAGCCCACACCGCTGGATTCACAGCCAAGGTCTTCGAACATAGCTTACTCACACAAGCACTTGTTTCGTATTGGGATTTAGTTTTCCAGGGAATATTTATGACAGATTGCTGGTGAGCACCTTTTCTACTTTTCCAGCATATTCATTGGAACATTTCCTCTCTCAGGTTATTTTCCTGATGTTCATTACTTTTTTTTTAAACTCCTATGATATTTTGTCTTGCACACTTGTGTCTAAGGAGTAGGTCTATTGAACTACATGTGTTTGCTTCACTTTAAGATATATGTTCACTTACTGTGCATATATTCATGGGTGCAAGCTTTTCATTTTCATTCTGGGGGCAGAAGTACTGGGCATATGTTATTCTTGAGGCTGGTCATTTTTTTTCCCTTGTCTGTGCTGCTTAAATGCGGTTAGTTGGGGTTGTGCAATGTATCACAACAGTCACCAAGAGACCAGCCATAAAACAAGGGGCTTTCAGCACACTGCTTAACCAAAGTGTTTGATCATCGGCAAATAATGTTATCTCAATGCACATTGACTTAAAACATTGTGAGTTCTCAAAACTGCAATATTTTAGACATAACAATACCACTGTCAAAACAGGTCAAAAGAAGTTTGGGTCTGATGAACGTCATTGAGTGATGAGTTGCAGGTGTTTTAAAATATACAGTGGCTGTGTCCAACGGCCATGGCCAAAGGCTAGTGGTCTGGTTGCGTTATAAAATGGACAGCGGGTACGACCATAGGCTGTGCCCACTGGCCATGGCTAGTGGTCTGGTACAACCCTCTAACAGACACCAGCCTCCCCTGCTGGCACTGTGATAGTGAAGGCAATCTTGCAGACACCGAGGCTTCCATTGGTGCAGTGCTTCCCACAGTCAGGCCCAAGGTCTCCTGGCTCTCCTCCTCAGATTCAGCAGCCTCAAGGAACTCAAGGAGCTTCATGGCATCAGGAATACCCAGTGGTAGACCCTGCAACATTTCCCTCAGTATGCTGTCCACATCAGATTCAGCCGAATCGACTGAAGAATCAGCAGGCATGTTGAGGATGACCTTCAAGATGAGTGGATTCTCACCAGGCACAGCAATCCGGGCTGCACTGGTGGATGGTTGTGCCTTATCAGCTTCCTTCTCTTCCTCTTCATCCTCCACCTAGTCATCTGCTTCATCCTCACCTGCAATTAGTCAGACAACAATTTTCAGAGGCCTACCTATCTGTTTGAAGAAGCATTTGTGAATTGAAATGCATACAGATAATGTACGGCAGGCTACACATTCATCATGCATTGAGACTAGGCACTCTGAAATGTGAAAGGCACAGGTAACTGACATTCAATGCTCTGTGTTATCATGCTGGTACATATTAGTCTCTACACAGAGCCACGGATAGGGGGAGTGGGTGACCATACATACATACAGACATGTGTGAGAGTGGAAGGCCTAACAGCAGACGGATGAAGGTCCATGCCTTGTTGCTGAGCCCTCTCTATTTCAACTATGCATACTTGCAGCATGTGGAATCCCATTAAACCCCTTTGCCACAGTGCTCAAAGCTAGATCTGTGGTTATCCACACCCACATGTATTTGAACTATGTGTGAAAAGAGAGCAACATGGATATGAAAAGTGTGCACTTGCATGACCACTGAACAATCAACACTCCGAAAGTGGAATGAACATCACTCAAACATCTCATGTCCAACCACTGCAACTCCTGCTTGAAACAAACCCTGATGCGGCTTCTCACTGAAAATGTCACTCATCTGTGTCCACTGGTTGCCAGGGCCAGTGAATGGATAACTATGACGTTGTTCACTACTTTGTGACATTCCTTGTGAGTCAGAATTTGTGTCAACAATGCACTATCAACAAGCAAGACACTGTGAGCATATCAGTGGCATGTGTTTTACAGGCATTGCCAAATATATGTGCATTGTAAACAATATGAATACAACAATGTCAACCGCACATAGAGTTCAAATATCACCTGGCAGGATGCGCAACATGCGATGGAGGTGGCCATGGAAGCATTACTATAGTACTCATGGATGGGTCAGACGTACCCCAGATAACTGTACCACAACATGTGGCAGCATAACAAGTGAAGATGGAGGCATAAATGACATGCACACATGGCACCTACCTGATGAGGCTGCCTAGGTGTCCATGCTTCCCATGCCAACCATCTGCTCCCTGCTGATTAGCCTGCTGGCAACTTCTTCAAATGGATTCAGCTCATCCACATGTGGTTATCCACCTCCAGTAGTCTGGCCAGAGGCCACATTGCTGCCGAGCTTCTCCTTGGTCTGTCGCATGAGGTTCCTCATCCCCTTGTGGCCCTCTTCTTCAGTGCACCTCTCCACACCAGAGGCATTGATTTGTTCTGCACCCTCCTGCCATATCCTCCACCGCTGAGTCACAGGAAGGGTACTGCCATACCAAGTGTATATGTAATCATGGTGTTCATTGACATAATCAGTGAGGATTGTCAGCTTCTCATCTGTAAAGAGCCGCTTCCTTGGTGGCCCCTTTTCCTTCACCTATGCCTCTTCGTGGGGTATTGGCCGTTCCTGCTCTGCAGGCTGGCCTCTCCTGCACCTAGTTGGTGTTAGTGGCACAGGGGCACATGTACGCTTACCATCACTTTGAGCAGGTGGGCCCTTCTTCCCTCTTCCCTGTCATTGTCCTCTCCGTGGAGCCCTCTGACTGACGTTGCAATTGGGGTTCACAGCAATGTACCAACTCATCTCAAAGCTAATTTCGCTTTGCACCCCCTAAATATCAAGGTCTCTGCGCATGCCAGGAAATGTGTGTTGCCTCCTCTGAATATCTCCGGCTCTTCTCACATTAGGAAATGCATGTTGCACTGCCTAAATGTCTCCATGCATGTCAGGAAATGTGCGTTGCACCTCCACAAATGTCTCCAGCTCGACACATGCCAGTAAATGTGCATTGCACCACCTGAATGTCTCTGCTAGGAAATGTGCAATGCACACCCAATGCAGTGCCTAAATAATGCACATAGAGCCCTTCCTCTGATTTTAAAACTGCTGGTTCTTGCATGTACGGGAGACACCTTTTCCTTCATGCTTCTCCTGACTTGTGCCACATCTTGTATCCTACTGACATATTTTGCCTCCAAACCTCAACTTCTTCTGTTGCCTGGTAGTGTGTCACTGGTGTTAATAACTAGCAATGCCTTGGAGTATCTGGTATTCCCTCCTAGCCTGTGCCTATGTATCTAATCGGTGAGGCTCTGTGACCACCTCATCTGCCATATTAGGACTTCCACACCTAAGAACCACCACCACAGTTCCACAGCACACACTATCAGGATCCAGCTTCACCCCACCAGCCTCAACGGGAGCCATGTCTGGAATATCGAGCAGCACCCCCAAGGCGAAGCTGAGGGCTGTCAACTTTATTGCTTCAGAAGTTGGCTTCCTGAGTGATCAAGCCTTGGCCCATTACAATGGCCTTTTTCCGATCCACAGAAGCAGATTGGGCCATGTGGACGTCAGATATGTGTAGCGCTATATAAATGCAACATTATTATTATTATTATTATTATTATTATTATTATTATTATTATTATTATTATTATTATTATTATTATTATTATTATTATAAGATTTGGGCGGACAACATGGCTATCACCAGCGTAGAGGGGTTATCAGTCCATATTGTGGACCACACTGAGAATTATAGGGATAACTTCAGGACCCAGTGCCAGGCAAAGGTGAAGGCATCTCTCTAGGCCGGTGCTTCTGTGAAGGTGCACTCTGCAGGCCACCATCGGGTGTCACTCCTTCACATCTGGGTCCTGGAGAGCATAAACTCAGCCATCCATGTCCAGGTCCTTGACCTGCAGGCACTGATTCAAGCTGCTGTTGATTTCTCACACAGTGAACCTTTGCACAGAGTTTGTGTGTCCTGCATGGGTATGTATGAATTGAGCAAGTCGGTTCTTTTCATGTCATGTGTGTTGCACAAATCTAAACTGCATTCAGCAGCATGCTGATACTGGGATTATATGATGGCACACATCTGTGAACTGGACAGGTGTAGGGATGAACACAGTCAGGTCTTGCTAAGAAAGTATGCTTGTGTGTATGCAATGTGACATTCATACAGCAAGGCCTCAGACAGGGATAGTTGCCAGTTTGAGATGTTGCAGGAATGTGAGATACATTCATGCAAACCTCCTCTATTGGTTGTTCAACTGTGTATGATGATTGCATCATATACACTAAGCAGCTGAGACTGACATGTGTGTGGATATGTGGTAATGGCAATTTTTTGCATTTAACTATCTCTGACAACATTGTGATCTGTTAGGCCACTGAAGGAAGGGTCATACATGGAATGTCACCATGGCATTTGTTGGGGTTGGGAGTGGCTACATTGCTGCTTGATCCTCTGCAATGGATGCATGCTTTCATGTTGGACTGCTAGGGTGCATGTTGCTTGATGTGGCTGGTTGGAGATGTACCTATGATGCTATGGACACATGTGGCAAGGATCCCTTTATATGGCCCTGTATGAAGGATACACTTGGGTCACTGCATCATTGGTTTTGTGATATGAAATGTGTTGTTGAATGTGTATGTTGACACACATCAATATGTTAGGTGCACATGTGCATGTCTCGTCATTGTGACTTGTCATTTTGCTTTCACTTGTGAGAGTGAATTAATTCTGTTTTAGTGCTTGAGCCTGTGTGTGTGAGGTAGTTGCTTTGACCCATGCTGACTGCAGGCTATTGTTACTATTGAGGAGTCTGCCCATGCATTGGTGCTGATGATTGATACCTGTGTTCTTTGTTCCATTTTCCAAAGTTGCTGCAGCTGGAGAAGAGCTGTGCTGTGGAGCTGAAATCCAGGGACCGGGCCTCCAGACCAAAACACAGAGATGTGACTGGGAGTGCATCCCATACATCTGGCAATGAAGCTGATGGGGAGTCCCAGGATAACATTGTTGTGATGGACACCCCGGCAGCATTGTCACAGGGTGGTGGTGATGTTGCCACACAGAGACCCAAACCATGGAAAACTCATTGGAGGTATGTGGGTTGATAGAGGATGAGAAGGAAAAGTAGGACATTGCTGGCCTGCTCATGGTGTCAGGTGTGGGTGCCGAGTAGGCGTGCAGGCTGCACACCTGGCCCTGAGATAGGAGGATGTGCAGTCCACCGTGGAGGAGTCAGCACATCATACAGTCCCATTGCCATCTGCTGCAGCACTGCCCACCTTCACTGATGCCTCCACCCAGACAGAGGCTGCCCTTCTGGCCGATGTGGCCATCCGAGATGCAGTGCTGCCCTTGCTGAGGGGTGCCTTGAGGTGGCAGTTGTCTATGTGTGATGCTGTGCAAGCATCTGATGAAAAGCTTGTAGAGCATCATGGGCATCATGGCCATATGGGCGTTCTGTTGTCTCTTGAGTGGGCTTTAAGGTAATGTGTGTTTGGGGTGCTTGGTTGTTATGTGGAACCTTGTTGGGGCAAGTACTGTGTGGGTGAGGAGTGGGCGTAGGGTGATGATGTTTTGAGGGCCCAGTTTAGTGTAGGTGTTGGGACAAAGGGAAACTTGTGGGTGCTGTCTTGATGTAGGGGTCCGGAACACAGTTTATTCTGGGTACTGCGATGAGGACATACTTGCGGGTAATGCATTGAGTAAGGGGGCTGGTGCAGAGTTTAGTGCGGGTACTGGGGTGAGGGCAGACATGTGGGTGCTGCTTGACGTAGGAGGCCGGGGCATCAGTTAGTGGGGGTATTTAGATGCTTCCTTAATGCAGAGGGCTGGGTGCAGTTTAGTTTGGGCACATGGATGCTACCTTGAGTGGGGGAATGGGGAGCAGTTTAGTGGGGGTTCTGGGATGAGTCCAGACTTGTGGGCGCTGCTTTGATGTAAGGGGCCAGGGCAAAGCTTAGTGTGGGAGCTGGGACTAGGGTGAACTTGTAGGTGCTGCCTTGATGTAGGGGGCCGGAGCACAGATTAGTGGGGGTACATTTGGTGGTGCCTTAATGTAGGGGGCAGGCACAGTTTAGTGCATGGCTGCTGCCTTAATGTAGGGGGCTGGGACACAGTTGAATGGGGGTATGTGGGTGCTGTTTTGATTTATTGGGTTTGGACACAGATAAGTGGGCGAACTGGGATGAGGACTTGTCAGTCGCAGTAGAGGATTGGAAGTAATGGTGATTGCTGGTGGGTAATGCTTGATTACTGTTTTACATTGGTCCAGCACAAATGTTATTCAACAGATCTATGTTCTGTTTGTGGATGTTCCGGGCACTACTCGTTTTTCTTTGCACTGCCTATTTCTGCACACATTGAAATCCATGAATCAGCTCCCAGCTCTGTTTATTTCACCTGTGCAATGTTCTTTTTAACGCTAACTACTTAGCGCAGACTTGGCACTTTTTGGGGAAATTAAGCCCATTGAGTATGTTTGCGGATTCCAAGAATTTCAATAGATTACACAATATATTTTGCGTGCACAAATGTATAAAGTCAGAATCCTGAAGAACGTTCATTAGATTTCCTACCTTTAGAAACTAGGTAGTGCAATTACATGGAGCCAACTACCAGTGTTACAAAATATCCCCATGCGTGCTAAAATAATTTTCATTGTAAAACTGTATGAGAAATCACAACATGGCAATTTTTGAAAAAAGAGTATAATGGACTACAATGCGTGTTTTATAAAATATATTTGTGTTTTATCACAAAACTAATTTGCATGATTCTTGTTTTGGGCTCAAAGATTTGTTTTAACAGCATTGCCCCTTTCTTTGTCCATGAATTTATCTTGTTTTGCTTTGCTTTTATGAGTTCCCCTTTCGATCTGTTTTTCTTAGTGTCTTCATCACAATTGTTCAGATCAAGAAATGCCAAAGAAGTCTCCAGAGTATTTCTGCTTGTGTTTTTTTGTGCTTATTTTTTACAAATGTGTGTTAGATTCCCTGAGCAGATCCAATATCTGACTACTACTTTTAGGAAGCAGGGTGCGTATTGAACCTGTGTCACAATAGTACTAGGTTGGTTGATAGTTTCCCGTTGACTACAGGGTTCTATGATGTAGACAAAGATTTAAAAGCTTGATGTTTGTGATGTTATAGGAAACTGTGATATGTAAAAATGCTCAATGTTGTAGTATATATTGGTGATTTTGAATTGCACAGTTTAGCTGACACGTGTTTCGACCCAACAGGGGTCTTTTTCAAGGTGTAGGTGTGGGTACAGGTAAGGTAGGCTTTAAAGAATAAAGCTCTTAATTTGGGCCACTGAATAGGATAACCTTTAAGGCCCAGGGGGCCTCTGCAAACAGTTGAGCGGTTTCGGCAAAGTGATTGTCACAACCACATTGCCAAGACCGCTCAACAAATGTCGAAGCTTTTGAATATTTTTCTACATCATAATAACCTGTAATCAAAGGGAACCTACCAACCAACCTAGCACCATTGTGACACAGGTTCAATACCCACGCTGTCTAAACCAAGAAACGAGATGCAAGTGAACCATTACATAAGAAACTAGTCATAGGCAGCTGAGTCACACTCACAAATGCACAGAGCTAGCACAGTGATCCTCACATTTGTAGTAGGTTATCTTCCTAAAATCTACTTTTAGGAAACATATCATTAGGTCTGGTGCCATTTTCTGGGTTGAGTCAAACCCAAAAGTAATTTGTTATGGTGATGCTGTAAGTGATCAGCTGTAAATTGTATTTTTTGGGAAAAATATTCTGCTGTTGGCCATCCTGTTCCCAAATTGTAAAATGTGTGTCCAATCTCCCCCTTCCAGAGAGATTGACACTGGCTACTAGCAAAAGTGCATGTAATTTAAAATCCTATGTTCTGCTCCCAATAACTAATGGACAGAATCCTTCCACACCACTTTGTAAAAGACCTTCGATCAACACATCAACTGCTTGTGAGTTGTCTCACATCCAGAATACCTGCTAGCTGAGACAAAATATTGTCAGCTCTGGTACTAATTGTTGGAACAATATGTTTTCCCCTATACATCTGTTAAGACAGTTCCTTGCTGCATCTTTCAGAAAGCTCATGGAGAGTTGGTGCTTCAACCAATCATGCTGAATTTCAATATATTATTTTATACAAGCCAACATAATCCATTTAATTCTGGAGATGTGTTTGTCAGAAAGAATTGATTTAATTTCTGAATATGATTAAACACAAATGGTTTACACTGGTTTAGTTACAAGACATCATGACAGCATTGTAGCCACTAACCCATTCCCAACCGACTAACCATCCCCGCCATCCAGTCCTTATTTTTTATGCATTATGAGGTGCTTGACCCTGAAACCTCCAGATACACCAAGTGGAATGTTTCCAGATAAAGATGACTCCACAGGTTTCTGGTCACATGCTCCTCAGGCGAGGGGTATAGGGCCACCCCCCGCATTACACATTCCGATGTTGATGTCAAGTACATTGCCAGGTCTTGTTCAGAATGGCACAATCCATTGGATGAAGTTCGGCAATATTTCTCCACTTACTTGGGGCAAGCATAAATGTTCATTCTCAGCAATTTAGGAACACATTTGCAGTCCATCGTATGCCATACAGCATTACCTGGTGCTAATATATGCAGAGAGACACCCTAATCAAAGTCTGCTAAGGTTTCAAAGAAAAATTATAAACACTAGTCTTAGGGGTATGAGGATGACATAATTATGGGTCAAGAAATGTATTTTTTATTTTTTTTATTACTTGTAATCTGCAAAGGAAAATCCCCTGGTCCCTCCCCCTGATTTAGTTGTTTTCCCCATCCCTAATGATCTGTACAATATTTATATTTATTATTACATTGACTTGGTGACTGCACACTTTCTCAGATACAAGTTCAATCCTCATTTTAAGTGTGTGGTCTGGAATTTGTACTTCTGTGTCTATAAAAATGTAATCCAGGACTACAAGATCCATAATGTAAAGTTAAACTTAGGACTGGTCTTGTGCCTCCCAAATAGAATGGGTAATATTGGCATGTATGTGATTTGGACGTGGCTCCCACTATTCTACCAAACTTCACCACTCTGTTTCCTCCTCCTCATCGCTTGATCATTTGAGTGACTATCAACATTTGTTGGTGTGTGCTATACAAATGTGTACAATAATACAATAAATGTATAATGCAGAAATATTCAACTTTAAAATGTAATAAAACAGTTGTGATTTTTAGTGTAAGAAAAGTAAACGCTAAACATTCACCAGCTATGGCTAAAGCAACCCCAACTGTACCACAAACATCATAAAACAATAATATATCTGCCATCATCATGCATTGCTCATGACAACACATCTGGCAGTACACTTTATATGTAAATAACTACATCAACATAGACTTCAACAATGTAGATAACTAAGTAAGTTGAAAGGGTTTTTTAGATTTCATGCTAAGAACAACACTATAAATGCACCCAAGGAACTGAAAAAATAAAATAGTATACTTGATTGTCCGCATGAATTGCAATGCAGAGAGACACAATGAGCATTGTATTGAAGTGGTTGAGTATTGGATGTTTTATGATGGTGGTGGCACAGTATGGTTGTTTGGTAAACAATAACTGGTTTTGGTTTTGATGACTTGCACTGCAACCATAGTGTTGCTTTAGCAAACATTTGTCGCAGAATGGAATAAGTTTGTATTAGGCCAATTTTATAGTAGCACCACTTTAACCAAAGGTAGAAAGCATAATTGTCTAATTTAAACAAGAGGGATTAAAGGGCATCCAAATGGTACCTGGCTGTTTGTTTGGGAACATGCATAAAAAGTGTTGGTTAGTGAAATATAACACTAGGGCTAAGGTGAAAGCAGAGAGCTTGGCAGGTTGAAAACATTATGAAGTGGAAGCATTTGAATTTCACCTCTAGTGAAACAATAGTCATTGGCAAATCCAATAGGACCACCTTTGCAAATGTAGAGGTAGAATCTTGCATTGTTTAGAAGGGGCTTGAAAACAAATTTATACCATGTACATTTACAAAGTCAGACCAATTGGTTTAACAATATATGTTAATATCAACGATGATATATTAGTAAGAGAAATATGTATATACAAGTTACATGAAGGGCATATAGTAAATGAACCTGTTTGTGCCCATTACCCAGAATATCATAGCAGCATCTGTGTAATGTAATGTACAATGATCGTGTATAGTGGGCCACTCATATTGTTTCTGCCGCATTTAGTTAGGCTCTGCAAAATAAAAGAGGAGGATGGGTTAGTAGTGGTTGGATTAAAAAATAAAGGGGTATGCCTGCTTTTAATCCCTGGTCCTACAAGCAAAATGTATACGGTTTACAAAAACAGACAGTGGACCAGTGGATGGAGATGACACGGATTAATCAGAAAATATTATTACAAATTTTAATCAATAAACACATAGTACATTATTATATGCAATGTTTTAAAACCATAAATAACAATTCATCATCATATACTTCATATATTCAACTTTCATCCTCAATCTCAAACTCACTCATTCATTCAATCATTTCCTAAAAAAACACATTTGACTAATTACACGTAATGTACTGTTCTCCTAATACATATGTTTCCAAAACATAGTTGTCACAAATGTTATTTGTCCCAGTTTTTTCTTTCAGGTGTCAAATTATTTCCGATCAATACATTAACCAGAATATCGTGTATCGTTGACACGTGTTTCAGTACACATCTAACAGAATTAGCTGTCTTTCATTCTCGAGACCTTCTTCAGGACGTAAGGCACAAACAATTAGGTCTGTCCTTATATTTGGAATGGTGTAAGACAATTTTCAATCTAAAAAACATACATAAAATGCTATCAATATCCAGTGTCATCCCATATTTCTTTCACTTAGATGACTAATATTGCCATGTGTGTACAACATCCATCAACACAACCAACTACTCACCCCCATGTGTCAATTCATGGGATGGCAAGTAGCTGTGTAGAACAAATTCTTTGCGGAGTCTATAGCTTCTAAAGACCCTGTGAAACACACAGAGATACAACTAAGTTCTCTGTATCGATTTCCAATTCTCTTTTATAATAAAATCTCACTCACTCATAAGATTCTCAACTTACAATTCTTTTTGTATTAGTAGCTCCACCAGATGAATTTTCAATGTTCTAGTTGTCTTAATATACGCCAGAATTTTCCCAGCTCCAGATACCTACAAAAGCCGAAACAATCTATTGTACCTTATGTCATCTATATCTGGTTTTTATCTTTTGGTAACTCTCCGATTGGGGAGATCTTTACTCACGCAAGAGTTTCTGGGGACTCTGTGTCCCGTCAAGGAGTTCTGTTAGCCTAGTCCTCAGTAGATCATCTTGTGGTCTGGGAAATATAGCTACCAACCATAGAAAGTCAAACAAAGACAACCAAATGTCATCTATTCAAAGTGCTAGTGTAGAATGTTGGCTGGACCTTTGTTCTACAGGTCTTAATTATTCCCCTATAGCTCTCTATAGTGGAACATCACTCCAGTATAAGAAAGGAGGGGTCCCTTGTTGTTGGACACCTGTGTCTCATACTACTCCCTACTATAAGCCGTGCAGTATTAGGAGTGGGAGACTGTTGGGGAATATTTCCTCTTTGATCTCACTCCTAGTTAAATACCTAGCGTTGGATTGTGCTGAGCTCTGCTTGAGCTGAATTGTGGTCAGTGAATCTGGCTGTGCACTTTAGCTGTCTTTATCGATAGCGAATATGCCACCAAAGGCACGTAGTGCAAAAACTAACTACAACCTAAGAAAGGGAAAACTAAATAAAGCCAATTCCAATATAAATGAAAGTACAGCGGGGGAAATTAGGAAATCACCCCCAAAGGAGCGAGGTACAATTCCAGCCATATTCAATAAAGCTACAATAGCACCCATGGATAATCATAGTGAAGAGATTGTATACTCTGCGATTAATGGGAGTCAACCTTTGAACTCTACAAATTATGATGATATCCATAACAATTCACTGTTAGATTTATGCTTGTCAATCCAGAGATCAATTGCGCCACCCTCTAAGGAGACCACCGAAGAGGGAACTTAACAGGGTCACCCCTGAAAGCAGCAGGTATAACTGAGGCGCAGGTTCTCCATCCTGGTGGTAGCCTACCGGATATTCCTTGTACTGGTCGTCTATCTGAGTCCCCGAACCTTCAAATTCATAATGAGGACACAGAAAATTCGGCCGAAGATCCCATTAACGAGGTTTCCTGTAACAATGCTACGGCAATAGCGGATATACAGGCATAAATCTCCTCTCTACAATTTGCTTTAAAAATACTCCTTAAATTATGTGGACGAATCCACATGAACACGGTTCCACAGTTGAACCAACTTAAATCTGACTTGGTATGTGATATAGAAACTGAGAAAGAAAGGGCTCCCTCAGAAGCCCCCAGGAATATTGGGGTACTGATAATCCCGGTGGAAGAAGAACATAGAACCCATCTTACCAAGAAGCAACGCAGAATGGCCAAGAGAGCAGCGATGAAAGATGTTCCGGTTGATATGGCATCTCCTCTCCCTGACACAGCCAAACCACAACTAAAATCGAGGAAAGCTAGGAAAAGAGCCAATAAGGCAAGGAAAAGACAGAAGAAGAGCTCTGGGACCCTAAGTAGCTGGATTTTAACTGAAAAAGATAATGAGATTTCCATTGCTAGTGAGAATAGCCAAGTTATGGTGTCCTCAGGAATTTCTCGGATAAGTGACAATCAATCTTCTACTCCTCACAAGAATGGCTTAAGACATAATCAAGAAAGTTTTGACTCGGACATGGAAAGCATAGAGGATTCTGGGGATGAGTGTAAAGTTAGAAATAAGATCTGTCTAGTGAACAATCTGAATCAAAAGACAAGTGGTAAATGGCTATCCCGAGAACCTATGCTTGAAAAATTGCATTTAATACCACAATTAAGAGTAATTCTTTCTGAAGATGTTTCCTTTGTTGAACCTCTCTGCACTACGAACCCCAATGTGACAGCGTTACATTGTAAGGTATTGGCCTCAGCACAATTGATAAGGAAGCATAAGAATAGTCTAGCCCAGATAGGACTTGGGGTAGATGTCAACCCAGACGATAATGATCTGTTGATAAATGTGATGGCCAAACCCATTAAGGCAAACAACATTGGAAAAACAGTATTAACCATTGGTAATAAAGTACAAATGAGTGACATTCAGAACACTCTTAAGTGGTTAGCGGACACTTTACCCATGGTGGTAAATAAACCTTGAATGTGTACATTACTATCCTGGAACACCAGGGGTTTTAAACATTTTATGACAAGAAATGGTTCACTTCCTCTTATTGCAGAATATTCTCTTTTTATGTTGCAAGAAACATGGTTACTTACTCCCATTGTAATAGATGGATATACGCTATAGCACACCAATGCAAGAAAGGGATGAATTGGAAGACCTTATGGGGGTTTGATTATTGGGGTTGAAAAATCGATCGTATCTAGAGAAATAACCACCAAGCATAATGACAATATCATTGCAGTGGAGGTGATTATTTCCTTGAAAGATAAATGGGAGAAAGTTTTATTAATCAACCTATACAATCCCCATGGTGCAACTGAGCGAGAACGCATCCATGATGCTCTACACAAATTATTGAGCATATGGAGGAGTGAATCAGAAAGTAATTATGTAATACTTGCTGGTGATTTTAATTGTCAAATGAAAGGTGGAGAGGGAGCTACGAATAATGATTTATTAAATATGTTGCCTCTCGTGCAGCACACAAGTGATGAGGAGGGTGAAAGATGGTTATGCTTTTTGAAAAGAAGGGAAATCTACCTGGAGGGCTGGGCAGGCGCGAAGAACGCTTGATTATGTTTGTACTAGCGCAGATGTGGCACTCCTAGTAAAAGATATGACAGTGATATGAAATGACTGGAGTGATCATGAGATCTTGAGTGTACAATTAGAAAGTACAATGAGTATCTTACCAGCTAATCCTATCGCCACTACTATGGTTAATCACGCAGTTACTATACTAATCTGGTCAGATAAAAACATTATAAGAGCCGATCAAGATAGTAAAGATTGGGAAATTGGGCACCTAAATCTATTTAATCTATTTAACTCCATGACCCTAGAGGACATGGAGGATTGGATACGGGCAAATTCGAAACTAAAATGTTATTATATCCCATTAGGGAGAAGGGTACGATCCCGGTCTATGACCCAGTAATTAGAGATGCCAAACGTCAACTTAGAAGAAGCATACGTAAAATAAAGACCTTGATAAGCTCCATGATTACGGTTTATAGCAAAATTAGAGAATTAAAGAACCAATATCGATCCTGGTCTAAGCAATGGAAAAGAAGGAAAAAACTGGATAGCTGGCAAAAAACAGTGCAAGTTATATGCTCAAAAAACACCCGTAATATCTGGGCATTATTGGGTGAGGTAAAGGGCAGTAGGTTTACACTCCAAATCAACCCCATAAAAGCTGAAGACTGGGTGAGATTCCTTGAACAAAGTAATGGGAACATGGTCGAGTTGATGCCATGGCCTTACATTAACCAACATATCTCCCCGCCCTTTACAGTTAGTGTTGCTGAACTTCAGGAAAAAATTCAGAATCTTAAGGCTTCACATGCACCAGGACCTAACGGTCTTGCTAATATAGTTATGAAAAACAATCCTACTTTCTGGGCAAATCTACTAAAAATTTTGTTTGAAAAGGTACTCTCTGAGAGAAGAATCCCTGAAACTTGGCAGACCACTATACTGGTTCCAGTATCCAAGAAGGGGAACAGATATGACCCAAGCAACTACAGATTATTATCTATGTCAGATTGCTCGGGGAAAATGTTCGCCTCCTTCATATTGCAGAAACTTCAAATCTGGGTAGAAGAATCTGGGGTGTTGGACTGTTTTCAAAGTGGCTTCAGGGCAGGATTCTCTACATCCCATAATCTTTGGATTATGAATAATCTAACAGCTAAAGCTTTATTACCAAATAATCCCCCATTGTACACTCTATGGGGCCGATTCATGGAACAAACGTGTGCCGAAAATCCATGCGCAAGTAGGCGCAAGGTAGCGCAAGCGCGAGAAACGCAGCGCACGCGCACGTGTGCGATTCAAGGAAGACGCTGCGCGTGTTTCCCGCTGTCCCTGCACCCAATCCAGCCATGGCGCACGCAGGCATACACGGCGTGCGCTACGCGCACAGCAAAAGCGCCCATAGCGCGGCGCACACAACCAAAGTGGGTGGAACAGAGGGCGTAACACGCGGAATGGGGAATAACGTGTGAAAAAAAAGGCGTAACTGGGGAAGTACTGCAGGGAACTACACGGAATGCCCACACGCACGCGAACAACCCATATTCATGGATCCGAATACGGAAAACCTGTGCACGCAAAAGACGCACACAGGCGTCAACGCGTCCGCCACACGAAGGCAGGCGGAAGCTTCCTCGCGCTCAGTATAAAAGTGCGCGCAAACAACAAACACGTATATACAGCTATGATGAATGCCCCATTTGTGGCAGCACTGATCGTGGGACACCGCAGGAGGAGGAGAATAGCCAGGGCACGCTTTTTCGCACCACGGACAAGCCTTTTTGGGATGCCTGACGACCAGGTCTATGGCAGGTATAGGTTTCCACTAAACATCATCCTAGACCTGGTCAGGGAGTGGGAAGATGACCTTACATCCCCCACCCTTTGCTCCCAAGCATTGAGCCCCTTGGAGAAGCTGCTCAATGTCCTGCATTTTTTGGCCACTGGGTCATTTCAGCGGACTACTGCCATAGTGGGGGGGGGTCTCACAGGCCACGCAGTCACGCTGCCTACACCAGATACTGGCAATCATGACAGCGCGCCCCTCAGTCCGCAGGCACATATACATGCCCAGAACACCCGCAGAAAGGCAGGCCGTTGTCCTGGATTTTTTCAGGGTGGCACACTTCCCCAAAGTGCTCGGTGCCATAGATTGCACCCATGGGGCCCTACGTCCACCTAGGGCCACTGAGCACATCTACCGAAACCACAAGCACTGGCATTCCATCAATGTACAGGAGGTATGCGATGCAAAGGGAATCATCACCTCTGTCTATGCAAACTACCCTGGCTCCACCCATGACACTTTCATATACAGAATGTCCGCCCTGAGCCGGGCCCTGGAAGCTGGGCAGCATGGCGACACATGGCTCCTAGGTGAGTACAAATGCCCTTGCACATGCATGCATGTCACACACACACACACACACACATAAACAAACCACAATAATCACAACCATTTACACCTCCCGAGGGGACAGTGCCTACCCTCTGAGCAACCACATGATGACGCCAATCCGGAACCCCACCACACCACCCCAGGTAAGATACAATGCCACCCATATTGCAACCAGGGCCATAGTGGAGTGCACATTCGGAGTGCTCAAGTCACGTTTTCGCTCCCTTGACCGCTCTGGCGGGTAGCTACTCTATGCACCACCAGTAGTGTGCAGGATCATTGTGGCAGCATGTGTCCTGCACAATGTTGCAACATGGCAGGGCGTCCCGGTGGACATGGTGGTGCCCCCACATCCCCAACCACAGGCGCTGCCCATGGGAGGGGACTGGGCACGTGGCGAGGAAGCCCGGACCCAGCTTGTGGCCACATTTTTCACCTAAACTCCCACCCCTGCGGAGCGCACACAGGCATGGCACATACCAGGTGACAATCGATGATGACAAAGATACAGTCAACTGTCACAACCCTACCACCCTGAGATAGTTGCCATGGAAGTGCCACATTGTCTGCATCCCTAGCTTGTAAACACAAGCTCTCCTGTGTGACCAAAAGGCACACATATGACATGACATGGTATGGCCTATACACAAGTATTTCAAGGTGCGATGAGGCAGGGAGGGGGGAACAAGGGAAGACAGACAACGGTACTACTAGGCCAGATGTCATTTAGATTGTGCAAGTGCAGGGGTAGGGGGAAGGGAAAAGTGCAAGGGGAAGGGGAGGGGGCGAGTGCAGTACAGGGGAAGTAGACCAAAAAACAAATACATAGGCCAGCTGGTGACAACTGCAAAGTATTTCAAGGTGCGATGAGGCAGGGAGGGGGGAACAAGGGAAGACAGACAACGGTACTACTAGGCCAGATGTCATTTAGATTGTGCAAGTGCAGGGGTAGGGGGAAGGGAAAAGTGCAAGGGGAAGGGGAGGGGGCGAGTGCAGTACAGGGGAAGTAGACCAAAAAACAAATACATAGGCCAGCTGGTGACAACTGCAAAGGTAAGTGCAGACAAGTGCTGGGAAGGGGGGGCTGTAGGGATAGAGAGACAGTACCGCAGTGCAGGGGTTGCCAGGGAGGCAGTGCAAGTGGAGAGTGGCTGGGCCAGGGACCAAGGTCGGTGAGAGTGGCCCAGTTGCAGATCCAGTGCAGTTCCAGTGAAGAATCTTGCAAGGGAGAGGCAGAGAGAAAGCAGAAGCAAAGAGGAAGGTCTTGAGGTGCTTCCCGAACCGGAGATGGTTCCCCTCAAGTTCCAGTGAGGCAGGAAGGCTGTTCCAGAGGGAGGGCCCTGCCGCAGAGAGACATCTACCCCCAGCTAGTTGCTTTGAGAAGCGGATGACCCTGACATGCAAGGTGTGCATCACACACACCTGCAAAACAGGCCATGGCCATCACTGGTATGTCACTCAAACCCTCCCAAACCACAACATGACATGGCAAGCAATACCCATACACCAACACAGTAACAATAAGGTACACATTGCCATGTCCAAAATGTACAGTGGCATCAGACAATGATGCCTGACCTGGAATCAGATGAAATGACAGACCAACAAACTCCCACCCAAAATAAGTCATTTCCAAATGCATTACAAGAGTTGTAGACGTAACATAACAATGAATGCCTGTCTACATGCACATTGTGCATTGCAAAATCAACACTGCAGCTTCTGTGTGCTGTGTCCTACTCCTGACACACTGCTCAGCGCACAGCACAGTGAACAGCCATTGTGTGTGATGCACACCCTGAGCATCACATCTAAGCGACATACCCCATCAAAAAGCAAATTAGGCATGTACAGGATCCATAATTGGTCACAGAACATGTGCTACAGGAACACAGTGGGCACCAGAAGGCAAACAGTGTACACGTGGATATGCAAGGGTGGGAGTACATGTAGTGCATCAGAGTGCAAGTGTGTTGGTCAGCAAGGACATGCACTCAACATATGCATGTGCAATCAAGTGACCATCAGTGTTCTCTGCACATTACATGTGAACAATCACCATGTGTACACCCCAGCATGTCAAACCATAACTATCCCCTCGCACCTGAAAGGTAAACACAACACATGAACAGGCATTGATCAGCAGAACACAACATGTACATAGGATACCACCATTACAATGTCAGGGTTCCCATCACACTGCAGGGCAAGGCAACTATCAACAACAACCCCCCCCTCCCTCACAAATGACCATGACCAACTGAACAACTGCACCTGGGTCATGGAGCCTTCAACCCTCAATTTCACCTGGCCACAGGATCACCCTTCCCCTTCGTCACCATCTCCCACCTTGTGTGTAAAAAGGTGCCTGCACCCTCAGAGTCCACCCTCATTTGCAAAATCACAAAATCCAAGCCAGAAAACGAACCAGAACACCCTCCAGTAGATGACTTGACGTAGCAGTACCTCACAAAGGCCAAGTACTACCACAATGATATAACAACCAAGGTAGCACAGTAAAACAATATCACAACAGGATGTGAACCATGTGTGGTACATAACATAGAATGATGCACCATGAACGGATGTGTACTGTCACAGGTCCCGTGTACAGGCGCGGGAGTGTCACGAAACAACCACCCCCACCGTGTCCCGGGTGCCTGCAAGGTCAAACTCACACAGGCCCCTGAGACCCTGGTGGGGAATGAGGTTCAGGGATATGCAGTCGGGACAGGTGTTGGCACACTGGATAACTGGAATGAGTGGCAGGAGAGGGGAGGAGGAATGACACATGAAAGTAGGGAATGCACGAAAATGTACTACCTGCATGAACACATACACAATCCAAACAAACTTGGACATCATTGTCATGGCCTTCTGTAGTCCAGGCTTAGGAGTGGTACGAACCAACCACACCCTCTAGGGTTTTGGCATCTGCAAGTTCGGGGCTTACACAGGCATCCGCAACCCCAGCGGGGAAAGAGGGTTAGGGAACGTTGCCTGGATAGGTACGGGAAGCAGGAACACCGGGTAGAGGGTACAGGGTTCAAAATTGCATAGGATTCCGGGTGATTAGGGGGAAAAAACAAACCAAATTGAATCACACATACATCCATGCATTAGTGCACCCCCCAGCAAGCCTATGCAGAGCAGTTTGAAAGAAAAACAACAAGAGACTTAGCTCTGGTTTTGAGTGCTGGCCTCCTGCCTGCGCACTCTCAGGTTTGGTTACAGGAGCACTGCAATGCTGCAAAGAGAGCCACAGTCAACAACCTGTACGTGCCAATTACACAAAAACACACCACCAAACTTGCCCCATAGCAACAAACTACTCTACAAACAGACAATCTCGTGTAGATGCTTCGTACCCATATATAACATTACCCCTGTGACGGGTCATACACAGTCAATGAAGTAAGTCAGCCGCCGGTGGGTGCGTGGCAAATGGAACACCAATGTGTCACAATTCACACAACATGCAATGTTCCCTGGGTAAGCAGACAGACACATATAGCAAGCCATGACTTCAGAGCAAGTTGCGTACCACCATGACCGAAACAAAGTTGGCAGTGCATTTATCATAAAGTACATGGAAATGAAATGCACTGCACCCGAGTATGTCCCTTGCTGTATGTCCCTGTGGGCTGCCCCTTTCCATGTCTCTGAAGGCTACATGGTTGATACAAGTGCCTCAATGGAAATGGTGTACCGAAGGGTATGTGCCACTGCCCCTGCAGGTGTCCCAGCCAACCTTACAATCAACTGCCATCAGTCCACCAACACATCTGAGCTGCATTGTGTGCTTCAACACCAATATTCGTCCAAGCTCACCCTCAGTGCTGTGACTAAGCCTGCATGTGCAACTCGCCTGGTGCAAGCTTTGCTGTGTTGTGGCCCCCCTGTGCTGCTCACCTTGCCTGGAGTTCCTTGGAACACGTCAGCAGTTCTAGGATGTAGGTCTGCAATCCCTGTGCCTCTGCTTGTGCACACATGTGCATGTGGGCACCAACAAACGTGTCCATATTTCCGTCATCCAATGGGCCATGCCTGCTGGCAAAGTTGCTCTGGAGGCTCATCCCCCTGCAGAAAGGGCATGAAACACATGATTAATGCTTCAAAGTTATCTGTGTGTGTCTCTTCAGGCATCTCATTGCTTGACCATGTCAGAGAGTCACATCATAAATCACACCATCAGTCCGTCTTTCACATCCAAAGTGTGGAACACTATCTACAGCATGAATTGCAACAAGCACGTGTACAGTAAAGATAAGAAACATACTACACAATGCATAGCAATTAATGTACACGTTAATCATGAAACACCCCATCTAGCAAAAGCTGAACAGTGGACAATAACACCAAAATCATCCCCACTAGGGGTGTAAACACAAGTCACACAGCACCAGACATGCCACAGATATGACAGTCCAAAGCCCTTGTGAAAAATTTTGTGACACCGAACCATCCTTGCGAGCCCATGGATAAGGGAGGCAGGAGTGGCATATGTGAGTCAAGGACCCCAAGCAGCAAACACATACACAAGACAAGCCTGAAGGGCCCAGCTGGAACAGACAGTGGATGCCTTCAAAAGCCACAAAGCACCGCACCGTCACATGAAAGCACAATAGACAAGCAATTTTAAACTATATTAACTAATTACACTAACTATGGAAAACCTACATTACCTAATTAAACTAACTATCAAACATAAACTTAACTAACTAAACTAAAAGAAAAATCAAAAATGGCCACATACGACCCGGGGGGGAGGGGAGGCACCCAGGAGGGGGGAGGTACAGGGTGCTGCTCAACATCCACATGCGATGATGCTGAGCCAAAAAAAAAAAACCTCCATGGGCTCAACGCCTGCACAGCCCGACCTATGTGGGAGATAGATGGTCGTCCGAGTCTGGCTCATCGTGTAAAGGAAGACGTGGCACAGTAGCCTGGCCACGCCTAGCCGCAGCTTGCTCCTCGTCGGCAGCAAGTCTGCCGGACGGGTGAGCCTGGTTCTGTGTGGCGATGTGATGTAGGTCTGCACGCAGAACCTCACGTGATACACGTGCTTCCTCTTGCAAGGTAGCATGTGTAACACGAAGTTCCTCCTGCAAGGCCTGGCTGGACAACCTCTGCACCTCCCGGCAAGCCTGTAGCTCAGCCGAGATGGTACGCTCAAGCTGTGCAAACCTCTCCTCTGCCTGCTGCCTCTGGGACATCATAAGGACACCCAGAGTGGATCTGAGGGAAGCATACTCCTCCCTCAGGGCATCCATGTGTGCCTCTGCGTAAGCAGCAATTGCTTGACGCAGAGATGACATTTCAGCCTGGTGTCCCCTGTCTGAGGCCGCCATGCCCAGCCTGAGCGAGCGGGCCGTGGACGGTGCCGCCTGCTGCTGGAGAAGCACCTGCCTAGCAGGGGGAGCACAGATCGGGCCACACGCTCCATGCTCTCAGCGATGTTCTCCATTGCTGCCCCCTGCCGTTCTGAATTGGCAGTCATGTCTTGCTCTCACTCAGTATACTGCGGTTGCGTGCGGCGACCGCGTTGCCAGCCTTGACCCCTGCGGGACCCAAGGACCGGGGGACCTCGCTGTGTTGGCACCGCCCGCGACTGCACGACTACATGCCCCCGTCGACATGATGTCCCAGGCCCATCAGTGACTGGTGTGGAGGGTGACCCTGCGTCCCGATCCACCACGGGCGGAGGAACCAAGACTGTCTGATCCCTCAGTGCAGGTGTTGCAGACAGAGGAGTGTCCACATCAGAATAACTCACCCCTGACACATGGACTTGATGCTCATCCAACTCAACATGGACGTCAGAGTCGTCATCAAGGCTGGACTCATAGGCAGCCAGAGACAAGATGGACTGTAGCACTTGGGGATTTTCGTGGCCTACCACCCCACGACCCCCACTAGTGCCGGGTTGATGTAGTGGTAACAACTCTGTGTCTGGCATGACAACACCTTCCTCCGCCTCCATTGCGTATCACCTGAAAAATAGAGAGAAAAAAGGTCACTACACATGTCAGAAGCACACAACACACACACACACCGACAGCAAACGCATCAGGCAGACATGTGACACACAACATATAACCTGGCATGCATGCTGGGTCAACTTTGAATTGCTTCTGTGATCAGACCTGTTGAAAGGTGGCAGTTTCCATGGAAGTGGGTCTATGCAGTGCAGAAAATGTGTACGCCACTCACTACCTACATGTACAAGGACTCCATGGTGTGTGCGAGGAAATGTAAAGGCAGTGCAATGTCAAATTCAGACATCACGTGCATTGTGCATCCAATGTGTACCATATCTAGAATCAAGCACCCCTCCACCCCAGTACCAAAGCAGGGATGCCTAGCATGGTATCAAAAGGCTGACCATACACCTGTGTATTGACAGGCAGTGTTGACTGGCATCAACAGCTTAATGTGATTCAAGTGACAACACTGCAAATGATGCTGGGACAGTAAGCAGGACACATGGACAGAGTCATTGGCCATTGAACAGGCTGAGGCCTGTGAGCCACACAGATTGTCAGACCCTAAACATGTGTGCAACGCAGGACTGAGCCATAGTTGACATGGGAAGGCTGAGGGGATGGCAGGCAATGTATGTAACCAAGGACTTGTATTACAGTGATCATCCAGTCAAGGACACATAGGGGCATGCGTGCAATGAACATGGAGCATGAATGGGCACTCATGTCCCTGTGGGACATCTGACCTATGCACAGTACAAGTGAGATACCCTGCATCAAGTACTAAGGCTGTACCACACGGCATATGTTTGGCAGATTCTACGCTGGAAGTTAGCATCTACACAGGATGCATGAACAAGAAAGTACACATTGGCAAGATTGAGGAACACCAGTGCAAAGGTGGAACTGGGGTGCAGAGTGGCGGAGGAGGGGCAAGGGAGCATGCCTACATGGTGTCCCCGCATGCAGGCAGAGGAGACATGCATGACGGAAGCAATGCATTACTTACACATCAGAACCATGTACACGTCACATGTAGTGGCAATCATGCACAACACTTCCCACAAGTGAAACACACACGTCCTCAACATACACGCATCAACACTCACTGGACTGGGCATCAAAGTCCAGCATCTCTCCCACTCCTTCGACCAATTCAGGTGGTATGAACTCCGCAACGAGTGCCTCATGCGGAGTGAGCTCTTCCTCCTCTGGTGCAGGCCCACCGCCAGTCACCAGAGTCAAGTTGTAATTAGAGGCACGTTTAGCCTTAGTGCTGCGTTTGATGTCATTCCAACGCTTTTTGCACTCTTGCGCCGTGCGCACCTCATGGCCGAATGAACTGACATGTTCCGCAACATGCTTCCAGTGGGTGTCACGTTGGGCAGCCGTAGTCTGACTATTGGCACCCACTAGCATGTCACGGCTGTGGCCCTGCACGTAGTTCACGAGGAAGTCCAGTTCCTGCTTACAGAAAGGCTTCTTCCTCGACATGCAGGAGGTTGTGGCTGTGTGTGGGGTCCCAGCCTGTGCTGCAGGTGCAACCTTCCTCCTCTTGGACTGTGGCACAGACCCTGGCTGGCTAATGCCGCCCTGACCAGTATGGCCATTGGGTTCGGTGGATTGAGCCAAGGGAGTGGCAGGTGGAGGGATGACCAAAGGCCTGACTTGTGTCAGTGGCAGCTGGGTGCCCACTAATGGACCCTGCGCAGCAACATCAGCTGTGGCAGGGTCATTGACCGCAACGGTCCTGGTTGGCAGACTCACAACCGGGGTGCTGTTGGGTGCATCTGCCCCTGCACTTGCCAACACCCGGCTGTTCGGGACAGCAGATGACATGACTGCCCCAGGGACACGTGTCTTGGTCTGAGCAGCCCGGCCTGCCCCTATGGTTTCCCTCTGGGCCTGTTGGAGATCTACCAAGGGCTCCTCAAGTGCCAACACAGCCTGCACTGGCAGACCCCGAGCCTGGGTGGCGGTGTCCACAGCTGCACCTGCAGCTACCACTACCCTTGGGCCCGTGGCAGTCGATGGAACGGACTGCCGGGTCACACGGGCGCCAGTGCCAGATGCAGAAGCTGCATCCCCCGGAACCACAGGGGGTGGTGGCATGACTGCACCGACACATGGCACAACATTGTGCTCAAGTGGTGCACCCCTGCCTCTTCCCCCTCTGTGGCTGCCCTGGACACCCTGGAGTCCCCCTACTCCCTGGTCACCACGGCCACGTCCCTGACCACGCCCGCCACGAGGAGGACGCCCAGCTGAGGCGCACCTCACCTTTGGTGGCCTCCCAACCATGGCACAGATGTAGTAGTGCCGGCACAGATGGAGTGGTGATAATGGGAGGTGTACACCACAATTGACCTGGGCAATTGGGGTGGAGGGGGTGGGAAGCAAGATGTTAACAGCCCCCTGCACCTGCAAGGCTGTATGTGACCCCGGTGATGTAGTGACGGGTCACGCAATGCTCAGGCACCCCAAAACTGCAGTAAAACTGTGCACGCAACCCTGCATCCTATGTGCGTGGATTCAACCTCCCGCAGTAAGCGGTGGCACCCAGTAACACGAATAACACCTACGCATGGGACACGCAGGCTACTATGACATCAAAAATGGATGCGATACACAGGGGCACCTGCAGTGGGAAAAAGAGCGTGTGCGACTCACCGTCTGACTAGCGCGATGCAGAAAAACACACGTAGCCAATACCCCCGCCAAAAGAAGAGATACGTCCTTGATAGCTGTGAAGTTGTGATGGCGCGCGAAACAACAGGAAGCAGCAACACACGTCGGTCTCCACGAAAGGCACGTACAGCGAACTGCTGGGCCCGCTCACCTTTAACCCGTGCTGAGGGAAACGCCCGCGCGCGTCACGTCACTTACACGCGTGGGCCCTTTCCTCGTATTACACGCGGACGTGCAGTTTTTTACGTGCGCTGAAATGCCCATGCACGCCTGTGCGCGTCACGTCACAGGGGCGCTTGCGCTTGACGGGCCTTCTTTCCAATGAAATTGCATATGCGTGCAGACGCGCTTACGCACTAATGGCCTTTCCTCGAATTACACGCTGACGTGCAGAATTTTCACGTGCCAAATCACTCCGTATCAAGCTGGCCACGCGTAAGCACACGGAAGACCACGCTCCTGCCCAGAAGGCCGAATTACTGCCCCCTAGAGCCCCGAGCACGCTCCCACCTGCCATCTGCTGCTGCCTGACTGCCTGCTGCCCACGTGCCCTGCCATTTGCTGCCTGCACATCAGCCAGGGATGCTGCTGCTGTGACCACCCCTGCTGGAACCGATGACTCCCGACTGGGATTCCATCGCTCCACAGCCCAGCCCCAGGACCCAGTTGCCCACCCACTCCTGCCTCTGGGGTTGTCATGTCAGGCACTGCAACATCTGGCACCACTGACAACCCCCGGCCAGAGAGGCAGAGGGGCACCAGCTTCAGTGCCAGGTAAGTTGGTGTCCTGCTGGAGCAAGTCCTGGGGCAGTATGATGCCCTCTTCGGAAGTTCCCGCGCCGACAAGGAAGGACGGACTCAGATCTGGACTGACATCATGACTGCCATCAACGCGGAGGGGGTGGCAGTCCGCGACTTACAACATGTCAAGAAGCGCTGGGAGGACCTCAGGTCCAGGACCCTGAAAAAAGCCCGGCGCCTCTTGAAGGCAGCGGATGCTAAGGGGCGCCGGGGCCACTTGTCGGAAGATCAGATGAGGGTCCTGGAACGCATATCCCCAGCGCTCCACCTCCAGGTCCTTGAGAGGCAGACCCGTCTGGAGTCGAGCGGTAAGTGTACATGCATCATGATTGTGAGCTGTGCATGTGGTGATGTTTCAGTAGTGTGCAGGTTGCACATCTGTTTGTATGGGGTCGAGTATGGGTGGGGGTGGTGCTGGGGGGTGGGGGTGGTGGGAGACATGGGTGGGAGCCTGGTGGAGGCTGCCCCTGGTGGCTGGGGGGTGGGGGTGATAGGGGACATGAGTGGGGGCCTGGTGGAGGCTGCCCCTGCACTGCTGGGGGGTGGGGGTGCAGGGGAACATGAGTTGGACATGAGTGGGGGCCTGCTGGCAGGTGCACCACAGTGCTGGGGGGTGGGGGTGCAGGGGCACATGAGTTGGACATGAGTGGAGGCCTGCTGGCAGGTGCCCCACAGTGCTGGGGGGTGGGGGTGCAGGGGAACATGAGTTGGACATGGGTGGGGGTCTGCTGGCAGGTGCCCCACAGTGCTGGGGGGTGGGGGTGGTGGGAGACATGGGTGGGGGCCAGGTGGAGGCTGCCCCTGGTGGCTGGGGGGGTGGGGATGATAGGGGACATGAGTGGGGTCCTGGTGGAGGCTGCCCCTGCACTTCTGGGGGGTGGGGGTGCAGGGGAACATGAGTTGGACATGAGTGGGGGCCTGCTGGCAGGTGCCCCACAGTGCTGGGGGGTGGGGGTGCAGGGGAACATGAGTTGGACATGAGTGGGGGCCTGCTGGCAGGTGCCCCACAGTGCTGGGGGGTGGGGGTGCAGGGGAACATGAGTTGGACATGGGTGGGGGCCTGCTGGCAGGTGCCCCACAGTGCTGGGGGGTGGGGGTGCAGGGGACATGAGTTGGACATGGGTGGGGGCCTGGTGGAGGCTTCCCCTGGTGGCTGGGGGGTGGGGGTGATAGGGGACATGAGTGGGGGCCTGGTGGACGCTGCCCCTGCACTGCTGGGGGGGTGGGGGTGCAGGGGAACATGAGTTGGACATGAGTGGGGGCCTGCTGGCAGGTGCCCCACAGTGCTGGGGGGTGGGGGTGCAGGGGAACATGAGTTGGACATGAGTGGGGGCCTGCTGGAAGGTGCCCCACAGTGCTGGGGGGTGGGGTGCAGGGGAACATGAGTTGGACATGGACGGGGGCCTGCTGGCAGGTGCCTCACAGTGCTGGGGGGTGGGGGTGCAGGGGAACATTAGTTGGACATGGGTGGGGGCCTGGTGGAGGCTGCCCCTGGTGGCTGGGGGTGGCGGTGATAGGGGACATGAGTGGGGGCCTGGTGGAGGCTGCCCCTGCACTGCTGGGGGGTGGGGGTGCAGGGGAACATGAGTTGGACATGAGTGGGGGCCTACTGGCAGGTGCCCCACAGTGCTGGGGGGTGGGGGTGCAGGGGAACATGAGTTGGACATGAGTGGGGGCCTGCTGGCAGGTGCCCCACAGTGCTGGGGGGTGGGGTTGCAGGGGAACATGAGTTGGACATGGCTGGGGGCCTGGTGGAGGCTGCCCCTGGTGGCTGGGGGGTGGGGGTGATAGGGTACATGAGTGGGGGCCTGGTGGAGGCTGCCACTGCACTGCTGGGGGGTGGGGGTGGTGGTCGACATGGGTGGGGGCCTGGTGGAGGCTGCCCCTGGTGGCTGGGGGGTGGGGGTGATAGGGGACATGAGCGGGGGCCTGGTGGAGGCTGCCCCTGCACTGCTGGGGGTGGGGATGGTGGGAGACATGGGTGGGGGCCTGGTGGAGGCTGACCCTGGTGGCTGGGGGGTGGGGGTGATAGGGGACATGAGTGGGGGCCTGGTGGAGGCTGCCCCTGCACTGCTGGGGGGTGGGGGTGCAGGGGAACATGAGTTGGACATGAGTGGGGGCCTGCTGGCACGTGCCCCACAGTGCTGGGGGGTGGGGGTGCAGGGGAACATGAGTTGGACATGAGTGGGGGTCTGCTGGCAGGTGCCCCACAGTGCTGGGGGGTGGGGGTGCAGGGGAACATGAGTTGGACATGGGTGGGGGCCTGCTGGCAGGTGCCCCACAGAGCTGGGGGGTGGGGGTGGTGGGAGACATGGGTGGGGGCCTGGTGGAGGCTGCCCCGGGTGGCTGGGGGGTGGGGGTGATAGGGGACTTGAGTGGGGGCCTGGTGGAGGCTGCCCCTGCACTGCTGGGGGGTGGGGGTGGTGGGAGACATGGGTGGGGGCCTGGTGGAGGCTGCCCCTGGTGGCTGGGGGGTGGGGGTGATAGGGAACATGAGTGGGGGCCTGGTGGAGGCTGCCCCTGCACTACTGGGGGATGGTGGTACACGGGAACATGATTTGGACATGAGTGGGGGCTTGCTGGCAGGTGTCCCACAGTGCTGGGGGGTGGGGGTGCAGGGGAACATGAGTTGGACATGAGTGGGGGCCTGCTGGCAGGTGTCCCACTGTACTGGGGGGTGGGGGTGCAGGGGAACATGAGTTGGACATGAGTGGGGGCCTGCTGGCAGGTTCCCCACAGTGCTGGGGGGTGGGGGTGCAGGGGAACATGAGTTGGACATGGGTGGGGGCCTGGCGGAGGCTGCCCCTGGTTGCAGGGGGTGGGGGTGATAGGGGACATGAGTGGGGGCCTGGTGGAGGCTTTCCCTGCACTGTTGGGGGGTGGGGGTGCAGGGGAGCATGAGTTGGACATGGGTGGGGGCCTGGTGGAGGCTGCCCCTGGTGGCTGAGGGGTGGGGGTGATAGGGGACATGAGTGGGGGCCTGCTGGCAGGTGCCCCACAGTGCTGGGGGGTGGGGGTGCAGGGGAACATGAGTTGGACATGAGTGGGGGCCTGGTGGAGGATGCCCCTGCACTGCTGGGGGGTAGGGGTGGTGGGAGACATGGGTGGGGGCCTGGTGGAGGCTGCCCCTGGTGGCTGGGGGGTGGGGGTGATAGGGGACATGAGTGGGGGCCTGGTGGAGGCTGCCCCTGCACTGCTGGGGGGTGGGGGTGCAGGGGAACATGAGTTGGACATGAGTGGGGGCCTGCTGGCAGGTGCCCCACAGTGCTGTGGGGGGGGGTGCAGGGGAACATGAGTTGGACATGAGTGGGGGCCTGCTGGCAGGTGCCCCACAGTGCTGGGGGGTGGGGGTGCAGGGGAACATGAGTTGGACATGAGTGGGGGTTTGCTGGCAGGTGCCCCACAGTGCTGGGGGGTGGGGGTGCAGGGGAACATGAGTTGGACATGGGTGGGGGCCTGCTGGCAGGTGCCCCACAGAGCTGGGGGGTGGGGGTGGTGGGAGACATGGGTGGGGGCCTGGTGGAGGCTGCCCCTGGTGGCTGGGGGGTGGGGGTGATAGGGGACTTGAGTGGGGGCCTGGTGGAGGCTGCCCCTGAACTGCTGGGGGGTGGGGGTGGTGGGAGACATGGGTGGGGGCCTGGTGGAGGCTGCCTCTGGTGGCTGGGGGGTGGGGGTGATAGGGAACATGAGTGGGGGCCTGGTGGAGGCTGCCCCTGCACTACTGGGGGGTGGTGGTGCACGGGAACATGAGTTGGACATGAGTGGGGGCCTGCTGGCAGGTGCCCCACAGTGCTGGGGGCTGGGGGTGCAAGGGAACATGAGTTGGACATGAGTGGGGGCCTGCTGGCAGGTGTCCCACAGTGCTGGGGGGTGGGGGTGCAGGGGAACATGAGTTGGACATGAGTGGGGGCCTGCTGGCAGGTTCCCCACAGTGCTGGGGGGTGGGGGTGCAGGGGAACATGAGTTGGACATGGGTGGGGGCCTGGCGGAGGCTGCCCCTGGTTGCAGGGGGAGGGGGTGATAGGGGACATGAGTGGGGGCCTGGTGGAGGCTTTCCCTGCACTGTTGGGGGGTGGGGGTGCAGGGGAACATGAGTTGGACATGGGTGGGGGCCTGGTGGAGGCTGCCCCTGGTGGCTGGGGGGTGGGGGTGATAGGGGACATGAGTGGGGGCCTGCTGGCAGGTGCCCCACGGTGCTGGGGGGTGGGGGTGCAGGGGAACATGAGTTGGACATGAGTGGGGGCCTGGTGGAGGATGCCCCTGCACTGCTGGGGGGTAGGGGTGGTGGGAGACATGGGTGGGGGCCTGGTGGAGGCTGCCCCTGGTGGCTGGGGGGTGGGGGTGATAGGGGACATGAGTGGGGGCCTGGTGGAGGCTGCCCCTGCACTGCTGGTGGGTGGGGGTGCAGGGGAACATGAGTTGGACATGAGTGGGGGCCTGCTGGCAGGTGCCCCACATTGCTGGGGGGTGGGGGTGCAGGGGAACATGAGTTGGACATGAGTGGGGGCCTGCTGGCAGGTGCCCCACAGTGCTGGGGGGTGGGGGTGCAGGGGAACATGAGTTGGACATTGGTGGGGGCCTGCTGGCAGGTTCCCCACAGTGTTTGGGGGTGGGGGTGCAGGGGAACATGAGTTGGACATGGGTGGGGGCCTGGTGGAGGCTGCCCCTGGTGGCTGGGGGGAGGGGGTGATAGGGGACATGAGTGGGGGCCTGGTGGAGGCTGCCCCTGCACTGCTGGGGGGTGGGGGTGGTGGGAGACATGGGTGGGGGCCTGGTGGAGGCTGCCCCTGGTGGCTGGGGGGTGGTGGTGATAGGGGACATGAGTGGGGGCCTGGTGGAGGCTGCCCCTGCACTGCTGGGGGGTGGGGGTGCAGAGGAACATGAGTTGGACATGGGTGGGGGCCTGGTGGAGGCTGCCTCTGGTGGCTGGGGGGAGGGGGTGATAGGGGACATGAGTGGGGGCCTGGTGGAGGCTGCCCCTGCACTGCTGGGGGGTGGGGGTGGTGGGAGACATGGGTGGGGGCCTGGTGGAGGCTGCTCCTGGTGGCTGGGGGTGCAGGGGGACATGCGTTGGTGGGCAGTTTTGCAAGTTGACATGTGGGTTGGCTGGGGAGCATGGCCATGGTCGATGGGTTGCCTGCAGGACATGTGCGGGGTAGGCCCCTGTGGTGTGTGCCACCTGCAGGGGCCATGGAGGGTTTAGAGGGAACACCTGGGAGGACCCAGACGTGCAATTCACGTGTGGTGCTCCCCGCGCACCCCTGTAATCCACGTACCCTGATGGAATCGCATGTGATACTTTCCGCGCACCCCTGAAATACACGTACCCTGCTGATGTCGCGTGTGAAACTTCCCGCGCAACCGAAATACACGTAGCAAGGACATTAGCGTGTGGAACTTCCCGCGCATCCCTGATATACATGTACCCTGCTGATATCACGTGTGAAACTTCCCGCACACCCCAAGATACACGTAGCCAAGACATTCACGTGTGGAACTTCCCGCGCACCCCTGGAATACACGTACCCTGCTGATATTGCGTGTGAAACTTCCCGCGCACCCCGAAATACATGTAGCCAGGACATTCACGTGTGGAACTTCCCACGCACCCCTGATATCCATGTACCCTGCTGATTTTGCGTGTGAAACTTCCCGCATACCCCAAGATACACGTAGCCAGGACATTCGCATGTGGAACTTCCACCGCACCCCTGGAATACACGTACCCTGCTGATATCGCGTGTGGAACTTCCCACGCACCCCGAAATACACGTAGCCAGGACATTTGCGTGTGGAACTTCCCGCGCACCCCTGATATACAAGTACCCTGCTGAATTCACGTGTGAAAATTCCCACGCACCCCTGAAATACACGTACCCAGCTGAAATGACGTGAGGTACTTCCCGCGCACCCCAGTGATACACGTAGCCCGCTTGCCATGCTGGTACAGGGTTAGCGCAGCCCTTTGCGCTGGATTGGGGTTTGCTTTTCCCTGCGCGAGAGGCGTTCTTGGGGGCGTAACTGGCGCTGCTGCAGGGTCGCTGCGCAACTGTGCGCCACGGCTGGTTTTGGTAGCTGTAATCCATGAATACGCTGTGCGCGGAAATGGGTTTTGGCGCACGCGGCTGACGCAGGGATTCGCACGCGCACACTGGGCGCCAGCCGCGTGTGCCACTTGTGTGCTAAATTCTATGAATTACCCCCTATATGTTGACTTTAAAGCGGCTTTCGATGTTGTCAATAGAGGGAAGTTATGGAGCAAGCTGAGAGGAATGGCTTGTCCTACGGGTTTACTATATTACCTACAGCAGCTTCACTATAAAACCACTGTTCGACTTAGGTTGGACGGTAGTGGAATTACTACTAGACCTGTAAAACAACTTAGAGGGGTAAAACAGGGGTGCGTTACTGCACCGACATTGTATGACCTATTTGTATCTGATATTCCTGATTACATCAGAACTGCGCATAATGTCCCTCCGAAAGTAGGCTCAAAACATTGTCTAGTGATGGCTTACGCGGATGACCTGGTCATTTTTGACCACACATTCAGTGGTCTTTCGCGATCGGCTGCTAAACTCTGGGAATATGCAGAATTGAATGAATTAACACTAAATCATAACAAGACAGAATTAATTATTTATTCCCAGGGGAAAATTAGTCACCCTCGTTTGCATGTTGGAGGTCATGAAATCTCTTATGTTTCATTTTATAGATATTTAGGAGTCGAATTTGATTCTAGAAATAAGTACGACTCCTGTGTCCAAAATCGTAAAATTAAAGCTGCCCAACTTACGGCCATGATTTCCCAGTTCACCCGCAGTCAGAGTGGATATTCTATTTGGGCTGCACGCCAATTATATACTCAATGTCTAGTCCCTATGGTAACTTATGGGCTTGAGACGTTGGTCAATATGAATCTAGAAAGGCTGCAGGTCATCGAAGGCAAGTTCTGGCGCAAGTTGTTGGGTGTTCCTCAAGGAATCCCTATGGCAATATTGAGACTTAAGCTTGGGTTATCTTCACTGTCATCAATTGTTATTAAAAAAAGAGCGGAATTTTTTGTCAAAATCTATGTGAATACTACTAACCCTCTTATGTTAATTATGAGAGATGAAATCAGTGGGAACAAGCAGGCTAAATTCACGGATGAAATTATTACATTGTTCAAGAACATCAGATGAAAGCCACAGTGGGGCACAGACTTCAACACCTTGAAATATCAACTGGGGGAGCGTTTGAAGCTATGGGATTGGCAAAATAACTTTAAACATTTGGAAAAACTGAAGAGTTATGGATTTATTTCACACATCTTATATACTTATAAACAATCCCAAGGTTATCTGAATTTGTGTCTTTCTGACAATCTCAGACGCTTTTTATTATTACTGCGTATGAACCATCTGCCGGTGTTAACGGTCAACGGACACGAGCGGGCAATCCCCAATGAAGAGCGATACTGCCGGATATGTAAAAGAAGAACTGTACCTGAAACTGCCAGACATGTTTTAATGTTGTGTTCAAATTTAGGTTTGTTATACATCAAAAATTACAGCAATTATGTACATCATCTGAATCACATCAAAGATGATGATTTCTGGTATATGTGTCTGAATACCCAAAATCCCAGTTTACATTTAGCGCTGTATAGAGTTTGGTGTAATGTAGCCAATCAGTTGAACAAATACTAATCACGAATGTCATGGGATATGAATGGAAGCATAGTATAAGTTGATAAGGGCAATCTATCAAGAAATATCTAACTAGTCACGAATTAGGAGGTTTAAATATAATTTACCTTTAAGTGTGGAAACTGATGATATTAACTGGGAGTAGTGACTATTGGGTTCCCATCTGAAAGCGTTGTAAGACTTGGGTTAGTGATTGATGAATATGTGTATATATGTATATGAGTATATATGTACTATATTCTTAACCTCTGACCTATAGTTTGGATACATTAACGGATATAGTGAATGTATTGTACTTATTTGTATGAAGTGTATAATAGTAATATAAGATTCTTTATGATGATTTTTGATTTTATTAATGATTTTATTGTTGAAAATATATGTGTAAAGTTTTTGTTTATAAAACTATATCAAATTAAAATTAAAATAAATAAAATTAAGACAACTAGAAAATTGAAAATTCATCTGGTGGGGCTACTAATACAAAAAGAATTGTAAGTTGAGAATGTTATGAGTGTGTGAGATTTTATTATGAAGGAGAATTGGAAATCGATACAGAGAACTTAGTTGTATCTCTGTCTGTTTCACAGGGTCTTTAGAAGCTATGGACTCCGCAAAGGATTTGTTCTACACAGCTACTCGCCATCCCATGAATTGACACATGGGGGTGAGAAGTTGGTTGTGTTGATAGATGTTATACACACATGACAATATTAGTCATCTAAGTGAAAGAAATATGGGATGACACTGGATATTGATAGCATTTTATGTATGTTTTTTTAGATTGAAAATTGGCTTACACCATTCCAAAAACAAGGACAGACCTAATTGTTTGTGCCTTACGTCCTGAAGAAGGTCTCGAGAATGAAAGAAAGCAAATTCTGTTAGATGTGGACCGAAACAGGTGTCGACGATACAAGATATTCTGGTTAATTTATTGATCGGAAATAATTTGACACCTGAAAGAAAAAACTGGGACAAATAACATTTGTGACAACTATGTTTTGGAAACATATGTATTAGGAGAACAATACATTACGTGTAATTAGTCAAATTAGTTTTTTTAGGAAATGATTGAATGAATGAGTGAGTTTGGGATTGAGGATGAAAGTTGAATATATGAAGTATATGACGATGAATTGTTATTTATAGTTTTAAAACATTGCATATAATAATGTACTATGTGTTCATTGATTAAAATTTGCAATAATATTTTCTGATTAATCTGTGTCATCTCCATCCACTAGTCCACTGTGGGTTAGTAGTGGGACACAAGGGAGATATAAAATAATCCTGAGGTGTGCTGATGTGCACAGGCCAGAGGTATATGAGTCCCAGTACCTAATATAGTGCTAAGTGGTTTCTGGCTGTGTGTTTCATTGGGCGGGAAGAGCCCAAAATCAATACACAGTGCTGCAATACAGAGTTAGCCACTGACATGGAGTTGGGATTGAAAGAACTAGAGATGTGAGTATCGGAATTGTGTTTTGTTTAATTGTAATTTACATAGCACATATTTACAGTACACTATAATATAAAAAAATGGTCAATGAAAGAAATATGCATGTCCTGAGAAGATAGTCGTTATAAGTCAGGGAGTGTGGTGAGAAAGTGAGGGTTAAGGCATATATAAAAGAAGGAATGAGAAGGAGAACATCTCACAGAGAGCGGCAGGTTATTCCATAGTTAGGGGGGAAAAAGAATACAAGAGCCAAAATTAGGTTTTGGCACAGAGGTAATTGGGTACGGATGGAAGAAATGATGACTAGGAGTGAAGAAAACATGTAGGCTGTGGGAAGGCATAATGAGGCAAGACATAGACAACAAAATAAAAGTTCAAACAGAATTGTTTTATTAACTCAAATGTCAGAATCGATGAAGGCCTAACTTGCCCTATACTAAGATGGGATTTCCTTAACTAAAGATACTAAGGAAAGTCTGAGCCAGAAAGTTAAACTTAAAAGTCTGTCTGTGCCGAAAACCTATACCCTGACAACTAAAGCTAAACAATGTGTAGAGATGACAACAATAAAAGAAATAGAGTTTGAAATAAAGGTCTGAGCTTCTTCCAGCTCCTAGCTTACTTTTCGGCTCCCCTTCCCCAGGTTCAAGAAAGTTCCACAAAAGTCTTGGGATTACCTTTCCCAAATTCAGGATGGTACCACAATTGCTCAGGGTTTGCTTCCCCAATTTCAAGACAATTCCACAAATCTTTGGGCTTCCCTTCCCAAGTTCAAGACAGTTTCACAAAACCTCATGGTTCCCTTCACCAAGTTCAAGACAGTTCCACAACACCTTGGGGTGCCCTTTCCCAAGTTCAAGACAGTCAACTTATACTTATTCTCAGTCTTGCAGTGTTCAGAAACAGCTCCAAATCAACTTTGCACTCTAGGATTTTTTTAACAGTTCAATCAGATTGCTTCTTCTTATTTCACTTCAGCAATTCCATTGAGTTTCACAATTAGGGTTCCCTGGTCTAGGCACAGTTGTCAGACCACTCGGACCACACATTACAGGTCACGCAATGTTACGCTCACCTGATTTCCCTGAGGGCGTCTGGAAGGCTCTGAGATCTGGAACCCTGGATGCGTAGTTGCCCAGTGCTGAATAATGAATCTGCAATTACAGAAGAGAGGATTTGCGTTAACTGTCTCTAATGGGTAAATCTCCCATCTCCCTTTGCCCGATTTCCTTCCCACTGGTTTCTTTTCTCACCTTAGTTATTTGTAGGGTGAGCTATCCAGCCTGCGTTTCTTGTGCAGGGGCGCTTGACATTTGTTGGCGAGCTGCCCGAGTTGCTTCACTGGTGCAGTACGCCTTCCTTGGGCCCAGGCCTGCTGTGACCCCGAATCTGCCTGTAGGCAGGTAGGTTTGTTAATTGTAAATCTTTGTTCTGTTTATGGTGGGAATTAATTAATGTCTTTATCGCCTTCTTTTCAGGTGCAAAGGTCTTGATGCTGGCGTGCCGGATGGAGAGGAACGATGCTAGGTAAGAGAAAGCGCAAAGCGCAGTAACTTTATTGTCTTTTAAAGCTAACCTCTGTTTTCTTCTTCTTCTCCTCAAAGGCTGCTGTGATGCTGTGAGTGAATGAGAGCGCAATGAAAAACAGGCCCCCGAAATCCGTTAATGTAAGTACAGCGCTGTGCGGTTGTTTAATATTGAAAGCAAACCTGAATTTGTCTCTTTTCCTTTGCAGATATTGCTGTGGTGCTCCGGATGGAAACGTGGCGTAGCGCGATGGAATTCAGGTAAGACTGATGGATTTTGGTGTTTTGGAAGCGCGCATTTTAATATTGTTTTTCCCTTTCTCGTTATTGCTGGTCGCAATGTTTGAACAGCAGCTGTGGTAGCGGTTCGCTGGAAGTCCTTAAGCTAGTACTCACAGGTGAGTGATGTTTCTTCTCTCGGTTTCCACAGATTGCAGCCCAGTTGAGATGCTGAGTCCTGGATGGTGTTTTCTCAGGTAAAACAGAATAATCTTGTTCTTGTTCTTGCAGGATTACAGGAAGATTTTGAAGACCAGGTGCTGGACACAGTGAGCGTCACGCTGCTGGTTGCAGAATAACCCAAAGCGTGTTCTGCAGTCAGGGTGTAGTTTATGTAGCCCAGGTAAAGTAGTACCAGGGAAAGTAGTACCAGGTCTACCACACCCAAAACACTAGACCGCATGGCTTGGTTCTTAGTACTAGACTGTTTGGGTGCTTCCATGTTGGATTTAAAGGCCCATGTACATAAATGGAACCTAGTTTGAACAGCCCTTCCTTCATACATATGGGCCTGGTGCCAAAGGTGCCAGGACTGGCTCCAGGAACCCTTTTGCAGTGGTTTTAAGGCCCTCAGGGTTCTGGTGGGAACCTGCTTGTGGCACAACTTGTGCCCCCTCACAGTTGTCATGACACACAACCAGGAACTCTCGGCGCTCTAGCCCACACAGATTCTTCGGTATCCCAACCTGTGTGAAGGTTCACTCTCACTTGGCTTCCCTTTGTAAGCCTCTTGGCTTTTGCACAATGTAGCATATATCCTTTGCCAGTCTCTGACCTTGCCATACTGTAGTTATGCCAGTTTTGCTCCAGTGTGGTTTTTGGTGGCTTCACCACCTTCCTTTCATGCTTTCAAATAGGCAGTCTCTGAGTTTCACATATAATTGTTATCAGGTCATACCTTTGCCAAAAGCATTCATTTAGTTCGGTATTCAATATCTGTGATTTTATTCTGCTACTTGCAAATTATATTGGGCTTTATTTTCTTTCAAGCCGTGGCTTTGGATTTGTTTCATCATGCGTATGCTTTTTCATTCATTCAGCATTCATTTCAGTTTCCCCACACCCCCCCTGAAGCACCCCGGCTCAGGTGATTCTCCCTCTTCACTCAGTGGTCCCTGGCGTCTCCTCCAGGTAGCTGTGCTTTCCCTTTTGGCTCTGCCTGCATGTTTTCCTTCAACCACGAGCCCCGCTCGCACTTCAGTTCATATCCTTCTCCGCCAGAAGCTCTGCATTCTCACCATGGATGCTGTCGGTCACCTTGCTTCTTACTCTGGCTACAAACCTCTGACCATTGAGGCTCCCACACCTATGTCCTTCTCACAGCCAACCTGTCCATGGGCTCCACAGTCCCTTGGGAATATCTCCAGCGTCCTGGCTCTCCTGCCTCCTCACATAAAGGATTCCCTGCTGGTCTGAATGCTGCTGGTTTCCTCCCATTTATACACCTGCAACCACTTGACAGGTTGCAGGTGTGAGTTCCGAACTGTAATTGCCTGGCCGCAATGGGTTGAGCACTTGGGACATGCCTGACCTTGACAATTCTCTGTAGGCCTATTCCTCATCTCAGTACTAAAGTGGTGAAAAGATATTATATGATATAATAGGTTATTTATAACGCACTTAATAGCCAGAGGTTTATAAAACCAGGCCCGGGGATCGAACCTGTCATGCTCCGTGTCGTCTAGCTTCCAAGGTGAGCACATTGCCCCCTGAGCTATCTTCCCGCGATTACTAGTGTTCACTACTCCTAGTTGCCTCTTCCTTATCCTAGTACAATAGGCGGTTGAATGAGGGGAAATGATGGGAGATGTTTTATTACAGCCCATAAAGTCTGAGGCAGGGTTAGGTTTGTTCTTGTAAGGTAAAGGGGGAATACCATGTCTGTCCTTTGGATACCCTCTTCCCAAACCCCAAGGACCATCCACCCAGGTGATCCTCCCTTGCTTCTGCAACCCCAGGGTCAGGATCAAAAAGCGATGGCTTTTCCCTGGACACATGAGAAGAGTATCCATGGGGAGTAGGGGTGAGGATACCCTTAGTTTTCTCACATACCCTTCCTATGCGGACATGGGTGCTTCACACTTAAACCGGGAGAAGAGGTCCATGTTACCTTGCTCTCAGCCCTTCTGGTGTTCCACTGTGAACCAATAAAATTGAAGGTCCAGGAACCACTGCAGTATCCCAGGAGTGGATTCCTTCCTCTGACTAATCCACACCAAAGGGAAGTGGTCAGTTATTAATCAGGACTTACGACAGAAGAGGTATTATATCAGATCTATCATGGCCCATTTGATTGCCAGTGACTCTAACTCGATGAACGAGTAGTTTTTCTCCCTGGGGAAAAACCTTTGACTGATGTACTAAATTGGATTTTCCAAACCGTTGTGATTTTTTTACGATAAGATGGCTCCTAACCACTGTAAGAAGCATCCGTTTGGAGGATGAATTCCTCAGTAAAATCTGCCACTTTCAAAATGGGGCTCTTGCATAAGGCTAGGTTCAACATTGTATAACAGATCTCATCTTCCTTCTCCCATCTGATATTTTGGGGCTCAGCGTTTTTCAGTTTGCCTGTTCACCTTGATGTTTTACTGGAGAAGTTTGGAATACACCTGCAGTAGTAGCCTATTAGCCCCAAAAACGCCCTCATATCTTTCTTGATTTTTGGGATGAGGGCATCGAGAACAGCTCTCACCTTTGCTTGCTGTGGTTGGACAGTACCATTGCCCACAACAATGAGATTGGTCCAGTTTACATTGTCGGTGATTAGCGGTCAAATCTGTTTTTCTTAACACTCTCATTACTGTATAAAGGTGGTACAAAAGATCATCCCATGTCTTGATATGTATCACAATGTTGTCTATATAGGCTCTGTAAAAATGTGAGTATGGCTGTAATATCAACCTCTGAAATGTTGGGTGAGTACCATGTAGACAAAAAGGCAGGACTTTAAAATGAAACAATCCAAAGGCAGTCTTCTCTTTATCAAGTCCATACAACTGAACTTGCCAATACCCTTTTGTTAGATTTAGTGTTGAAAGGTAGACATCATTACCCAGATGGTCAATCAGATCGTTGATGCGGGCATTGGGTAAGCATCAAAGGCAGAGATGGCATTCACCTTTCTAACTCTATATCAAACCTCAAACTTCCATCAGGTTTTGCCACCAACACGATAGGGGAGGGCCAAGACTATTAGAAGGTTCTATGATGTTAGCCTCAAGCATGTTGTTAACCTCCTGGATGATGGTATCACTTCCAGCTTCGGGTAAACAGTAAAGTTTTAAATGTGCCACTTTGCCTGCAGCAGTGCAGATATCATGGTAAATATCCTTCACTCTTCCAGGCGTATCTCTAAACATGTCAGTGAACTGGCTTATAAGTTCATACTGCTCTTGTTTTTGATTGGAGATAGGGGACATTGAGACTTTGTTATCTATGTCTTCTGGTGACAGACAGGATAATATTACGGCCTGGGATGACGAAAGATTTTCTCTCCATTCCTTTTGCAGGTTTTTATGGTAGACTTGGGTTTTAAGACAGCAGTCCAGTTGTGAGATCTTATAATTAAACAGACCCATTTGTTCTAGTTCCTCATATGGTCCATGTCACTTAGATAAAAGTTTATTTTCAGAAGTGGGCAATAGTGCCAGCCCCTTTTGACCTATGGAAAAGGATCTTATCATTGGCGGTCTTTTGTTGTTCCTGTGCTTTAACCATGTGAGTCAGTATTAAACATCTAACAGCCATCCCATGTTCTTTAAGCCTAGTTGCAGTTTGGGAGAGTGAGGTTTGGGCTTCCTCCCTCTCCTCTCAATTATCCATCAACATGTTCAGGATGTCCCAGGGTTCTCATCCATAAAGGAGTTCAAACAGAGAACATACTGAGGATGCCTGAAGGGTTTTCCTAACTGTGAACAAAGCCCATGGTATCATTTGATCCAGTTCCTGCTATCCTGTTCCACTAACTTGTGTAGTATCGTTTTTAGAGTTGAATTAAATCTTTCCACAAGGCCATCTGTCTGGGGATGATACAGCAATGTTCTTAGTGTGGTATAATACAAACAGTTTTTTAACTTCCCCCATAAGCCTGCTCATGAATGTAGAGACCTGGCCAGTTAATATTTACTTCAGAAACTCTATTCAGGAAAAGAACTGGTGTAGGTGTTTCAAGATTTCTTGTGTTGTGTTGGCTCTCAGGGGGAAGGCCTCGGGATATTGTGTACCATAATCTACAATGACCAGAACATATTTATTTCCCAGTGTGTCCATACCAATCAGGATGAATGGAATGGTAGCAGATTTAAGGGAACTAATGATGATATATGAGGGCTAGTCTTCTGGTAGTTTTTGCAGGCCAGAATGACATTGTTAATGTTATGTTATGTTGGTTTACACCACGTACCGTTACCACTCAAGGGCAGTCTCCAGGCACTCACGTGGCTCTGCAAAAAAGAGGACGGGGTAGTTTAGTGAAGGAAGAGTGATAGTATAGGTCAAGAACCAGGAGAAACTGGCATCTGTGTTTGATGGCTTGCAGATGGATGTGTGCTGCACTGGTTTAATGTATCTGTACGGGTAAGGTCCAATACCTGGGTTGATTCTATGTGATTGTTTCTTATGTAGGAGTGTGTCTACGTGTTCTATGTGTATATTGGATAGTTTTCAGGTTGTGTGCAGTGGATTGTACTATCTGTACAGGAAAGGACAAAGTCTGGGTTGTTTCTATGTGAATATTTGTTATGTAGGAGCCTGTGTTTTATCTGTAGATTGCAGAGTATTTCAGGTTGTGTGCACTGGCTTGTTGTATCCGTATGTGTAAGGTCCAGGGTCCAGGTTTGTTGTTGACACTTGTGCTTCTTGTGTTGGGTGTGTGTTAGTGTGTAGTTTGGCAGGCCCAGTGGGCCTGTATAGTGTTTGGTTTGGTATAGGGGGAAACAGGACTGGGGCGATTAGTGGTGACTCTCAAAGTTCTTCTATCTGGCACAATCTATCTAAATGTGCTGCATGGCCGATCTTCAGAAATGTATCTGAAATTCATGCATGGCTAAACTTCACAGATCTATCTAAATGTGCCACATGGCTAAACTTCACAACCGGTCTAAGTGTGACGCGTGGTTAATCTTCAAAGTTCTATCTAGGTTAGATGCATGGGTGGTCCTTGCAAATGCTAAATGCAGACTGTGGTTACATGACACAATTGATCTAACAGCAGAGAATTGCTACCAACACAATTAGGCTAAATGAGAAATATTGCTAACTAGCACAATTTGTCTAGATGCAAAATGACTGACTAGCACAGTTCATTTAAGTGGGAGAAATGGCTAACTAACACAAATCGCCTAAATGGGAAATATGGCTAACTAGCACAATTCGTCTAGATGTGAGAAACTAACACAGTTGGCCAAAATGGGAGATATGGTTACCATATGTATATGGCAACATGCATCAGCTGAAAGGGGCCCCTAGGGGTCCCTCGCGTTATGGAAACAAGGCAAGTCACCACACACGATAGATACGCCAGACACGAGGTTGAATTCCCAAAGCTAGGGTTTATTGCAAAGCAAAAGAGTCTCAGTTGGCCAACTCGGTCTCACGCCCCGCGACGTGTATCTCTAGACCTCGAGGGATGCAAGAGAGCGAATTACATACATCAGTTACATATATACAAAATGCACATCTTATAATCAGCAATAACGGTTAACACCGCCCTTTATTGGGTTTCTTTGAACTCAGTGTGATGAGT
Organism: Ambystoma mexicanum; assembly: GCF_040938575.1. Taxonomy (NCBI): domain Eukaryota; kingdom Metazoa; phylum Chordata; class Amphibia; order Caudata; family Ambystomatidae; genus Ambystoma; species Ambystoma mexicanum. Next base: position 1,203,776,894 of record NC_090937.1, read on the forward strand.
TGCCCTTGCCCTTTCACGTTTTAGACAACAATGTTAACAGTCAGCAGAATAAGCAGAATTGGCACACCGAAGCTGCAAAGCAGTTTGAACAGAAAGCAATGAGCAATTGTTAAAGAGCAAAATGGCGATTCTTGTTACATCAAAATGGCCGCTCATTGGTCAAACTTGGAAACCTGTATTTCTATCGTTATGTACATGAGACGTTTGGCCCACGGCCACCAAAATACGTTTGCCGTCAATCATGAGAGGTGTCCATTTTTCTAGACCGACAAACCCTCCTTTTGGCCGTATGCAAAACGTCTCATTCATTCATCGTATCCTCCTTTGATGATGATGTGTCTGAAGAACCCGAGGCTGAATGTTGCATACTACTATAAGCATTATCATCGGCATTAATATCTATAGCCATTAATTTGTTCACTGTTTTCATTTCATTCGTGTCTCTGTCATCCCGGTCATAAGTTTGTTTTCTTTTTGTCATCATATGCATACATCCCTTGGTACATCCCTCAGTCATCTCAGTGCAAACTATCAGTAGGCAATATATGCAACGACAGCACGTTATGAATATTCCAAACACTACTACTAATATCGCAATCAATTTCCATCCCCAAGAACGCAGTATTCCCCAAAACCAGGACCCTATTCCCCAGCCCCCTTCTCCAGTAGGGAGTTCGGAGCTTAGGACATGCATTTTCTTTATTGCTTCAAACATCGTAGGGGAGTAGTCATCTACGAATATGCAGCACACTGATCCCACAATCTTGCAAATTCCCCCACGATCACCCAGGATTACATCGAGCGCCATTCTATTTTGCAGCGTCATTAACCTAATTCCCTTTTCTTCCAACGTCATGTTGAATAGTATATCTGTCGTTATATTTATTGTATCCTTTAGTATTCTAAACAGCTGCCTTATGTTATAGGAGTTTACTATCTGGGACAGGAATCGTACGAAGGATTTTGCTACGTGCGTCGCCATCAAAACACCTTTGCTACTCCTTCGGTGTCTAGATCTGGATAGACTGGCCATGTCTGCTGTTTCCAAGAGGAACACTCCCGGGAACAGCAGACCTAGGTAACATGTACCTCCCCAGTTTCTGAGCAACCAAGGATATGCTTTTTCTCCACATATAAAATAGCCAGGATCTCCTACATATACTGGTTCTGTTTCCCATTTTAGTACCACTGTATTCATGCATCTAGTAAATGTTCCTACTGAATAGGAGCCTTTCTTTTTTAGACAAAAAGGGACAGTTCTCGGGTTGTAATTCACTGTGTAAGAAGGGGGGATTGCATCTTTGTTCCCATCTGTCCTTACACGAAACGTCATTTCACTGGAGGGGACAATCTATCTTGTGTATTTTGTCGTGTTATTTTTCGCGTACTTTTAGCCATAGGTTCTGGGATCATCACTCGCGCATTATGGAATATGGAACAACCCACAGGCCTCATAATAATTTCCTCAAACTCATTCATGTTTGTTCTGTCTAATTGACCCGTACCACTTGTATTCCATTTCCCATAGAACATTGCACTTAAAGATGCACTACATGCAGAACTTAATGGTAATGGCTGTACATACCAACCTATTCCTTTCCCAGCATGCTGCGGTAAATGGGCACATACCCAGCAATTATTTTTCTTTAGAATTGCATGTGTTATATTCGCAATCAGTAATAATGTATTGTTCCCATACCCCTCTCTATGTCTCTCTTCCATTGGGGACAAGGTACCAGTAATCACATTAACCGGGCTTTCAGTAGTGGATACATTAACTATCGGTAAGAACATTCCCAATGGGTGTATAGACTCCACATACCATAATACTAAAGCTGTCGTTATTGGAGCTACCACACTCATGAAGCACATGATTATTGTCAATGCCAGCATACAATTTTTTTTACCATGCGTTTTCCTTAAGTTTACAGTCTTTGGGCCTCATTACGACCCAGGCGGTAAGTTACCGCCTGGGTCGTACCCTTACCACCATGGTGTAAACTACGTTTACACCATGGTGGATGGCGGATTTACCGCCCCATTCCAAGGTGAGTGGGGCGGTAAATCCCCATTTCCCATTTTACCCTTCCCCATTCCCATTTTTGCCCCACAGGGCATAATGGGAGTGGGGAAGGTGCTAATTACACCACCGTAAATTATGGTGGCGTAATTAGCACCATGGTCCCTTAGCGCCATGGATTTTAACGCCTGCAAAAAGCAGGCGTTAAACTCACCATGGCGCAAAGGGACCTCGGAATCAGGCGTTAAGGGTCGGCACCGTTTACGGCGCCGTTAACCCCTTAACGCCTGATTCGTAATGAGGCCCTTTATAATTAACTCATTCTCAGCAGCAGTGCAGGAGGTGGCTGGAACCGGTCCCGACATGTTTCTCATTGTCCTTCTTCTTCCTGATTAAAGTTCGTTGTGGATATCTCTCTTTGTTGCACTTGTCCTGATGTCAATAAGTTCAACGGAATTGTCACAGTTCAGTCTGCCAGCCCTTTTTAGCCTGGATTTGCTTATTTGTTTTAGGCAAGATCACTTGTCATTTCTCATACTGATCAGAGGACTTCTAATCAGTTATCTATTGCCTTAGTACCATGTGCACCCAGCTTGTCCACTCTGCGTCCGGACACATGTACTTTTTATGATCGCGCCGAGGAGCCGCAAGTCTTGTATTGTCCGATTTGCACAATTCTCACGCTTCTCTCCTCTACACCTCTAGTTCCTTCTCCGTCCATGAGTGGAACCAGAGGTTAACATAAGCACCAAAGAACTGTGGATCACTTTGTCTTTCGAGGCCGTAAATCATATCGCCTCACTCCTGGTATTGTGTGATCCGTGAACAGTGCCGGTGCACTTCCAGATCCAGGCTCAAAGTCAGCCTGTGGCGCTAAGGCAGGTGCTGGTGTGCGCCGCGCCAGTGATGCAGATTCGGTCTTTGGCGTGCTGGTAAGTGCTGGTGGGCGCCAAAGGGGTACACGTTTAGTGTCTGCCGGTATTTGCAATGCAGATTTCGTGTCAGCCAACAGTGATGTAGATTCTGCTGGGCAACGTTGGGGCACTCTTTGCCCTTCCCCCTTTTTGGCAATCTTTTCAGGCTTTGTTTTGAGTTTCACTTCTCACTCGGGCAGATTTGGTGGCAGTTTACTGGTAACAGTTTCTTTAGTTTCTGGGACCGCTGTCTCTTTCCGGTCTTCTGGGTCAGGCAAGTCTTTCAGCGAAGATGGGATCTTTTTGGCATGGGTGGCATGGATCCACGCCTATGTCCATCGACCCATAATGCCATCTGCGTTGCCAAGAGTACTTAATAGGGGCCACGCCACCTCGGTGCTAACAATGATTTTCTTTCAAAATTCTTAAGCAGCACCCAGTCGCCTGGCTCCAGCGCGTGCCCCGGACCGGTGTATCTCACTGGTAGAGCCTCCTGCACCTGCTGATGAATCAAACGCAATTTCTGCATTAAAAGGCCACAATAAGTACTAAGCACAGGATGTTCTACCTCGCTAATTTGTTTTGGCTGAGGTGCGCACCAAACATTTGCCGGCCTCCCCATTACGATTTCGTACGGGGAAAGCCCAGTTCTAGCCTAAACAGACATACACATGCCTAATAGCGCTATTGGTAATGTATCCACCCAACTCAACTTGCTTCCTGCACATATCTTGCTTATTTTTGACTTGAGGATCCCGTTGTGCCTCTCCACAAGACCGGCCGAACTCGGATGTCTTGAACTATGAAATCTCTCATTAATCTGGAGACCTGCACATATCTGTAATATCACTGCGCCCACAAAGTGTGGACCGTTGTCTGACCATAGGACACGGGGCAAGCCAAAACAGGAAAAATATTCTTTAAGCATTACTTTTGCCGTACTCATCGCTGTGCAGTCTTTTAAGGGATATGCCTCCACCCACTTGCTGCATGCACAGATCACCACTAAGATATATTTTAAGTTTTGGCATCTCTCCATCTCTATGAAATAAAAATGGATTACCTCAAAAGGCATAGAGGGCGGGCCAAAACTCCCTACCGGAGTCACTGTTCCCTTTCCTACATTGTGTTGTAAACATGTGATACAGTTCTGCACCAACCTCTCTGCATTCTTCTTTATGTTTGCATTCTGCCATACCGTAGACAGGTGCTGTATTTTTTTTGTTCGCACAGAGTAGGGCTGTGAGCCATTGTGACCATTGCAGTCACATAAGAATTTGGCAACATCCAGTTTTTTGTTCCCTTGTCCACCCAACAACCCTCCAGATCTAATTCAGAAGAGCCCTCAGCCCACCCTTGTATTTCATCGGCCATGGCTTCGTCCTGTATTTCTTTGACAGTGGCAATTCCATCTTCTATCATGCAGGGCACCTCCTCAGACTGGACTGTCATCATCTTAGTATTCAAATCAGTGGCAGCTTGTTTCGCAATTCTGTCTGCAAACGCATTTCCCTTTCCTACTTCGCACGTTACCTTTTTATGTGCCTCACATTTCACTATTGCTAGGCGCTTTGGAAACGTGAGTGCAGACAGCAATCGTACAATCAAAGGGCCATGTTGAATTCTGGCACCATGTGATGTCAAGAAACCTCTCTCAGCTCAGAGTCGACCAATGTTATGAACCACCCCAAAAGCATACTGACTATCAGTATATATATTCACATTCAAATTTTCAGAAATCTTGCAGGCTCTGGTCAATGCTATTATTTCTGCAGCTTGTGCCGAGTTGTAGGGGATTCTTTTGCTTTCTACAACGCTTTCTAGGGTAGTGATAGCGTAGGCGGCAGTTGTCGTGCCATCAGGTAATTTGAAACAAGAGCCGCCATAAAATAACTCTCCATCCGGCTCTTTCTGTGGGGTGTCTGTCAAATCAACCCTTCCCTTCGTTTCTTCCTCAGTAACCATTAAACAATCATGGGGGGGTGAATCGTTGTCACCAATTTCTTCTGTGGGTAGTGGCATTAATTCTGCAGGATTCAAAGCACTACACCTCATAATTTGGATATGGGGTGCGAACAAGATAATCTCATATCTTGTCAGTCTCGCAGAGGTGAGGTGTTGCGTCTGTGTCCTATTTAATAGAACGTCTATGGCATGTGGAACCATCAGAATTAAAGTATGCCCCAATACCATCCCTTCTGTTTGTTTCACCGACGCAGCAGCCACCGCAACAGATCGCAAACATCAAGGAAGTGCGCGCGCTACAGGGTCCAGCGTGGAAGAGAAATAGCCGCACGGCCTATTTCTTCCACTTTGTTCATGTGTCAAAACCGCCAATGCACATCCTTCACTTTCACACAAAACCAGTCTGAAAACCTTTTCATAATTTGGTGTGCCCAAAACTGGAGCAGAACACAATGCCGTTTTCAATTGATCAAACACTCTCTGACATTCCTCATCCCACTGTAAAGACATGACCGCATCCTTTCTAGTCAAGTTCACCATCGGTTTCACCGTTAACGCAAAATTACCGATCCATTGTCGGCAATACGAAGCCATGCCTATTATGGCTCTGACTCCTTTCTGTGTCTTTGGAATAGGCATACAAGAAATACTTTCTATCCGCTCTGGCATTAGTTTTCTCCCTTCGTTCGAAGGTAGGTAGCCCAAATAGGCCACCTCCTTTCGATTATATTGAAATTTCTTCAGACTAACTTTATGGCCATGTGCCGCTAGGTGTGACAATAGTAATAAACTGCTTTCTTTACAAATCTCCTCTGTGCCAGCAGCTAACAACAGATCATCTATGTATTGCAAGAGTACGCAACCCACTGGTAATTCTAGCATGTCTAGCTGCTCTTTCAATGCTCTACGGTAAATACTCGGACTTTCCGTGTATCCTTGCGGAATCCGCGTAGATGTAAATGATTGTCCTCTTAATGTGAACGCGAACAAATATCTGCTGTCCTTGTCCACCGGTATGCTAAAGAAAGCATTTTTTAGATCAATTACACTAAAGTATTCTGCTGGGACAGGTATCATTGTCAATATTGTAGTGACGTCTGGGACCAAAGGAAATTGTGAATATACTACTTTGTTCAGCGTGCGCAAACAATTATGAAACGGTATGGTACTTCATTGCCTCCCTTTTTATAAACTGGAAGAATTGGGCTGTTGCATGTACTGCCTGTAATTTCTTCAATCACCCCCAATTTCACCAAATCTGTAACAATACTCTTCAATCCTTTCTCACAAATCTGTAACACCCTCTTTCAAAATGATCTTTACTGGCTCTATTTTCAAGCATCCTACATCATTATCATGCATTGCCCATATATAGGTTGGCACTTTACTTAACTCTCCTGGTAAAGCTTCAGACATGAATTCTGACACAGGGGCATCTTGTGGCCAAATCGTCAGGAACACCCCGTCTGCCGTGCAATGTATAACTGCACCTAACTTTTTCAACAAATTTAATTCCAACAGGTTCTCCCCACAATTTTCTGTTAGGAGAAAAGGACAATGTTCAGTGAATGGTCCTATGGTAACTGGGACTGATTGGGACACTGGGTTTATGACTGGTGTACCTGCAAACCTTAGGGAAACATTCTTTTGCCCTGACAATGGTATATCCGGAACCAAGTGATGGTCTATTGAACACTTTTGCGCTCCTGTATCTACAAGGAAGCGGTGCTCCTCATTCCAGACTCTCATTTCTATGTAGGGTCCTTTCTGATTCACGGTAATAGACACTGGTTCCGACCCCTGCCCTGGGCTGTCCTATTGGGGAAATAACACATCATTCGATGTGTAATAGCTACTATTACTGTAATACGTATTTGGCTGTGTATCGAAAACGCTCCCACTCTTCCCTTTATTTCCCCCACTCTGGTTTCTATACTGTTGGTTTTGCTGGCCCTGATTCTGGTTAGGAGCACTTTGGTTTTGGGCTTGGTTTTGATTACCTACATTATTGTGGTGCTGCTGCATACTATTCCTATTTGGTCCATTCGCTCCATGGTGCCCTCTGTGCTGTCTTCTCTGACCAGACCCATTTCTATTCTGCAGATGTGGACATTGCGCTCGCCAGTGTCCTTCCTCCCTACAGTACGCACACTGATTTGGTCTCAATAGCCCCGCATGCATATTCGAATTACTCCTTCCTTGTGCATTCCATCTCCCTCTATTATGTCCTGCTACTTGCTGCAGTAGCACCCGTGTCTTTAGTATGCATGCTTTCAAGTCTTCCCCCACCTGTTTTAACAACAGTAATTCGTCCACCATCGCACCCTCGATGTATAACTTTGTAACTGTTGCCATTGATTATGTGGCCCTAGCATTTCCTTCCTATCTCTCCTGATATCCTTACCCCTGTACCCAGGTGCAGTAAACATTTCAGCATAATCATTATCCAATTAATTTTTAAGTCCATATACATGTTCCCTTACTTCTTCATCTCTTTCTCTACAGCGTGCTAATGCATTCAAATCTAACAATCGCTAATGTGGTAATTTCCCAATTAACTGTTTCCATCTCTCCACCAAATATTCACCCATACATTCCAACACTACCTGTCTTTCGTTGCTTCTTCGGAAGTTATACATCGAGGCTAATGCTGCCGTCCCATCATTCCCATCTATATACATCTCTGCCTGTTGCTGCAATTCCACCTTCCTTTCCTTGCTGATCGTGCTGCGAGTTACCCTTGTGCATCTACTTTGTTCAGTCCCGCCTCTCGCCCCCGCGGTTTTAACTTCAACCCCGGGAGGGACGGACGATACCGAGTCTGTATCTAAGGCGGGAGGTGCGGATGGGACAACAGGAGCGGGAAGTGTCTGCTGTGGGCCTGGTTGGCTAATAGGAAGTGTTACGTATGTGGTCTGTGGCTGTGGGAGGGCTTGAGCTACGGGAGGGCTTGAGCAGTTGTTACTGGTGTGATTGGACTCGCTTCTGATGTTGGGCCTTGTTTTGTATGGATCAATATGTTTTCTATCAATTCATCTGCTATGTGCAATTCTCGTTGTGGGTATATTTATTCTATATTCAACTGGTCACGCCTACCTGACCTCCTTAGACTCTCAGTCCACTCCTTCTCCTCCTTTTCTTCCGCTACTTCACCTTTCGATTTATGCCTGCGTGCATGCTTCGCTCTATTTCTAAATCGGAGCATTGCTTCCCTTTTCCAGTCCTTAACGATATCAAATGCTGCAGGACGCGCTTTCTTTCTTATCAACACCCTTTCCAGGTTATCTATTCTCGCTATCTCAAAACTACCATTTATCGGCCACTGATGGTCTTGTTGCTTTCTGGCTTGCCTATGCCAAGTCTCACAGTATATTATCGCTCCCACACCATAGTTCACATACATCTCATACACCGGCGTTCCCCCAGGTGGTGCAATTTGGCCATCTTCCAAAGATTGTCTACCGCAGCGAAAAAACCCCGCTAGGGTGGACAATACCCCACGCATGTTTCAACCTCCCCTTGGTTAATCAACCTTACCTAGGGCATTTGATTTTGCAAAGTCAACTCTCAACCAATATCAGGGTTATTTTGAATCGGGGTATGACTCACCTGATAAATCAATTTGTCCTCCAGGACACAATTCGTCTGTATACTGACGCAACCAATGACGTTGTGTCTGCGTTTCTTGGCTTCTGCCTCGTTTCGGGATCCTCGCCTCCTTGTTCTCTAGCCGGATACGTCGATCAGGGATCAGATGTGTGCAGATCTGCAAAGGAATCTCTCATCACTTCTACAGGGTGCTCCGAACACTTCTTTATCCAGGCTCGATCGTCCCGTCCTCGCCGTTCTCCACCTTTACTCAATTATAACGTGCATGATGGAACAATTGGGGGAGGGTCCCTATTCGGGCGCCATCTTGAAAGGGGACCCTAGGGGTCCCTCGCGTTATGGAAACAAGGCAAGTCACCACACACGATAGATATACGCCAGACACGAGATTGAATTCCCAAAGCTAGGGTTTATTGCAAAGCAAAAGAGTCTCAGTTGGCCAACTCGGTCTCACGCCCCGAGACGTGTATCTCTAGACCTTGAGGGACGCACGAGAGCGAATTACATACATCAGTTACATATATACAAAATGCACATTTTATAATCAGCTATGACATGTTAACACCGCCCTTTATTGGGTTTCTTTGAACTCAGTGTGATGATGGACAATTTCGACAAATATGACATCTTCAAATATCTATTCTAGTAACAATATGCAACAATATGCAATTTTGCAAGTGTAGAGACAGACTTCTTTGTTGAACAAAACATTGTGCTTCTGTTCTTGTAAGCGAGCTATGTACGGGGGAAGAGTCACATTCCAGACCTTACTATCTTTGAGTTGCTATTCGTGTCCTGGGAGCCGACACGCTCTACAGGGCTAGAAAAGGAGGGTCGTAAGAGGAACATCATTCAGGCCTCTAGCTGCCTTATTCTAACATTTTCTACCATATAACGAGACTGGCTGGCATCTGTGAAATGATTAAACGCCCTGCGGCTCTCCTTCAAGGCTACACCCAGGAGGGAGCTGGGCATTCCTCTCTGGACTGCCCACGTTGTGTTTCAGCGAACTCTTTATTAGCCTCTCGGCCTTGCCCTTTCACGTTTTAGACAACAATGTTAACAGTCAGCAGAATAAGCAGAATTGGCAAACCGAAGCTGCAAAGCAGTTTGAACAGAAATCAATGAGCAATTGTTAAAGAGCAAAATGGCGATTCTTGTTAGATCAAAATGGCCGCTCATTGGTCAAACTTGGAAACCTGTATTTCTATCATTATGTACATGAGACGGTTGGCCCACGGCAACCAAAATACGTTTGCTGTCAATCATGAGAGGTGTCCGTTTTTCTAGACCGACACAGCTCTTAGGTAATTAGAGTGGTGGGTCAGTTTAGTGGGGTGCAGTAATGGCTGTGACCCCGGCCCGAACCACACTTAGCTTGTCAGTCACTGCTGGTTGACAGCTGCAATCTTCACAGGAGAAAACTGGCAAACACAGTCCAGACCTGCTAATTCAGGAGCTGTTCTTTGCCTTGGGTCCTTAGCCGAAAAAGGGTTCCTGGGCAGGAAGACTGTCTTGGGTGGCCCTACCAAGAGAATGTCAGCAGCCAATGAGGGAGGGGACGGGCTATGGGTGGGCAGCAAAATTAAATAGCAAACGGTAGGTGAATGGGATAGGAGAAAGAGTTCAAGAAGCAACAGGTATCATAAAAAAGATGGATACAGGGTGAACACACACAGAAAACTATTTAGTTTGGGAAAGGTGGATCCACCGGAAGGGGAGCACACTAACCTGCTTACTCTGAACTAAAGTGGAGTGCAGGGATGGTTGCTGGATGATTAGTGTCACACTACCAATGTCGGGGCCAATAGGGGGAGAGGGGGAAGCAGGGGAACAAAATGGCAAATGACGGGGGAAGGGGATATGAGAAAGAGTTCAAGAAGCAGCAGGTATCATAAAAAAGATAGACAAAGGGTGAAAGCACACAGAACAATTTCTCTTTTGGGAAAGGGGGATCCACCTGAAGGGGAGCCCACTCACCTGCTTACTCTAAGCTTAAGTGGAGTGCAGGGATAGTTTCCAGATGATTAGCCTCATAGTACAGTGGTAGGTGGCCAATGAGGGAGAGAGAAGGGGCAAGCAGGGAAACAAAACGGCAAACACCATGGGAAGGTGATAGGAGAAAGAGTTCTTAGAAGCATCAGATATTAGAAAAAAGATGCACAAAAGGTGAAAACAAACACAAAGAAAACTATTTCTTTTGGAAAAGGGGGGACCCACAGGAATGTTGCCAGATAATTGTGTCACCAACTGCGTTTTCACCAAGCCCTCGGAAGTTGTGTCTCCTCTATATAGGTTTCCATGTTTAAAAAAGAAAAGAAAGGTCCCCCTTCCTAACAAACATCTGGCTCAAATTGAATTTGTAAACAATCTTCAGCTAATAAGAGGTTGTTTCTTGGGACAAAAGCTCAGTCTGGGAGTGTCTCATGTTCTTCCTCTTTAGTTTTTCTCATTTGAGGGTTGGGAGGGCCATCAGATGTTTCATTGGCCTCTGAAATGCCTTGCATTCCTCTATCTGTTCTCTCCTTCCCGGATTCCTGCTTAATCCTAGGATGCACTGCTTTCTAAAGCACACCTTGAGCAATTGTACACCCTTGTTGAATTTGGAATGGGTCCTTCCCATAATTTGTTGCAACACCTCAAAATTACCTCTAAAGTCTGGGTCTATAACTCCAGCTAATACATCAATTCCAAACCTTCGTGCCAGTCCAGATTTGGGTGCTTGTCTGATGTATGTATCAGGGGGTGGAATTAGTATCAAACCAGTTGGTATCAATATTCGTTCACCTGGAAGAATAGTCTCATCACTACTGCTACAAATATCAAACCTAATAGAGCCCTTTGTGTCGACTGATGGGTCTGATGCTCTGACACTTAGCTTTTCACATTTTAAGCTCCCCCAACTTTTATCAGTTGAGCCACATTCCCATTTCTAACACCATTTGTGAAGACATCATGAAGCAAGACACAGACAAAAGATTCAAATGTCCCATCCCCAAGTTCAAAACAGGTACACCAAATGACAGGATTCCATTCCCCATTCCTCCAACTTATACTTATTCTCAATCGTGCAATGTTAAAAAACAGCTACATATCAACTTTGAACTCTAGGTTTTTTTACCAGTTCACTCAGATTGCTTTTTCTTATTTCACTTCAGCAACTTTTTTGATTTTCACAATTCGGTTTCCCTTGTATAGGCGCAGTTGTCAGACCACAGGGTCCACCCATTAAAGGTCGCACAACCAGGAACCCTAGGCTCTCTAGCCCACACAAGTGTTTCTGTATCTGTACTTGTGTGAAGTTTCACATTCACTTGGCTTCCCCTTGTCAGCCTTTTGGATTTGCCACAATGTGTCAAATATCCTTTGCCAGTCTCTGTCTTACCACACTGTATTTATACAAAGTTTGCACTGCTTTGTTTTTTGTTGGCTTCACCACCCTTCGGTATTGCTCTCTCGCAATCTTCCATACTTGCTTTCTTTTGTGTTTTAAATAACCTGTTCTTTACTTTCAAATAGGCAGTTTCTGAGTTTCACATACACTTGTCATCAGGTCATAACTTTGCCAAAGGCTTTCATTTAGTTTGGTATTCAATATCTGTGATCTTTTTCTCTGTTGCTTGCAAATTATTCAATCTGCGTATGCTTTTTCATTCTCCCTCTTCCCTCACTGGTCCTTGGCCCCTCCTCTGGGCAGCTGCTATTTCCCTTTCGGTTGTGCCTCCATGTTTTCCTTTAACAAAGAGCCCCGCTCGCACTTCCGTTTCTCTCTCCGTCTCCCGCCGGCAGCTCTGCTTTCTCACTGCAGACACTTTCAGCTCCTTACTTCTGCATTTACAGCTCTGGTTGCGAACATCCAATCATTAAGAGTCCCACACCTGTGGCCTTCTCATGTCCCACCTGGCCCTGTGCTGCACAGTTCCTTGGGGTTGTTTGCTGGCATCCTGTCTCTCCTGCAGGACCCACCTCGGCTACCTCCTCACATGCAGGATTCCATGCTGGTCAGAATGCTGCCGGTTTCCTCCCTTTTTATACATATGCAATCACTGGACAGTTTGCAGGTGTGAGATCCAAATTGTAATTGCTGGTCGCAACTAGCAGAACACCTGGGACTTGTCTTGCATTTACAACTGCAGGACTCTTCCTCGTCCCAGTACTAGAATGGTGAAAAAAGTACTAGTGTTCACTACTCCTGGTCGCCTCCTCCTCGTCCCAGTACAATAGTGTGTTGAATGAGGGGAAATGAGGGGAGATGTTTTACAACAGCCCATAAAGGCCCTAGGATTGGTTAGTTTGGTTGTCACAAGGGAAAGGAGGATACCATGTCTCGTCTCTGGATACCCTCTTCTCAATCCCCAAGGACCCTCCACCCAGGTGACCCTCCCTTGCTTTTCCAACCCCAGTGTCAGGATCCAAAAGCGGTGGCTTTTTCCTGCTCACCTGAGAAGAGGATCCAAGGGCAGTAGATGTGAGGATACCCTCAGGTTTCTCACAGTTGATAGAAGAAAACAAGAGAACATAGGTAGGATGGCGAGCAACTGTGAGTACTCATCTAGACAATGCACAGCAAATAGGTGAGGAGACAAGAGTGAAAGTGGAGGCAGAAGACTGAGAGGAGTGATTGTGTAATAGATGGCTGGAAGAAAGGATCGAAAGAAGGGGGACAACAGAGTTGAAAACAGTAATGATGAGCTGACATGCCTATAGTACGACTAAGAGAGCAGAGCAGTAGTCGAGACATGAACAGATGACAAATGAAAAAGGCAGCCTTCAGCTTTAAAATAAAGGACATAGTGGGTTATGTGGATATTGTAGCAGTGACTAGGGCGGATGTGGCCTATGTTTAAAATATGAAGAGAAAGGGAAAGTGTAAGGTCAATAGGGATGCCTAGCTTGCGAGCAGAGAGATAATGATACAGATGAGGATATGAAGGAAAGAGGAAGGGATGGGAGAAGGGAAAGAGTTAATTAGGGATCCAATTACCTGAGTTGTAGCAGGGTTAACATAGAGACATTGTGAGTGCATATATGATAAGATAGCTAGCAAACAGTAGGCAGTTACAATAAAGGAAGTGAGAAAAGAGAACAATGAGAACATATCTGTGAGTCACTAGGGTAGAAATGATGAGCGATCAAAATGTGAAATGAGAGCTGAGACAGGGGTGTTATAGAGGGTGCAGAAGAGACCCATGCAATACAGCCCTTGAATACACCAAATTGAAGAAAAATAGAAGGGAAGAGTTTGGCTGGCTAGGTGATAGAATGGTTACCAGACATTCCGTCGAATAAAAATGGTCGACAGGACATTTGGTCGAAACCATTTGGTCGAAAGACAAATGGTCGCATTTTTTTATTTTTTATTTTCACTTTTTTTATTTTTTTTCCCCTAAACTAAAACCTAAAAAATATATATATAAATAAAAAAAAATTCGACCATTTGGTTTTCGACCAAATTCCGTCGACCAAATGTCTTTCGACGAAATGTCCGGACACCGATAGAATAGCTATAATTGTAAATGTAGGAGCTAAACCACTAGAGTACAGATCCAAAAAGCTTAAGTGTAGAAAGAGAAGAAGAGCAGGGGTCATCGACAGTATCAAATGCAGCAGGCAGGCACAATATAACCAGATTAGAAGAATGTTTGGAGTGATTAAAGGAGAGTAAGGAATTAGTGACATAAAGAAGAGTAGTTTCAGCAAAGTGCTGAACACAAATACCACAGGGATTGAAGACAAAGGATAGAATATTGGGGAAGGAAAGAGGATGCTTGAGCATAGACTTGGGAAGGACCTGCTTAGAGAGAAAGATAATTAGGGAATGAATAAGGAGGAAGAGTATGGCTAAGGGAAGGTTGTTAAGTATAGGTTGGGTGACAGCATGCTTTAAAACTGAGGACAAGTTAGCATAAGTGAGAGAGATTAAAGAGCGTGGATAAATAGGGAAGTAGAAAAGGATAGACTTGCGCCGAAGAATGAGAGATCAGGGTAACACATTTTGAGGGGAGGTGCCAGGATGTGTCCTGATTAATGAAGTATCTGTATCAGCAAAGAGGGAAGGTAGAAATTAAATGTTGGAATGTGTGTGGAAGAATATAAAAGGGAGTGGCATTGTTTAAGCATAGAAGGGAAACTTTAGAAGAAAAGTAGTTAGCAAAGTTAAAGGATGAGAAAGGAGAGTATATTGAGGGATCGGGCAAGGGGTTTAGAATGTGATTGAGAAGCTAAATATTCACTTGGGGATAGAAGGAAAGAATGAGATAAGAACAATTCCATTTTTTAGCAGCTAGCAAGGAAGAATCATTGAAGCAGTGTTGAAAAGAAAGAGTAGCAAGATCAAATATCTGTGAAAAACCAGAGGGTGTTTCACAAACTAGTCCCCGGGATCCCTTACTCAGGTGGCCAGGGAAAAGCCATTGCTTTTGGATCCCGACCCTGGCGGTGGACCAACGAGGGGGGATCACCTGAGTAGAGGACCCTCAGGGAGTGGGGGAGAAGAACCTGATGGTAAGACATGGTATCCCCATGTTTTCACAACCCATCTAACCATATTCCTGATTATTTTATGGGAACCTATAGCTCCCATAATTCCTCCCCACTTTACATTGACAACACTATTGAGCCGAGGAAGATGCGTGATGAGGCCAGGAAGATGACAGCTACTGACTTGGAACGGCTCTGTCCCTTTAATGAGACCAGGCAGAGTCAAGAACGTAATCCTAACTATGCCCACCTGCCACTTGTCAACACTCCCTGTCAGGATAAAAGTTGGCGCCCTCAGGCACACTCTGAGCGAGGCTAGGTGTGAGAAAAAGCAGGTCATTCGGGACTGATGCAAATCAGGTTTTGGAAGATGAATGGCCAAAGGGCTGATCGGCAGTTGCGGAGAATGGGAGAGAGCCAGGAGAGAATTCCTCATTTTCATGAAACCGGGTGAGCGGAAAGGAGAAACCTTGAAGGTGCTTAGAGCGGCCTGCTACTCTCCTCAGTGAATAACAGAGTTGGGGAGGTGGAGAGGAGGCATTGGTAATGGCCCTGACCGCTACATGAAAGATGTTGATGAAAGGAGCCCAATTAACACGACCAGTGAGTTATCGAAAGGAACAAAACCCGGTTTGTGTTAAATGCAAAAGTAACTGAAACTGAATTTTAATGGATGCCCATGTGCCGATAGAACGCATAATAGAAAGGACAATTGTTGAACTGTGGGGAAGTATACAAGTAAAAGAGTGGTGCAGCGAGGCAGCTTTGCACATTCAAAAGTCTCTGTGAAATGTTCTGAGTTGAAGTGCATTAAAGTGGGACTCAAAGGCAAATAAGTAACTGTGATACCAAATGAAAGTTGAATAAGTGCAAAGCAAAGTATGTCAAATCTGAATAGACCAAGAGAACACGGCATATGACCTTTGAAAGAGGCCAAGAGGGCAAAGACAAAGAGAATAAGAAACTATAAGTACCAAGAAGCATTGTTGTTGCATATGAACTTTAAAAGTACCAATAAGTATTGGTGTTGCATATGAACTTTGAAAGATGCCACAAGGTCAAAAGTGAAGAGAGTAAGAAACTACAGGTAACAAGAAGTATTGGTGTTGAGAGGTGATGAAGATTATTGATTGATTAATTATTTGAAGAGAGGTTAAAGTGTTCATGCAGAGGTCAATGGAAAAAGCTTTCAGTTTGAAAGTCTTCGACAGTAAAAAGATATAAAGATAAAAGGTGTGGCAAGGAACCCCCTCAAAGTGAAAAGCAGGCTCAAACCGGGTGGAGGGAAGTGTATTTGTGGCAAGGCAGACAAAGCCTAAAGAACTGATTGAACTGTCAAAAGCTTGGAGCACAAGTTTGAACCGTTGAATTGTACCAGTAAGTCAAGGTGTGCAAGACTAATAGAACTGTGCCATCCACCTATCCTTTTTAAGAACCTTTTGAGACCCTGTGCTGCTGAGAAAGGAGTTGCTGTGTGGAAGGGAAAGGAGTGCTGTGTGGAAGGGAGTTGTTATCTAAGCCATTCTGACACTTGTTTTAAGACATCATTTTTCTTGTGTATTCCCTTTATACATTTGTCATTCAAAGGAGGGCAAGGTTAGTTTTGTGTTTAGTAAAGGCCATTTTATTTTCACTAGACTGACTTGGAATTGTTTGTTATTTGTTTAATGGTCGAAGTAACTCCCATTCTAGAGTTAGGGCCAGTTAGGAATTCTACCAACCCAACCAAAATACCAAAATAAAGGTTTTCAAAACGTGCATACACAGCGACTGTGTCTACTGTTGATTCTGTGCCTACCTTACATATCATTTTTTTTTTCAATCTCCTTTCTGCATTGCAAAGAGAAGTCTGAAGAATATGAAGGAAATGGGAAAACCAAGGATGGATCCTCGGAGGGAGGGAAAGAGTGTGAACAATGGAGTAGATTGGGAGTGCAGAGAAGTTTCAAAAAGAGGGAAGAGAAAGCATGGTCATGTGAAAGAAAATATAAATCAACAGAGGGCAAACATGAGGAGAGGGAGAAGACTTACATAGAGGTGTTCATCATGCTAAGGGAAGGTAGAAATAGTGGGAGGAAGGGTAGGAGAAGAAGGAAGTATAGCAGAAAATGAGAGCAAGAAGTGATCAGAGGAACACATATTATACTTACTTAAGTCTGTTTTATTTCAGAGCGTATCTATTAAAGCCAAAACACAATTTGCAAAAAGACATCAAACACAGTAGAAATGACAGTAATGTAATTGGTTTAAAGATTGATTCCTCAACAGTACAACATTTTCTTAATGTGTATGGATGAAACTGGACTTTATTTTGGGAATAATACACCTCTAGCTTTAAAAAGATATGATTAAAGAGCATACACAAAAAAAGTGTACTTAATATAATTTAAAAATTGAAACACAACACTCTCAATGACACAAATAAAATGACATAATGCAGTATAAGAATACATAACAATCAATTCTACATTACAAAATTCCAAACTTAAAACATCAATGATATTCATGAACATAAACGAAACAGACTCCTCTAGGTGAATAAATACATATATCTTCATCTGATCTTCACAAGTTTGTAGAATACAAAGTATAATTGTGAAGGTCCGATGGATGAATTATAAATTAGAAGTATGTATTCCAAGCTGTCACTGAATGAGAGGCAATTCATTTCAATTGTACATGGTATTCTAGCACCTTGCACAGCAATACGGCTTCCTTGACAGACCGTGTTCCTTTTGTTTTAAACAATGGTTTCAACCATCTCGCGTAATGATCTGGACAAGGGACAGGATACAATTAGGCTCAGTCTCATCTACATCTACACAACAAGTGCATGTTGTTCAATGGTTTCTACCCCAGTTTGAAACATAGGTTTGAAGTGGAAGTGTTCTGGGTCTATGGGCCTGATTCACAGAGTGTTTTCCAATGGGATTGTGCCATTATAAAGCACTTCTGTGAATCTTAATCTTAATCTCCGAAATCGTTTTTTTTCATTAACCACCAACAAATCAAGATCATTTTCAAAAGTCTGCATGCATTTAATCACTAGATCATCTCTTATGATGTGAGCACCCGCTCCCTGTTCCAGCGCCATGTCAGTCCTTCAAGGTCTCTTTTACCATACTCTTAGCATGTAAACCATAGTAACAAGGTGTTTCCCATACTTCATGAAGTTGAATTGTAGATAGCATAGTTTTAATATACCTACATGACACATATGTTGCCAAACGATCATTTCGGGTAGGACTATATGGTAACACATTCTCACTGTTCCTGGCCTAATATACAAGGGGTCATGTCCAATAATATAATGAATGCCTGGAAAACCCCAGCTCCATCCTTATCAGCATTAAGAGAGAGCTTCATGGGAGATAGAGCAGCCTATTTAAGAATGTATTTTCTTTGAGTTTCAGTGCATTTGAGATACAGTGTCCCCATAATTGCACACCATTAACTGAAGTGGACATGCTTGGGCCCTATAGACCTCCATAGTGCGGGAAATTGTCCTTTCACCATGCTGTATCAAAAATGTGAAAACCACTTCACTGCTTTAAGATAAAATCTTACCACTCTTATCTGCTTTGAACATCTAGCTGATTGAAGTATTTACCCCCAAGTCATGCCCTCTGCACAGGTACATAACACCATTAGCACCCGCTGGGGGGATGGGAAATTAACTAAAATGAAAATGAAAAGCGAAAGTAGTCGCACTTATTGCAAGGCGTGAGGACCGTCAGTCAACTGGGCTGAGGGACGCATCACAAGTAGTGAATGAGCACTCAAATGCGCATTTAAAGTTGGCGAGGGGGAGGACGGTGGCCATGTTGGAAGTAGCATTCCAGTGCACATTTATTGTTTCAGTTGGACTGCAGTGGACCAAAAAACACATTAAGCAAGAACATTTTCCTGACATTGAAAGCTAGAGAAATGATTGCGCAACAAGGAGGCAAACATCCACTACAAAGAAAACACATACAAATAAGTGGTATAAAACTAAACTTTATCATAGCTCTCAACTCACCCGCTTTTGCAGGTGTCATCCGCCATAAGCATCCAGACAACCGCCCACCTGCCAGCTCATCTGTTTCACCCGCCTTGGAGCCATGGACAAATTTTAGCCAGGACCCGATTTCGAAATCCCGAAATCGGGTCCCGGCGCTACTCTTCCTGTGCAAATGGGGGCGTGAAAAGCAAGTGAAATGCGTTTCACACCCCCATTTCCTCCCCCTTCCACTCCCCTCCCTGATGCTCTCCTCCTCATCCTCCCCGGTGCAAGCCTCCAATGAGAGAATTGTGCCTGGGAGCACACCCCCTGCCCCCCACCCCGCAAAAGGTCAGAGACATAGAAGTAGGACTACTGTTATATTTGTTGTTACGGCAGTCATACTTTTATGTTTATGTCCTGTCTGGGTTTTCTTTTTTTAAAATCTGGTCACCCTAGTTTTCACCCGCCTTGGTGTCAAAAAAGGTTGAGATCTATTCTTATACAAACACAGGAAGAGTGTAAACACATGAGAAGAGTGCAAACAGTGCATCAAGTGACAGAAATGGTCAATTGGAACCGGAAAACAGATTGCACATGAAACTATAAATGCAATAAGGCAACAGTGACTAGCAAAAAAAAAGGAGGAAGGCAACAACTAGCAAGATGCAGAAAAATAAATAAAAAAAGAGAAATTAGAGAGGAGCGAGAAGAGGAAAGAGCAGTGCATATTAGGAAAGGGGAAGGATGTAAGAAAGAAAGAGGGGAGTCAGACTATTAAGAAGAATTAAACTGCACATTGCTAAAAAAAGATATAGAACAATTGTGGAAATGAGAACGTGGGAGCATAGAGGATGATGAAGTGGTAGGCATGGATAGGGATGGTGATGGAACAGAGGAAGAAGGAGAGGAAGAGGAAGTGTTCAATGAGTTGGAGGAGGAGGAAGAACCCACGTTAGTTAAAAAAGAAGACCATTCATTACGTTGTTTGGCCTAAGGACACCTATCATTTAAATGGAAGATTCAGAGCCAAGAACATGTTTGCTGAGAGGCGTGTTACAATACCATACAGGAGAAGTGGCAAGAAGGGAGGGAGCAATTTCTAGAGGATAGACAAAAACAAAGGGCAGTGTTGAGGTTAAATTGGACATGTACAATTCAAGCAAAGAAACAAGAAAGAAATATGCTTGGGGGCAGCCATACATTGCTCCCCTGAAAAGAGGGCAGGAGTGTTTGGTAAGGCTTGCATGATTCTTTGTAGGTTCATTAAAGGACAGTGACACACTTTCCATGTTTGTCGAAGGAGATGGTGAAGGCATTACGAGGAAGAAGGCAAAGTTCTTCACGGCCACACTGTGCAAAGTGCAATTGAATGTCAAGCCAGACCTTATATTGCAGAGTAACTGGATTAGAACAATCAAAGAATGAAGAAGAGAGCGAGCACAGGATCTGTAGGTCAGCAGATATAATGTGGGGTTTGTGAGATGTGGTATGCAATCCAGCACAACGAATTTGTCGGATAATGGAGCAAAAAATGCCATTGGCTGGACTAAAGTCCTCAATATTCAGAATATTGAAAGGTGCATTGAAGGACGGTGCGGAAAGATGGCAGTTCAGGCCAGCTCTAAGAGATACTAGAGTCTGAGGATGATAATGTGTCCCGTGTGTCCCATTACTTCTGATCACTAAAAGTGGCAAAGGAGGGAGCACAGCGCCGGGGATGGAAGAGATTCAAAAGCCAGTGGAATATGATTTTCTTGGAGCCAATTCCGAAAGACGTCCACAGCCCATTTCGTTGCATGTTTGGGGGAGTCACAATCTTTTTCAATTGCAATTTCATTCAAAGCACCTTCATTAAGGGAACAGTGACATTTGGCTGGTGCTATGGCATCTGGTGGCCAAACAGGAGAGACACATTCTCATTAGTTTCGAGTCAATGAGAAAGAGAAGAGGTGCCTAAAATGTTAAATGACATCGGACGTTAGACAGCATCCAACATGAGAATGGAAACATCCGGAGATGATATCTAATCCACAGGAGTATGTCAACAGAGGGAGACAAGTCCAGGGTCGAACATGGTGCAGATGTGCAAGGAGTAGGTGCCACATTATTGCTGAGCCAGGGAGGTGGATTCCAAAGAAAAAGAAACTGTGATACGAAGCAGGTTGAGTAATGGCAGCAATCGCTGGAAGATGGAATCCTATCTGAAGGCAAGAGGTCAAGTGGAACGTGGGCTGGGATTAACCATTCCATCCCACAGATCCAATGACCTGATTGGTGAGACGTAGGTTCCAGGGTGCAAATATCAGTTATTTCCCCACCTGTTTTGAATATTGGCTGAGAGGCCATTTTAATCCTCAGTGGGTGACATTGTCTTTGTTTTACTCATGTTCAATTTCAAGGCTCTGTTTTTTGCAGAATTATTGAAGGACATTATTAGCGTGTGCAGCATTGGACATCCTTCATATTAGGGATAAGTCCCAGAGCATGTTCCCGGTGGGAGCAAATTAGCTCCCCAGCATCATTCCTTTATGTCTCTTTGCCGCGATTGGCACACATCCACGAACATGTTCTGGGACTTATCCCTAATATGAAGGATTTCCAATAACAATGCAACCAGAAATGGTGTTCTTGCAATTGAAGTTTCACACTTATTAGTCACAGCAAGCCAAGTATCCATATCATCAATTATTGATTTAAAGGACTTAGATGCATGAGATTACCAAATAGTCGCTGTGATTGGAAGCACTGGTGACGGCATCTGAGATCAGTGTACCCCAACATTTGCTAAAGCGCTCATGACCTTGGATATACTTTAGACTTGACAATGACAGGAGTCGAAACAGGTGTCGGCTGGCTTGGATTTTTGTAATATATGGTTGGACTTTGGTTGGACTACTTAAGAACTTTACCAAAAGACTGGTTTCGAGCGCGAGATACTCTCCTGAAGCATAATTTCTTCTGCTATTTTATAGTTCCATGCATTCTTGGTACATCAACATCTGGTCCGCTAATAATGTCTATCCATTCACATATAATGAAAATAAAGGGGCCAGTGTGCAGCCTTACAATAAACCTGACATGAAATAATGTGGTAAGACCCTTCCCTTGTCCTCTGATGCATATTTATCGGAATAAAAAAGCCTAACCAAAGCAATCGGTTCTCTTGGGATTAGCATCTATTCCAATAACCACCATAGTGGAATCAAGTTGGAAGCAATTTTCACATTTTTAGTAACACAAATGTATACAACACTAATAATAATCTAAAAGATTGATCAGTAGTTTTCTTGAATCAGCTCGCATACAGGAGGGTGTTCTATGCAGTTTACACCAGCCCTCCAACCTTTATTGACTTACTAAAAACCTTCCTAAGTGTATCTAAAAGTGAAATGGCACGATAGTTTTGGGGCGGTCACAATCGCCCTTTCTAAAAATAGGTACTAAAATCATCCCCTGCCAACTACATGGTGCCTGTCCCACTAAAATAAGTTCTACATATTTTGTTAAAAAGGGACACCATATTTCAAGATACACTTTTAAAGATGTCAATAGAAATAAAATCAGGACTAGGAGTTTGCCCTATTTTCTGTGCATTTAGGGCCATAAGAACGAACCTCTGATATCTGAAAAGGTGATGACCTTGAGGTGATACCATCCTCAGACTCAGTTGTTTCAGGAAACAATTTATTACAATAACTTTCACTATATAAATGTTCATAATAGCCAACCCATTGATGTTCAGATATATTATTTGCATGTTCATCATCCCCCTCTGACGTACGCAGGTTGCAAAAGTCTTTCTTGTTACCAGATTTCAAATCCATATTTAGGCATGAGCAAGACTTCCAATCAAAATCCTCTTTTTTCTATTTTATTAATTCCTTGTTATCCAAACTCAGTTGTCTAACACAATCAGAGTCCCCGCCTTCCCCCTTGTTAAGCTCACTAAGGAGTGACCTTTTGCCCAATGTACATTAATCATCAAACAACACATGTTGTTTAAAGCAATTCTTATTTTTGTTCGATTCTGGGGGCCTTTTTGAGACAAATGGCTTTACAGGCTAACAAACCTGTCATAAAAACCTAACGGATCAATGTCCACAGTAATCTGGGCATAGATTTCCAACAAGGGTAATCATTTTGCATACACAATTGGTACACCACGTTCTTTATTTAAGTTAGACTAGTGAAGTCTTGTGAACTGCTCAACTCTCTCCCTCCAGTATTGTAAGCACTGATTTGAAAAGATAGATTCCAATAAATGAGCTCATGATCACTCTCTAGCTGCTCTAATTCCTTAAATCCAGTTATGTATTTATTTTACCATACCCCACCCCATCTTCCATTACACTATCTTAACCCCAAAGGAAAGATGAGTGAAGCTACTCATTTAGAGTTTCTTTAAGTGGAGCATGGAGGATACACTACCAGGTGTGGGATCTCCGAATTCTCATGCTCATTTTGTATCAAGTCTAGACATAAATACAATTCCTATTGTAGATCCATACCTCCCATCATAATAATACCATTGTAATTATTGACATATTTCATATCATATATTTTTCAAATGTATCGATTGCACTGGTTTGTTGCCTGAGATAAACATTTTCACAAGGTAGGTGAAGTTACATGACAATTATATTCTAAAAGCCAGGATGTAAGGTGAATTAACAACCAGCTGGGTACATTTGGCCTTGAGGCTCTATTTCGCCTGAACAACAGTCCTCCTTTGGGTCCTCCCCTAGACCTCTGTGTTGTTGGAATTTGTAACTTGAATAAACCTTACGGGGCTTAGATTGTTTGGTCCAGGTTTCTTGTAGAGTTATAAGGTCAAAGCCAATGACCATCTCCAACTAATCATTATCTTCTAATTTATTAGACAATCACTGGATGTTCCATGAAAGTGAGATACTTTCCAACGTCTCCCTATTATCAATATCAATCAAACAATCTCCCACTCTATTGCTTCCCTCTGTATTCATATCAGGGGGCATTCAGTATCATTCTATCGCTATCAGGTTTGTAACACATAGCAGCTGTTTATCAGGGACATGATCGACCCTTGTGGTATGTTGATGGAGTCCCTTTACAGGATTTACAGGATCAGGACCACAAGACATTGCATTCAGAGGAAATTGCTGAATTTGATTTGAGGAGCCCTAAATTTCCAAGTTACCTTAGGGTTAGGTGCACATTATAAAAACTAAGGGGGAAAAGCTCTAAAATTAATTGCAAGCAACCCCACAGCAAGATGCCCATGATGCAGTTATCTCTCTATAGTCCTACTAATTGTTAGTTACATTTGTTAGTCTTGTTACCTCAACCAGACCTAACCGCATAACTGATACACCCTTTCTTGTGTCTTAACCAGTGGGCACATCTGTTTTTGATTGAGTCTTTATCCTCCATTATTAAAGTTTTGGGGCATTTGTCACAGAGACAACTGTGTTATTAAGTAAACTAGCTTCACGTCGAGGGATAGTCAGCCTGATGCAAGATTAATTATTTACTCCAGTGCTTATTTGGGGCCTGTTTCCTAGAGCATTAATTCCTGGCTTTGTTACAGTTGTCCTTAGCTCACAGGAATTACTATTCAGTCACTAAGGCCACTTCTTCCCTATTTGTTTGCTCTTTGTACCTGATAGCGGCACCTTCGTCTTTGATTTAGCTCACAAGACATTCAGCTTTACAATGCCCATTTGACCGACTGTACCACCCCTGTCCACCTGCAAACTGGAGGTGCTCTGGCTCATTCCTGGGTTAGACAACTCAGAATATCCGAATTTCCATTTTAGCAATAAAACCTACTTCCTTCAGTGTTGCACAAACAATATGTAAAATGCTCCATCACATAAAAAAAAGTATTTATCAGAAGCAACTGTTCGATCAAAATGCTGCCCCAACAACAATTGGCCATTCCCAGATTCTTGCCCTCCCCTCCTTGATGTTCTGTCGGGTGCTTATATGGGAGATTTGTTTAGGGCTGAAATCACCTTTATTTTAGTTCGTTGTGATCAGACTGAAAATAGACATCAAATTAACATCGTCTGAGATGCTTTCTTTTGATCTGCCATTTCTATGCTACCATCTACCGTATCACCCTCAGTTTACAACTCCAATAAAATTGTATTCTCACAGCTAATTGTCAGATGGACTACACAGTGCATGACTGCCAGTACTTGGAAATTCCATCTGCCACAAACTGCATGCCACAAAACATCCACTTCTGCCAATCCAATACTTCTAAAGATGCCATGATTTTCAGCATGCACCTTCAATGACTGAATCGAAGAGTCCCCCAAAATCCATGCAGTCTGCACCGGGCCTTTAAGAACCAAGGTTCGGACACTTTGCGGCTGCAGTGTCACAAGGCTGCTGTGTTGAACGTTGTAGGTGTGCAGTAGATGCTCCCCGATTACACATAGGATGCATCGCTATGTCCACGCTCCAGGACCTTTCAGACCTGAGGTTTGGACCCTCTGTGGCAAAGCCCTTCCAGGACAAGGCCACAGTGTTGAGCGATGCAGGTGCGCAGGAGATGCTGCCCGATTAAACATTGCATGCATGGCTATGTCCATGCTTCCGAGCCTTCCAGAACTGAGGTTCGGATCCTATGCAGCAAAGTCCTCACAGGACAAGGCCCCAGTGTTGAGCGATGCAGGTGCGCAGGAGATGCTTCCCAATTACACGTAGCAGGCATTGCTATGTCCACCCTTCCGAGCCATTAAGAACTGAGGTTCGGACCCTCTACGGCAGAGCCCTCGCAGGACAAGGCCGCAATGTTGAGCGACACAGGAGTGCAGGAGATGCTGCCCGATTACACTTAGCACGCATCGCTACATCCACACTTCCGAGACTTTAAGAACCGAAGTATGGACCCTCTGCAGCACAGCCACCACAGGACAAGGCTGCTGTGTTGAGCGACGCAGGTGTGCAGGAGATGCTGCCCAATTAAACATTGCATGCATGGTTATGCCCATGCTTCTGAGCCTTCCAGAACTGAGGTTCAGACCCTCTGCAGCAAAGCCCTCAGAGGACAAGGCCCCAGTGTTGAGCAATGCAGGTGCACAGGAGATGCCTCCCAATTACATGTAGAACTCATTACTACGTCCACCCTTCTGAGCCTTTAAGAACCAAGGGTAGGACCCTCTGCGGCAAAGTCCTTGCAGGACAAGACTGCAGTGTGAGCGATGCAGGTGTGGAGGTTACGCTGCCTTGTTACATGTAGCATGCATCGCTATGTCCACGCTTCATGTTAGGCAGAAATGTATGAAGTACCCTTTGGGAACACCACACACAATTAGGACTACAAGTGACAGTACACATTCACCTTTGGTACAAGCCTGTACTACACAGTAAAGTGGTAGTGATGGCTGAGCAGCCAGACTTATCTCAAGAGTAAGTGAGCAATATCAATAGCTACACAAAGGACAACAATTACTATGATTCAAACAAACACTGACTCAAGGTTTCTGTGTAAAATAATATACATCTATTTACACATCAGTTATTAAACATTTCACTATTATCAAGCAGTTGAAAAATCACGTTACTAATACACTACACCGCACCCAATAGATTCTGGACAAGTTAGGCTCAAAATTAAGTGTGAACAAAATGGCACTCCAGCAATTTAAAACGGAGGGAAAGACAAAGTTAGATAGACATTGAGCAGCACCAACAAGTAAGTAAGCAGGGCAATCTAGAAAAATGAACTACACTGAGGAAATCAAATTAAAGGGGCCTAGCCAGAGTCAATGGGCCAAAGTCTTTGCAGAGGATCACACAGTTCAGAGTAGTTTGCGGTTAAGTCTTCACCAAGAGTTCAGAAGGACAAACTGTAGCTCTGTACTGAAAATTCGACCAGAGGAGGGATGCCTGGCTAGCAGTTTGACGAACTGGTTGTTCCCACCATCTCAAGGGGAGAACTGTATAAAAACGTATATGGTCCAGTGGGTTTAAGTTTGAGGCTACCAAGATAGCCTAAAACAATACCAAGGCTATTTAAAATAACTGTAGTAGGAAAAATAGGGTAGTTAGCACTACCTCCAGCCAAGTCTTAATGAAAAAGGAACGAAACAATGTTCCATGATAAACAAACAAAAAGCGATAAGTATTAACCCTCTCCAGAACTCTATGTAAGATAGTTTGTACTGGGTCTGTGATTTTATAAAGACTAATAAAGTCAAAGGCAACCTTTCATGTTCTGAGAGACAGTAGTCAGTCTCAAAAATGGAGTCAGAGTTGGGAAGTCTGAAAAAGACAACTCTGTGTCTCTGCACTGAAGGTGCTGTGTAACACGCAGTAAAACGATGATGCCTATGGAGTAGGTGAGGCTCCACAGTCTATGAACAAAGAAATGTTAAACACAAACAGCAAAACACATGTAAGAGTGGGGATAAAAGGCTCACACTCTTACCAGGAAAAAAAAAGTCCTAGAAATCCAACAAAGCTGCTGAGGGACTCAGTAGGTAAGGGAAATTAGCCATTTTGGAGAATTCTTCCTAACACTTCAGAGTCTTTAAGAACCGAGGTTCAGACCCTTTGCAGCAAAGCCCTCGCAAGACAAGGCTGCGGTGTTGAGTGACGCAGGTGTTTGGTGGCGATCGGTTAGCGGCGCAGATTGTGAGCATGGACATCCTCACCCTCCTGCCTGCGACTGCAAGGTAAGAAGGTGTAGGGACAGTTAGCTTTGCTGCACTACACACAACCCCCCAGACCTTGTGCCCCTTCTCCCTTCTGCACATGCATTGTTCCCCCTGCAATTGATCCTCGCACCCCCAATGTGCTCTCTTCGCGCCTGCCTACGTACGCTCGCCCGCATTTTAGGCCGATTGCGGTCCCTTCGAATTCAGACCGTGTGCACCCCATGCTTCTCTAGTCGGGTGCACTACCTCGCATCAGGCCACGCCACAACTTAGGCCCTGTGCACTCTCTCACAACGTAGGCTGCGTGCATCCCCTGCTTCTAAGCCGCGTGGGGTCCCTCACATCATGGGTCCCCAACGTTCCCTACCTTCTTCTCGCATTTTAGCACATTCCCTTTGCTGACCTATGGTTTTTACTTTATTGACATTGCATTGTGCTCTACAGCATTGCCTGCACTCTTTACTTCAAGGTTCCTTGTTCTGTATTGTGCCTTGTTGATGGTATTGACTTTGTGTTGTTCTCTATGGTTTTGACAATGTGTTGTTCTCTACAGTTTTGGCATTATATTGCATTGCCTGAATTCCTTACTTCAAGGGTCCCTGTTGTGTTTTGTGCTTTGTTGATTGTTCTGTATTGTATCTGATTTTGCAGGTCTGGTTTTCTTGTTCTTTATTGTGCTCCCCTCCTTTTCGTGTCCCCTCCTTTGTGCCTCCCTCCTGTCTGCTTTCCATCTCTGACCCCCCTGCTTGGGTTCACCTCCCCTCCCCTATAATCCCTGAACCTATGGTGCTCTATGTCTCACCTATCTCCTCTAACTGATTTTCTATCGACTATCTGATCCCTCTCACTAAGTCTGGCAGGAAGAAGCTCAAAATAGACATCCTGGTCTCCAACCCAGGCCTCCCTATCGCTGATACCTACACCAGCGCTTCGTCCCAACAGACCCATATGGACATCCTCTCTGTCATTCCCATCCAGGCCTATATACTCCCATATTGTCTCTGCTCTCTCTCCAATGTTTGTTTGTTTGTTTGTTTGTTTATTTATTTGATATTGCGCGCAAAACCCAGAGGTAACAGGGCACAACAGAGAACAGAGGAGTAAGTATACATAAAGACTTGGTTACAGGGAGGGTAGGAAACAGTTGAATGGTGAGCAGAGCATTACATTACTTACAGGGTCTGTTAAGTAGGCATATATACAAATATACATACAGTATTGTACATTTAGCAGGTCAGTTTATATACATATATACGGTGAGGTAGGCTAGGTGGAGGGGCATTGTTCAGTCATGGGATTGTTGGAGCGTAACCAGGTAACCTGTAATAGGATTGGACAGTTCTGATGTTGAGAGGGAGGGCATTCCAGTGTTGGGCTGCCATGACAGGGAAGCTGCTACCGCCTGTTTTTTTCTGTCTGAATTTGGGTACCTGTAAGTAGTATGCGTTGGTCATCCTTGTGGGTCTGGTGGAGGTTCTTTTTACTATTCTGGTTGCCAGGTAGGGGGGGCAGCGTTGTTTAAGCATTTGAAGGTGAGTGATGCTGTTTTGAGTGAGATGCGGTCGCAGATTTTGAGCCATTTGTGTTCTCTTCTTTTGTTGGATATGTGTTCCTTGTGTGGTAGGTTAAGGGCTGTCCTGAGTGCGTTATTTTGCAGAGTTTGGAGCTTGTCTGTTATGTATTTGTTGGCTCCTAGATACATGGCATTGCAGTAGTCGAGTCTGGATAGTATTAAGGCATTGGTGATGGTAATGCAGCTAGCTTGGGAGAGGAATGCTCTACTTGCCCTGATGAGCTTGCACGTGTAAGCGGTAGAGGATGCTAAAGAGTTCACTTGTTTTTTTAGTGACATGGCTGAGTCAAGGTGAAAGCCTAGAGTTTTCACTGTTTTGGCGACTGTGATAGTGTTGCCGTCTATGTTGAAGGCCTTGTAGTCAGGACTGAGTTTTTTAGGTTGATGTTGGATCCGAGGAGCAGTATTTCGGTTTTCTCATCATTCAGGCATAGGCCGTGTGTGTCCATCCATGCCTGAATGATGAGGTATATTTTGTTTACCAAGGCCGTATCTGAGTCGAAGTTGCCTGAAAGGGGTATGAGAATCTGGGTGTCATCTGCATAGTTAATGTATCAGACACCCAGTTTGTCCAACTTGTCAAATAAGAGCTTGGTAAAGATATTGTAGAGGGTGGGGGAGATGCAGGATCCTTGGGGGACACTGCAGGTTATTTTGATGGGGTCTGCTGAGGCTAGAGAGGAGAAGACTCTCATGGTACGATTGTCAAAAAATGATTGGGTCCAGGCTATGGCCTATTTTGAGAAGTGGGCAGCCGAAGCCAGGTGTTCACACAGGACTGTGTGATCTACCAGGGCGAAGGCTGCCGACAGATTAAGGAGGAGAAGCATGGCGGTGTTTCCTTTGTCGTTAATTTCATTGATTTGGGTTTTGAGGTCGATTAAGGCGGTTTCTGTGCCGTGTTGCGGTCTGAATCCGGATTGGCGGACACCTAAGAGTTTGTTGGTTTCTAGATATTGCTGGATTTGTAAGTGTGCTACTCTCTCTATTATCTTTAGCAGGAATGGCACCGTGGTAATGGGCCTGTAGTTGGTAGGGATAGCGGGGTCTAGGGTTTGCTTCTTGAGGAGTGGCATAACCCAGGATTGTTTGAGGTTGCTTGGTATGGTGTTGGAGGAGAAGGATGCGTTGATCAATTTGGTTATAAAGGGAGCTAAGTCCCTGGCTGCGTCCTTTATTATCTGGGGTGGGCAGTTGTCGCCTTTGCAGTTGGAGGGTTTGAGAGAGGCGATGACCTTTTCTGTTTCTGGTATGGAGATTTTAGCGAATCTGAAGAGGTTTGGGCCTGGTGGGTTAGTTATTTTGGCAGGGATGCTAGGTGGTGAGTAGTCGTTAGTGGTTATGGAGTCTTTTTTTAGTGCAATTTTTATTTGGAGAGTTTTGATTTTGTTGTTTAGGGCGTTTCGGACACTGGTGCACCATTGTTTGTCTTTGGTTATATTATCTGGTGGGGGTATGGGGGATTCCAGTTCTCTAAGGATTGCGAATAGTTCCCTGGTATTGGAGCTGGAGTTTTTGATTATTTCATTGAAAACGTTCTTTTTGGTGAGTAGGATTTATTTTTTGTAGTTGTTTGCGAGTTGTTTAAGCTGTAGTTTGTACTCTTCTGTGGGGGTATTGCGCCATTGAGTTTCTAGTTTCCTTTTTTGCATTCTTAGTTCTTTCAGATAGGGGGTAAACCATGCGTTGAGGTGGGCTTGTTGTTTACTCTTTTGCAGTTTTAGAGGGGCAATAGTGTCTAGTCCTGTCTTCATGGTGTTGTTGTAGCTTTCTACTAGTAACTCTGGGTGTAGGTTGTCGGGGAGAGCATTAAGGGTTGGCAACAGTAGTGGTAGGAGGTTGTCAAGCGTTATGTTTTTCTTTGCTCTAGTGGGCAGTGGTGGTGCCATGATTTTCTTCCCATTGACTTCTTTATGGAGTGAGAGAGTCGATGAGGTGGTGGTCTGTCCAGTGTTGTGGGGTAGTTTTGGAGATTGTGGTATCGCAGTTCAGTGTGGCGATCCAGTCCAAGGTCCTACCTTTGTTGTGGGTGGGGGTGAGTACTTTTTGGATAAGGCCGTGTTCAGCAAGCATATTGGCTACGGCTTGTGCTGGTTTGTCATCAGGATCATTGAGACCAAGATTCAGATCGCCTAGTAATAGTATTTGGGAGGTTTCCTTAGTGTTGTTAGCTAAGAGGCTGGATAAATCTGCCTCAAAGAGCCAACGGGGCCGGGTGGCCTATAGATCAGGTAGATGGTTAAGGTACGACAGTTAGAGATGGGCAATTTTGCTGTGAGGAGTTTGCAGGATTTGAGAGAAGTTTGGGTTGATAGTCTTAGCTCAAGGTCAGTCTTGGCTATGATGGCCAGACCGCCTCCTCTGTTGATGGGTCTGTCCATTCTGATTATTTGGTAGTTTTCAGGGATGGCTATTGAGAGTGCTGGGCCTGCTGTTTCATGCAGCCAGGATTCGGTAATTGCTAGGAGGTCGAGGTTGTTGGTGGATAGGGTGTCTGCTATTTCTGTGGCGTGGGCTACTAGTGATCTAGCGTTGATTAAGGCTCCGGATATAGTAGTTATGTTGGGTATGTCCTGGGTAGTTATCGGGATGAGTTTGGGTTGGGTGGAGCTATTGCGAGAGAGGGTATCTCGGGAAGTGTGATTTTTAGGGGGAGTTTTGTCCGTGGTATTAGTAGTTTGCGTTAGTGTGGAGAAGGGGTTCTTACACCGGGTAGTCGTTCGATTATTGACGTTGTTAGGGAAGTTTCTATAAGGTTCATAGATAGGAGACAATCTAGACCTAAGTCTCAGATTTCTATCCTTAGGAGGGTTTGTTATGATGGCAGTGGTCATAATGGCTATGATGGCACATGTAAGTAGTGCCGTCTGGGCTAGTTTAGTCAAGTAGGCAGAGGTCATTGTCAAACTATGCTGAGGACATACTAACATCTAAGTGTTGATTCAGTGTAGATGAAGGGGGGACGGGACTTCTGTGCTATACCTAGCCTATGTTGTAGTTAGAACACATCTAGGCTAGTCAATGCAAAACACATATAAGCTAAATGCAGTTGTAGGTGCAGGGCACATATAGGCTAGTCAATGCAAAACACATATAAGCTAAATGCAGTTTTAGGCGCAGGGCACATCTAGGCTAGTCAATGCAAAACACACATAGGCTAAATGCAATTGTGGGCGCAAGGCACATCTAGGCTAGTCAGTGCAGAACACACATAGGCTAAATGCAATTGTAGGCGCAGGGCACATCTAGGCTAGTCAGTGCAGAACACACATAGGCTAAATGCAATTGTAGGCGCAGGGCACATCTAGGCTAGTCAGTGCAGAACGCACATAGGCTAAATGCAATTGTAGGCGCAGGGCACATCTAGGCTAGTCAGTGCAGAATACACATGGGCTAAATGCAATTGTAGGCACAGGGCACATCTAGGCTAGTCAGTGCAGAACACACATAGGCTAAATGCATTTGTAGGCGCAGGGCACATCTAGGCTGGTCAATGTAGCCTAGTAACAATAATAGATTAAGATGCATGTAATTATTTGAAGCAATGAAGGTAAGTCTAAATATGGCGGGCACAGTGAAGGCTATGAGTACATATGACTGGTGAAGCAGTGATGGTTCAGCTAAATGCTATAGACCCCTATAAGGGCTGATCATACAACAATAGTAGGGGCTGTTGTTACTTTCATCAGTGTAGGTCAAATAGATTAATAGTTAGGCAGTAATTCAGTGGATGCAGCATGTAGGATACATTTGTCTATTCATCATCTCGCAAAAGTGGGGGGTCATATAAAAGCACTATGCAGGCACATGATATATTACAGTTACAAATGGGAGCATGGTGAGCAGCAGGACTTAGTGCAGAGAAGTCCTTGGCTTCGGCAGCTGCTGGTGGGAGTAGATTGGGAGGGTGTACTGGGTACAAAGCACAAGTTAAATGCAGACACGTTTAGGGATTTTTAAAGAGAGTCACAAAATGCCAGCCACTAGGCTTTAATTTTACCTTCAAGACGCATGGGTGCTGGGGTAAGCCACACAGGGATTCCGGCAGAAGCAGAAGGCTGGTGACAGGCTGAGGACAGGAGGCAGCTTTGTTTCCTGTGCCTTGGTGAGGTGGGCCGGCTTTATGCCTGCTGGCGTGTGATAGGCCAAGAAGTAGCACCAGTAGCCTATCCGTAGCCAGGCAGCTGGGCTTAGGTAGGGGTAGGTGGAGGTGCTAGTCAGCCAGTTCTCTGGCCGCCATCTTGGAATAGGCACTCCTCGTGGTGCTCAATGGTGGATTCAGAGAACAGGGGGCAAAAAACGATTTTGGCAGCGTTTTTGCATTTAAAATAAAATCGGATGTGCAACATGCACGCACTTCGGAATTTAGAGGTGCTCAGATGAATTTTTGAGCGCCTGTGCAAAGTAGCTGCAGAATGGCAATCTGCTTACCAGAAATGCTATGGAGAGGGGCTCTTTCTTCCTAGCCTGAACACTGCTCCTGCAGTGCCCAGATGGAGCTCCGGCTCCCCTGTAGACCGTAGGTCTGTGAGGTCTCAGGCTGAGGACAGGAGGCAGCCTTATTTCCTGTGCCTTGGTGAGGTGGGCCGGCTTTATGCCTGCCGGTGCCTGATAGGCCAAGAAGTAGCACCAGTAGCCTATTCTTCCATTAATGGTGGCACCCGGTGGGAGGCCTTCCTGGCCTCCTTCCGAACCTCTAAGTCCATAATTAATGTTGACTTAAATGGCACCGTGTTGGTCCAGTGCCCTCAGGCCTATCTCATCCTTTTTGATAGACTCTTCCCATGCCTTATCAACTTCATTTCCTCTTCTGCTATCCGTACTTACCCTTCTCTGGCTCCTCTGTGGCCTCCTTTCTCTGGCACCTCTCCTGAACCCTCTGCTGCTTCTCTGGCCACCCTGTTGCCTCCTTCCTCTGCCACCTCTCTGGCCCTCTCTTCTTCCTCTCTGACTTCCCTGCCTTCTGTTCCTTCCTCCTATGCCCTTACTTGGCAACCTCCAACATTTTCGCAGGGCGTACTTCTATCCTGTACCCCTCCTTGGAAGTCCTTCAAAAGTGGCAACTTGCTCCACATTGCTACTCTCAACTCACGCTCATCTGTCAAACATTCCTCGGACATCTGCCATCTCCCGGAAGAGCTTGATTTGGATGTATGCGGTTCATGGCCAGCTCTGTCATGAGTTTTCACTCTCTCCTTCCTGGTGGCTACAAGATCCTCTCTGAACCCAGAACCAACCGTCCCGGCGGGGGTGTAACTTTGATTTCCCCAGAGTTTATCCCTGTGTCCGTTATTCCAATGCAGGACTACTGCTCCTTTGAAAGACTGGTCTGCTGGCTCCCTATCTCTCCTGGCCTCTCTCTCACTGTGGCCACTATCTACATGCTGCATGGCCATGTCACCTTCTTCCTTTCTTAGTGGGCTGACCTCTCCTCCTATCTCCTTGCCTCTACCTCTCAACCTCTCCTCCTCAGAGACCTGCCCATCCACCTGGATGCTAATAGCCCTTCTTCAGGACTCTTTTGCAACCTCTGTGACTCTCTCTCTCTCTCTCTCGCTCTATTCATCTCTCTGGCCCGACTCCCTCTGCAGGGCACACACTGGCTGTTCTGATATCCTCAGACCTCTCCCTCCCTAACCCTCTCTCCACTCCTCTCTCGTGGAGCGACCACTTTCTCCTTTCCTCCCACCTCTCTCTCTATCCCTCAGGTCAAGCCAACTCCAGCACTTTCACCTACCTTCTTGGTTATTTGACCCAGGAAGAGTGTGTCAGTTGTGTTTTCTCTCCTCCTCCTGCACCATTGGCTGACTCACACCCTGACACAGCCCCCTCTAACCTGCATCTCTCTATCTCTAACACTCTAGATGTCCTTAGCCTTGTCATGAGGATCCGTTTGAAGCCCACATCCAAGTGTTCGATTCCTACCTCGCCACACTTAAACGTAAGTGTAGGGCATCTAAGAGGAAGTGGAGGACATCTGGTGCACCCTCTGACAAACTGGCTTGCCGCCTGCTCCAAAGGCAGTACAGACTCTCTGTTCTCTCCAAGAAGTGTGCTTACATCCAAGCCCTCACCTCTCCAGCATCTAACAACTTGGCTGAACGTTTCAAAATCTGCAAGGAGCTGGCCAATCCTGTTGCAGTCTCTACCTCTACTGTTCCCTCCCAGGCTCTCTGCAAGGCCCTGTCTTCTCATTTCAATGCTAAAAATCAGGACATCCAGTCAACCCTCTCTTCCCCTCACTCCTCTTTCTCCTCCTTTACCACTCCAGGCCCCTCTACTGCCGTTTCTCCTTTCTCATCCTTTCGCTTGTTCACCCCTGACAATGTTGCTAGGCAAGTCTGATCTATGAAAGTATTGTCAAAGCAGGTTTTCCCCTGCTCACCCAGAACCATCAAGGACCACACTGACTCCCTGGCCACCGCCTTGGCCGATTTCTGCAATCACTCATTTGGCACTGCAACCTTCCCCTCACCCCTTAAGCACTCCCTTGTGCACCCCTTCTAAATAAGCGCTCTCCCAATCCTTCCTCTCCAGCTAACTATCGCTGGATCTCCATCACTCCATTCCTGGGCCAACGGCTGGAAAAGCTGCCCATCTCCCAGCTTATCCTGCATACTGAATCTGCTGGTTGTCTACACGACCACCAGTCTGGCTTCAGAGCTGCCAAAGCTGCCAAAAACACAGAAACTGCACTCCTGAACACCAATGAAGACCTGCTCTCAAAGCTTGACTCTCATCTTCCTTTTGTCCTCACTCTCCTAGATCTATCCTCTGCTTTTGACACAGTCAACCATGCCACCCTGCTCAGTCACCGCTGTGACAACCTGGCTATCACTGATCAGGCCCTGGCCTGGTTGACCTCCTTTCTCACTGACCGACCCTCTGAGGTCCACCTGGGGTCTTTCCTCTTGTATCTCTCTCTCTACTTGTGGTGTTCTGGAGCGGTCTAATCTTTCTCCCTGGTTGCTCAACAACTACCTGGCACCTCCTGCCAACCATATTGCTACTTTCTGCTCCAACATTCAGTGTAATGCGGATTACACCCAGCTCTCTTTTAGGCTCCTCTCAGCCACCTCTGCTCCTTCTCCCAGACCACACTGTCTGACCGCAATTCAGGAATGGTGTTCTGCCAATGATCTCTGCCTTAATGCCAGTTAGATGGAGATCCTCCTAATCAGTACACCTGCTCCCTCTTTTTCTCTCTCTCCCTGCCAGCCCATATGGGGCCCTTTTCCTCCTCCTTTCTGTGAGGCTAAGAACCTTGGTGTCATATTCGACTCAACCCTCTCCTTCTCTCCTTACATCTCTCAATATCTTTAAGAAGTCACACTATCAGCTGCACCTCCTCAGAGTAATTCTTTCTTTTCTCACTTTCCCTCTGAAGCTCAATGTCTCCAGAGCCCTGGTCCTCTCTAGTCTGGACTACTGGACTTTCTAAATCTGCCTGTCTCTACTCTTCGACCTTTATAACTTATCCAGAACAGGACCGCAAGACTTGTCCTTGGTGTCACGTCCAGGGATCGTATCTCTCCAGCTCTGAATTCTCTTCACTGGCTCCCTGTGGCTTCAAGGATCAAGTTCAAGTCCCTTTGCATCACCCACAAGGTGTTCTGGGGCATGGGACTGCACTAACTCTAACTTTCATTTCCAAAACATCTTCTTTACCGAGCTCTTTGCTCATCCACCTCCAACCAGAGGCGTTGCTAGGGGGGGGCTGAGGGGGCTATAGCCCCGGGTCTTTTGGTTGTAGCCCCGGATAGAAGCTCAGGGGTTACAACCAAAAAGGCTAGCTAGCCCCCAGTCCCGACAGTCCCAAAATTCGCATAGCCCCTGATCTTTTCCAGACCTAGCAACACCCCTGCCTCCAACTCTCTTTGGGTCAGATGCTTCTCCAAGCAGAGAGTGGGGGAAAGATCTCTTTCCTAGAGTGGGGCCTCCCTCTGGAACAGCCTCCCTGCCTCTCTCAAACTTGGGCAGATCCACCTCTGGTTCTGGAAGCAACTCAAGACATACTTTTCGCTTCTGTTTTCTCTCTTCCTCTCTCCTGCTGATGTCCCTGACTGCTCCACGTACTGGTCACCTGGCTAGCCTCTGAACTTGGGCCATGGCTCCTGCATGTCCAGATGCCCTTGCATTGCATATGGGCTGCCCTAGCACTTAAGGGTCTGTATCTGCAACCCTACAGTCCCTTTTCTCTGCACTTTTTGAGCCACCCTCTGGCTGCACATATTGAGTTACCTGCTCCCCCCCGCCAAATTTCCCCTCCCTCTTCCCCACACTTGCATGATCTAAATGACACAAGGCCTAGTAAGATTGTTTCTTTGTCCTCCTCCTATTTCCCCCTATTTCTCTTGTCGTGCCTTGAAAGACTTGTGTATAGGCGCTTTATAAATATAACATATCATATACAATATCATATCATCCCGCCTCCTGCCTGGCCAAGTGGAATAGTTCATACATATAGGAATGTAGAATCTCATTGGTTCTTCCGAATGTTACTGGGTTCTTAAGAACCATGAATACTTTTAC
Organism: Ambystoma mexicanum; assembly: GCF_040938575.1. Classification (NCBI taxonomy): domain Eukaryota; kingdom Metazoa; phylum Chordata; class Amphibia; order Caudata; family Ambystomatidae; genus Ambystoma; species Ambystoma mexicanum. Next base: position 1,203,814,620 of record NC_090937.1, read on the forward strand.
GAACACTGACATATTGACATTGATGGGGAAAGAAGAGCAAGTGAGGTTAAGAGCGGAACTGGAAATAGGGGACTGGTGGGTTTGCCGTACATTGAGAGAGATTATTCGACTCAAAATGGAAATGTAAATGAATAGAAGAATGAGTAGAATTGTTAAAGTATATTTCACATAATACCGCCTGATAACGAACATTGGCCTAGGCACATTTGCATCACACTAAAAATCGCATTTAAATGAACCTGAATAAGGCTGACGACGTCGCCATTTTAGAATCATCTGGCATTTTGTTGAACTCCTATTTTTGCCTCATGTTCAACTTTGTATTTTCAGCTCCAGCAGGGAAAAATGAACTTTGCACTGTGTCAACGCAGATAAACATGTTATGGCTGCTGAGAGTGATTGTTTGTCCTGAACTAAGAAACCTTGGAGCTAAACTATAGTTGAACTGAACAGTAATTTAGATGCTGTCTGTTCCAATAGCGTAATCCTCATTCAAACAGTGAACAGAATGGCGAATAGTTAAAACTGTGTACCTTTGCAGAAATCTTTGTGATCCTTCCTTGAAACTGGACTTCCTTTAAGCTTGAAAACAAATGTTACCATTGTGTTATGTGTGCAGAAAAGCCTGTCAAGTGTTTAAGGGAAACATTGTATAATGTATAGTTATTTGATTCGGTATTAGCAATGTGAACTGGAATAAACCCTAGTGAATTTTTAACTTGAAGATGGGCTAGACGATGTAACCGGGATTTTGGCTAAGTGTATATAAACCCATGACTTTGTATTGTCCAGCATCTCCCCCCTCGTGGTGTCTGCTGGTACACACTGCGATGCTTTGAGAGCCAGATAGCTATTTACCTATTAATATTTGACATGTACCTCTGAACTCGTGACTGGTGTATTTAATTCTTGGTGGTATTAAGCCACGATATTTCTTTGGTCTTTCATATGGTGCCCGAATAGGGACCCTCAAGATTGATGTCACATCGCTGAACAGGAGACGCGGCTACCGGACTGGGATCGGAGAGTGAAGGGGCCGCCTGCAAAGCGAGACGTGACTCCTCAGCAGTGCTGCATGATCCGATCCCTGGACGGTGAGCAAACGGATAAGGAAGACATCTTGACGAGGGTCCCCACATAGAGGATGTTTTTTTCCGAAATCGCCAGCCATGACGATCCTTTGAAATCCAATCAGACTCTTTTGCACTTGAAATCAGGTGAGTCATGCCCTGATTCCTATGAATCCTGATATTGGTTGCAGTTTTGCAATTGCAAGTTCAAAAGACACCAGGTAACACCAGTAATATGACATGCCTGTGAAATTGTCATCCTGTTTCAAGGTATTATTCCACAGAGATAGAGAATCTTTGGGACGAGGCCAACCGATGCTACTCGTTGGGTCGCCGGTTTGTTTAATGTGCTGTAAGTACAGCCTAGGAGTTATTGTATTTAATGAAATTTGGCATAGACAGACTAGACATGTTTCCGAAATTCAGTGGCCAGTTTTTGGCAGGTTCGAAATTGCCCACCTAGAGTATTTAGAATCTATATTGTTGAAGAAAAAGACTAGGCCTGCAGCATTTGATGCAATTAAAGATTGGAGAAAGGAAGCTATGCAGCAACTTAAAAGTAAAGAAAAACATGCACGTAGACACATGACAAATGCTGAAAAAGCACTATTGAATGGTCAGCAGAAACTGTCAGAATCTATTAGAAGTATGGCTAGGGCTTTTTCACTTGATGTGCAAAAGATATATCCGTCTCAGGATTTTCATACCTCAGATGAGTTGATTAATAAATTGTTAAATGAACGTAGAAATGTTTCCACTGCAGCTCCTCCTTATGTGCCTCTTCCTATTGTTGTGCCTCTTCCTAAATATCTTCCTTCTCGAGCTCTTCGCTCATACGTCTCCAACTCCCTCAGGGTCAGCCGTTTCGCCAAGCAACGAGCTGGGGGTAGGGGGTAGATCTCTCTCCGCGGCAGGGGCCTCCCTCTGGAACAACCTTCCTGCCTCCCTGAAACTTGAGGAGAACCATACCCGGTTCCGGAAGCACCTCAAAACCTTCCTCTTTGCTTCTGCTTTCTCTCGCCCTCTCCCCTGCTAAATTCTTCACTGAAACTGCACTGAATCTGCAACTGGGCCACTCTCACCGACCTCGGTCCTTGGCCCAGCCACTCTCCACTTGCACTGCCTCCCTGGCATCCCCTGCACTGCGGGACTGTCTCTGTATCCTTACAGCCCCCCCTTCCCAGCACTTGTCTGCACTTACCTTGCACTTGCAACCAGCTGACCCTATTATTTATTTTTATTCTTCTTACCCTTTACTGCACTTCCCCCCTCCCCTTCCCCTTGCACTTTTCCCCTTCCCCCTGCACCTGCACTTGCGCGATCTGAATTACACCTGGCCTAGTAGGATCGTTGTCTGTCTTCCCCTTGTTCCCCCTCCCTGCCTCGTCGCACCTTGAAACACTTGTGTATAGGCACGTTACAAATGCCATATCATATCATATCCTCCCGTTGTAGTTTCTCCTCTTCCTGTTGTTGTTCTTCCTGTTGTTGTTCCTCCTCCTGCACCTCCAACCTTACCGACAGTTGCTGTCCCCATAATTCCATCTGCACCTCCAGCGGTATTGCCTTTGTTACCTATTGACTCCTTACCAAGTGGTTCTGTTCCACCTGTTGTAGTTGAAGGGGTGAGAGTTGATTTAAGAATAGTGACTTGTGGTACAGTATTTAAAGCTAGAAAGAATTGCATATGTGGGCTAAAAGTATTCCTGAACAGACTATTTTGATAGAACAGATGAGAATGCATTTAGCTGATAAATGGAGTGATTTGCGAAAATTAATGTCCCACAGGGGTTGAGGGATGTGAATGGCGTTGCCCGCTCAAGGGACACTGCAGAGAAAATACATGAGCATGTTGAGAAGTTATTTGGGTTTAAAAGGGAGCGAGATCGGTTATAGAAAGATGAAATGGATGGTAATGGACGGGAAGCCTCATATGTACAGAAGCAATTTCTTCCTCCATTGAAACCAATGAGTGAAGAAATGCGCATTTGCACTAGAGACGCTCTTAGATGGATTTCGGATGTTTCAATTTCTCCCATTTAAGTGCATGACACATTTTGTCAGTATGCTCCGGCAATGCAAAGGAAAGTGTTACAGGCGATGGTAGAGTATCTACAAGATGAGTTTATGAAGAGAACAGTTTGTTGTCCCGCATATTTGATGGTCATTTATAAGAAAACATTTTCACCCGATACTGCTTTAACTACTTTGTCACTTGACTTAGCTGTGTTGCTTAATAAGCGTTCAGATTTGCCTACTTTACAATTGCCGATGAGGGAGGTTCCCCCGACATTTGTCCCGGAAGTAGAAATTCCAGCTGATACCGCAGCAGCAACACATGCCACTACTATTGAAGCACATTATGTCTCACAGTTTGTTCATGTCCCATTTTCTAGACAGGAAGTGAATACCATTAGACAAACAATTCCAGATTTTAGTAAGAATTGAACAGGATTTTATAAAAAAATTGAATCTCTCTTGCATTCATAAGTTTTCAGGCTGGGTGATAAAGATTTATTGTTTCCCATGATCCTACCTGCTGATTTAAGGAAGCAGATTAGAACTGTAGACGATCAGGCATGGATGGGTGATATATGAGATAACTTACTATGAATAGATGGGGAAAGGAATGCTGGTGAGAAACCGCCACAAGTGATACTAATGCTGCCAGATAGAATAGTAGTTAAATTAAAAACTCTGGTTCCTGAGAAAAGAATCAAATGGGATAAACTTACTGCTTGCATACAATTGAAGTGAGAGGGTCCAACAGAGTATTTGAATAGGTTCGAGCAAGTATTTTCAGATGTTAGTGGTCAAGACTTGTGTACAGAGTCAGGAAAATGGCTGTTTGTAGACAGGCTTGTGCGTGGATTGTTGCCTGAACTCCAATCACAGATTATGACTTCTGAGAGTGCTTGGCAAGCGAAATCACAATGTGACCCAGTACTATGAAAATAGGGTTAATACAGAGAAGGAGAATGTGGAAAAGAAGAAGGGAGACTTGAAAACTAGAGTATTATCACAGCGGATAGCTAGAGGTGCCATAGGTGGGAATACACAATTTAGAGGCCAATATACACCACAGGGTGATGCGCAAATGGGTCCTGTACACATGAACCAGTGTGCATATTGTAGACAGGAAGGCCATTGGTGAGCACAATGCCCAATCCTTCAGCAGAGATTGAATAGCACATATGGTACCACGGGTAGACGATCCAGAGGCCGTCCAGGGATGGTGGTCCTGGTAGAAGTCAGTTTGCTCAGAATCACAGACACCTTCACAATATATTCAGCAACAAAGTGTTAATAGGGGGAACATTTTCGATAATCCTTCGACTGTCTATTTTTCTGAGGATCTTGCATTTGATGATATATTGTTCCGTTAGGACAGCCCGAAACATGGTCTGGAACTAGTACCTATTCCCGTCGAACAGAAAGGGCCTTTTGGTGAAATGAAGGTGGGGAATAGAGAGCATCTATTTTTAATAGATACAGAAGTAGTCTATCAATCATTCACGGGTTCCAGATATTCCACTGTCAGGGCATAACAACATTTCTGTAGGGTTCTCTGGTACACCAGTGGTTAGTCCAGTCTCTCAGCTGGTACCGATTTCACTGGGACCATTTACTGATTCATGTCCATTTCTTCTGATGACAAATTGTGGCAAAAAATTTGTTGGGATTGAATTTACTAAAGAAATTGAATGCTGTGATTTACTGTTCTCCAGATGGAGTGTACTTAACGAGTTAGCCTCAACAAACTTCCATTCCACAATTTTTGTCTAGGCCGTTACCGACTAAATTGGATAAGGTTCTGATGTGTTTGTGGGCAGTTAATGATAATGGCGTTGACATTTTACAAATTGAACCAGTTAAAATTGCGTTGAAACCAGGTGTTAAATTGCTGTGTATTCCCGCAATATAAGATTAAATACTGATTTTGCACACATTGGTCGGATTGAGGAAATTGCAGGGAGCGTGCGTAATAGTCTGATCCTACCCGTTCATAAGAAAGGGGATAATGTGATTCTGTTTCAGTTTATTATTGATTTACGCACTATTAATAAGGTTGTTGCTCCACAGTTTCCGATTGTACCTGATGTTACTACAATATTGACCATGATTCCAGCCTCAGCTACACATTTTAGTGTTGTGGATTTGAAAAACGCTTTTTTCAGTATCCCTGTACATATTTGAAAGTAGACATTTTTTCGCGTTCACCCTAGGGGGATGCTCGTTTACATTTACTCGTGTGCCACAAGGGTATACTGAGAGTCCAAGTATCTATAGTAGAGCATTTAAAGAACAGTTTGATACACTTGAGTTACCTTCTACTTGCACATTGTTGCAATATGTCAATGATCTACTTCTAGCTGGTGATTCTGAAGTTGCTTGCAGGGAGGGCACCATGTTGCTGCTCATTCATTTAGCGGAACATGGACATAAGGCTTCATTAAAAAAGGTTTCAGTATTGTCAACTGTAGGTCGCCCATTTAGGCTATCTCCTGTGGAAGGAAGGAAGAAGACTGACACCTGAACGGTTACCATGCATCTCTAGTATGTCTGTCCCAAAAACACAAAAAGAGGTCAGAGCTTTAAAATGCATGGCTTCATACTGTAGACAGTGGATCGCGATTGTTTCATTAATAATAAAACCTTTGTTGGCACTGAAAAAGAAGGGCATTTTGTTGCCTTTACCGTGGAACATGGATTGCCAGAATGCTTTTGATCTGCTCACGGCTGCATTGTGTTCAGCACCAGTTTTGGGCTCACCAAATTACAAAAAGATCTTTGTGTTATATGTGCATGAATGTGAAAGATTTGCTTTGGCTGTTTAAACACAGAAACATGGGGGCAAGAATAGACTGTGTGTTTATTTTTCCTCCACGTAAGACCCTGTTGCATGCACTTTGGCGAGATGTTTGAGAGCTGTAGCTGCTGCTGCTACATCCGTAAAACTAAGTGAGGGTTTGGTTTTAGGTCATTCATTAACCGTGATGGTACCCCACTCCGTAGACGTTCTATCAAACAGAATGGAGACGCAACATCTCACATTGGCTCGGCTAACAAGGTATGAGCTGATTCTATTTGCTCCGCATATCCAAATTAAGAGATGTTGCTCATTAAATCCGGCTGAACTATTGCCTCTTCCGCAAGAAACAGACTGTAGTGACAAGATGTCACATGATTGCCTCTATACAACAGAACAGGAAACTAAGGGCAGAATTGATTTAAGTGATAAACCCTTAAAGAGTCCACAAGGGAAGTTGTTTTGTGATGGCTCCTGCTTTAAACTCCTGGATGGTACATCCACTGCTGCTTACGCGATCACCACATTAAGCCCTATTGTGGACACCAAACAAATTCTGCATAATTCTGCACAGGCCGCAGAGATTATTGCGTTAACCAAAGCCTGTGAACTTTCTGAATGGCTTAGTGTGAACATATACACAGACCGCCAATATGCCTTTGGCGTAGTTCACAACTTTGGTCGACTATGGGCTGAGAGAGGTTTCTTGACCTCGCATGGAACAAAGATTCAGCATGGCACTTTAATATTTTGATTACTTTCAGCACTTGTGCTTCCCACACAGTTAGCAATAATGAAGTGCGCCGCTCACCAGAAGGTGACGGATGATGTAGGAAAAGGAAACGCTCTTGCTGACAGTATAGCTAAACAGACTGCCACAGATTTGCATTCAAAGATGTATGTGTTAGAACCAACAAAAGGGGTCACTGACACTTGTATGATAGATGAAGAAGTTGGTTGTAGAAAAGAAATTCAGGCTGATGCTACTCCAGAAGAAATCAAAACGTGGTTTGAGGGTCCAGCAGATCTAGATGATGAGGGTTGTTGGGTGGATAATGAGAAACGAAGATGGATGCTACCCAATGACTATGTTACTGCTATGGTGACAATGGCTCATGGTCCAAAAAGATTTGTAAACTGTTAGATCCTGTCTAGTACAATACTAATATTCAGAAAACTGCTGAGCGTTTTGTTCAAAATTGCATGATATGCTTGCAACATAATACTGGAAAAGGAACACCAACACTAAAGGGTAGTTTTGGTGCCCCTTCCATGTCCTTTGAGGTTATACATTTTGTTTTTGAGTTGTCAGAACTATAAATATGTTTTAGTTGTCATCTGTGCCTTCAGTAGAGAGGTTGAGGATTTTCCTTTAAAAGATTCTACAGCAATGTCAATGCAAAAACCATGCTGAAGGAATATTTTCCTAGGTTTGGTTTGCTGAGAGTCATTTGGTTGCATAATGGTCCACATTTTATCGCTGCTGTCATCCTGCAAGTATGCACAGGATTACAGATTGATAAACGGTTCCATACGGCCAGACACACTCCGAGTGCCGCTCTTGTGGAATGCCATAACGGAATCTTAAAGAACAAAATAGCGAAAGTGTGCGCACATAGGCATTTGAAATGGCCTGATGCTTTCCCAATAGCCTTATTATCAATGCGGACAACCACACAATCAAAGACAGGGCTCTCCCCCTGTGAGATTGTAATGGGGAGACCAGCCAATATATGGAACATTCCAAAACCTAAGTTGTTGAAAAATGTTGAACATTCTCTTCTGTCTGACAACTGTGATGAGTAAACTCAAAACTTGTATTTTATTCATCAACAGGTGCGAGCAGCCCTCCCTGTAAAGTACGAGAGCCCTTGTCATCAACTCCGACCTGGCCAGTGGGTCCTACTCAAGAACTTTGAGAGGGGCTCCTGTCTTGCAATGTGTTGGAGAGGACTGCATCAAATCCTTTTGGCCATGCAGACTGCTGTATGAGTGTCCGGCAAGAAGCATTGGATCCACACGACACTTGTGAAGAGGATTCCTTTTCCTCTGACCAACGACAAAGGGGAGGAGAAGGGAATTGGTGATCTTGATGCTCACAATGAGCCTGCTCTGATCGACACCTTCCTGAGCCTGTGGAACCTGGGGAAACTGCTGTTTTTTCTACAGAAATCCTTCCTGAGCACGTGGGGCCTGGGGAGATTGTTGCTTCTTCTTCAAATTCTTCTTCACCGTTGATCGATCTTGCTTCTGCTTCTTCATTGTCTTTTCGGACGCACTCGATCCAACATGGCCGACATAGATATCATTTTTCAAATTTACATTCCAAATTACGTTTTTAGATTGGCCACACCATGGCCACCAAGACTGATATTAGTGTATTTTTCCAGTCCGAACCCTAATGGTGGAGTTATCTGTCTTTTTCGGACGCACTCGATCCAACATGGCCGACGTAGATATCATTTTTCAAATTTACATTCTAAATTACGTTTTTAGATTGGCCATACCATGGCCAAGACTGATAATAGTGTATTTTTCCAGTCCGAGCCCTAATGGTTGAGTTATCTGTCATTTTCGGACGCACTCGATCCCAAATGGCCGCCGTATAAATAGAAAAGGCTCCTAGCAACAGCGTTACTAACGTTATGCCGCCAGGCCCCTTTCGAGCCCCGGAGTGAGTCAGCACATTCCTACAGCGCTCTCCACTGGCCCGCTATTCGTGATTCATGCACAAAGGTAAGATCTTTGTAGACACACCACCGTTAGGTCAGGCATTTTGTTCCCTGAGTGGAACCCCCACTAATATGCCCCTTATTCATTTATGTGTTCAGGTTTCCGCGCGAGGACCGCATATTTAAAATCAGAGTCCATCCCACTCCAAGATCCTCACAAGTGAGGTAAGATTGGTTGACCTATAACTTATTTGTTATTTAAGTATCTGTAAGACACCAGATCACTATTGAGTGCCCTTCTTTGCTTTTTAATAGGATTACACTAAGGTCCTTCCCACGCCTGGCGTAATACTAGAAATTCGTGCCAGTGGAAATAATTATCCACAGGTAAGCTGTGGCCTCACAGTATTGGATTTATTCCTTTGTTTAAATGATACACGCTCGAACACACTCCCCTGACGAGTTTTTCCCTTTCCCCTGCAGCACCTATTCCACCCCGTGCAGCACTTCGTCCTGATGAAGGCCGTACATATGCTGGGACATAATTGGTCCACCTAAACGGCCGAAACACCTTGGTGTAGACGCACCCCGAACAACAGTGCATTGTCACTGTCCACTACCAATTGTCAATTCACGAACCCCTTTTTTTGTCTGTTGTTGCTTACTTTGTCTAATTGTGTTGTTTTATACTGAAGTATATGAATCACCATAACAAACTATGTATTTTGATTGAGTTTGCGTTACTTACACGACTGTTGTGTCAAACTATGTGACCCCATGTGTTTGTAAATATATCCTATAAGCCTGTACGGTTGGTTTCATTAAACCGTGTGATGTTATGTTGTTTGGAGAACTGTTCACTCTATGTTGATTTTTACAACTGCATAGATAAACAAACTATTATTTTCTCCAAACAACAAAAAAAAGTGAGTTTCTTTCTTTATCTCCTTTAATGCAGAGGGTAATAAGGGGTAAAACAGTGTGTTTTCATTAGAGCACTCTTCTTTGTACCTATTCAATTGTAATTTTTGTCTTAAAGTAACCCTCCTGGGTAGAATAGGTCTATAACCAGGAGCCCATTTTTTGAATCTATTTAGCACAGCCCGTGGCTGAGGGCAATTCACTGACTCATTGCAGAGTCACAATCAAGACAAAACCATTGTTCTGAACAATTCCTCTCTATGGATAAAGTCAATGTAGTCTCGTACACCGATGACTACTTCAAACAGTTACTGGGACCCGCATCCACGCTTCATAACGAGGAGGTTGAGATTACTAGGGGTCTGACAGAAGACCAGCTTGAGATATTGAATCAAAAGAAAAAAAGAATAATACGTACAGAATTACATGGAAAGTTTATGCTCGAGTACTTAAGAGCAGGTATAATACCCGAAGGACTACAAGTACGTAATATACCCAGGGTTTTTACAGACAACCCAAAGTTTACTAAAGATTTTAGTGGAGTAGGAAATAAATGTAGCCGCGACTGGCTGATTCTGGTCATTGATACCGCAAAAGAAGAATGCGATAAGCAAGGCCCAGAATTGTTAATTTTGGAAAAAAAGTTCATTGATGATAAATCAATTCAGGACGCAAAGGACAAGCTTGAAAAGCTTGAGATTGAGATCGCCAAATTCAAAAACTTGACTTTGGACAGAAAGGTAAACAAGTTCAAAAAAGATCTGGCAACCTACGCAGAGGAGAGGACCTATCCTTATTTAAAACCAACTTACTACACAGACCTACAAGCGAATCAAGGCTATAAACGCAGAAATAGGTCAGTGAATTTTGCAGGTACCTCATCGAGTGGAAGTGGAAGCTCCTCGAGTTTACCAGGCTCCTCAGGGCAACAACTACCGCAACCTTTTTTTCCCTGGGGGGGCCAGAGAGGAAGACCCAGGAGACACCCAGCACCATCTGGACAGCGAATGCGAATGCGACAATGGTACCAGAACCAAGGATCGAACATGGCATACCAGTCTTCGTCCTATCACCCAAGTCCATGACCGCTCCTGAATTGACTCTGCTTGGAAAAGGTCTATCTTTTGTCCCCTCACAAAGAGCACGTCCTTTTGAACTGGAGCTGGAATTACGGAGATTTTTCAGGAACATACGCTTAAAACAATTCTTCGAAGTATATCTACCTTCGACCAGGGATTCACAGCCTGAACAGTCCGGAAAAACAGCAGAGAACGCCACTGGCCTAAGAGAAAAATCAGATTTTGTCCCCCCCCTGGGATGTACCCCTGGAGAAATAATAACTTTTGAGAAAGTGGTCACTAAAACTATAATGGCTGGTTTCAGAAAGGACAACTACTACAAAGACAATCTCAATAAAGAAGAAAGAATAGCCATGAGGAATTTGGAAACCGATAAGTCCATTACAATAAAACCAGCAGATAAGGGAGGAGGGATAGTCGTCTGGGATACCGCTGACTATAACATCGAATGCCTACGCCTCCTTGACGATCGAGCTGCTTATCAACCTCTGGATCATAATCCCACAAAAGATCTTCAGGAAGAAATTGCCAGCCTGACACAGCATGCTCTAATGCAGGGTTGGATATGCGAAGAAGAAAAAAGGTTCTTAAATAAAACAAACCCACGCGTTCCGGCATTTTACATTCTGCCCAAAATGCATAAGAATGTTAAAAAAAACCCTGGCAGACCAATAGTGTCTGCCTGTGAATCACTTCTGGAACCACTATCTGTTTACACAGACCATTTTCTAAAACCCTTCGTTCTGAAGATGCCCTCCTATTTAAAGGATACAACGAGCACTATCAATCTGCTAAACAATCTCACATTGAGCACCGACAGACTACTCGCCACAATGGACGTAGAGGCTTTATACACATCGATCCCCCAACTTGATGGTCTAGAAGCCATACGAGAATGCCTGAACACTAGAAATGATACTGAGTCCGCCCCGACGAATTTCATTTTGGAGTGTGCCAGACTTGCGATGTCGGAGAATTTCTTCCTTTTCCAAAACCAGATCTACAAACAGATTAAGGGTGTCAGTATGGGAGCCACTTTTGCCCCTGACATTGCTAATTTATATATGTCACACTACGAAAGCAAAAATGTATTCTGTGAAGAGAACCCTTTCCTAGGAAACATCTCCTTATGGAAACGATTCATCGATGATATTATCATCATATGGAAAGGGACCCCTCTGGAATTACAGAACTTTCATCTCTGGATAAACTCAAGAAATCCCAACATAAAGTTCACAATACAATGGGATCACCACCAAATCGACTTTTTAGACCTACATATCTACAAAACAGGCGACCGGCTCAAGACAGAACTTTTTCGGAAACCCACTGATCGTAACAGTCTTCTCCATTTTCAAAGCTACCATCCTATGGGCTTAAAATATAACCTACCTTACGGGCAGTTTTTAAGAATACGGAGGAACTGCACAGACATGGAAAAATTTCAACTGCATGCAGAGGATTTAGGAAAAAGACTAATCAACAGGGGTTACCCACGAAAGGCCATCAGTCAGGCCCGAAAAAGAGCCAAAAAAACACCAATAGATATCTGTCTGGAAAATAAACCCAAGATAGAGTTGAACAGGATGGTATGTGTCACAACCTTTGGACCACTAAGTCCATTGATTCAGAAAACCATAAAAAAGAATTGGCATTTGATCAAACATCCGGGGACACTGGACAAGGTCCCATGTTTTGCATTCAAAAAGAACAGAAACTTAAGAGACGCATTGGTTCACACGTTCATAGAACCACCACGAGCAATACAAGCCACATTATGGGATATGCCTCCCTTAGTGGGCCACCACAAGTGTGGCCACTGTGTAGCATGCCCTTTAACTCTACAGAAAAAACTTTTGAACATCACGGAGTAAAATGGACCATGAATGATTTCACTAACTGCAACACGAAGGGAGTGATCTACGTGATACAATGCCCTTGCAACCTGATATACGTAGGCAAAACCATACGGGCCATCAAGATGCGAATATCGGAACATCGGTCCTGTATCAGGAACAAAGTTGCCGACAAGCCACTAGTAGAACATTTTACCAACAAAAACCACAAAGATACAGATCTACGATGGTTCATTCTACAAAAAGTAACACCTGCAAAGCGGGGGGGAGACTTAAATAAAACACTGACGCAATTAGAACAGCGTTGGGTCCACAAACTAAACACTGTGCACGCAGGTTTGAATATTGCGGTAGAATGGAAATCTTTTCTGTAGATCCCAAACATTGGCAGCGTCATCATGTATATGCACCTGTAAAATGCCTATGACCTGCGGTCAAGAAATGTAATATGAAATCTCTACCAAAGGGCTATGAATGAATTAAGATGCCTATCAGTGTCTATCAGCTGTAAAGATTTCCAACAATGTCGAATGGCATGCATAACACTGAATTGACTGGGCCACTCGAACCTGTGTACAAATTGTCCCTTGTCGAACATGTGTACAAATTGTGCTATGTTACTATGTGGATTTGTTTTCCATTACTAAAAGCATGTCAACATCACGTCATGTCACTACCCTGCCAGTCATTTCAAGCACAAGGAGCGCTTTCAGTGTTCTAATTTATTTTAATTTCCCTTTAGTTTCACTAATACGCCCTGTTCTTCAACAAGGCTTCTGAGGTTACCATGGAAACCATTTTTCAAGTTTACACTTCTAAATTACTTTTTTAGACAGGCCACACCATGGCTGAGACTGATAAATGTTTATTCTTTCAATCTGAGCATTAATGGTGGAGTTATTTGTCTTTTTCAGACGCACTCGATCCAACATGGCCGACATAGATATCATTTTTCAAATTTACATTCCAAATTACGTTTTTAGATTGGCCACACCATGGCCAAGAACTGATATTAGTGTATTTTTCCAGTCCGAACCCTAATGGTGGAGTTATCTGTCTTTTTCGGACGCACTCGATCCAACATGGCCGACGTAGATATCATTTTTCAAATTTACATTCTAAATTACGTTTTTAGATTGGCCATACCATGTCCAAGACTGATAATAGTGTATTTTTCCAGTCCGAGCCCTAATGGTTGAGTTATCTGTCATTTTCGTACGCACTCGATCCAAAATGGCCGCCGTATAAATAGAAAAGGCTCCTAGCAACAGCGTTACTAACGCTATGCCGCCAGGCCCCTTTCGAGCCCCGGAGTGAGTCAGCACATTCCTACAGCGCTCTCCACTGGCCCGCTATTCGTGATTCATGCACAAAGGTAAGATCTTTGTAGACACACCACCATTAGGTCAGGCATTTTGTTCCCTGAGTGGAACCCCCACTAATATGCCCCTTATTCATTTATGTGTTCAGGTTTCCGCGCGAGGACCGCATATTTAAAATCAGAGTCCATCCCACTCCAAGATCCTCACAAGTGAGGTAAGATTGGTTGACCTATAACTCATTTGTTATTTAAGTATCTGTAAGACACCAGATCATTATTGAGTGCCCTTCTTTGCTTTTTAATAGGATTACACTAAGATCCTTCCCACGCCTGGCGTAATACTAGAAATTCGTGCCAGTAGAAATAATTATCCACAGGTAAGCTGTGGCCTCACAGTATTGGATTTATTCCTTTGTTTAAATGATACACGCTCGAACACACTCCCCTGACGAGTTTTTCCCTTTCCCCTGCAGCACCTATTCCACCCCGTGCAGCACTTCGTCCTGATGAAGGCCGTACATATGCTGGGACATAATTGGTCCACCTAAACGGCCGAAACACCTTGGTGTAGACGCACCCCGAACAACAGTGCATTGTCACTGTCCACTACCAATTGTCAATTCACAAACCCCTTTTTTTGTCTGTTGTTGGTTACTTTGTCTAATTGTGTTGTTTTATACTGAAGTATATGAATCACCATAACAAACTATGTATTTTGATTGAGTTTGCGTTACTTACACGACTGTTGTGTCAAACTATGTGACCCCATGTGTTTGTAAATATATCCTATAAGCCTGTACGGTTGGTTTCATTAAACCGTGTGATGTTATGTTGTTTGGAGAACTGTTCACTCTATGTTGATTTTTACAACTGCATAGATGAACAAACTATTATTTTCTCCAAACAACAAAAAAAAGTGAGTTTCTTTCTTTTTCTCCTTTAATGCAGAGGGTAATAAGGGGTGAAACAGTGTGTTTTCATTAGAGCACTCTTCTTTGTACCTATTCAATTGTAATTTTTGTCTTAAAGTAACCCTCCTGGGTAGAATAGGTCCATAACCAGGAGCCCATTTTTTGAATCTATTGAGGAAACAACGACACTTTGTTCACTGACCATACTGTACCTGGAGTTTCAAGGTACGATCTGCGACCAGGGAATCGGATTTGGATTTAGAAATGCTGACATTTACGTTAATGTACGTTAATGTAAATAGGTTAGGAAAGTGCATCCTAGCCTGTATCAACAAGAAACCCACAAGAAACCACTGTTGAGCCAGTCCCAAGTCATTCCGCTGCTCCATCATATATGAATCAACATAGGCCACGTGGTCAGGTGCCACCCACGGATGAACTAAAAACACCTAACAGTGAGGCTTCTAAAAGCCTAACAGTGAGGCTTCTTAACGGACGCTGAGAAACTATGCCTATTTTACCGGGCACTCATACAAAAAAGGATGCTGGTCACTTGTTTGATGATGAATCTGCCCATCAAGGGTCATGGTCCCCGAAGACCAAATGGTTACTGGCTACAATAGCAGTATTTATTATGATCGTATTGACAATTGGTATCTAGAAAACACAAATATGCTTGATGTTTTGTTGTCAACTGAAAGTATCTCCACTGTGTCTCCACCTTACGTGCATTTGCACACTCTTCCTCGTCGAGACCTCCAACATAAAGAGGGTTATCATAATGACACTCATTTGATAATTATGAATGCAACCCATGCCATTATAAATAGGACAAACTTCTGGATCTGTTCGCATTTGCCACACCATGGCGAAAAGGGACTAGGCTGGTATATACATCATATCCCTTTAAATACTGCTTTCTATGCTTCACTTATGGTATTATTCTTTGGCCGATGGAACAATAGTGTCACTGGGAATTTTGAAGGGACTAATCTTTACCAATTTGAAAAGCGAGTTTTAACACCTTTAGGATGTTCTTTGTTTTCAAATAGAAGCAAGCTGAATGTTGCTTCTATTCGACCTTCTGACAGACTCTCTAGAACTTTTCAAGCATTGATTACCTTCAAAATGGCTCCCATAGGTAATAGGGATGCCATGCCTCCTTCCTATACCATCAATCATAGTCCAAACTCTGTTCCATTCTGCATACAAAGGGAAGGTTCTCAACCAAAAGGTACATTTGAGGTATGTGAGGATAGACCATTGTATGCGGGAGATGCTGTTTACTTTGTTTTACGGCAATGAGGCCTATCTGTGGTTACCAAGGGACTGGCACAGTACTTGTTATTTTGGTATATTGTTACCAAGCGTATAAGTTGCCACCACCGCCAAAATCTCTAAAACTTGTCCCAGGCAGGAAGGGGATGGTGATACTCCTTCACAAGTCTTGGGTGATGTTGTCAAATCCTTCGTGCCATTCTGGGGACAGATAATGAACTCTGAATATATTAGGAGATTGGCAAGAGTACTGGAGAAAATCATCAATAGGACCACTGGCATTTTGTATAACATGACGGTAGAACAGAAGGCAATTAGATTAGTGGCTTTCCAAAATAGTTGTTTTTAGACATCATTCTAGCTGAGCGTGGTGGGTATGCAAAATGGTGGGATTTGCATGTTGCATTTTTGTACGTGATTCCTCCCCCACCATATTTAAGGCGATTAAGAATTTACATGTCTTAAGTACTGAAGTACATGTTCCAGAGGGAAATGGGGATATTAGTACATTGTTCTGGGACTTCTTGCGATCTTGGGGCTGGACAATCTTTTCAGTCTTAATGGTAATTCTTGGTATTATACTCTTCTGCTGTTGTTGTATAAAATGTCTGCCTGTCATTTGTTCTATGATAGGAGGAAGTTGTGCACAGGCAATCGATACACTAGAACCTAAGACACATATGCCCGGGACAATTGCTAAAGCCTTAGTAATGCAGAATATTACCATCAAGGTGTTAATGGCTATAAATGTCTCAAAAATAGTGATTTGGGATGTTCAGATGATGATACACGGTCTTTGAATAGTACAAATGTTTGAGTAATGTTCTTGGCTTAGGCCAAAGGGAGGGTTTGTTAAAGTATATTTCACATAATGCCAACTGATAACGAACATTGGCCTAAGCACATATGCATTGCACTGAAAATCGCATTTAAATGAACCTGAATAAGGTCGACTATGCCGCCATTTTAGAATCATCCGCCATTTTGTTTAACTCCTGTTTTTGCCTCATGTTAAACTTTGTATTTTCAGCTGCAGCAGGGAAAAATGAACTTTGCATTGTGTCAACGCAGAAAAACATGTTGTGGCTGCTGAGAGTGGATTGTTTGTCCTGAACTAAGAAACCTTGGAGCTAAACTAGAGTTGAACTGAACAGTAATCCAGCTGTTGTCTGTACCAATAGCGCCATCCTCGTGCAAACAGTGAACAGATTGGTGAATAGCTAAAACCATGTACCTTTGCAGAAATCTTTGTGATCCTTCCTTGAAATTGGACTTACTTTAAGCTTGAAAACAAATGTTACCATTGTGTTATGTGTGCAGAAAAGCATGTCAAGTGTTAAGGAAAACATAGTACAATGTATAGTTATTTGATTCTGTATTAGCAATGCGAACTGGGTATGACACTAGTGAATTGTTAACTTGAAGATGAGCTGGATGATGTAACCGGGATTGTGGCCAATTGCATATAAACCCATGACTTTGTAATGTCCAGCACTCTCCCCTCTCACGGTGTCTGCAGGTACACACTGTGAGGCGCTGAGAGCCAGATAGCTATCTGCCTATTAAAATTGTACATGTACCTCTGAACATGTGACTGGCGTGTTTCATTTTTGGTGGTACTAAGCCTTGATATTTCTTTCAGAATTAAGGTGAAGATTGAAGTCACCAAGTAAAAAGAAAGCCTCATTAAGGGGGAAGATGAAGGAGAGAAGAGAGCCAAGCAAGATCTTCAAAAAAAGATCAAAGGTGCTTGGGGTCTATAGATGATGGGAAAAACAATGACAAAAGGCTGAGAAAAGAAAGCAAAGGGTAAATTAGACAGTGAAGAAGAAAGGGAGGTTGGAGTGAGAAGGGTAGAGAAACTAATGAGAGTGATACGTAATCTATATTTAAACCCTGCTGTCTTTACCTGGAAGTCTGAGGGAGTGAGAAGAATGAATAGAGGAGTAAGAGAGAGCAGAGAAAGGAATAGCAGTATAGGACGGAATCCAGGTCTCAATAATATATAGGAAGTTCATATTTAGTTACAAAAGGAAGGTCAGGAATGGAATTAAACTGCCACAGACTGAACGGGACAGTTGGAGGATCATCAGAAGAAAGGGAACCGTAGGAAACATTGGATAGTTTAGGAGAGCAGTAGGAAAATGCATGAGAGCAAGGGGAGATATTTACAGGGTATGTGAAATGTTCAATTAATTCCTGACACTTCTCTGTTGCCACAGTTATGTTAGATTACAGGTTCTCTCTCTATACACCAGCAGGCTTGGTACTGTGGTAGGCCCACACCATATTCTTGTAACATTGGAAAATATGAATTGAACAGGATGCAATAAAACCAGACACACTAACAGCCACCAGATGTTTGCACCTTTATTCGCTTAGGTTCACTTTCCCTGCCTTGTCAAGTCAATGCTATTGCCTCCTCACAGCCCACACAATCAAACTTATCAATGCCTGCAGATTTTTCCTTTCTGTCGACAGCTGCCTTAGCATTGCCCGAGCTGTCATTGGATGCAGACTAGACTTTAGCTATAAAAGATCTGTCCCCCAACTCTCACAGAAATGTACTAAGGCCCAGTCAACGAGACCAACGAGATCGAATGGGCCAGAGTCAGTGGTTTGAGTTTCCTGTTCACTGCAGCAAAATGGTGGACCACACTTGCACCTGCCCTGAGAGCTGAGCAATCTTATTGGTCTTTCTGCAAACGTTTGAAAACCTGGCTTTTCACCTAGGGTACCTCCTACTCATTCAACTCCCTTAACACTTTCTCTCTACATGAATACACAAACTTCTGCATTGAAACCTGTACTGTAAACAGTGTCTTGAGGCCTCCGGGTTTAGAGCGCTGTATATATGTAAAAATAACACAAGAAAGATAATAGCCATTTTTATATTCATTCATCATAGAAAAGGAATGCACATGTAGACAATCACATTTTCTCAAAAGCATGTATAATGGCGACCATATACATTTGCACTGAACATATTTGAATAGCAGGAAAACACTTTGAATTGGAAGGAAACTAATATACGGTTGTTTGCAGATCAGCAGAGCACCTCAAACATAAGTGATTCCTTTTACCCAGACACACTCAAGCTGACACTTTAGCTATAAAAACAAATGAATTATAGGTACAGCTTCAATTTTCATTTAACCCCCTTGCCTTAGCTAAGGATGATTGGGTTAGTATGGGATTAGATACTATAGACTCTCCTGCATAGCAGAACAACCCCAATAACACATTTTGATTCAGACAACTACCTTTAACCCTGGGTACCTTAGAAATAAAAGGAGTTACGCCTTTTGAGTCAGTTTGCACCTTTCCATATTACCCCTGAAAGAGAATCTCAGATAATGTTGTCCCTATTAATACTCACTCTACTTAATGTTTAACTCTAGTGAACCCAGCCCCTCTGGTCTGCCTGAAATATGGTCTCCACTAGGTAGCAGCCCCCAACTTCCAGGTGACAGGATCTGAGGGCACTGCCCTTCTCAGAACTCTCTTGTGCTGCCAGCTACCCAGAGATATCGCCTTAAATATGTCTCCCAGCAACTTTCAAGGACTTTGTGCTTGGAGCAGCACACCAGAGGAACCGGTCCAGCTTTCTCACTTGATGCAAACAGAGGTGGCAAAAGCTTTCCAGTAAGTCCCAGATCTCTTTCAAAATTCAACCTTGCTATAATTCAGAGTATGCCAAAGTTAGCCCAGTTTTCAAGTTTCAGCCAGCCCAAGACAATCCACAGAATCTGTAAAGGCCCAAAAAACAGAATCCCCAAAGACCAGAAAATCAAAGACCAGAAGTCCAAAAAACTCCTCCTGCCTCTCCGATTCATGTATATTCCTTCTACAGAAACTAGCCCAGCTCGGTATATCACATATGAATTCTGAACATATTTTTCTGCCCATTTAGTGATGTCAGCTTTTACCAGCCTTCCCATTTCATGAAGTCACTTCCAACTTTATTACATGTCAGAAAATTTGAGAATCTCCCCGTACCTCATAGCACCCATTTCTCCCCCTCTTAATTGAGCTCACCCCTTGGTTTTTGGCAAGCTGCATTTCTGCCCATCGTTTCTTCCTGCACTGGGAAAAGACGTGAAACTTCCCATACTTTTTTCCTGTGCTTGCTTAGTATTAACAATGGGCATTTATTTTGAAGGCCCCGTTCCGCAACCTGATAACACGAGCTCTGAATCTCACCTGCCAATGCAGATTTCATTTTTCGATTTATTCTCTGAAACTGGCTAACCACAGCCAGGGTGTTGCTTCATGCCCCTGCCGCTGTGTCAGCACTATAATAGTCTGTGGCCTACAAATCTAGCCCCCAAAATCACCCCCTTTCTGGTCATAATGCTACATGTATTGCACTTTACACAGAATGTGCAGCAATGTTAGCTTGCTATGTTAGTATTGTTATTAAGGCCTACATCCTGTAACCTATCCCCATAACACACAGAACATGTTGCCTTGTTAGTACCTAGTCACAATCTCCCTACAGAAACCTATATGAAAAGAAAAAAGAGAAAAGAGGTATTTAAATGGCAAAGCAAGAGAAGGGATATGGAGCAGAGGGTGAGTGAAATGACTTATCCGCAAGGCCTATCATAAATGTGGGAGGCAGTGCTGAGTGATGCAACAAAAAAGGGAGTTGGAAATAGTCAAGCCAAAGGTTAGAGTTAAAGGAGTATTACTGGTCCAAAAAATATGCTTGTACTGAAGGTGCCAAGTAACCAGCTCAACATGCAGGGGCAAACAGGATGAGGAAGGACATCAAATCTTTATGAAAGATACCCATGGGTAACCACACCCAGGAGCACTGAATATAAATTGGAGGGCAGATGCAGGCATGCAACACTGTCAGATGGGTTGCACAGGCAATGCCAAGCAGGCACAGAGGATGAGATGGACATGGGGAGAGCCTAAGGGGGATGCAAGCTGCAAGATGAATTGTGGTTGTCTTGGGTGACACACCTCAAATGTTAGTGGTGGTTAATGGTACCAGTGTCCAGGTCTAATGGAGGAAGCCAAAAGTACCGGCCTCTGCAATGTCTTTTGGGTCACCAGTCATTACCGATCTGGCAAGGTAGGTGACAGGGAGCAGGTGAGAGCTCCACAGCATCAGGAGGCAGCAAGCTGCTGGATGTGTAGGGTTCCATTAATATGGGAGTTTGTAGGCATATTGCTGCAATGTGTGCAGTGTGTCTTTGTGAGTACTGTTAGGTCGTATGCCATGTAGACGTCTGTTATTTAGTGGTGATTCAAGAGGGTTTAAGGATTCATGAGGACTCCTGTCCTGGGAGTTTCAAGGCAAGACTGGAGTTGTTTAGTTCCAGTCTGTTGTTCATATGATGTGGCACATTTGCAAAGCTGTTGTCCATCAAGACAAAAGATTATTTATGTTCCCTTTCCAAGGGGCATCAGGAGAGTGAACACATTGAATCACATCCTCTGAGTTCTGTAGCTGAAAGAATTTGCATGGCCGTGTGGCATGTTGGTGACAGTAACTGATGAGGAGTTCTTGTGTATGCTCTGTCCTGGTGTGGGAATATGTTCTACTGGCCAATCTTTACAATGGAAAATATGCGGATCAATATGCGTAAGGTTCTATTTAGGATGTTAAAAGATATAAAATATATGGCCCTAGCGATAGCATTCCAATATGTCCCAATGTTTACAGTGGGTTGTCTCAATGATTGGTAACTCGTTAAGTTAAGGTTTGCCTAGGGTGTTTAGTTTTGGTAAGGTCTTTATTGGGTGTATGCCAGTGCGTCATTTGAATTGCAGGATTTCACGGCTATTTTAAAGCCGAATAGGTTTTCGTCAATGCACAGATTCCCGAGTTTGAGTAATAGAAAAAAGAAGGACATTTCTCTTTGTTATTCCCTATGCAATTTAGCAACAGTATATATGCCTGATTTACAAGTGCAAAGAGCTTTGTTTGGCTTGTATTGGATGGATGTGCTCATGTTGGAGCATTGGTCGCAGCAGTGAACATGGTGGTGGATAGTGCAAGGTTCTCTATTGTATCCTACATTTGAATGGGCACCAATGGAGTATTTTGACCAGTAGGGTAATGTGTTCCTCTCTACTCAATCTCAGAAGGAGCCTAGTCATCACATTTTGGACGGTAGTGGTCCTTTTAGTAGGTAAAACATGACGCACTGGAAAACTTGCAGTGGACAGAAACAGTGTACTATAATGGCTTTTAGCTGCAGTTCAACTGAGGGGCGCTGTCCATCTTGAGCCTGAGGTGTGTGACCATTGCCCTCACCTGTGGGCAGGTTCTGGTGTCTCTAGTGTCGGGGATCAACATTCAACATTGGTCTAGAAGCATAATATAGAAATGTGACTATTTTTGAGATAGGTGCGTCTGTTGCAGTATACATTTAATTGAACTGTGTATCTACTCACACCTAAACCCAAGGTGTCTGTGTAGAATTCTCGCACCTTCACGCTGTCATATCCAGATATTTAATTTACCGGATGTGTTTTGATCCTAAAATGCTGTTACTCTTGTTTCAACGGTGCTCCTACAAGTGTGAGAAACGAGGGAGAATTGCCTCTAACAGGATTACAGAGTCAACATTGGCTGCCATGTGAACATACTTTGAATGACAGTAAGCCTCTCGCCACTCATGGGGAAAAGATGACTATCACGAGCAGCATTCATCTCAGCTTAGTAGTCACCGAGAAACGTAGCAGGAATGCTGGACTGAGAAATTATTTATAGCGCAAATAAGCCTTTTGCCGGGAAAATGAATCCGTAAAATTAACTGGCAGTCATTTACGACATTTTTTTTTCTTCATTATGCTGGAAACATTAGTTGAGAGGCCAATCAGTTATCTGAACAACATATAATTTGTTCAAATTATTTATGGATTTCATTAATGAACATAAACAATAACGTGTGCTGGCTTGGCTTCGTACTTCTAGTATGATTGTAAAATATTAAAATCCTCAACACTTCTCTGCTTCTATTTTTTTTTCTTTCTGTGTCGATGTCAATCTGTTTGGATCCCTCCTGTCCTGCCTTCCCATGAATGCAAGCTTGCCTATCAGTCGTAAATATGTGTGCGAGTGTTTTCAGGGACATCATTTCATCAAAATGCCAGGGGTAGCGGAAGTGACATCACACGAACCTTGACCCCTGATGGCATCACAGGATATCACTAAATCACTATATCACTATATCACTGTGATGTACATTTCATACCTGAATGGATCACCATATGTATCGTTAAGATCAGTGTATATTACCAAATTACTGTGATTGCAAGCAGACGTTCATGACCAAATGATAATGATGTGTTATTATATAGTACTTACACTTAAGCGCTTTACATAGAAGACATATACACCCACTATCACCCAACCTGTGTTGGTACCCATTTATCGACCTCAGAAGGCTGAGTTGAGGCGTTTGAGAACAGACTAAACCAGTGACTGAAGAGTCCCTGAAATAAACCTTTATTGAGTCTAGCAATTATTGTAGAGAATTCCAGAAAGACACATTGTTTGCCATTCCTATTCTTTCTTATTTCGGTTCAGTGCTGAAAGTCTTAGACTTGTGGCCCTCATTTTCTTATTTTTCTTCTTTTTTAAGGGGCCTGAACAAGAAAGCCAGCCACTCCAGAATTAAAGAGTGACATTGTGCTGGCCACAGCCAAGGAACTTGCATTGAAAAAAAAAAAAAGATTTTTTTTTAGAGGTTGCATGGGAAACCACAGAGGTCGCAAGGGAGACCTCAGGGGTCGCACTTGCGACCTCTGGCGACCCCCAAATGACGTCCCTGTGTGTTACTCCGTTAACTGTGTGTCTGTCTTTTTGTCTGTCTACCTCTCTACCTGACTGTAATTGACCTTCATGTGACTAGGGAAGAGGCTCAATGTCAAGGCATGTTCTTATTTATTTAATAATCAAACGAAATCATAATGGTAAAGAACTTGATATAGTCAACACAAGGTTATCCCTCAATTCGGGCACTGCGAAGGAATACGAGAGAGCTCTCGGTTACAGAAACACGTATTTATAATAAAACACACAACGATATTTGAAGGCAAAAATACCAATGTCCTGACTGTCGCTTAAAATGTAGTCTCCAATATGAAATAATTCAAGACTCGCACAAATGTATGATGAGTACATAAGACTTTGTATTGATAATTGGTCGCTGGATAATTAATATATTGATAGTCCATGTTTGTTGACTGACATCTAGTTGACAAACAATTACAGTATTGCCTTTATAAATACTGTTCTGAACATTTGGAGGAGTGATATTATGCAAGCCACGCAGATCTTTACATTATCTGTGCATTTAGAAATAATATTCAAATGACATACATTAAAAAATATTTTCAAATGTAGGCCTTAGTGGGGCGCCTAGAATTTCCAACGGTTCGACCATGGTGAAATTTACATTTTTTCTGAGTATCGGGAACAGTGGTTGGATTGGCTTGCACCATACTACTATATAAGGGTAGATGAGCAGAAACTCCAGAAAATCAATGGTTGGTGTTTGCAAAGGCAAGGCCTGTGTAGGTTTTTTAAGGAAGGAATTGGTAGAACATTAGAGTAGAAATAGATGGATACTAGGGCTTAGGTTGATTTAGGGAATTGGGTTAGAATTTTGTTGGGGGAGTTGATGGGGCACATGATTTGTGGGTGAGTGTAGCTGTGAATTGTGTGTGAAATGTCAGTACACCCCATACGCATTATGTGGGTGTAGAAGACAAAGCACTGAGCATCCCATATATATTTTGAGAGTGTAGAAGGCCAATTTACAGAGAACCCACATGCATTTTGAAGGCACAGGAGAAGGCAGCAGTACTGAAAAGGTAGAGTAAACAGCTGAAGTGCCTAATAATCAGCTATGTATATATGTATGTATGTATGTATGTATGTATGTATGTATGTATGTATGTATGTATGTATGTATTGAGAATTTGTAAAGCGCATCATTTGCCCCAAGCCATCATGGCGCTAAACAGCAAATGAAGGGAGCTATCAAGATCAGCTTTAAAACAGATGGGTTTTCAGGGACCGCATAAATAACAGGTGATCTTGATGGAATGAAGGGACAGTGGTGGCAGCAACAGAAAATGCACAGCCACCAATCTGCGCAAACATGTCACAAGGAACCATGACTAGACAGGCATGGGCCGAGCACAAAGCTGGGACAGGATATAGGGGCAGTATCTCAGCTCTAAATAGCCTTTGCCCATGCCATAGAATGCATAATGTATCAAGCAAAGGTACTTAAAGAGGATGTGCTTGGCCAAAGGGAGCCACTGAAGATCGCAGAGTACCAATGTAGTGAGAGGGTAAAAAGGGGCCAACATAGGCACTCTGGCTGCAGAATTCTAAAGAACCTGGAGCAGATGTATGCAATAAGCTGGTTTCCACAGAAGGAGAGCACTGACTTAATCTAATTCAGATCGAACAAGAGAAGCAACCACAGGTGGCCTGAGCTGAGCGGGTATGAAAGGAAGAACTTCAAGCAGGATTTTAAGCTGAAGATGGCCTTTCTGATAGACAGCACTGGTCTGATGTTCAGCTGAACGTGTAGCAGAGCATGCTACTCCCAGATAATACACGACCGGAACAGGCATGGGAAAGGAACCAAGAGAAGATGGCCAGAAGAGAGGAGTCCAAAGGGCTGCAGCAGATGTGGGTCCCACCACTAACACCTCTGTCACCATTCAGCTTGAGCCAACTTTTGACCATCCACTCACCCACGGCTACCAGACAAGCCCTGAACATTGGTATTGTTTAATTTGATGCGAGGTTGAGGCGCACAATGATATGGGGATCATTGGCATAGAAAAACAAAGGAAACCATGTGAGAGGATGAGCTTGGTCAGGGGCTGGATGTAGATGTTAAACAAGACTGGGGAAATGGCAGAGCCTTGAGGAATGCAGCAGGTAAGGTGAAGAGACACAGAATGAAAACAGGGAAGAGAGTGGGTCTGAGTCTGGTCAGATAGAAATGATATAAAAAAGGATAGAACAGCACCGGAGAGGGTGCCCCCACAATGCACTCCAGTAGGACAGCATGGTCGATAGTATAAAGGCAACAGAGAGGTCGGGTAAAATCAGAGCCCATATGCCGCCCTGGTCCTGCAGCCAGACAAGATCATCAACTATAGACACCAGCACTCCCTCGGTGCCATGACCTGGTCGAAAACCAGACTTTGCGGGATCAAAAAAGGCAGAAACCTGAAGAAACAAAGTGAGACAAGGAACCTCTAAAGTTTCAAGAACCTTCATCAGAAAGGAACGCAAAGAGATGGGACAAAGGTTAGCTGGTACAAAAGGATCCAGGAAAGCTTTCTTTAAACGCGGGATGACCAATGTGTGCTTCAGGGTGGCAGGAATAACACCTTAGCTGAATGAAAGGTTATCAGCCTGAGTAATCAAAGGAACAATTACAGCGAGAGGGATGGCATCAGGGAAGGCATCAGACAGAGAAGCACATTAAGCTTAGACGTGGCTGTAATCATTTCCAGTTGGCAAAAGACAGTAAAATAAGACCAGAGGCAAGGAAGCTTGACAGTAGGCGCCACACAAGAAGATGCATCAGTCTGGAGTACCAGGGAGTGAATAACACTCCGAATGTTCTCAATCCCTCATTTTATTTGGGTCTACAAACCTGAAAACACACCATATTGATCCCAGTAATGTGCCCAAAATGTGGAGGTACTGCCTCCATTTATTTGGCTTTTGATTCTAGTGGAGCCATTTTCTCTTGTGGCCCCTGTCATCACTAGTGGAGGGGGGCTACAATGGCTAGGACTGTGGCATATAATGCTGGATTCTTGTTTGCATCCTTGTTCCACAGACAACTGTGCCAGATCATCAAAGAGGTGCCCATGGTGCTCTTACTTGGGTTACCTTAATGAAACATCTTGTGAAAGAGGGGGCTCATTACACTTTCTGCCTCCACCCTGAAAGTCATAACCTCTGGCAAGCTGAAGTAGTAACATACCCATGACCAACTGATCAATGTTGTCATGGGTAAGAAGGAATCCTGTCCTGATTGCATTCCGTTAAGGAAAACCTGAGCCCATATTTCCCACTCCCCATGGTCAGGCAATTGAGCAGTGGTCCCAGTCTCCTCTTCCAGAGTCATCATCTACTGGGAGAGTTTAGCTGGCTCCTTCATCTGGTGTTCTGCAGTTCTGCAATATTCAGCACATTTACCACCTCCTCCTCTCTTACCTGCCCATCATCTTCTTCAACTTCTATTTCTCTCTCTCTCCCTGTTGCTGTTAGAGTATCACATCTACTACTCCAACCACATAGTTTTGTTACTATCCAACATTGTACAGGTACTCATTGATTGGGTGATTCTAGCTATCACAACCTCTTCTTGGTTGGTAGCCATCCATGCTATGCTGCAACAGCTCATTCTCAAACATTGTCTCCTCCATCTCAACGTCAGTCGTCTCTTGGCTGACTACCTCCCACTCCCATATGAAAAATGAGTTGTCAAGCTCTTCAGTTCCTGCCTCTTGCATGCCCTCCAAATAATAGTACACATTTCCTAAGGGCCTAACGTGCAAAACAAAAATGTGCCTAAGGTGCATAACCTACATACGTTTGCATGCGGTGTGAATGTACTAAACACAACAGAATAGACAAAGAGAAACAAAGGGATCCACACAAGACTTGCCCAATGAATAAGGGCTCTTGAAACACACAGTAGGGAAGGTAACCAGTATGGAAGGTGAATGAGCACAGCATGGGCAGGCTTCTCATATTCACACAACCATTCCTCTACAAACACATGAAAGGAACAGTGTTCGGAAACTTATTTTTATTATTTTTTTAATAGTTTGAGGTGACCCGAATGGAGAAAAGGAACATGGAAATGTACTTTATAGGAAAGAAGATCAAACGGGGTAGAAGCTAGTTCAAACATGTATTCAAATTGATAGTTGTAAACCTTAGTTTTAATTTAAAAAAGGGAAGCGCTGCAAGTTGGGAAAAGAATAAAGAATGGTTAGTGCTGGTTTGGAGTGGTTTGGAGTGAGACATGCGCTTTCTCAGTGGTTGGCACCCGCGACTCTGGAGATTGCTGTGCTAACAGTTTCCAATAGCCTGGCTGCCCTCGTATAGCTGTCGGAGAGCTAACCAGAGTCCCTGTGTGCTTGTTGCACTGCCATAAGGTGCATACATGACTGGGACAAGTAATTTGCCCCACATGCACAATATTTGAAAATGCATTGACATTTTAATTTGGAGACCCAAGAGTGGTTTTAACTGAATGGAAAACGTATGTGTTGGTATGTGCACCTCCACCACAGAAACAAAAGAATTCAGTAACAGTGAACACTGCACCGTTCATAATCTTTGCCTGCGATAACAATGAGGCAATTATATAGCTTGGCTTGAAGTGAAGCTACTGCTCAACACAGAAGATTGCAAAGTGTTTTTGGAAACAAAATGATTGTATTGTTGCTTCTCTTTATGTCATGACCAATTTGCATTTTAAATGAAAAAGAAGGATTCCATTAAAGTTGCATGGGATATTTGTATAAAAGATGCATGAGAATTATTTCCCTTTTCTGACACAATCTGGATCATGCAAATGAATCATTTTCAAACGCATTTGCATCAATTAGGTGTTTTTATTTGTATCAGGAATTATATGACCATGTGTGTATTGTGACAAGGCCCAACTTCAATCCTTGTCAAGGGAGCAGGGAGCCCAACCCCTAACACTCATTCATGGTGCCTGGGAGTGGGCAGACCCCCGCAACCCATTCTTCCTTGCCTGAACAGATGGAGGTGTCCCCACTGCAACAAGTAACCAGAAACCCAGCACCAGAGACACCACCAATGATCAGCACCACCAGGCCCAGGCGATTGCAAGCCACACTCGGTGTGGAGGTGGCAGGATGGACTACATATTAGGGAAGACCTTGGTGGAGACGGCAATAGAGCCCAGAGCCAGAGGGAGGAGGGAGGAGGAAAGGGATGTGCCATTTTCGGCTGTTGGTTGCGCTTTGTTGCGGAGTGTGGTGAACCAAAACAAACAGGACCCTGCTGGGGAAAGGAGGGTGCAGCTCCGGGCTGACATTGTCAATATACAAGGTCTCATTGTACTCAATGTTCTTATTAATTTTGACTTGAATATGATTGGCTAGATTCAGCAATTTCGATGGATTCCATTTTATACGGTTACGTGCTTCGTTTAGCTCAATATGTAATTTCTAAGTGTCACTAATAGTTTGTTTCACAGGTTTCCACTTAATCTCTAGTAGGCTATGATCACCGAGTTTTGTAGATGCTACTCTGAATATTTGTTTTTTTTTCAATATGATCATGTGAGTTGAAAATATAAACTATAGTTGAGACATATAGATTTCTATGCCACGTAGTGGCGGTAGGAATGTTGCCTTCAAGTAAACCATTTAGCATAATAAAGTTACGGTCTTGCACGAGATGATAACTTAGATTCATTTGCTGAAATGCATTTCATATTCAAATCACCTACAATTAGTGTAACTATCACAGAGTCATCAAGTTGAGGATAGGTGTGTTAGAGCCCAAGGGATGCGACTCATCAAGAAAGGTTGATTTTCTTTCATTTTTTTATTAGTACTGTGTTTTCTTCAAACTTTTTACTATACATCAAAGTTAAAAGGAAATCAGAGAAAAACCATATGAGTTAGTACAACCTTATCCGCTGCATATGGAAATTAGTATTCAACATTCAAAAGTTCTTTAAGGTAGTCAATCCGACCAACATGGCAGAATTCTAAAAACAAAGGATTTGTTTTCTCCTAGTAATAAGAAGGTCCAACGTTCATCCGCAGACAGAGATATTGCTTCTGTTGCAAATGTGCCTCGATACTTAAATCTCATCTCAGAAAGAATATTGCAGTCCATCAGAATATGATATACAGCTTCCAATTGATTGGGATTAAGGCAAAATCTACAGCAGTTTGGTTTGCCTTTTAACTGTTTCCAATGTGCTAATACGTATTTCGTTGGAAGGAGATTCAGCCTCAAGTGCAAAAATAGGTCTCTGAACTTTGGGCAAGGAAATTTGAGAAAATATTGTGGGATTTGATTTATTGCACGACGGTCAGCCACGCAGTTTGTTGAAAGTTTGCATCTTGTCTTGCATTCCTGTGTCTTCATCCAACCAGTACATTAAATGTTCCTTTTGATCAACGTGGGATTTGTTTTTAAGATTTCTTCTGATGACTCTAGGACCTCTAGCCATTTAGAACATCTAGCTTTACATTGGTTGAAGATATCATGTTGATGTTTTTTCGGGATCGATCTCAAGATCTTTACTGGGAGGACATCATCTTTTAAAAGTGTTTTACGGTACAAGTCAATTGACTTCCATAGGACTATTGAATGGATTGCTTGAGTGGCAAATTCAAACTGAATCCGTACAATTGGAAAAGATTCATGGAGAGAAAGTACCCTCCTCCAAAAAACTCCTTCTATGTAATCCCAACACTTCCAAGATAACTTCAGGACTGTTTCTGCATCAAAGGATAAAATTGGGATCACCTTTTGCCGAAAGAAGGTGAACACAGGGTGCATTAAGAATTTCCCATATCTTCTGTGTAACACACATGCTTGTCAAGCCAAAGAGCACACCTTTATTCGTAGGTCATTTTCGCATTCATAATCGTCTAAAGTTGAATTAATTCAGACTTCCAGATATTTTAGCGTTTTCACTTGCACAAGCTTGGTTCAGCCTAGAAACAGGAAAAAGTTCTCTTTACGTTGCCCTACATGGTTGCAGAAAAACATAGTTTGTGGTTTTGCCGAGTTGACAGTTAAACCATTTCCTTCAAAATACATAAGTAGTGCATTTAAGCTCTGATGCAGGCCAATCACTGTTTTGTACAACAGGACCAGGTCATCTGCATAGACCAGCCAGGGTACAGCAGTACCATTTAGAATTGGTAGATATGTTCTTATTTCTTGTTGGGATATATTCAAATCTGGGATGTACAGATTAAACAAGATTGCAGCAAGGTCACACCCCTGCTGTAGGACATTCCACGTTTCAATTTTCTTTGATAAGACACCTCGGATCGATAATCTGACCTGAATTAATGTGGCTGTGTAAAGGGTTGGGATAGCTGGTACAAGATCTGATGGGCAATTCCACATCCGTAGTTTCTGCCATAATTTCAGATGGTCGACACTATCAAACTCTTGCTTGAGGTCTATAAAGACTGCATATATTTTCCATTTGGCTCTCAGTGCTTCAAGCTTTAATAATTTTAATAACAACAGAATGATGTTTGTTCCTGCTCCTTTAACAAAAAAATGGTCTGCTGCAGATCTTTTCTGTTGGGGTTCTTTCCACCAGCGTGGTAGTTGATGGGGAAACAACAAAGGAAAGAGTTACCCCAATGGGTCCAATAGAGCAATTGAACGATAGTTTGTTGGGGATGCTTTGTCTCCCTGTTTAAAGATTGGTGTAAAAATCTCTTTTTTCTGTGAAGATGGTATCTGATTTGTCTCCATTATCTTAGAAAAGATGGAGACACAAAAATTGGCCCAAACCTCTGAATTTAACTTTGACGGGTTATTTGACAAACTGTCTGGCCCCAGTGCTTGTGATGTATTGAGATGTATAATTAGCATCAAGGAGTCATCCGTGTCCCATTCGATGCTCCATTTCGAAATTATGTTTTTTTCTCGGGGAGAGTTCCCAATTAAGAGATTTTGCACAGAGTATAGAAGTGTGAGCAATCCATTTTGCTACAGGTACTGCCGTGGTCAGCGACAGTGAAATACCTTGTTGGTCATTCAGTGGTGCCCAGATTTCACTGGTATTTTGTTTGGCCAGGGTTTTGAGCATTTTTTCTACATCTAATTGAAGGTGTTGTTCCTTAGACATCAGGACCCAATTTTTGTATTTCTGTTTTTTTTTTCTTCGGATTAGCATCTGTCGATCTATTATGGGGTCAAAGTTCAACTTCTTTTGATCTGCACAATACTTTTTCCTCTGATTAACTATTTCACAATTGAAGACATGGCCCGAAGAAGAAGCAGTAACAACTCTTTTTGATTCAGTAGCTTTATAGGGAATCAAGATCCAGTTGTACTCCAATCTGCCACAGCCACTTTTAGCGGAATTAAAAACGTTGCTGTCTTAACTGAAACATCACTGCTACGTATTTAGTCAGCTGGATGCCAGGTTGTGGGGAAGCCCGTGGAGACAATTTAGCATGCACATATAGCTTAATTGCAGTTATCATACCTGCTGAGGGTCGTCCTTTTTTTTGTTTATTATCAGGGTTCCAGTAGATTTCATATCCCGATAGGTTGGGTAGTAATCCAGGTTTTCTGTAGAGATAATATTTCATAGTTGTTTATTAGATTATTATTATTAGGTTGCATCAAATTTATGAATCCACGAGTGTTGCACACAGCCATCCTCATAGAGTACATGTTACATTAATTTTGGCATTAATATTCATTTTCATGTCTCTTGCCACTTGTAGATTTAGTCAGCCAGGACAACAGTGACTTGATTTTTATCAGGCTTTACGCTTACCTTTCTGTGCAGTTGACACGACACATCTTGACAGTTAATAAATAACGGGTTGCAGTTTAACCTGCTAGTTGAATATTCAGCATTTTCTCTTTGTAAGACTTGGATTTTTGAGGTGCAGACAGGGCAGAGTGTTTTTTATCCAGATCAAAGTCATAGGGCCTCATTACGACCCTGGCGGAAATCGAAAAACGATGGCGGAAATGCAATACCGCCATCGAATAGCGCTCAGTGCGACTATGACCCGTCACCGCAAAGTACGATGCCATTAGCGACACCGTAGTGAACGCCAACGCTAACTGCACCAAGTACGCGCGCGCGCGCCATGCCAAACCGTAAATACCACCATGGCGCAACGGTACGCGAATTCCGACCCTAGCGGACATGTACCTAACGCCATCAAGCACGGCGGAAAGTACCATGGTGAGAAGTACGGCATCGCGAATCAACCGTAAACGGCCCCACTGAGTGCCTGTACACCGCTCCCTGCCCACAAAGTACAACTCCCCGTAGGTGCAATGAAGTCACAATGCAACCAGTGAAATGTACAAGTCACCCATGCATGCCAACGAACAAAAGAATCACAAGAGGGGCCAATGGGAGCTGCAGGGCACAGATGGCACGAATACAGAAGCCATTCCAATGGACATGACCACAGTCCCCCACCAAGAAACGCACGCAAACACAGGCACCTGTGACCAGCAATATTCCGAAAATCACATCATTCCACCAGTCCACCTGGCTGACCGGCATCTGTTACACAAAACCCAATCCCCCGCCCCTGAGCATGACAACATTCAAACAGTCATATTGGCAGCCCCCATCCCTGACCTCACTGGGCTTCGTAGGCAAACGCGCCCAGCACAGTACCACGCAACTAAACTCCGAAGCTGGAACCCAATGCAGATCTCCTCACAATACATCGCTCCCCAAATAGGAATATGCCACATCACTTGCAAAGAAGAACGCTACACGGCCCATATCAGAATAGAAATTTAATGCACAACAAAATCACCAAGCCCATACAGCCATTAGGCCATGAACTCCAAAACACATTTCACCATTGTGGGCTGCATCCGCAAGAAATGACCAGCTACTACTTGTGTGACGCCCTGTTCCATCATGGTACACAGAGCCACATTCACGTACGAAAAGGCAACATGGAAGCGCACAGAACCGCAGGGCCGTCCCAATGGGGAGGCACTAGTCCAGCTGAAAGGCCGAAATGTTGCTCCGAGCCACTAGTACTGCGTAAGGGCATGTGGCCCATTGGCGATCGTCCCATAAGATCGTAATGCTGCTCCACTGATTAACACAAAGCAGCAGGTGTCGGGAGTAAAAGCCATCTGCAGGAGTGGCATACAGATGGCAGTGGCAAAAGGGGAGGAGATACCTGTCAACCAAAAGAAAAGAAAAAGAACAGAATGGCCATCAGAACTACATTCGAACAACTCACTTCAATGATCACACTAAATCCACAGCCATATGCATGCTAGCCCACTCCAAAGGATCATCACCACCCCAAAACCACTTGCGACTCATAACCATCTATATCGAGGTGTAAATACCATCACAAACGAGTGTACCTGTGCATGCGTCTGTGAAAACAGAATCCATCAGATGGGAATGTTAACGTGCATGGACACAAGTGTCTGAAGGCGCGTCGAGACAGGGAGGGCTCAACAAGGCCAGATAGACGATGGTCCCACTATGGCAGCCCTGCATCACATAGCGCAGGGGAGGCGGACAGATTCCAAGAAGCCCTGTACATGGCAAACTCTGTATCAAATCATCTGCCCATGCATCCATTCATCATTCCCTCATCCCGGTATAAAAACGCCTGAATATTTACTCACATAACATTAGAAATATCCATTGAGTCTGTGCGTTATGCAGCCTGCAAAATCCACAGTGCCCCAGCCCGTAATTCCAGTGTTGTGAAGTAACATGTATTTGGGAACGTCCAGCCTCATCACCCACGTCGCTATTGCGCATCCCAAACTATTCATATCAATCATTGCATCCTCGCCATGGCCCCTGTCTCAAGGACATTGAACAATAGAACGTTATATTTGCAGTCAGACCTGTGGGCATCTCCTCGCCGCTAGCTGATAACCGAAAGCGCCGCCCTTCGAATTCCTCATTTGCAACATCACGTCGAAAAGGCATCTGTGGCCGCTTGAAATCACAAATTAATCCATCTAGTGCGGCTGTGTGTGAAAATGGCAACTGCCTTCACCCACAAATGGGACGCCCCGCCCGTCGGTGCAACTCGGTACAGTGATGCATGAGGGCCCACCGTTACTCGAGTACTACGTTCCACTGACCCTTCACAAGTCTGTTCGCGACTGCAAAGATTGTATGTGAAACAATGGGACCATAGCCGAATGTACATATCAACCAATGTTACACGGCCATCGGGTACAAATACATGATTGCAATAGCAAGATGCCATTACTCGAATTGCAGCGTTGTGTGCGGGACGTGCTCGGCCAAAGGGGAGAGCAGCTTGCACAGGTGGAATGAATCACCACAGGTGGAGGCCATACAGCCTGAAAACACATAAATTGCACACCCAGTCTCCTCCCACAACCACACCCACTCCGAAATGCTACCGGCAGGACTCGCGATGTTGGCCCTGGGGGACCTGATAGCACTGCAAGTACTCCAACTCCAAGAAGAAGACGAACACCAACTACAACCGGCCGCACGGAGGAGACGCAGGAGGAGGAGGAGGCCAAGGCAGGGCCAGCAAGGGCCGCCAGGACAGCCACTACCACCACGCAGGCAGCCCGCAATCCCACGCCTCCGAGCACATCCGTTCAACCTCACTGATGAGCAGATCCACACCCTCTACCGTTTGGACCGGGACACCATAGCCGCCATTGTGGACATGACACAGGCTGACCTTGTCAGCATGATAGATAGCCCAACCGCCATCCCACCCCTACTGAAGGTGGTGTCTGTATTCCACTTCCTGGCCACAGGCACCTACCAGCACACAGTCGGACAGTTGCATGGCATTTCTCAGCCACTGTTCTCACGGACACTATTGCAAGTGCTCGATGCCCTCCTGCAGCACGCAGACGACTACATCTCTCTACCATACTCGGAGCAGGAAATTACCAACACAAAAGTGGGATTCCATGCACTTGCCGGCATACCGGGTTGCATTGGTGCCATCGACTGCACCCATGTGGAATTGGTCGTCCCACATGCCATGGAGGCCCAGTACCGCAACCGAAAACAATTTCATTCCCTGAATGTACAAATGGTGTGTGACTCCAACAGGATCATTACACATTGTTGTGCCCGATTCCCTGGATCAACCCATGATTCTATGGTCTTGAGGAACTCTACAATACCACGCTACATGGAGCGACACGCAGGGAACAGATCCTGGCTACTCGGTGAGTCTCATTTCATGCATGATGATGTGGGGTATGTGATTCGGCAATGACCTGGCAGGAAGGGGGGGGTGGGGTGTGCGTACGTAGCAATGGCATTCCACATCATACGTTTATCGTCCACATACAGGTGATGCTGGATATCCACTGAAGAGATGGCTCCTCACACCAGTCCGGAACCCACGGGACCAGCATGAGGAGGACTACAACCATGCCCACTCACGTACCCGTGTAGTCATTGAACAGGCATTCGGCCTACTGAAGACTCGTTTCCGCTGCCTCAGCAGGTCTGGCGGGGCACTCCTGTACCGCCATGAGAAGGTTGCAAAGATGGTCATGGCATGTGTCATGCTCCACAACATGTGCGTACGTAGAAATGTGCCCATGCCCCCTGACGCAGAACTGCAAGCACCTGAAGATGGTCATGATGAGGGTGGGGATGTGGCAGCACCTCAAGGAGTCTGCGAGGCACCGGAGGGCCGTGACATTCGTCAGCATCTCATTGATGCATGCTTCTAGCACTCACGCCTGGTGGCTGATACATGGACACGGTACTCGTGGCACTGTGTGTGTCTGGTACATGCACAATATGGACTGTACGCCTATGATGGCCTAGTACACAAAGATCATTGTCCACACATCTCATTGGTTGATCGTGCATTGTTTATGGCATATGTGATATCATGTTGAACACCCTATCGACCCGCCACCCAAGTGAGCCCAAAACACCCCCTCCACCCTCCTACCTCCCCCCCGAACACCAGTGTCCAAAGATGCTCATTGTCAGTGGGCAGTCGCTATTGCAAACCCCCTCTGCGGGTATCAGGGGCACCCCTGCCTGTGGAGCGCAGGTTCTTCCCAGATCTACGTTGGGGGCTGCCCTGGACGGAACTTGCAACGGATGATGTCTCTGCCTGCTCACGTCCATGCATGTCCCTAAGGGTTTGTGAGAGCTCAGTGAGCACACGGCGCACTGCGGCAAGTTCGGCACATACGTCTTTGGACGTCGCATGTAGTTCCCCCCTCAGGCTCTCGGTGCTTCTCTCCATTTGGACTCTCAAGCTCTCGGTGCTACTCTCCATTTGTACTCTCAGGCTCTCGGTGCTACTCTCCATTTGTGCCCTTAGTGTCTCTGTACTTCTCTCCATTTCTGCCCTGAGTGTCTCAGTTGATGTTTCTATGTCTGCCTTAGTGCCCCCACATTCATCGGCATGGTCCTTGAGGAGCGTGGCCAGTTGCTGCTGTTGCACGATTAACTGGTCGAGGGACTGTTGCCTCTGCTGGGCCATGGCCATTTGCGGTGGTGTCACAGAGGGGCTGGTGACCTCATGTTGCCTTGCCACAGGGCTTGTGGGGGATGGCCAGTCGTCGTCTTGTGGGTGCCCCTGCGTGGTATCCTCATGTTGTACGGGATGGGACAGACAGGGGGATTGGGACAGGTCATGGATGGATCTGACTTCGACATCCCCGTCTTCTGTGTCGGAGCATGCTGCCATCAATGGGGTGTCACCTATGGTGCTGCTGCCACCAGAGGCAGTGCCTTCTGTGGCATCCATTGGGGGGACCTGTGGTGGTGGTGTTGTGGGCATACTGGCTGCTGGGGTGCCTGTTGATGTTCCCTCCTCTGTGCTGCCACCTGATTTGTGCTGCTGCCGTGTCTTGATGCGTGCAGCTGAGGTGGAGGGTCTTTGGCCGTTGGTCTTGGCCCTCTTTGCAGGTGTGCTGGTAGGGGTGTCCTGATGCTCGTCGTTTGGATCGGACCCTGTGGTGGAGTAAAGGAGCGCGAGGGTTATTAATGGGTCTGTGGGAATTGGAATGGCATTGTATCACATGCATTGGGGTGGTACCTGAGGGTGATTTGGGTCGGGGCCTTGGAGGTGCTTTCATTTGTGTGTGGAGTGAGGGTGCAGTTGTTTGGCAGCCTGCAGTTAGGGTGTGCCTGCTGCACGTGTAGTGGGTGTTTTAGGGGTTTTTAATTATTTATGTATTTATTGTGAGTTTTAAAGTGCGCTATCAGGCCAATGTGTGTGGACGTTCTCCTGGACATGTGTTTCTGTTGCATTATGGGGACACATGGTACTTCACATGATTGGAAATTGTGGCTTTAGCATTGTTTTATTTGGGCCACCTACCTGATTCTTCGGATGTCTGCACTCCTTTCTCCATCCCTCCGACTCCCTCTATGCTCTCCATTCCAATGGTGGAGGCACAGATTTCTTCCCAGGGGGTCAACTTGATGGGTGATTCAGGACCTCCCCCGGTGGCTGTGGCAATGTTGCGGTTGGCAGAAAGTATGCTACGGACGCGTATCCGCAGGTCGTCCCATCGCTTTCTGCATTGCTGTGGGTTGCGGGGTGCGGTCCCCACCGCACTTACCCGCTGTGCCACCAGAGCCCATATGGCCTTCTTGTTCGCAAGTGCCGTCCTGGTCATTTGCGTGGAGAAGACGACGGCAGCATTCTCCTGGAGGGTCTCTGTTAGCACGGTGAGTTCCTCACGGGAGAAGTGGACCTGCCGCTTGCGGTCGCACGCTTTCTTCGCTACTTTTCCCATTTTTCTTGGTTTCGCTAGGGTGGATGACGGGTTGGGGTGTGTTTCAGGGTAGTGTTTTTAGTGGTTGTGTGGATTTTGTGGTTTTATAGGTGTACGGCGGGATGTTTCCCGTTCCGGGCCCATGTTTTTACTTCCGTTTCCGTATATTTACGGTCACCGTACTTTCCGGTTGGCGCTCACTGAGGTGTCCGCTAAGATGGGTGGCGGTATTGCACCTAGGGCGCCGTACGGCGGCGGTGTGGGCCGTTTTGGGGTCATTTCCGCCATCGCGGACTTTGCACTTCCGCCATGCCGTGGTGCTCGTGCCCGATGGGTCGGAATGGGCCGCACTTTGCTCCTTCGTGCAATGGCGGAAACGCTATTTACGCTGTGGCGGTCTGGTCAGTCACTTTCCGCCAGGGTCGTAATGAGGGCCATAGTCTTTAAGCCTGTGTTTGGAATTTCCGATGATTTCTTTGATGACTAAGGAAGAGAATATTAATTCAGCACTATTCACGTATTTGTTGTTCGTGTTCTTGATGCATTGTATGTCATGTGATCGTATTAGATCCAGGGCCAGTATTGACTTGAATACTGCAAGCACTGTGAATCTGTTTGGATAAGGACCCATTCTTTGTCTGTCTCCATCGTCAGTATGATGTTCTCAGAGCTCCGCAGGATCGAGTCAGTGATGGTACGAGATTCATGCAAGCGATCTCTAGGTGTTCCTATTTTATTAATGCTAGATTGGATACAAACTGCCTTTTCATGTTTCGTGACAACATTGACCACTTCGGTATACTTTGGCTTGATGAATTTGTTACCATTTCGCAAACAATGTCTTCTTTGTTCTAGTGTCAAAAAGTCACCTTCCTCAATGAATTGTTCAGTGGTGACTTTAGAGAGGTCATGAAGATAAGCTCTTAAGTAATATCTTGCATAAAGAGGTAAAGTGGATGTCGAATACGTGGAAAGATTCAGGACATCTTCAGAGTCCGCTATACAATCATTTGTGCATGAAGGAGATATAACTGTTTGATCAATGGGCATCTCTGTGATCTTACGAGGCTCAGCAATTATTCTGACACACTTATTTTTTTGTTGTACTGTGTTAGTTAGGTTTCCTATACATTTTTTTGATTTGTTTGTTGCTGCTTTATTTACATTTCTTTGTTTTTTTGTTTTTTTGTTTTTATTACTGGTGTTGTTCTTACTTACAGCAGTTGAAGAATGGGCATCAGATAAGCTTATAGCAGCTTTAGTTGCTTTTGGGTTTTTTCTTAGTTTTGTTGAAAGACTTTGTATAAGGTGTCTTGGAGCGTTTCCATAACTGTGTCCGGTTCTAAATCAGTACAACAGATATCAGGAATTGGTATTAACGAGGCCTGAACATCATCCTCTTGAGTTGTAATGATAATTGTTGTCGTGTTTTGTACTTTCGATTCCTCAATTAGAAGGGGCAGTTCATATAAATCAGGAGAAGTTGGAGTAACTATAGGAACAGGCATTGGTTGATTTTTAGGGTGCAGTGTAATCATTTCTCCAGCAACCCAATCAGCTTTAGTTGACAATAATTCAAGGTTTTTAGTATGCCCGTCCATTTTTTTGTCTAGGGTTTAATGTTTTTTTTTAAATAAAGTGTAAATTTCCTGTGTACATCGCATTCAAAGCTATTTCAAAGGCAATCAGTGGATGCGGTTGGAAGCCGAACAATGGTCTTACAGGAGGCTTCCAAAAGATATGTGTGACGATACAGATGGGTTGGGGGAGGAGTCTATTTAATCGGGATAACGAATAGGACAGTGAGATAAATTCAATTATGGTATCTTAGTTTCTTGTCGAGTGTGACAAGTTAGAGGTCTTTTCTTGATTACAGGGAAATTGTAGGTGGACTCATGAGCAGTTTTGAATTTGAAGTCTCAGCTGTTTGAATATCATAATGTGACATTGAAATGTCAATTTCCAGTTGAGTATATCGATTAGTCGAATTAGTTACCACCTAAGAGTATAAAAAAGGATGTTCGCTGTCTATTGCAGAATGCACAAATGGTGTAGTTAAGGTTCTTAGATGTATAGGTAAAGGAATCAAATTGAGCTGAGACGATAGAGAATCAGCTATGATGTTCAAGCCTTGCTCCAAGTAGGGAGGTGGGGAAGAGTCTCAAATTAATGTTGCATTGGTATTTCTGAATTGATTGGTTGTGGAGCCAACACCTGAGAGTAAAATGGTTGGTTTGTCAAATTTGGAATGATTTGTTCTCTTATTTATCCATATTGTACATACATCAGTAGAAATTGATTGTGCTTGTTTTTTCTTAGAACCTTTATCCACAGCGGTGGGTAGCAAAGTGTTTTGTTGCTCATGACATTGCAGAAGCAGTGTCTGGGAATCTTCAATTTCGGTGATGCATTTTCATTCATTCACCAGCATAGCGGTGGGAGGGTATATGTAGCCAAAATGACAGAGGGCACTGACTGTCGCACTTCCTTTTAAGCACAGAGGCCAATTACACAGGGAAA
The DNA here is from genome assembly GCF_040938575.1 of Ambystoma mexicanum. Classification (NCBI taxonomy): domain Eukaryota; kingdom Metazoa; phylum Chordata; class Amphibia; order Caudata; family Ambystomatidae; genus Ambystoma; species Ambystoma mexicanum. The sequence continues at coordinate 1,203,855,541 of NC_090937.1, forward strand.
ATTATGAGTACCATAATGGAGTATGGAGGAGGCGAGTGCCGAGTCAGCCCACAGCCAACAGTCGAACAGCGAACAGCACTCGCCAAGCACTCCAAGATGCATGGATGATGCGTACAGCCATGGAGTGTTATGGTATTAGTAGGAGGAGCTAACCACAGGCTCTAAGAAAAAGTGATATAATATTAGTTGTGAAAATTAAAATTAGTGTCCTCAATTGTTGGATAAAGTGCTCCAATGCTGTAGCATACCACAAAGCTGTTAGAAATGCAGTCTGCTTCAGAAGATTAAACATAGCCCTGTAGCTTTCAGCAGTAGATTCAATGAATTTGCATCGACGAGGGATCTGGCACAGCAAACAACATCGCCAAGCACTTCACGATCTGAGTGGCCAGGGAGTTTTATGGTGTTATGGGTTAGTAGGTGGAGCTAACCACAGGCACAACGCTGTTAGAAATACAATCTGCTTCAGATGACTACCATAGCTTTCAGCAGTAGATTCAGTGAATTTAAATCAACGAGGTTTCTGGCACAGCGAATAGCACTCGCCAAGCACTCCATGATGCACCCACAGACAAATGGCGCTGTTCTAAGGGGCGAATAAATGTGAATATTGTGGAAGTGTGTTGTACAAGAAAGAAGGAGGCAGTGTGGAAAAGGGTCAAGGGCTCCAGAACATGCTGCACAAATTGATGGATGCTAATCCATTTGAATTGATGAGGAGGGGAAGGAAAGATCATATCAGAGTATGTCCCGCCTGGCTGAGGAGGTCAAGGAGAGTTTCTTTGGATGCGGAGGAGAATGAAGGAAGGGTGACACATAGCAAGGTGAGTGCTAAAAATAGATATGAAACACTTAAGTGTATGAATCCATTGGAGATTGCAGTGGGAGTAAAAGTCAGGTTGTAATGGGTCATAAGGCATATGGGATATTTGGACAACCTGAAAAGGTTGCAGATGTACTGGATTGTGATATAAGATTGGAATGTGGACAGGTGAAAACAAGAGTTGGATTGTTAAATATCACTGAACGAAGTGGTTGTAGGGAAGGTTTGAATTATCTTTAGAAAATGAAAATGGTTATAATTTACAGTAAGTAAAGAGATAGTAAGATGAAATGTGTATGTAAATGTTTGCTTGGAAGGAAGGGAGATGAGTTATGTATAATATGTAGATTAGTAAGGCTCGTGCCCTTGCAATTCTGAGGGTGGAATGGTGAGGGAGAGAATGCAACTGGAAAGTTTGGGAGAAGGCAGCTGGTGGTAGGTGGAGAGAGGAGTGGAATGGAGCATGGGCCTGCAGGAAGATTTTACTTTGGAGTGAAATGTATACTCCTTCTTGCTGTTCTCACGTGTGAGTGCCCTTCATCCTCAGCAACCACGCCCTTAAAATAAGCTAAAAATGGCAATGCCAACTTGGTGAATTTCAAACCTCCATATGATGAAGCGTCTGTGAGTTGTCAATATTATATGATTCTCAAAGGACTTAGGCAGAGAAAAACCACAGTCATATATGTGGTGATAGCACAGGGAATCCTGTCAAAGAATATGATTCTCAGGCACACATTTAGAAACTCATAAATCTGTCTCTACAATGGTAGTCATTACCCGGGGTGCCTGTGGTGCTGGCACAACCAGTGATACATGAAGCATCATCAATGAAGCGAGGCATCCATGCCTGAGAAGCAAAAGGTGGGCCATATAGTTCCATGTCACCAGAGTGGGATCTGTTGCACGTGGTGGAAAGATCAGCTGCAGGCAAAGATTGTACCATGCTGGTAGGTCAAGCATGGATTGTGCAGGCTTAACTTGGAGTTGTAAAGCTATATCCTTCAAGGCCAGAGAATAGTTAGGAAATACATGATTAATGCAGCCCACTGAATGTCTTATATTGCTATTCTGGATAAGCTTCATTGTGCAAACCCCTATAAAAACCCTAAGGTTTCTATGCTTGGGCAACATTTTTGGGACAGGAATACTCGGTCATTCTTTGTTAATTTCTGCACAGCGCTGTGGAAATTAACATGAATCTACCTTTGTTGCCTGGGTTGCTCATTGGATGTATAGTGTGGGTTTCAATGGGTCTCTCAATACACTCTCATCCTTATGCCATTATGCACATATAGTTGGGATGAAGAGGAACATGGAGTAACTCTTGGCACCTTTTCTTGAAACACCTCAGATGATTTGTTGAAACACTTTTGTGTGTATGAGGAAGATGACATTTCAGGTAGTTGTCATTCCCAATAGGCCGTGTTATCCATGTTTAAGGATACACTAAACGCATGCATACTGTCCTGGGTGGAACAAGAAGATAGAGTCAAAAGTCAGAGATCATTAAACCAGTGCAGAACACCACCACATCTATCAGACAGTGACAACTGATTCTCCACAACATCTGACACTAGTTCAGGGAGCTCCATGACAATCTTTTCAAAGACGTGAAAAACAAGGGGATGTCTTCATGGATGCATTAGGTTCCCCACAATTGTTATATGGGTCCACTGCAGGCTAGATAACTGAATCCTATGTTGTTAATACCCGCCAACTGATGATGACACATGCTGACCCACTTCAAGTATGGCTTGATATCCAAAACCTATTTGCCACCAACGCTTGTCAGATTAGCTTTGAAATGCTTTAGCTGCCCTTTGTCTTGCATACAGTCTAAACAGGTTTTTAGATCTGCTGGGGCTACTGGCTCAGATCCGAGGCAATGCACACACGAGAGAGAGCTTACTTTGATACAACGGGATGAGCATCTTATCACTAAGCTAAGTTGTGGGAGATAATACCTGATTCATCAATTGGAAGACCACACTTGGGATTCTTCAGAAGTTGAAGGGGTATGTGCTAGCCAGCTAGTGTCATATTGAAAAAGGGACCCTGGAAAAGGTGGACATGACTTTGGCTATTAAAAAAGAGGTTGAGTGTATTGCACAACTAACATTTTAGTTGTCCCTTCATCTGCAATGTATTAAGTTCGACCATCCTATATATATCCACTGTCTGCACTCTTGTGCAGCGTTGTCAATCTGGTGGTTTGTGTCTAAATTAATTGGCTCCACCAACTAATGGAGCCCTAGTATGATGATCACAAAGTGGACATATTCCCTCAATTTATTTGGGTCTACAAACCTGAAAACCCACCATACTGATCCCAGTACTGTGCCCAAAATGTGGAGGTACCGCCTCTATTTATTTGGCTTTCCATTCTAGTGGAGCCATTTTCTAAATCCTCGTACTGTGCCTATACCATTCAGGTGCTGGATAAGTTCAATTTATGCAACTCAAGAGGTTATGGCTGGAAGATTTAAAATCAATCTTAACCTCTGGAATAGCTTTGGGCATCCTTAAAGACTGTCTTTCTTCAGCCTGCCAAGCCATTACAGAATGGGGAAAGATCCTTTGTAATTCAGACTAGGTCCTACTTTACTTGCCATCTGAGGCACCCCTGCCTTGTTTCAGCATTTTCCTAGTTTTCCAGGTCTCCCCTTTAACTAGCCTGTTGCCCATTTACAAAGAACAGTATAGGGTGATTCTCAAGCATGTGCTTCTTCATGATGTCCACAACTTCAACAAGATTCTGTTCTCCCAACTAACAGAGGACAAGAAATGCAGGCAGCATGTGGCCAAGTGTGGGCTATGCAATAGATCAGAAGATGATAAGGCATCACTAACAAAGGTAGAGTGTCACTGTATAGTCTCTTGTTGCCTCCGTCATCACTAGAGGAGGGGGAAACAATAGCTGGGTCGGTGGCATATGATGCGAGATTCTTGTTCACATCCTTGTTCCACAGATAACTGTGCCAGATCATCAAAGAGGTGCCCCTGGTGCTCTTACTTGGGTTACCCTAATGAAACATCTTCTTAAAGAGTTGGCACATTACACTTTCTGCCTCCACCTTGAAAGTCATAAACTCTGGCAAGCTGAATTAGTAACATACCCATAACCAAGTGATAGATGTTGTCATGGGTAAGAAGGAATCCTGTCCCAATTGCATTACGTTAAGGAAAACCTGAATCCACATTGCCTACTGCCCATGGTCAGGCAATTGAGCAGTGGTGCCAATCTCCTCTTCCTGAGTCATCATCTACTGGGAGAGTATAGCTGACTCCATCATCTGGTGTTCTGCAGTATTGAACACATTTACCACCTCCTCCTCTCTTCCCTGACCATCATCTTCTTCAACTTCTATTTCTCGCTCTCTCCCTGTTGCTGTTAGAGTATCACTTCCGCTACTCCAACCACAAAGTTTTGTTACTCTCCAGGAACTTGTACAGGTACTCATTGGGTGATTCTAGCTATCACAAACTCTTCTGGGTTGGTAGCCCTATACATCAACGTCATGCTCCAACAGCTCATCCTCAAACATTGTCTCCACCCATCTCAACTTCAGTCAGCTTTCTTCGCTGACTACCTCCCACTCCCATATGAAAAATGAGTTGTCCAGCTCTTCATTTTCTGCCTCTTGCATGCCCTCCAAATAATAGTGCATATTTCCTAAGGGCCTAACATGCAAAACAAAAATGTGCCTAAGGTGCATAACCAACATATGTTTGCCTGGTGTGTGAATGTACTAAACACAGGAGAAGAGACAAAGAGAAACAAAGATTCACAACAAGACTTGCACAATGGATAAGAGGCCTATTGAAACACACAGTAGGGGAGGTAACCAGTATGGAAGGTGAATGAGCACAGCATGGGCGGGCTCCTCATATTCACACAACCATTCCTCTACAAACACATGAAAGGAACAGTGTTCGGAAACTTATTTTGTTATTTTAATACGTTGAGGTGACCCGAATGGAAAAAAAAGGAACATGGAAATGTGCTTTAAAGGCAAGAAGATCAAGCAGGAGAGAAGCTGGTTCAAACATGTTTGCAAATTGGTGGTTGTAATCCTTAGTTTTAATTTCAAAAAGGGAAGCGCTGTAAATTGGGAAAATAATACATTATGGTTAGTGCTGGTTTGGAGTGGTTTGGAGTGAAACATGCGCTTTCTCAGTGGTTGGCACCCGCAACTCTGGAGATTGCTGTGCTAACAGTTTCCAATAGCCTGGGAGCCCTTCTTTAGCTGCCGCAGAGCTAAGCAGAGTCCCTGTGTGCTTGTTGCACTGCCATACGGTGCATACATGACTGGGACAAGTAAGTAGCCCCACATGCACAATACTTGAAAACGCATTGACATTTTAATTTGGAGACCCAAGAGTGGTTTTAACTGAATGGAACACTTATGTGTTGGTATGTGCACCTCCACCACAGAAACAAAAAGAATTCAGTTACCAAAATTAGATTGAATATGGACGTCTGTGTGAAAGGACAGCTGTGTTTCATATCACACTAACTATCAATTGATAGGTACTGTTCACAGTGAACACTATACCGTTCATAATTCTTGCATGAGATAACAATGAGGCAATTATATAGCTTGTCTTGAAGTGAAGCTACCACTCAACACAGAAGATTGCAAAGTGTTTTAGGAAACAAAATGATTGTATTGTTGTTTCTCTTTATGTCATGACCAATTTGCATTTTAAATGAAAATGAAGGATTCCATTAAAGTTGCATGGGATATTTGTATAAAGGAACGTGAGAATTATTTCCCTTTTTCTGACACAATCTAGATCATGCAAATGAATAATTTTCAAATATATTTGCATCAATTAGATGTTTTTTTATTTTTTTTATTTCAGGAATTATATGACCATGTGTGTATTGTGACAAGGCCCAACTTCAATCCTTGTCAAGGGAGCAGGAAGCCCAACCCCTAACACTGCTTCATGGTGCCTGGGAGTGGGCAGAGGCCTGCAACCCATTCTTCCTTACCTGAACAGATGGAGGTGTCCCCACTGCAACAAGTAGCCAGAAACCCAGCACCGGAGACACCACCAATGCCGCCTCCCCACCCAGGCGATTGCTAGCCACACTGGGTGGGGAGGCGGCAGGATGGCCTAGCTATTAGGGAAGACCTTGGTGGAGACGGCAATAGAGCCCAGGGGAGGAGGGAGGAGTAAAAGGACATGCCATTTTCAGATGTGGTTACGCTTTGTTGCGGGGTGTAGTGAACCCAAACAAACATGACGCTGCTGGGAAAAGGAGGGTGCAGCTCCGCTCCAGCTGATAGTGTCAGCTGGAACTCACGAATTTAAAGAATACCACTAACCCACCAGGGATTCGTTTTTATTGAACTAAGGACCCCACAAAGACCTTGTAAATCCCACCAAACCATCTGGGATTTACAAATAAAAACACCTTACAACGGACTAATGAAAATCTCCACTAGCCTACAAGGTCATCTATATTAATTTTAAACAAATCCTCCTTGCTACCCATCATGACCGACTGTGCCACCAGGGATATTTGGGGGGGATAAGGTTTCCTTACGGACCAGTACATGTCCCAGGTTGAAATGCTGCACAACTGCCTGGATAATGGGGGCAAGGCTTACACACCCTAAAAGCCCTTACCAAGCTCTTCCCCTGACACACACCATGTACTCAGTTAGGTGATTGGTAGGGTAAGTATCCAATCCTGGGAAGGGGTGGGGTATGTAAGCAACTGGGTGCAAATGCTTGTGTGTGGGTTAGTTGGCTGAGGACAGGAGGTGGAGAAGGAAATCCAAGAGACCAGAGAAGGGCAGAGTGAAAGGAGTGTGGAGGCTATTATAAAGAGGGGGGTCCGTGGAGTGAGTGTATTAAAAATAGAGAGGTGGTAGTTTGTAGTAGAGGGTGATTGCAAGTGTAAGTGAGTAGAAGGATCACTAGACTGACAGTATTTGCAGGAGGAATGAATGTAGACAAGGGATAGTTAATAATGGAGAAGGAATACTAGTAGAGGTAGAGTGACACAGAGTGGGAGAATAGGAGTAGTGTTAGGAGTGGAGAAGGATTATAACAGAAAAATAGCAAGAGGCAATGAAGTAGAGTGGGAGGAAGGAGGGTAGAGAAGATGACAGCAGGGTTAGACGTAGAGTGGAGGTTGGAGCTAACATTGACAGCAAGATCAGGAGCAACAAGGGACGTAAGATCAAAGGGTGGATGTGGACGGTAGGAGAGGGAGATCATCGGCATAGTGACATCGTGGGAGGAGAGCATCGTGGGGCCCAGGGCAGAGGATGGTCAGGTGAGAGAGGGTGTGTATAAAGAGTTGGTGGAACTGTGTTGAAGGAAGCACCATCCCTAAAATCCCTAGAACGTTAAGCAGAGCTAGGTCAGAGGTAGCTATAAGATCCGTGGGGAGAGAGTCAGTCAGCTCCTTAGGGATACCACCAATAGACCAAGGTAGAAGATCAGATATGTCCTCCTGCGATGGCATACTAACATCCCTGTCAAGGATGCCTAGGCTAGAGAGGAGATAAACCGATGGAACTAGAGAGAGAGGGACAGTCACAGTGCCAACTCTCCCAAAACCCCAGTAGACCCTGCTAACCACTAACATCTAAAAACCCTCATAACATCTTTAAGACTCCACAGTGGTTATTGCTGGCACATATTGAATAATGCATGAGCATTTGAATATAATGTTGTTGTGAGTGGTGTTTTCCTGGTTCATGAATACTTGCTATTGGCTAAGTTGTGGGCACCACGTTGTGTTAGATTGAAGTATCTGTCTGTCAAGGAAGTGAAAGGGTAATTGCCATTTTAGGCCTATGAATGTGAACACATATTTCCATCTCTTATTTATATATTTCTTTTTATTGACTGTGCATTTGGTTTATTTGGTTCATTACAACTTATCACAATACTTTCTAAAACATGATCAAATCCATACAATAACAACTAAAAATATAAGATCAGCTATATAACAGATTGCAAAATCTAATATTTGCGACCATGTTATGCATCTCCATTTTAAACTCTTTATCTTGAGACAAAATCATAAATGAGTGCTCTTATTATGCAGAACACTGTTGACATTCACATCCAAATTCTCAGAATTTTCCCACAAAGCTTTCAACATCATCCTACGCTTATTGCTTTTGGAATATAATTTCTATTATCAGCTTGATGTTCTATATAATGGTTAGAATGCTATGATAATTGTTGCATTGAGGCAGATGGTTCTGTCTGAAGATTTAGCAATAATAAGTACTTAATTATAGCAATATTCAGTGAGATTTTATTTGCATTGAATATCTTGTACCACATTTGTTTAGCATCTAATAGCCGAAATGAGCTCAGGTGCTTGGTGAAGCCTTTCTTTCCACAGGCAACCAGATTTGTGCACTGAGTTAATCAGAGCTCTAGCGTTTCATCTTCAGATTGTATTTTGAAGTACCTACATGTAGTATCTTAGGCTGTATGGCTGCTTCTCTATGCTAATAGTGCTTTAGTTGGCCATACATTGAAACACAGCCTCATGATATATGATCTATATTTTGGATGTGGGAATTTACAAAAGTATATTGGCATTTGTTGCAAAGATTTGAGCACACAATTGCCAGCTTTAAAGGCTTTGTCTTAATTACATTTATCCCATACCATTATCCATGCACAATTCCTCTGTTTTTTATGTTGTTGCCAACTCAGGTTGTTCTTTGTGGAGTAAGTGATCTATTTCAGCCATTTCCATTATGTTCTTACATTGGTCTTGTAATGCTTACCTCTGGGGCCCTGCAGGAGTGCCTGGTCCAATCTGTTAGCAGGTTCTGGTTCGGTCTGTGTATACCTCCGGATGCTGTCCAAAAAACTCCCTCCGCTCTGTCCAATGCAGGTTAATTCACCCAGTGGCCAGGGAGGCAGGAGTGGCCTGGATAATGGAGTCCTGGACGCTCTTGTGTTGCACCACCTAGGTCACTCCCAAACTGTTTGCAGGTGCTTTTACCCAGTTCCTTCACTGGATATATGGCGGTAAGTATGTTTAGTTCCTCCACTGAACTTGTGGCAGTTTATCCCAGTTTCTTCACTGTGCTGGTGGGTGCCCCGGCCTGCTGCGGCACACCTTGGAATAGTCCTTGCTTGGTGGTGTAAGCACTGCCCCCCCACGAGGCTGTGGGTAGACTGTCCGTGTGCCTACTGGTTTGCAGTCTTTTAGCGCTCTTCTCTAGTTTCTTCCCCAGGTTTTTAGGTACGCCTTGAAGGGGATTAGCAGCTGCGTGTGAGTGTCGCGGGAACCGCTGCTGTGGGATGCTTCTCTGGTAAGTAGCGCGAAGATGGTGGTTCTTTCCTTGTGTTGCAGGAGCAGTGGAATGCGGGGTGCAAGCACGCCGGGAGAACTGTGACGCTGCTGGAATCGAATGAAGCCGGAAACTCATACGTCCTCAGGCAGATAACTGGGATGGATCTTAACTTACGTCGTCCAGGGACTTTGATAACAGGATCGTAGTGCAGAACAGATGGTCACGTCGCGCTGATCACACCGTGCAGAACTGAATTCACGGCATCCTGACACAGGACAAACAGATCCTCTGCTGGCAAGCATTACGCTGGCAACTGGAGAAAATGCTAAGCGCTGGGTGTGGCCCAGGGCGGGGTCTATATAGCCCTGGGTCCACCCAGCACCACTAGACCACCATGGAAGCTTATACCATGGCCCTCTGGAGGCCATGTTGGATATTGCTGAATGGGCCAAACTCAGGGGCCATTTTGGATGGGGCAATTGCAACTAAGGCACTGGCAGAAACTTGTGCCTGCACCAGGCAGCCAGCCTTTTAACCCAAATGCTTCCAATATTACCAGTCTGAGCCCTGAGCTTGCCGGGGATCATGACAGGCCTCTCCAGCTTTCCAAGGATTTATCACGTTTATGCATCAATGCTTTAGAAAGAACTGTTAGTAATGTCCATTCATCAATATCTGCTAATAAACATTTTCTATATCGAGTTAATACTTGCCAATTTACCATTGTCTCTATGGAAATTAGTCCTAATTTAAATCTAGTTATTTCGATCAGTGATTTCCAATATATACCTTTGATAATGTTCCAATCAGGATGATACTCTTGAGATTTTGTTTGTGCACCATATGTAATTATGGGTACAACTTTCTGTTTATAAAATTACATTGTGGTAATGCATGCGTATTTACCATATCTACTTTGTATGAGTTTGGCATGTGAGGTCAGTATTTCCATTTTAAATCTGATTTTATTTTTTTAAGCCAGATCTTTCATATTGCTATTGATATTTAATCCTAGATATGTGTATTCTTGGACATGGTCAAGAGATATGTTATCAATGGTCATTTGTATTGTGTTTTTTTATGTTTGCTACTTGATATTAATAGGTTATTTGATTTTTATATGATCACAAGTAGATTTCAGTGGCATATAGTTGGAGTGCAGAGAGCTTTCTTTTCCGTCCCATTGGTGTTAGGTCAGTTACAACTAAGTCATCTGCGTATAGTAACCACAGGATCGAATGGCCGTCTACTTTAGGAGGGAATCATCTGACTCCATCCAAAGATGTGTTAATGTCCCTTATATAAAAGTTGAATAAGGTGGCAGCCAGGGTACAGCCTTGCTTCAATCTTCCATTTTTTGCCATGCTCGCTCTCTAGGTATACCATTAAAGGCTTGTCTAAAATCGTTGAATGCAAGGTATGCAGTTTGTTTGCTTGCTATAGCTTGATTTTTGATGGCATTTAAGATAAGTAGATTTACAGTGGTTCCAAGCCCAGCGACAAATCCAGATTGGTATTTATCAATGTGAGTTGTATTTTTTATCCACTTTACTAGATCTCTTAACATAATTCTTGCAAATACTTTGCCTGGTATATCGAGTAGTGCAAGAGGTCGATAGTTCAACAGGTCGAGACAATTTCCCTTTTTAAATATAGGAATAATTATCAATCTCTTCCAAGATGTAGGTATTATTCCAGATTTAACCATTTTGTTAAATATCATATATAAAATATTCACCCATCAACTAGGATTAGTTTTTAGTCAATCTGGCACTGGGGCTCGGGATGTGCTCAGTTTTTCGATTAATACTTTAATGTCTGATAGATCTAAGGACGGGGGTTGATTAGCTGGTTTAGCAAATATTTCTGAAAAGTGAGATAACCATGTCGCCTCATTACATTGAGTAGATGTGATGATGTTAAATTGGTATTTGGTAACTTTAACAGTTTCCATACTTCCCCACTAGGTGTAGTAGCAATGATGTTTAGCATGCTCTCTGTATCTGTTTGATGTTTTAGATATTTATATTGTTTGATGCAATTTTTCTATTTTGTAATTCTTTGTCCAATCAGATCCTGACTTCCAAGCCTGTTACTGGCTATTATTTGTTTTACTTCTTTACACATATTTGCTCTAATAGTTTGAATAGTAATAACAAAGGAATATTTATATGTGATTCTTGGACGCATACAGTTTGATCGCTGTTGACTAAATATATACAAGATCTCATTGTATTCAATGTTGTCAATGTTCTTATTAGTTTCGACTTGAATACGATTAGCTAGATTCATCAATTTTGATGGATTCCATTTTATACGTTTACACGTCTTGTTTAGCTCAATATGTAATTTGTAAGTGTCACTAATAGTTTGTTTCATAGGTTTCCACTTATTAACTAGTAGGCTATTTTCACTGAGTTTGGTAGATACTGAAGTGGGAGAATGGAAGAACAGGCTCACGCCCTTCCCCTCTCACGCTTGGCCTAGAGGATCACGGCCCAGACACCCGCCACGAGAGGAGTTTGCCCATCTACCAGACGACCAAATACCCTGGTACAGGAACATACGGATTTGCCCATCTACCTGCCCAGCAGCCCGCCCTGTCCATGCCGACACCTGCGGCACGGATCAACTCGACTAAACCTACACGTCGTTAGAGATGCCATGACGACCTAGCCAACCTAGCCAACGGTCAGCACACCTGTGCAAACATGCACACCGGACACTCCCACACCAATCCACACGAAGAATATACTCAGTGCTATGACGTAGGCAACAGACATACTCACGGACGTGCATCTTTATTATTTTCCACATAGGCTCTCAAAATGCAGAAACGCAAGACGCATCATGAACTTATCTAAAAAGGCTTGCTCACGCTTCTTCTAAGAACCATGTACCATAATGAAAAATATAACGAAGACACGATACTGATGATAGGGCAATATGATACCGTAACCTAAAGCGCTCTGCATCAAACGGTTCCACCTATGCACTAGGCCCAAGTAGGCCGCAAGCAAAAGCTTCCATGAACATTGAATGAGCAAGAGCTCGGTTGCTGACCCTGCAGAATGAGCCCGGCGAAAGCACACCGCCAAGGGCACGATGTTGCAATCTCGCACGCTGCAAGCCAACGCCAAGGTCGCACCTGCAAGATAAACCAGACACACAGTGGGAAAAACAATATTAATTGTGCTGAATTCGGCCTCAAACACGGTCTCACCCCACGTGACAAAGCCAAACCTGACAGGATGCCAAGCCCAGGAGGAAGGAGACGCCTGAATCCCACGTTTCAAGACACAGGCAGATACAATTAAAAGACTCATTGGACATCTGCAGCAGTGGGAGTAGTCGACCTCCCAACATATGAATACATCCTCACATTGTTTACACCTACCCATAGTAAAACATTGTTGCAAATGACAGGTGCACCGTGAGCTGGGAACAACGATAGTCCCAGACTGGGAGGCTCGCGAGTGGACCAATCAGAACATGGGGCTCTTATCATTGACGCCATTAACATTGACCAATCCTCAGAGGTCTTCATGTAACAATTTTCATGTATCAAATTGAAGGGACAACCCAAGTATATCACCTGACTAACCCTCAACCACTAACACCGTTCTCTATATGTATGCTATACTAACCCTACCACTCGAGTAACCAATCCAGAGTGGAAGTAGGTTTTTTGTTAAACTTTGTAAGGTGACGCAAGTAGCGCGTCATACTAAGGTAAAAAGGGCCTGCGAGCCCCACGATTGTGTGTGTGTCAGGACGGACGCGTACGCTCCTTGACCCATCCCTGCCGTTTTGTCTAATAAACAGCAGAGTCACCTTGCTTCTTGCGTGTGTCTCATACTCTATCTCTTTTGGGATATACGGGAGGAGTTGGGGCCTCCCTGCCCGGAGGTCTGCGGACGGCCCAGCCGGCCCCAGCAGAATTTCCCCCCGACAAGTTGGAGGCACTGCTGAGATCTGTTTAAGATCTGCTTTTTTATTTTTACTTTTTTCCAGGTAATCCCGTTGCGAGGAGGCCCGGCAGCGCGGCCCCCTGTGCCGTTGCCCCCTTCTGAGGACTACAGGACAATCGCGGAACTGCGAGAAGACCAGACAGCGCAATCCGGATATTGGCCTTCGGGAGCCGGTTGAGAAGTATCCTGCCCGCGTTAGGCGAGTGTCCAGACGTGGTCCAGACGAGGGGAGGTGGTGAGCCGCTTGGAGGGGTGCACGCAGTCGAGCGGCCCCGCATCAAGAGAACTTGGTGAGCATGCCACGCACAACAAGCAATGTGAAATTGTGAGGGAGGGGGGAGGAATTAAATACGGGAGGTGCGAGGTGTTGCACAGGTGCACGGCGAAGGTTTGACAATTTAATGTAGGCAATGAAATGAATGGTAGCCAAACGAGTGCGAGAGCAGTCGGTTACGTTACGCGAGAGAGGGGGGCGGAGCATGAAAACATCACGTCCGGCCGGTCGTAGACACTGATTGGCCTAGGTCGCGACTACGTGTAAGGGTGTGTGTGTGTGTGGTTTCCTACGATTTGGCATTTATTGATCAATGAGTAGATGAGGATCCCTATTGTTCGAGCAAGAAACTCGATAGGTAGATGACATTTCCCTGTAGGCGGTAGCTAGTTAGTTGCCCAATACGGAAGATAATTGGTTGGTTAAGACCTCCTGTCGAGGGGCGTATCACACGCGAGGCGACGCAGCGTGCGCAGTCCGATTATATTATTGATTACCTTGTTCCAGGAGTGACAGGAAGACAGCTGTGAGGTTAACGGGGGTAGATTGCAAGTGTATTTTGAACTTAAAGAATATATGAAGAACTTACCAGTAGCTCGAAGAGATTGGTGACGTCACCAGTAGGGCTTTCATAGGATATCCCGAGCACAAGGCATCTTTCTTTCTGAGAGTGGTGGGGAAGAGAACTGTGGTAAGGGAGTGGAAACGGAGATAAACGGTAATGAATTGATCAAGGAAAGGCGAAACGGGGGACGTGGCGGCGCACGGAGAACGCCGGCCACGGCAAGTGTAGAAGAAGGAGGAGGAGCAAGTGAAAAATAGGACGACTGTATAAGAACGTCACAAGGGGTACGCAGCCACAGGGGGCTACGTGCACCTCAGCCGCAGGGGGCCGTAAGGGTGTCGTGTAAAGGAAGAAAGACAGAATAAAATATACAAATGTAAATACTATATTTTAATAATTTTCCTTAGCGGACTATCGCAAGTCCCCAAACTTACGGGGCCAGGTAACGATATAAGGCTGTATATTGTAAACTGCTAGTGAGATAACCGCTACCAAATATGGGAAGGGTAACAAGTGGAGCGCTACTATGTCACACGGGACAGGATCGGGAGGGTGGGGGAACACCCTCACTACCCCACTACAACACATATGTACAACACTGTCACCCCATAGGGAGAAACTGATCAAGTATAGCATACAATGGACACAGGGGACGGACAACAAAATGATAACACCATGGCCGCCTAATGGTAGCTTCGATCCATATACCCAACATTCACTATTAAACCATTTGCATAATACATACAAAGGGAAGAAGTTGACAAACCACGTGGAGGTGTTTAACTTATGGAGGATGTTCCAGGGGTCCCGACCAGGACCAAATGGAATGTTCACTGTGGGGGAAATACCGGAAGAAAAAGAGATTAAGGAGGAAGGAGAGGATGGGAAAAAGGGGAGTGAAGACCCAAAGAACACGGGGAACGGACAAGAGGGAGGAGAAAAGAATAATAAATCAAATGAAATAAAAAAGGAATCGAGCAACGATATACCCCTAGCAAAGGTAGTGAAAACAGAGGGAGGGGGGTTGTACCCTTTAAGAGAATTAGGAGAAATAGAAAGAGGACAGTTAAGGGCGGCTGAGGGGTACTCGAACCCGGCATACAGCCCTCCACCATATGTGGCTCATAGGAAGATGCCAGCAGGGGAGGGGAGGACTGGAGAAGAACAAACTGTGGAAATAGGAAATGATGAGTGGGTAGCTGCACAGATACTATTAAAATTACGAGGTTCATTAACGGGAGAAGAGAAGGAGGTAGTAAGGAAAACAGACGAGGATAATACCAGGGAGAGTGGAATGAGAGGGGAAGAGCTGTTACGACAAAAGGAAGAAATTTTGGAGGAACGACTAGCAGAGTTAAGGGATGAGCAGAATGAACTGATCAAACAGCTCTAGAGGGAGGAAAGAGAGAGAGCGAGGGAAAGGAAAGAAGGTAAGAACAAATTGGAAAAAATAAGGGAAAGAACTGAGGAGCAAAGGAAAGAAGCTGACAAGGTAAGAGCAGCAGCAGAAAGGGTATCAAGAGCAGTGCTACGAGAGAGGAAAAGGGAAGAAGAATAGAAAGAAAAAGAAATGGCAATGTGGAAGAAGAGATTACTATCAGAAACAACTAGGAAATACGAAGAAGGGAGGGTGATAGAGAGTATATTAGAAAGGGAGAGGGTGAGAGGGGAAAGTAAGAAAGAGGATGAAAGGATATTGGAAAAGATGAGTAGTGAAGTAATGGAGGAATTAAAAAGGAAAAGGGAGGAAATTGGTAGAGAGATGGAGGAGAGAAATGAAGGGGAAAGAGAAGATAGGAGAAGGGAGAGTGAAGTAAGGGGGGATGTATATAGAGACACAGAAGTAGCAACAACATCAGCGCAAAGGGGAGCGGTTGATAAAGGAGAAAAGGGAGAACCGGACCTAATAGACTTAAAAACAGTAACAATCAAGGGGAAAAAGACAGAGTGGGGGCTGCCGTTTGTAAATGACTTTTGTAGTGAGGAAGAAGAAGGAATGGAGAAGGAAGGAAGAAGCAGTGAAAGGGAAAGTCTAGATAAACTATACACCACCCGGACCAATACAGACTCACCATGGATCTGTAGGAGAAAGGATGAACTGGAGAGAAGTGAGAAGGAAGAGCAAGGAATAGCGGCAAGACAGACACATGAAACCACACCGTCACCATCACATCCTCTCCCATCCCACCCCACATGCTCAATCACCTCACGCTCATTACGTACAATAAAACTTGCGCCCTTCACAAACGAACTGACACCCTATGCATGTCGGCTTAGAGACCTCCCTAGACGCAGGCAGGAAGGACGAATACACACGCCCACATTAAATACAGAAAATGATGGAAGAAGGGGAAAGGATGAAGAAGAAAGAGTTACGAGCAGGGGAAATACGGACGAAATTGATGATGTAGAAGAGAGGGAAGAAGAGGAGGGGTGTGAGGACTCGACTTTATGGAACCCAAGGGGTAAAATGAGACACAACTTAATGCCACTTCTGGAGAGGGGAGGAGTTAGGCCACAGTACGTCCCTTGGAAGCATACAGACAAAGAGAATATAAAGTGCAGGCTCCCATCATTAAGTGGAGGTGCGGGTAAATGGATATATGAAATGGAAAAACACACCGCAGGACAGAAACTGGCAGTGGGAGATGTAAAGGGCCTTCTAATATCGATATTAGGGGATGCAGCGGATGACATTTGGAAGAGAGCGGGATTCCCTGGGGTAACAATAGCAAACACATCGCATGATGGGGCACCATTCGCAAACTGCAGACACGCACTATGGCAGGCATTGAGGGTACAGTACCCAGACACATCAGACATAGGAGCAATTACCTCACGCAAGATGCGAGTGAACGAAGATCCTGTTGATTATATCCAGGAAATCCAAGAGAAGTGGCGCATGGAAACTAGAGAACAATGGGACAAAACACCAGCAATATTTTATCATATACCAGTACAAGGGCTCCCAGAAGGAGTTCAGAAACAACTGAAGAAAGTAGTGGGAATGGAGGCAAAAGCATGGCCAGAAATACAACTGACAATAGTGCATCATTGTAGGGCATGGCAAGGAAAAATGAAACAAAAGGAAGAAGACAGGAAAACGGAAGAGGCTAAGCTAGTACAGAAAAAACTTACTAAATACACAATGGAAGGGGCACTAATAACTGCACCTACAATAATGACCCAAAGCCCCACACAAGTATTGGCTGCACAAGATCCCTCCCAAATACTACCCTCACAGACAATAACACAACAGGTGCCGCCACTCCAACCATACACGACCAACATGGGAGGAGGATACTCAATGCCAGGAGCTGGGTATTATAATTACAACAGGGGAAGAGGAGGAATTATGAGAGGGAGAGGATACGGATATAACACACAACAGCAGGTGGGAGGACTTAGAAATTCCTACCCCACAGGGCAACCAGTATACCAGGACAACACAGGGAGCTTTCCATGGCAGAGTAGGGAACCACCGGTGTGTTGGAGTTGTGGATTAGTAGGGCACATGTCACGCACGTGTAGAGTAAGACCAGGTACACCATCATGGAGCGAACAGGGACAACCAAGGCCCACACAGGAACAGCAGGGCATACAGCAACAGCAGACGTTGCAACAGGGAAATGAACAGCAACAAATAATAACACAACAACAGCCACAGACATATTCACTGCCACAACAACAGGTAGCGATAACACAACAACCCCAAGCACAACAAACACAACTGGGTAGGGTGACGGTCCTGGGACACAACCCTTACACAGGAAATGGTCAATCGTTGTACCCTCAATAGGACAGCCCACAGACGGCCTTGGTGTGTCCCATCCTGTCAGTAACACCTAATAGTGCGGAGGAACCACGCATAGAGGTAACGATAGGTGACAAAAAATTATCATTCCTTGTTGACACCGGGGCGACCCGGTCTTGCATAAGGGAAGGTAAATTTAAGATGTCAGGCGAAGCCATGAACACCCAAGGATTCTCTGGAGCTAGAGGGTTGGTTCCTTTTACTGATAACATTCCCTTATCTATAGGAGATTATGACATGTCAGTTCCACTTTTATATTATAGTGCCTCACCAGTAAATATACTGGGGAGAGACATAATGAACAGGTTGAATATGACGATCTCCTTTACTGAGGACGGCATAATTTGCTCTACTCCAGGGATTAACATGCTCACAGCACGACAGATTATGCAAGCATACTGCGGACAGACAGCGATTAGGGCGGAGCCAGTAGATGGCGAACTCTTCCAGTACGGGACAGACATGGCATTTGCATGGATGCCAGGGATAGAGGGAAAGATCTGGAGGAGGCCAGCAGCCTATTTGTTCAGACCAGAAACACCAGTCAACGAACTAGAAGGAAAGGTGGTTCCAGTGGACATTGAGAGCATTATAGCAACAGCTGATTACATTGCTGTACATGCCCAAGACAGAGAAGGAAGAGCATGGAGGGCAGTGATAGCACTAGCAGAAGGATGTAGGCTCACCCAGGTGTCAGATGAGGAGCTGTTCTCAGAAGAAAAGGAGGAAGGTGAAATGGTGTTTATGATGAGTGTGGAAATATGGCTAAGAGTGGCGTACAAACAAGTGGCACAGAAAATGGCAATGGCACTTGAGGCACCCACATCCACCCCAGTTCCCTTCTTTAAGGAGGATATGACAAAAGTACCCACATAATTATGGACTACTAGCCCCTATGACGTGGGGTGCATTAAAAGTATAGGGGGGGTAAGGATAAAATTGAAAAAAGGTGCAATACTCCCCAGAGTGAAACAGTACCCACTATCAAAAGAGGCAGATGAGGGCATATATGAAACCATAACGGCCCTTATAGATAATGGCATATTGGTCCCCTCAGAATCACCATGTAACACGGCTGTATACCCAGTGCGCAAGGCTAGAGGAGGGTCTTGGCGCTTCATACAGGATCTCAGGCCCTTGAACAACATAGTAGAAGCAGAATACCCCATAGCCGCAAACCCGGCCACAATATTGTGTGGCATTCCAGCGGAAGCATCACGATTTACAGTGATCGACCTTAAAAATGCTTTTTTCTCAATACCATTGCACCCAGACTCACAAGATCTGACAAGCTTCACTTACAGAAACACAAAGTGGAAACACACCAGATTACCACAAGGGTACTGCGAATCACCCTCAATATTCAACAGAGTAATACAGATGGATTTGGGTAACATTGAAGTGGAAAGCACAGTGTTGCAATATGTCGACGACATAATAATTTGCAGTACAAACGAAAGAACATGCAGAGAGGACTCATTAAAGATGCTGACAATATTGGCTGAAAAAGGTTACAAGGTAGATATGGAAAAGTTACAGTACTGTCAAGAACAGGTACTTTACATTGGTCAGCTCATATCCCAACATGGAAGAAAGATTGCACCACAAAGGGCACAGGCCATTTCAAAAACGCCAATCCCACAAACAGTGAGGGAACTGCAGCAGTTCCTGGGTCTGTGCAACTACTGTAGAGCATGGGTATTTGATTACAGCTCATACATAGGACCCCTGCTTGAGGGGTTAAAGGAAGCTAATAAAGGGGAGAAAAAGTTGGGGTGGACAATGGAAATGAAAGAGGCTTTTGATGAACTGAAGGATGCGATATCAACTGCTCCGGTACTGGCAACCCCAGACTATGAGCGACAATTCTTTATATTTTCACATTGCGACTCAGCAGTAATGAAAGCAGTGCTGGCTCAAAAAACAAGCATGGGCTACAAACCAGTAGCATTTTACAGCGGCCACTTAGATCCTGTGATGTTAGGTCATTTCCCTTGCGAACAAGGTCTCGCCGCAGCTGCTTTTGCGGTAGAAAAAGCATCAGCAATAACCATGGGGTGCCCAACTACACTGTTTGTGTAACATGCACTATTTGCAATATTGAATAAACCTAAGTCCACCCTAACCACGCAAAGGGCATCAGGTTATGAGATCATCTTATCCAGAGCTGAACTATCAATTGTTAGATGTAGCACGGTCAACCCTGCAAGGTTCCTAGCAGAAGTACTTGAGGAAGGAGATTATGCCCACGATTGTACGCAAATAACTGAAATGTACTCATGTACTAGAAAGATTGAAGAAAACGCACTAGAGGGAGGTGAGCTCCTGTTCATTGATGGGTCATCAACTATCGACCAAAGGGATGGTATAAGGAGGACTGGGGCAGCAGTGGTAAAAATGATGGAGGTACCAGTGTGTGTGGCAATGAAATGTGTACAATTACCACAGCATTACTCCGCTCAAGCAGCAGAATTAATTGCACTGATTTTGGCATTGAGAGAAAGCTTTGACAAACGAGTGACCATATATTCCGACAGCGCATATGTTACGTCCACTGTCCACTCAGGGCTGTCGAAATGGAGAAGAAGAGGGTTTAGGAGAGCTGATGGCACTCCAGTGCAACATGCCCTCCTATTGGCTGAACTAATTGATGCAATAAATGACCCCCAAGAATTAGCTTTGGTCAAATGCACCGCACACACCAATGGTGAAGACCACATTTCAAAAGGGAATGCAGCAGCAGACGCACATGCGAAGTATGCTGCATATTTTGGTGAGATATGGAACCCCCCAGAGTCAGAGAGAGGGAGAGGGAGGGGAATGGCCAAGGAGATGTTGATAAGAGAAGGGTACACCCATCTCCCAGCCACACAGATTATGGAGCTACAAGCGGCTGCACCAATGGCCGAAAAGGAAATATGGCTAAAAAGAGGATGCACAATGTCACCAACCGACGCACTATGGCGCCAGAGTGACACTGGGAAGATTGTAATACCACTGGCACTATTGAACACCGCCCTGAGCCAACTACACCACCCAGCCCACACAGGCAAGGAAGTAATTGCAGCACGAATTAGGGAAGACTGGTTCTGCCCCGAGTTAAATTCTCATGTGTCAAATTTCATCAGCAATTGTCTCACATGTCAACAGTTTACGGCCGGTCACACTCTGAAGGTGATAAGAGGTACTATACCCCGGCCAGAGGGACCCTTCCGACATCTCCATATTGACTATGTTGATATGATCAAAGTATGTCAAGGAAATAGGTATATGTTTGTAGTAGTATGCCCATTCTCGAGGTGGATTGAAGCAGGGCCCTGTTCACACCCAGATGCATTTAGAGCAGCTAAATTCCTAGTGAGGGAGGTCTTCCCCAGGTGGGGAGTGTGCGAAGTACTGCGGTCAGACAATAGCCCACATTTCACAAACGAAATGTTCCAGCACATCACATCCTTACTGAACATCAAGCATAAATTCGCATGTGCATACCACCCACAGGCCAACGGTATATGTGAACGCCTGAATGGCCTATTAAAGGAGGCAATTGCAAAAATACAGCAAACAACAGTTGGTTGTATTGCCTTCCATTAGCCCTATTTGAGCTAAGGAATAGACCAGGTTCCGACCACCACCTCACCCCTCACGAGGTGGTTACCAGACGTCAAATGCGCCTTCCCCTAATGCCAACATCAAGAGCATTTACTGACCACGAGAGTACTGCAGATGGCCTTGGTGATGAAATGTACCAATATGTGTCTTCTCTGATTACTAGTGTAGTGTTTGTGTCTCAACAGCTCGAGCGCACGCGGGGCGGGTCTAACAGCGATCAACAAGAAGGCGCGGATAAAGAATTGGAAAAGGAAAGACAGTGCAAGGTTGCTAAAGGTGACCACGTACTACTTCGCAATTTCAACAGAAAGTGGAACAGTCCACGATTCACTGGCCCCCATCTGGTAGAGGAGGTATCAACGAGAGTAGTAAAGCTGCAGGACAAACGTGCCTGGAACCACCTACACGACGTAAAGATCTACAAACTCCAGACCCGCCCCAGCGCCACCGACAGGGCCACTGGAAGAACAACAACAGCGTCACCAACGGAGGAAGAGACTTCTACCACAACTAACAGCCTAAGTGTCCACATACCCTGCCACCCCCCAGATTCCCCAGAGACAACTATTAGAAAAGAAAGGGGTGATCCCCATACCGCCCACCCCATGGTTACACGATCAAAGGGTAAAGAGACTTCCGCCAGTTGAGTCCCAAACCCTCTGCCCATTGACCCCCTACCCACTGTAGTAATAACTGAACTGAAGGACATTGTTTTGCACATATACACATGTAAACACCTGAATGTTCTCTTTCTTTTCTCTCGCACATGCACTGCCCAGGAGTAGATGGTACCCTCAGACGATAATTACCTGGAAGAATTGTCACACCAATTTGTATATGAAATAAAAAGGCCAACGTACCTGAAAAGAAGGAGGGTACGTGTCTACTACACAGCATTCCTCTTGGCCATAGAACATTCAATGCCCCACCTCCAACCATACTTGCCTGCCCTAAGAGATAGATCGCTTAGATTGGCGTGGGAACAGCTCTTCACCTGGGCACTGAATGACTACTTGATAGGGAGAGCTTAAAAAACGACAACGAACACCAATAACAAGCATATTAAGAATTTTCAGGCGGGCAACTGTAACGTCGCAAGAATAAGCTGCCGGACTGCAGCAAGGTAAGAGCAAAATGCCGGTGAAATTAGCATTTGTAATAAAATTGATAGGGATTTTAATGATCACCGGGTTCTTGGCTGCCTCTGTATGGCAGTACAGCTATGCTATCAATATTATTGCTGTACCCAAACCTAATACACCCCCACCCCCAGCTGCAACAGGTGTTATGTCAGGTGGTACTAGTAAAATCCCACACAAGGAAAATAGAGTTAAACGCAGCACATACTCAGATAATAAAGGCATTGACAACTATATACAAGATTCAGCACACATCTCAAACAACATATGGTATCAACACATGACCCACATAGGTAAGCAGACAACAGAAGACAGCTGCTACGTTTGCTCATTGATCCCATACGCCATGAGCGCTTCTCGAACATTTGTTGCCACGGAGATAGATGAAAAAATAGCACGATGTATAATATACCTGGCACTGTTCCAGACGAAAGGAAGATTTCAAGGGACAGTGGTGCATCTGGTGTGGAAAACACGAGATACATATCCATATGAAAACAACTTCCTCAAGACTTATTTGAGTTACCACAAGAGCAGTTTACATGCTGAAGGATTCAAATACATAACAAGTGGTCCTGAAAAAGGAGAAACAAAGAAAGTAACACTGCAGTGCCTACCATGTGATTGGTACGCCACTGAAGTCCCTGGTAAAAACGGATGTTGGGAAAGACCACTGGTGATAATAACAGGGAAGGTGTACATGAACAACAAATGGGACATAGGAGTGGTTGGCAGCAACATGGTAACAAGAGAAAATATTTCAACTATTGATGGACACAACCATAGATGTTGGATGACTTCGGTCAAGTACGTACCCATGCTCACGTGGATGGAAAAAGATGAAGACCCAATAACAATACTGCCGCTAACTGCGCCTAAGGTATGCTACCAACATAAAGGGGAGGTGGATGTAGGATACAACACCAACTGTGAAAGCGTGATGGAGTTACCTGAGGGGGGAGCAGGAACAGCAGTAGTAATGGACCATTACTGGGCCTGTGGAGACAAGGCATACCACACACTGCCCCCTCTGTGGAATGGTGTATGCACAATAGTACACGTTAATGTACCATCACTAGTGGTACCCCAGAAGCATGTGAATATGGCGAATTTCCCCAAGATGGATGAAGGGAACAAAAGGAAGAAGAGATCTGCACAGCCTCGGAAAGGGCCAGAGAACTGACGCAACGGCAACAACACTGTCCTCAACAGAAGGAAAAGACAAGGAGAACCTCTGACAGGAAATTACCTGTGGGGAAGGTCGGAAACAGCACTCACCTCAATTCCGCCGGAACACAGACTATTCAGCAGAGCAGCAATGTTCTTCTCCTCAATAATACATCCGGGACTACAGGCTTACGCAAACGCAAAATGGCTCCAGATAACTAGGTGGGAACTAATGATGACAATTAACTCTACAGTGAATGGATTCAACGCAATAAAAGAGGAACTGCGAGCTGTGAGGATGGTAGCGCTTCAGAACAGATATGTACTGGACCTCCTCACAGCAATGGAAGGAGGAGTTTGCGCTAAGATAGGACAATCATGCTGCACATTCATCCCTGCCAACGATGCTGACAATGGTACACTGACAGAAGCAGTTTTACAATTGACCCAGATGCACTCAAAAATGATGGATGAAAGTAAAGGTGTGAAAAAGGATGAGAGCTGGTTTTCAATATTATGGTCATGGATGCCATCTTGGCTGTCAGATGGACTGAAGATTATAGTTGGATGTACTATTTTGGCTGGAGCTACACTGATCATAAAAGATTTTGGAAGGCCCGGAAGGCATGCACCACAGACGAGATGATCGAAATGGTTGGTATGCACCTCTTGATGCCAACAGATGACGGCAAACACACAGGCACGATAATAAAAGAGAGAGAGAAGTTGCGCAAACAAATCATCACCAACCACCTGGACCCACCATCTGTAAAGCTCGAAAACCCAAGAAACCCAAAGAGCTACATAGGGAAATGGGTATACTGCACTCCTGGAGGAACCTGTGAATATATGTATTGGTCATTTGAAGACCATGTTAACCACTATGGACATTTGGGAGGAATAACTAAAATATGGAGAGTAAGAGGAGATAAAGAAAAGGATATGTTTGTGGTCGACAAGTCGACCAGAGGGGGGACTGAAGTGGGAGAATGGAAGAACAGGCTCCCGCCCTTCCACTCTCGCGCTTGGCCTAGAGGATCACGGCCCAGACACCCGCCATGAGAGGAGTTTGCCCATCTACCAGACGACCAAATACCCTGGTACAGGAAAATACGGATGTGCCCATCTACCTGCCCAGCAGCCCGCCCTGTCCATGCCGACACCTGCAGCACGGATCAACTCGACTAAACCTACACGTCGTTAGAGATGCCATGACGACCTAGCCAACGGTCAGCACACCTGTGCAAACATGCACACCGGACACTCCCACACCAATCCACACGAAGAATATACTCAGTGCTATGACGTAGGCGACAGACATACTAACGGACGTGCATCTTTATTATTTTCCACATAGGCGCTCAAAATGCAGAAACGCAAGACGCATCATGAACTTATCTAAAAAGGCTTGCTCACGCTTCTTCTAAGAACCATGTACCATAATGAAGAATATAACGAAGACACGATACTGATGATAGGGCAATATGATACCGTAACCTAAAGCGCTCTGCATAAAACGGTTCCACCTATGCACTAGGCCCAAGTAGGCCGCAAGCAAAAGCTTCCATGAACATTGAATGAGCAAGAGCTCGGTTGCTGACCCTGCAGAATGAGCCCGGCGAAAGCACACCGCCAAGGGCACGATGTTGCAATCTCGCACGCTGCAAGCCAACGCCAAGGTCGCACCTGCAAGATAAACCAGACACACAGTGGGAAAAACAATATTAATTGTGCTGAATTCGGCCTCAAACACGGTCTCACCCCACGTGACAAAGCCAAACCTGACAGGATGCCAAGCCCAGGAGGAAGGAGACGCCTGAATCCCACGTTTCAAGACACAGGCAGATACAATTAAAAGACTCAGTGGACATCTGCAGCAGTGGGAGTAGTCGACCTCCCAACATATGAATAAATCCTCACATTGTTTACACCTACCCATAGTAAAACATTGTTGCAAATGACAGGTGCACCGCAAGCTGGGAACAGCGATAGTCCCAGACTGGGAGGCTTGCGAGTGGACCAATCAGAACATGGGGCTCTTATCATTGACGCCATTAACATTGACCAATCCTCAGAGGTCTTCATGTAACAATTTTCATGTATCAAATTGAAGGGACAACCCAAGTATATCACCTGACTAACCCACAACCACTAACACCGTTCTCTATATGTATGCTATACTAACCCTACCACTCGAGTAACCAATCCAGAGTGGAAGTAGGTTTTTTGTTAAACTTTGTAAGGTGACGCAAGTAGCGCGTCATACTAAGGTAAAAAGGGCCTGCGAGCCCCACGATTGTGTGTGTGTCAGGACGGACGCGTACGCTCCTTGACCCATCCCTGCCATTTTGTCTAATAAACAGCAGAGTCACCTTGCTTCTTGCTTGTGTCTCATACTCTATCTCTTTTGGGATATACGGGAGGAGTTGGGGCCTCCCTGCCCGGAGGTCTGCAGACGGCCCGGCCGACCCCCTCAGAATTTCCCCCCGACAATACGATCCTGTGAGATGAATATATAATCTATAGTTGGGGCAGGTAGATTTCTATGCCACGTAATGGTGGGAGGAATGCTGATTTCAAGTAAACTGTTTAGCATAATAAAGTTATGGTCTTGCATGACATTCAGCAATTGCTTTGCATGAGTTGACAACTTAGATTAATTTGCTAAAATGCATCTCATATTCAGATCACCTACTATTAGTGTAACTCCTGCAGGGTCCTCAGTTATTATCAAGTCTAGTATGGAACAAACTAGTTTTATAAACACATCATCAGAGGTGGCTAAGGGATTCCAATACAAGGGTAAGTTTTACATTCATTTTGGCATTAATATTCATTTTCATGGCTCTTTCCACTTGTTTATTTAGTCAGCCAGGACCACTTTGTGTTAGTGACTTGCTTTTTATCAGGTGTTATGCTTACTTCTCTTTGCAGTTGACCCGATGAACCTTGGCAGTTAATAAATAACGCGTAGTAGTTTGACCTGCCAGTTAAAAATTCAGCATTTTCATCTTTGTGAGACTTAGATTTTTGAGGTTCAGACAGGCCACCGTGTTTTTTTTCCAGATCAAAGCCATGGGGCCTCATTGCAACCCTGACGGCAGCTCTACCGGTCCTGTTAACCCCCTACCACCTCATTACGAGATCTGCTCGCAGGACCCGCTAAGGACGCCAGGTAAAACCAGGCATCCTTAGTGGGTCCCACGAGCAGACCAGGATGCTAACAATGGGCCCGTCATTAACGGGCCCGTTGTTAGAATCATCCCTATTCCCATTGTGCCCTATGGGGGCTCAAATGGGAATGGGGATTTACCGGATCCGGGTTCCTTGAATGGGGAAATAGCGGGCCCTCCAAGGTCAGAATGGCCCAGTATTTCCCCATTCAGGGAACCCAGACCCGGTACCTGAAATGGGGGTAGCCATGCCTCAAAAAGTGGCATGGTTACCTCCAGGGTCGTAATGAGGCCCCATAGGCTTTTAGCTTGTGGTTGGAATTCCAGATGATTTCTTTGATGATGAAGGAAGAGAATATTAATTCAGCACTATTCATGTATATGTTGTTTGTGTTCTTCATGTATTGTATGTCATGTGATCATATTAGTTCCAGGGCCGGTATTGAATTGAAAACCGCAAGTACTGTGGATCTGTTTGGATAAGGACCCATTCTTTGTCTGTTTTTCATTGTCAGTTTGATGTTCTTGGACCTCAGCAGGATTGAGTCAGTAATGGTATGAGATTCAGGCAAGCGCTTTCTAGGTGTTCCTATTTTATTAATGCTAGATCGGATACAAACTGGGTTTTCATGTTTTGTGGCAACCTTGACCACTTCGGTATACTTCAGCTTGATGAATTTGTTACCACTGGACAAACAGTCTTCTTTGTCCTAGTGTCAAAAAGTCACCTTTGTCAATGAATTGTTCAGCAGTGACTTTAGAGAGGTCATAAAGATAAGCTCTTTCGTAATTCCTTGCATTAACAGGTAAAGTGGAACATCCAGAGTCTGCTATATAATCATGTGTGCATGAACAAGATATAACTGTTTATGGGCATATCTGTGATTTCATGAGGCTCAGCAATTATTTTGATACATTTCTTTTTTTGTTGTACTGGTGTAGTTATGTTTCCTATTCATTTTTTTGATTTGTTTGTTGCTGGTTTATTTTTTTTCTTTATTTTTTTTTCTTTTTATAATTGGTGTTCTTACTTAGAGCGCTTAAAAATGAGCATCAGATAAGCTTATAGCAGATTTAGTTGCTTTTTTTTCTTTGTTTCCTTTCCTTAGATAGTTCAAAAACATTGTATAAGGTGTCATGAGGCAATTCCATGACTGTGTGTGATTCTAAAGCAATACAACATTTATCAGGAATTGATATTAACAAAACCTGAATCGGTTTGACCTCATCCTCTTCAGTTGTAATGATAATCGCTGTTGTATTTTGTCCTTTCGATTCCTCAATTAGAAGGGGAGCGGTTCATACAAATCAGGAGAAGTTGGAGTAACCGTAGGGACTGGCGTTGGTTGATGTTTAGGGTGCAGCGTAATAATTTCGGGATGCGGTTGGAAGCCGGACAATGGTCTCACAGAAGGCTTCACAAATGATATTTGTGACGATACAGATGAGTTGGGAGAGTAGTCTGTGGAATCAGGATAAAGAATAGGAGAATGAGATCAATGATGGTCTCTTAGTTTCTTGTCGAGTGTGACAAGTTAGAGGTCTTTTCTCGATTACAGGCAAAAAATATAGGTGGATTCATGGGCAGTTTTGAATTTGAATTCTCAGTTGTTTCAATATCAGAATGTGATATTGGAATGTCAATTTCCAATTGAGTATTTCGATAAGTCGAATTGGTTATGACCGGAGAGTATAATAAAGGATGTTCGCTGTCCATCGCAGAATGCACCGAAGGTGTAGTCAAGGTTCTTAGATGTATAGGTAAAGGAATCAAATTGAGCTGAGGGGATAATCAACTATGATGTTCAAGCCTTGCTCCAAGGAAGACGGTGGGGAAGAGTCTCTAATCGATGTCACCTTGGTATTTCTGGATTGTTCGATTGTAGAGCCAACACCTGAGAGTAAAATGGTCGGTTTGACAAATTTGGAATTATTTGTTTTCTTATTTATCCATAATACACATATAATATATACGTATATACGTAGAAATTGATTTTGCTTGTTTTTCTTAGAACTTTTATCCATAGGGGTGAGCAGTGAAGTGATTCGTTGCTCATGACATAAAGCAATGTTTCGGAATTGTCAATTTTGGTTATGCATTTTCCTGCATACACCGGCATTGCGGTTCTCAGGGTATACGTTGCCATAATGACAGAGGACACTTACTGTCACACTTCCTTTTAAGTCCAGACGCCAATTACACAGGGAGAATTATGATTACCAAAATGGAGTATAGAGGAGGTGAGTGGTGAGGCAGCCGAGAGCCAAAAGTCGAACAGCGAACAGCACTCGCCAAGCACTCCATGATGCATGTGTGCAATGCTCCGCCAGGGGGTTTTATGGTGTTCCAGGTTAGTAGGAGGAGCTAACCACAGGCTATAAGAAAAAGTGATATAATATTAGTTGTGAAAATCAAAATGTGTGTCCTCAATTGTTGAGGAAAGTGCTACAATTCTGTAACGTACCACAAAGGTGTTAGCAATGCAGTCCGCTTCAGGTGATTGAACGTAGCACCGCAGCTTTCAGCAGTAGATTCAGTGAATTTGCATTAACGAGGGTTCTGGCACAGCAAACAGCACTCGCCAAGCACACCAAGTTTCGCACGCACAATGCGTGCGGCCAGGGAGTTTTATGGTGTTCCTGGTTAGTAGGAGGAGCTAACCACAGTCACAAAGCTGTTAGAAATGCAGTCCGCTTCAGATGATTAAAAGTAGCACCGTAGCTTTCAGCAGTAGATCCAGTGTATTTTCATCAACGATGGTTCTGGCACAGAGATCAGCACTCACCAAGCACTCCACGATGCACGATTTCTATCTATTATAACTAAATGTAGGCCAATGTGTAGTGGCATGAGCTCAAATGCAAGAAGTACATCATTCCGGGGAAACTTGGATGTAATAATGGTTGCTCTTACTAATCCTCGCTTGATCAAAGTTCTTCTTTCAAATGACTGAAGGGTATATTCTCCCGAAGGGTGTCAATATTTCTATTCACAAGCATACTGATAAACCTGTGGGCTTTACCCACAAATCAATATCTTCCAGTTCTTCTGCTCCCGGACCCATACATTGGTAATAGTGGGAGATAGCTACAATACACATGATAAGATGTCTAAAACTTACTAATATATCCCACCTCCACTTGATATGGGCTGCTTTAACCCCAAACACGATTTGTCTTCTGTAAACCTGCTCCCTGTGTCCTTACTATTGTGGAATATCACCAGATTTGCCTAAAATAATGGAACATACCGATTAGATATAATGTATTGAGCATGAACAAATAATCTGTTTTCAAGAAAAATGGACACACAATCCTTTGCACAAATCTGGCTTTCTCTGTTTCTCAGCCAATGCTGTGAAGAGCTCTGGGGGTTACCCAAGTGGGGGATAGGAGGATGGGCAATCTGGGTCTTGGCAGCCCATAGCTATCACTCTGAAGAAATGGTTAGTAATTACTCCAGCCTGATGTGTTTAAAGATTCTCCAGTCATTTAGTGTGACATTTCAATCTTTTTTAAAGATTATGTAAGGCATATTGCCAGTAAGTTTGACTTTAGATATCTGGAAGGGCTGGAACACATTTGGACCGATTATAGTTCTTCTCCTAAATGGAGCCCATACACTGGTATTAATGTGGCAGCCTTTAGTTGAATGTGTCGATGTAGAAAGACGCAGGGGAGATTATTCCTGCTTTTGAGGCTGTCCTTTCTCTCACTGTTCTGAAGCTTTAATGATATCAATGTTGTATATTCATTTTATTATTATTTGCAAAGTGCTAAGACTCGGTCCTGAGGCATAACAACATTAACATGGCAAACAAACAAATAATAAAAAAAATGCAATAAGAGAAGCATCCAGAGAAGCATCTAGAGCAATGCTTAAAGACCG
Source organism: Ambystoma mexicanum (assembly GCF_040938575.1). NCBI lineage: Eukaryota > Metazoa > Chordata > Amphibia > Caudata > Ambystomatidae > Ambystoma > Ambystoma mexicanum. The sequence goes on from NC_090937.1 coordinate 1,203,886,259, forward strand.
TTCAAATAAGACAGTGTTCAATCCACGCTTAAAGCAACCTAGAGAGACACAACCGCCAAAGTCTAGATGTAAGGAGTTCCAACACATAGGTGCCTTATGTGCAGTATGATGAAATGCACCATGACTGACCAAGGTCAGTTTGGATTTTGGCACGTGCAGGAGATGAGAATAATTTGATCTCCATATCCTTATCGCAGGCAGCCAAGACAACCTATCCAAACAGTAGGCTGGGCTTTGGCCATAAAGACATTTGTGTGTCAAGGATAGTAGGCAGAACTTGACCCTCACATCCACAGGCAGCCAGTGCAGCGCTCTTCTGGCCTCAGAAATGTGTTTTTTCTTGTCCAAGCCATCGACAGCATGAAGAACATTGTTTTGGATAACCTACAATTTGGTTATCTTTCCTTTTCGAATACCCAGCAGAACGTTGGCACAGTCATCTAATTTGGCACTAATGATGGCTTATAGCAATGGTCATGCAGTTGTGATGTGTCAGGAAAGTTTCTTAATTGACTAAGTATCTTGATTTAGTAGGAAGATGAAGATATCAGGCTGTTCACGTGGGCGCTCATATTCACTTCTTGATTGAAAACAGCACCCAGTGGTTTCACATGTTGTTAGGTAGCAATGGAACAACCTGCTTTAAGAAATTCCCATATTTGGGGTCCAGCTTCCTTAGCCGCGTCGCTGTGCTGGTGATCATCAGCACTGTTTGTCGAATTGTTAAGAGCCAGACCATTCTCAGGCATCCATTGCTGGAGTACGGAGTCGATTACATTAACAGTCTCTGTATCTTGAACATGGTTCCCAGCGAGAGGTATTAAACACTGTGTATCATCAAAGTAATTTGTATATAACACCTCTGGCATCAAGCGATTCGAACAATGGCTTTGTGAAAATGCTGAATAACATGAGGGATAAGCATGACCCTGGGGACCCCACCTCATATGTATCACTAATGGCAGCACAACAGAAAACTCTGGCAAAACATCTCCACTGATGTCATTAAGAAACTTCAAACTGTACATTGGAAGGACACCTACAAACTTGTTACCTGGGATGTCCGAGCCCTGTATACTTCGATCAAGCATGAGGCTGCTATTGCAACCATTGAGTATATTTTTCGTGGGGAAACTGCATCACACTACCATCATGTAACTATGCTAAAACAAATGTTTACAACAACTTTGGAAAATAACATTTTTCTGTTTGATAAAATATACTTCAAGCAGAAACAGGGAGTAGCCATGGGCGTTAAATACGCACCGGCTCTTGCAAATCTCTTCATGAGTAAATTCGAGGACGAATATGTTTACACAGACTTAAATGCATGAGACAAGATTGTGATGTGGACCAGATTCATTGATGAGTTTCTATTAATTTGGAATGGTAACGATACAGACTTAGCTGAATTTCAAGATCGTCTAAATACCAATGAAGAAGGGATTTGTCTTACAGGACCATCAAGTACTACCAGTATAGATTTTTTAGATCTAACAATATATATCATGGACTGCAAACTTTTGGACCAAAACCTTTCGCAAACCAACTGAGGCCAATTCAACCTTGTTCTCAACTAGTTGTCATCAAAAATCAGTAATAAGCAACATACCAAAGGGAGAATTTACAAGAGCCAGAAGAAACTGTACAAATTCAATTGATTTTCTACAGGAATGTGATCTATTGAAAAACAGATTTCACCAACGAGGCTACAACAAAAACTGTATAGATGTGGCATACAAAAAAAGTCAATGCAATGAATAGGGATGCAACCCTTACACCCAAAATCCCTAATAAATCAAGAGAGGAACAAAATAAAGTGAGCTTCGTTACCACTTTTTCCGACAACAATTTTGAAATTAGAAAAATATTGAATAAAAATTTGCATTTGCTCAAACTAGACGAACACCTAAAAGACATCATTGATGACAATCCAAATTTAATTTTCACTAAAGCCAGAACTTTGAGAAGAAGCCTTAGCCCATCGCTACTCCCTAAACTACTAACACAGCAACCAGAACAATGGTTACCAAGCTTACCATTAGGATTCAGAAAGTGCGGATCATGTGGCATGTGCAAACTAGCACACCCTAATACCAAGACTTTCTCGGATACAAGAGGAGCAAGCATCTCCATTAAGGACACCATAAATTGTCGCAGTAAATACATAATTTATGCTATCATATGCATATGTGAACACATATACATTGGAAGTACCATACGAGAACTCAGGTTCAGAATACTGGAACATGTCTATGCCATGAGCAAACCGGATTCCACATTGCCACTTCCACTACATTGGCATACAAAGCATCAATTAGATGACAAAATGAATTTAAGGTTCATCGGGCTCCAACAGGCTTCTCTGGGCGAGAAAGGTGGGAATAGAGAAATTCTCCTTCGCCAGATGGAACCCCGCCTAATTTGCAAATTTAGAGCAACGGAATTTGGCTTGAATCAAGATCATGAGATGGCATACTCTCTCTGAAAATGATGTCCGATGAATAAGAGGAATCCTAATGTCACTTCATGCCTGTTTGTACAATGTACCACAAACTCATTGATTGCTTATATACCCTGGACTATAGGCTATTTGGTCCTTGAATTACAATTGCAACCATTCATGTCTCACAACGTGGTTTTTGCCCCACTTCGTAAAATGTACTCGTGGTTAGCACCACCTGCTTTATTATGCAGGGTAACTTATCGCGTACCAATTGTAACTAATAATGTAATGGCCAGATTTGAGAGTTATGTTGTCTCGTTATCCCTTAAAACTTTAAATTAAATTATAATTCTAAAACCCATGGAAACCTGCAGTCTGTTTCCGGACTGTGATGAATATTGATACGAGTATTGTACTTTAAACATGGCGTCCTTCTTTCTTGCACATACACACAGAATGGGGCATCCATCGAAATAGTAGTAGGACTGGGTTGCTACGACAACCCATGTAAACTCAGGAAGTGAGCCCGCTTTCTCGCAACAGACGACAGGACATTTTTATGCGCTCTGCAGGTAAGCCTTGGTACAGTTGACTGAGTAGATTCTCAGCCACTGATCAACACCGCGGCATTTACGCTTGATTGTCACTAAGACTATATTAGTGTACCAGTACGCCCTCCATGCATTTTTGCATACTGATTTAGCAACAGGTGTTGTTTAACTGACGCGTAGCTCGCATAATTTTAAAACAAACATCAGTCACGGATACTTGTCGTTCCATCAATGACGTTATAAGTTGTGATATCAGCACCACGGCACTAATGTTCGCCCAGAGTATCAATGTTATTATTTCCGTGTACCAGTAGCATTATCCACGTAAGCTCGAATAGGAATCAGTCTTTCTGTTGAGATTCACTCATGCCCTTGTCTATCATTGCTCAACTTAACTTGATCACACTAACAATGCTGCAGTTTGCTAAATCAATGCATCTTAAGTAGTGATACATATATGTATCACTGCATGAATGTATTACATAATTCGAGATTTTTTGACCTGATTTTGTATAGAGGGATTCAACCCGGGATACTGTGCGTCAACTAATTGGAACTATATGTTATGGGAACATAGGTAAGGCAACCATGGGTGTAAATCAAACCTTCTCATTCATTCTAAGGATTGATAATATCTTATGTGACTTGTATTTTTGATAGTGACATATTCATTAATACTCTGTTTCTCTTTGCATTTTTTCTCTTTGTATTGTATTTTCTTTTGTTCATTTACCCCAAACCTCCTACCCTTCCGCCCCTCCTATAATTTCTGTGATTGATCAACACCAATATCGATAATGTAATGTTCGTTTTCATGTATCCACATATTATTTTCTTTATTATTTTCTTTTTTATTTCTTTTTACACACTTGATTTGTGAATTAATTGTGAATTGTGAAATAACAGTGTTATCATTAGCCTGGATTTGAAAAGGACACTTGTGTGTCGAAACACGTGTTATCCAAAGGGCAATATAATAAATAATAATCCTTATGCAGGAATACCATAGTGTGGCGCAGTTTTTGAAGTGTGGAGAAATACTTTGTACAATCAACTTTACTTGAGTTGTTCCCTGAATCACCTATGATGGTATATAGAAGAGGCACTAACATCCGAGACAAGGTGGTGAAGGCAGAACGTGCACCGAAGGAAACTCAACTAACATTGGCCACAAAGAAAAAAGGCATGTTTCCCTGTTTATCCTGCAGCCACTGCAATAATGTGGTTAAAGGTGAATTCATTACACACCCACATACGGGGAAAAAAATTTAATTGAGACACTTTGCTACCTGTCGATCAACAGGGGTCATTACAGCATCAAGTGGCCGTGTGGTCTAATGTACGTCGGTCAAACTGCCAGGTCTGCCCAAGAGAGGTGGACGGAACATAAATCTAACTTTCGCTGTAATAACAATAAATCTCCAGTTTCGAGACATTTTTCAGCAGCACGTCACACTATAGCCCAGATTAGGTTTATCATTTTGGAAGTTGTCAAACGTCCAACCAGGGGAGGTGACTACATTAGAACCCTTGCTCAAAGGGAGATGTTCTGGATAGACTACCTTGATACTATTTCACCAAGAGGACTGAATGAAGAATTTTCTCTCAATTGTTTTGTTTGAATCTGACCCTTACTTGCCACCTTGAATTGCTTTGAATTATTTTTTTCTGGAACTACCTTTGCCACCCCATGTATTTGACTCCTTGTCCCAGTGTTGTCGATTCTTCAGCCACACCTCGTCTTTATTTATTTAGTCTTTGGTGCTTTAATTATCTACTTTCTTGACATTTATTGTTTATTCATTTATTTTGTTTGGGCCTTGTGTTTTTGTGTGGTATGGCTAGTACACTTCCTCGCTAGTTATATTTTGGTGATATTCATTTTTCTGGGCTTGTTTAGTCCATCACTAATGTGTTTTCGTCTTTCATTTTTTCTCATTTTTCATCATGCTATCTCCAGGTGACTTATTGGTTTTCTCTTCCCCTCTACTGTTTTCTCATCCGTATTTGTCTGGTGGGCCACTCCTTGTGACTTCATGTAGGTCACGTTTCTATTATTCAGGTTATTTAATACCTTTTCACTTCATTTTTGGCATTTCTTTTGTGCTATTCACGTGACCGTTAGCTGTCTCTAAGTGTATTTTATTGTCCTTGACCATGTGTACTTACTTATCTGCACTTTGATATCATTTTATACCTCTCTATTCCTTCATTTTTCACATCTCCCATCCACATTCGGCGGGTGGGAAATTGTCTGTGACCTCGTGTAGGTCATGTTTTTTTTCGTTTATCTTTTTAAGATTTATTTACTCTATCTACAGTATTTCTTTAAGCTATTTACGTGTTGGTTATCTTTCTTTTAGTTTATGGCATTGGGTTTGACCACAAACATTTTTTTTTTCTCAGTTATCCACGCTTTGTTACCAATGTATTGGGTTCTGTTGTATTTTGCGGTGCACACGTTTTTTGTTGACAGTTCTGTTTTCATTCATCTTGTCGGCACGTTCCGTTGCTGACGCTCCAAATCACGTGATTTACCTGTTATTTGTTGTTAATTGTTGACGATGGTTCCGATTTGATTTACCTTGTCGGCATGTCCCGTTGCTGACGCCTTGAATCACGTGTTATTGTCACATGAGCTTTAACTAAGGCTAAATAGAACTCCTCCGGTCGCACTGTTTATAGCTATCCGAGCTGTTGCGTCCGTTGCAGTCTGCTGTTGGACTTTGCGGTGAGTGGTAGAGACAGATGGGTTTTGAGGTTAGTTTTTTGTAAATCTTCACTTGGGGCCTGTCCATTGCAATAGGCTTTTCTTTACTTTATCTTTGATTTGGCTTCTAAGGCATTTGGTTCATGAATTTCTGGAATGAATGGAGTACACACTTTTTCCGTGCTGGAGCTCATTCTTGGGTATATATTTTACTTGGGACTTGTTAAGTCTATTTAGCCCTGTGGTAATCTGATTTGAATGCCGTTTCCTTTGGCATACGGCTTGTTAGTCATCTTTAATAGTTGTATCATATGATCTCTTTAGTTGTTGCTTTTTCCCTTTTTTTTCGGTATCTGTAGTGGAGTAGTGGTCTTGACCTGTCCAACATTGGTATTTCCCTGGTACAACCTTCGGTGATATCGGAACTTTTGGGGATTGATTTACTCCTTATATGATGGTCCAGGTTGGACCTTCAGCATCTAATCACAGTCACAGTGACCATGGCTCTAATTAATGGTAAGCAGTTTTTCTCTAGTTAGTTTAAATGCGTGTTTCACTTGTTAACTGTGTGGTTCATTACACAAATACCTGTCTACATATATATCTTTATTTATGTTTCCACAATAGGAATTAGTCTATGTGTACCTTAGCAGCAATTGGAGCGTTTAATCTGCCAGATATCTCTATATATGTGCTGCCGTCAAACTAGCATGTACGCCCGTTCTCCCCTCAGGTATATTGTTTTTTATTCTTTTCTTATTATATTTTATCTTTGCTATATCGGTTTACTCCAATGCCCGCATGAGGCCTGTCCCAGTTTTTGTTTTTTGGAGTCACATCCATGGGTAGTCGGATGGTCATGTTTATACAATTGTTTTTAGTTTTATTACAATTATGTATACATGCATGCCTGTGTGCATTTGAGTATTTGTTACTCAAATTAGGCAACATCTGTTATATTTCATGCTTTGGATTTCTCAAGTTTTGTGTACACTGTAAATACAACATTGCGTATATGATATTGATGTCTCCTTTCAATGTATATAATTTCAGATCACTTTGCTCCTGAAGAAGGGGGTGTGCCCTGAAACGCATAGAGCATCTGAGTTCATCACAAGAATATTACTTGCCTTTGACCATTGTAACTTATATTACGTATCATTGGTTCATTTGTCTTTGTTAAAAAAAAATGTTCTCGTTTTATAAATGGCCTTACCCAAGTTATGTACTTTTCCTTGTTAACCAGAGGTGTTGTAATAACGACAGTGCTAATAACTGTTTGTCCTGACTAAGTTTCATTTTTACCAGTAAAGATTTAAACTACAATTGACTGATTTTGTATCAGCTTTAATGGTGTGCAGGGGACGGTGAGTGTCTTTAGATTAAGACACTTTTTTCTGTTTAATGTTCTTCACAAACCCTTTGTCAGGGCTTGTATTCCTCCCCAGCACCCGGACTAATTTAAGTTTTTGATTTAACCATTAACTTGATTCTTCAATTTGGTGTGCACCTATCGATATCTTCATTTTCTCAATTCTAGAACTAGTATCACCTTAAAAAAAAACCACAAGAGCCCTAGAATTGTCTGACAGAAAATATATCAACTGAAACAATAAAATGGTCTTACCCTGTGTAAATGCATACACAGCCATTCCCCACAAACAGTCCACAAACAGTCTTATAATAAATAGCTGGGAGTGCTGCCGGGAAATGTAGTCTGAGAAAAGCTGACAAAAATAAATCAGCAAATGTTCTTACAAAGTGCACTAGTGCTAGTGTCAAGAAGACGATTGCACAGTGGCTCAAATGAGGAGCTAGACAGGGTTAGTAAAGTTGGGCTTCAGAGCTATGAATGGAAGGCTCAGTGGCAATCACTCTGCAGCTCCAGCGTTCAGGAGAGTTTTGGCGGGGACACATCTAGACTCTAATCTTCTGAAACTAGAGATCTAGGAAATGGCAGATAGATTGGATATGTTGGTAAGGAGAAAAAGTGACCATGACCCTGTTTTTCTTTACCCTTGCACTTATTAGATAACTGTCCTGGGTTGGGGATTATCTGCAGCTATAAGTGTCCTCACTGAAAGGACCAGAGGAAACAAAGAAAATGGCAGAATTTAGATCAGGATGCAGCCATACCAGTGATCTATGTGGGTGTAATTCCAGTATTTGAGATCTATGCTGGGTGTTTTAAATATGGAGCAAATCTGTGATGGCATCTATAATTTAATTAATCCTCTGCAGTGTGCATGGTATATGACCTGAGGCCAAGACAGACTCATAGAATGAGAAAATAATGTTTTGAGCAAGAAAGCAGTGCACTGACGGCCCAGTTACGGCTCGAATATTGATAGGATTATGGTTCATCAGTCTGAATACAAGTGTCTTATTCATTAAAAAAAGCTGACCTCCACAAAAAGAATTGGGAAATGCTTATGAAAGCAGCATCTAATAAGGATTCCGAAACATTTTGGGGGTTAATGTCGCCTTTTAGTACACCCGATACCTCATAACTTATTTCACCTATCATCCCTCATTTGTGATGAGTTCCTGAGGTATTTCTCCAGTCTTCATTATGATAATTTGTTCTCAAGTTTTTGCTATGAAAGTTCACAAAGCGCACCCTCTTATCGAGATTAAAGAGATGATGTACTTGAATGTTGTCTCTGAGGTTATAGGAAAAGTAGCTAAACAGAAATCAGGAGAAAGAAATTGGCCTTGACATGATCCAAGGTGATTTATTTCAGAGTGAACTCCTAATTTGAAGACCACTTCTTTCTTACTGTTTTATTGTTTTAAACTCAGTAAGTACAGTTCCCTCATCAAGGGACTCTGCTGAAATTATCTGTGTCTTTAAAAAGGGGGAGGCTTCCACCCCCTTTAATTACCTCCCTATCTTACTAAATGACTGGACTGCTTAAATGTATGATACAGTACTTTCGGTCCGGCTTGAAGAGTGAGATATGAGCATAATATTTTATTTATTTGAATTTCAGGGCAGTTTTATGAATGGGAGAGGTACAGTGGAAAGTTTACTTATCCATCTATTTTTTACATCTATAAATGCAAAAAAAAGAATCACTTCGTACTTTTGATTTTAGATTTGCTTTTGACACAGTAGAGAGATTTAAACTTTGGTTGGTCTTAAGACAATTGTGGTTGCCAATCTGTCTCCTGAATGCACTACAGGCACTTTATTCAGAGACCAAATCGAGAGTTAGGTGTGGACAAAAAGTGAACGAGCCGATTTTTTTTCCAAATCAATAACTATGTGAGACAAGGTTGCATATTAGCACAGTTTTTATTTTTTATTTGCATTAATAAATTAGCAACCAGGAATCTAAATCTGATCTGGGATAACCCTATTATTGATAGGCAAAATACTGATGGTATTGGGCGTCATATGTGGTCTGGCAGGATAGCTCAGGGGCAACATGCTTGTCTTGGAAACAAGACACTGCTGAGCAACACAGGTTTGATACATGGTCCTGCACTTAGAAGCTGGAAAGGGGTATGATTTAAATAATTTGGGTCTGATTCATGGAACTATTTGCGTGGAAAATAGGGGACTTGCGTGCCAATCTGTGTGTGTAATCCCATACGTCGATTCATGGAATCAAATGCACAGTACTTTTCCAGGACTTGCGTGGAGTTTGCACAGGCTCGGCACATCTCTGCAAGCTGTCAAGCACCTTATTTATTTATTTAGTTATTTATCTTCTTATAATGCGCCAGAGCTCACAGGCATCTGGGTGCAAAAAGATTGCTGGAAGCAGACAGATCTGGAGGAAAGGTTTATACAATTTATTTAAACAAAATTGTTTTCAGGCGTTTTCTGAATAGATGTAAATCTGGGGTCATCCTCAGCTCCATGGGCAGCTTATTCCAGGTTGTAGCTGCTTGCACCGGGAAGGAATGACTGCCACCACACACTCATGTAATACAGGGGCAGTGAAGGAACATAGTATCACTGGACTTTGTAGTCCTAGCAGCCTGCTGCAGTTGTACACTATCTCTGAGATATACCGGGGCTGAGCTATATAGCCACTTATGAGTAATGATACTGATTTTAAAGCTAATCCTCTCCTCAATAGCCAACCAATGCACGTCTATTCTGTGTTTAGTGATTGGATCACCTCTAGGGATGCTTTTTACGATGTAGACCTCATCATTTTACGGTACCTGCATCCTTTAAATGCATCTCTTGTTTGCTCTTGTTATGATAGCATTACAATAATCTAGTCTAGGCATGAGCAGTGCTCTTGTCAAGGTAATGCAATTAGCCTGAGAAAGATATGGTTTAATTATCCAGAGCAACTTCAGATGATATTGTGCTTTATTCACAACACTACTGGTGTGAACTTCTGAACTTAAGGAAGGTTCAAGCATAATGCCTAATGTTTTAACTTCTGTGAGGTGCGGATTGGATGTTGTTCAATCTTGAAACGTACATATTCTGTATTTAGTTTTGCACGTGATTATGTGGACCCAAATATGAAAAACTCAGTATTGGATCCATTAATACACAATCTGTTTTCTGTCTTCCATGCCTTTATTTATTCAAAGATAAAGGAAACCTCCTCTGAATCTTTTCTGTAATCCCCACTTAGTTCCATAACGAGTTGGGCATCATCTGCGTAGTTGGTAAAGCGTATGCCCAACTTGTCCAGTAGATCACGCAGCAGGCGACAACACACATTGAACAAGGCCAACGAGATAGGCCCCCTGTGGCACTCCAAAGCCAATACATTCTGGCTCTGAGCTTTCTTCCCTGCTGTGGATATTAGACATCCCATTCCAGAGGAAAAAGTCTAACCAAGTCTAACCATTTAATTACCTCTTCTGAACAGTACCCTACTTCTACAAGCCTTTTTATTAACAGATCATGGTTCACCAAATCAAAGGCTGATGATAAGTCCAAAAGCATCAGCAGCCTCAATTTACTCTTGTCCATGATAGCCATGACAACCAGCCATCTGTCTGGAGATCTATCAAGGCACATTCGGTACCATAGTGGGCTGACTCCAGGTATTCTTGCAACTGCATGGCTGTCATTTTATCAATACGTTTGAGCAAGAAAGTTAAATCATAAAAAGTCTCAAGTAGTGACCACTATCCTTTTAGTGGTGGTAACTGAAGGGAAGGCCCTAAAAGTGTCAGGACTGTGGGCTATTTGGACGTGGTACACAAGGGAATTGTCCTGACCACTGTATTTACGTGGTCTACTTTCTAATTACTGTAAACCCAAAATGTGTTGTCATATAACACACATTTAAATTTAGATGCCAGTGACTTTGGCACTTGTCATCTGATGTGGAAGCCATGAGTGTCTTCATATAACATTCCAAGTCATTGTCACTGATTTTCTTAACATTTCTACTCACTACCTTTCTTAGAACATTTTGTTTCTGTATACATACAGAGGGAAGTACATATTCCAAATCATCAAAGAAGTGATCGGACCATGGGCATGGTGTTATTTCAGACAGTGTAACTGAAAGATTTATAACCATCACCTAGTCCAAAATGTTTCCCTTGCAGTGGGTTGATTGTTTTACAAGTGAGTGAAGGCCAAAATCCTTGAACAATTGCTCCACATGCATGGCCCCAGGGTCCACAGGATTCCTAAACCACCTATTAAAGTCACCCAATACAATCGTAGAGTTGAAAGTCTCGTTCATGGCCATCAGGATGGTCGACAAATCATTGTAAAAGGATGGGGTGTCTTTAGGCGGACGGTAGAGTACTAAGATATTAACAAAGTTATTAGGGTAGGTGTTATTTTCACCATTACCTCTTCACAATCTGTAAATGAAACTGGTGTTTGAAAGAAACACAATTTCTGTCTGGCTAAAATCGCCACCCCAGCTCCCATATTCCCATATTATGTTCTATATTCTGATTTACAAACGTATAATCTGTAGGAGTAGCAAGTTCAATATTCGGGCCACTAGACATTTTCAGTTACATCTCTGTAAAACACATGAGGGCGACTTAATGATCTACTGTGTGATCCTTCTACATTAGTAGCATGTTTGTCCAAAGATCATGTGTTAAGAAGTACTATTTTAAACTTCTTCATTTCTCCATTCTCTTCAAAATAAAATGTTGGCCATGTTAGCAAAAATCTCTAAACAAGAAACACACCGAAAATACAAACTCCTTAATACACGCAGATCACACACACCTTTATTGGAACCAGCCTGTCCCACACACAGGTTTTTATCAATTGACTAGGGCCAGGCACGCTGGCACTTGTACGCACCTGAGAGAGAAAGGAAAATTACACTGAAATGCAAGAAAACAAGAAACTATGATTTTTGTAAATAAAACAGCTTGTGAGCAAATTCAAATCTATTTCATGCGACAATACAGGAAAAACTCAATAGCATAAGTGTCTCTCTAGATATTTTCTTGGAAATACACAATATTAAAGGTTATCGGCAGCAGTATTAAAACAGCATGTCACTAAGAGTTAGGTAAGGAGATTTCAGGCAAAGATGCTAATACCGTCTCCTCTAGAATAATATGTTCCTCGAAAGGCAATCCAAATGATAATAATCGGTTACTTAACCCTTTGACACAAAGTCAGCACAATCCCTCAAACTCTATGCCACCCGAAGTCAGGCATGCAGGAACTTGCACATAGGAATCACCGCTCAGAGGTGGTGTCGCATGTTGGGTTTAGGGGTGCATGCACGCAGACAGGTTTCTGATCTAACTTAGGGGAGTAGTGGGGTGCAGCAATGGTTTACAGGGTTCGCACGCAGATTTTACCTGAGTTACAAAGTATCATACTGTTAAACCGTAATTATATAGTGCCTCCTGATATTTAATATTGGCCTAAGCCCAATCGCGTACATGGAAAACCGTGTTACAAAAGCTCTGATTTTTGAGTTTCTACTTCGCTGTCATTTTCACTTGTGTTCCATATTCTAAAATTGTGGTCTGTGTTTTCGTCTTGCAAGTCGAGCTGCCTGACCTTTGAGTTCTGTTAATGTTTAGGTTGTCTGCGAGCCGACTGTTTAGGCAAAGCAAAGAAACCTTGTGCTTCATATGAACTGCTATTTGAGTGTCACAAGCTTCATCCTTGTATAAACACTGAAACAATGAAAGAGTAAACGACGATCGTATGTTTTAGCTGAACTAAATTGTAAGACGTTCTCGAAACTTACCGCAGATCCGAGAACCTATACCACCATTGTATTTTCATGGAAATGTAAATTCATGTAATCCTTTGCATAATATTGTAAAATCTGTCATATGAACTAGGCACGAACTCTAGACACGAATTATTAACGTGAAGAAAGGCTGCACAATATTTTAGGAAATATATAAAAATGCCAGTGTTTAGATGTCCAGTATATCACTCTCCTCATTGTGTCGGCTGGTACACACGGCGAGGTGTTGGGGCGAGATAGCTATCTGATTTGCTTTGTAAACTGTACAGTAATAAAAGATACTTGTATCTTTTCAGCCCTTGTTTGGTGTATTTCATTTGTGGTACTCAGCCTCGATATTTCTTTGTTCTTTCAATATGCATGTTGTCGGGGTGCCAGCAACAGTTACGGGGGACACTGCGCATGGCCCTGAGATGCAGGCCTGCTTGCAGTGAACCCCATGCACTATTTGAAGGGTGCGTGTAATTGCGCCTGGATGAGCATGCAAATGTAGCTGTTCTGGCTGTTTATGCCTTGCATGGGGGCGTGCCAGGGTTTTACCAGGCGGGATGTGCAAATACGATTACTTTGTGCAGTAAATTTCATGAACACATAGGGCACACATTTTTTATTCTGCTTAAAGGCTCACGCAGTGTCGTTCTCAGTGTGCAGTAATTGCGGGGGAAATGCACAATTTTTCATCAATTGATCTCTTTGTTTATATATATTCGGATGTTGTCACTCTCATATCTAAAACTCTGAGTGATATTGAAAACCAGATTTTGGCAATAGAGCACTCTAGCAAGTACTACGATTTGGTATTGAACAACATTAAAACAGTGATGATGTTGTGCCAACACCCTAGTCCTAGGAAATTAAAACCTCACGCTATGTTGAACGTCAGAAATATTTTTCTAATTGATACGTGCATCTATTTAGGCCTTTGTATCGCTGAGAGGTTTGTGTAACGAACAACTGAAACAAAGTAAATGTGTCCTGCGACAAAGGGCTGTGGTGACTGTCGCGCTTAAGCACAGGCTTTGGGAAATGCTATTTTTCCTTCCTAGGAGGTGATTAAAGCAATGGCATGCTCAATCGGGTTTGGCAAAGCAGACCATTCCTAAAATAGATATTAGCCATCCCATCCTCAGCCCCAAACATCCCATGTAGCCACCCGTACCATAATATACCTGCATGTGGCCATTGTCCCGATTCTAGATGAGGTATATTTGAAACCCCTCTTTCTATGGGTATGCCTGAATTCATAAGCAGTAATTGGAATAGCTGTAATGTGCTAATGGCATACAGTTTGAATTGAGCTTTTGTCATGTATGGAATAAGCCTGGTAGTAGTAATGGTACAAACAATAATACTTCAAAGGAAGCTTTCGAAGATTGGGACCAATTGTATTTTCTAAACCCTAGGGATATAGGTTGTTAAATCCAGTTTATATCTTAATCTAAACACACAAACAAACTTGGTGTTTCGAGCAGTATATTTCATGGATGGAAAATCCAACACATATTATCATTCTGACAAGATTATCTCTGGATGCACTCCCATTAGTAGCTTTTTTCTGTAAATGTGTGAAAGGCAGCTATAAGCACTGTCCGTAGTGCTGTCATAGAGACTGTCGCTCACAGTATGTGTTTCTGTCCCTTCTAACTCAAACGAATAAATGGATCAGATGCCAGATTAAGGAACATGGGCTAAAATAGATTGAGGGGGCACTGAGGATTCTCCTGAAGCAGGCCCCTTACCATGAGGTGAGGCTATTCCAGAATGTGTACTTGCACCTATTTTGTCTCTCATGATTGTCTACTACCCTGTAATAGCCCTCCTACCATGGGGGGCTTTTCCAGAATGTGGACCTGCACATATTTTGTCTCTCCTGCTTGCTTACTCTCCTGAAGAAGGCCCCCGTATCATGGGGTGCGGTTTTTCCCAGAATGTGCACTGGCACCCATTTTGTCTCTCATGCTTGCTTACTCTCCTGGAGTAGCCCCGTAATATAGGGTGAGTGTTTTTTTCCAATTGTATTTTTTTTTTCTCACGATGGCTGCACACTTAAAGTCCTGCACCATAAGGTTATACTGTGACAAAGTGTGCCCCCACCCAAGACCATTATGTAATAACTTATACACTTGTTATTGCACTTCATGATTTGTATTATGCACTTTCTTTAACTAGCGCCTACATGCCTCAGGGCTTTGTGCACTAAAATAAATGCAAAACTACACATATAAATAAAAAGTGAAATACTAGCCTGCATGCTGCCTCTTGCCCTCCATTTCTGCACTCCACTGTGCAAATGAAGTAAACACTGGCTGCCATGTACGGATGTCCAGCTGACATTTACAACAGCTCCCTATGTAGTCCGCCTGCTTTTTGCTCTTACAAAAGGCTGGCAGGATCCATAGGGGCCCTCAGCATTTGCGTCAGCAGTAAAAGGCATATGGGTGCAAAAGCTGGAGGATTTTTATGGCAGAGAGGAAGGGAGCTGGGCCATCCAAATCCAGGAAATCCAGGAAAATGAGCTTTTACGTCATTCATTCACATTAGGTGCTATATGAAAATGAGCTCTGCATTGTATCTTAGTATCTTTGGGTCACACACCATGGAGAGAGTGGAGAGGTGCAAACATCATTTTTAGCAGCAATAGGAACAAAAGTAAATAAATATACCAATCTCGATAACACCAGCTAAACTTTGCAGCGTGTACACTAATCAAATTAAAGATATCTTGGGGGGCATGGCCAACGCACGAGAGATGTGGCTGTGAACCTTCGGAGCTTCCACTCCAGACCACATGACATCCGTGCATTATCCTCCAGAATAGCACACAAATACCATCAAAGCACGCCAAGGTGAATCGGAACTTTCAGCGACCTGGAATAGTCAAGCGGTAAATCAGGAGGAACTATGATTGTATCTTTATTGGGAAAAAAACTGAGGAAGGTGCTGCAGAAAGAAAATGGCAGCAAGCGCAAAATCTCGCCTTGGAACGTTCTGAAGCGGACAGCCCACTCAGGCCGGCGGCCCTGCGGGTGGACAAGCACTGCGTCCCACAGGCAGAATCCAGATATCATGAAAGACGAGGCCGCAGCAAGGCGCCAGCGACGAAGATCCAGAGTAGACAGAGTTGGAAGGAGCTGTGCACTGAGGATCCCCAATGATGAGATTAGCCTCCAACAGCCATGGAGCGGACGGGACTCCCCAGCGCCGGCCGGGTAGCGGGCCTGAAAAGCATGAGCACATGGCCGGAGTGGTAAGCGCCCACTAGCAAACAGCAGGGGATCCAACTATGAGGTGACCACACAAGTGAGAGCACACCCGGGAGGAACAGTCAGTGGGTCACAATACCCCCACAGGGACCCGGGATATTCGGGACAAGTGGAAGAGGGAGCTACAACAGCTGACCCCAGCCTCACTGAGGACCGAGGAATGAACAATCTCCAGCAGCGGGCAGCAGTAGGCGCGACTAGCGCCCAGAAGTAGGAGGGCGCAGCAGGCCCAAGGATCCGGACACTGGACTGAATACAGGGAGCACAGACAGAGGAGAGAAAGCCTGAACCCCAGAGCGACAGGACAGCAAAGGATCAAGGGACCAGACTGCACCCTCCGCTTGCAGTGCAGACAGAAAAGGACCGTAAGAGAGAGATCCAGAAGCCGAGGAGCGGATCAGAACTGGTGGACATCCACTGAGAGGGACAGTCACACAGAGAGATCAACGCAGGCCCTGAAGGTGAGGAGGAGCGGGCCCCCAGGGAACTGGGCAAGGAAACGGCCCATCAGAGGGGACGGAAGGACCGCAACCACCCTATCTAGGTGGGAATGGCTCATGAGGAGGAAGACTCCTGTGGAGTGACCCCAAGAGGAGGCACTGCACTGAGCCGGTGTGAGTAATTAAAGGGACACAGTGGCAGGAAGGCCCAGTACCACGGAAAGTGGGCTCAGAAGGGCAACACTAAAGGATGGCTGACAGAAGCCAGAAACCAAGTACAGGGAAAAACATAGGACTAGCCCCAGACAGACAAGCGTGGGTGAGACACTGAAGGAGGAGAGGAGCGAGAGGGAGGACAGGGGCAACGTTTGGGGCACGAACAAAACCCAGAGAACAGACGTGCAGCTTGGCCCCTAACCTAACCTCAAATATCAGCAAATCCACTGGCACGATGGTGAAGGGTCAACAGAAGATAGAGCACTATACAGCCTCCAAACAGAAAGCACCCAACGGGCAGGAGATGGAGGACGATGTAACAGGGAGAGGGGGAGGAGCAGGTGAAAGCGTGACAATGGAGGGACTGATGGCGGACTGATGGCGGCCATCCGACAATCCAGGAGCTCCCTGGAGGGAAGAATACAGGAAGTGGGAGTTGATGTGTCCCTAATTCGAGCAGACCTACGCAAAGTATGTGAGAGGGTGACAGAGGTGGTATAAGCCGGGATGCCCGGTCTCCACATCATATTTGCCTTGGCACAGGCAGTGTGGAGGGGGGTACTGCACAACATCTAGCTTTACACAGACGATGTGCTGCTCTTCATTGATAATCCACTGGAATATATCCCGCTGGTCCTATATGTGCTGGCCAACTTCCACAAACTATCAGGGTTTCAAGTGAATAAAGATACATCTCTAGTTTTCCCATTGGCAGGGCTAAAGGACAGGGGAGAACGTGCGGGGAGCTTCACTGGGAATGGGAATCCTTCAAATACCTGGGCATTCAGATCTACCATGAGATGGAGGAGACCTTTGTCCACAACACTGGGAGGGCTCTCTCACAGTTAGGGGATGAAGTGGAATTCTGGAAGGAACTACCCCTACCCCTAATGGGGAGGGTCACACTCTGTAAAATGGTGGTCCTCCCACGTCTTTTATATTATTTCTATAATATACGATACACAGTGAAAAAGGTATTTTTTAAGATGCTGGACAAGATGTTGGGTGAACTTCTGTGTCATATGGGGCGTACCACAGTAGCCATGGGGACATTACGTTGCAAGCGAGAAGAAGGTGGTATCAATATGCTGCATATCGAGTTATACTTCATTGCAGCACAACTGTAAGCTACACCACAATTGCAGACGGGCCAGATGGGCAATTAGCAGCCTTACTGGGGGGGGGGTTACAGCCGGACAGACAGGGAGTGGAACTACTAGGGGAACCCATAAAGGGGAAGGGGGACACAGTGGTCTTCAAAACGTTGAGGGCGGTGTGGGCAAAACTCTTAAAGAAGATGCAGGTCACACAATTATGCTGTAAGGACCTCCCAATCGGGTTTGACGCTACTATCAGAATGGCACTGCTCAACGTGGACCTCAGGACATTTACAGACAAACAATGTACCACAACGGGGGATTTATTCAGGGATGGCACATTGCAGACATTCGAGGAATGGAAACAGATGTACCAAATAACGAAGGGTCATTTCCTGACATATGCCATAGTGGTCAGACTAATAGCAGCAATATGGGGTGGCATCCCGGATGAGCCAGAGCAATATCCAGTGATGCAGACGCTACTGGGATTAAGTGAAGGCAGGGGCAGAGTATCAAGGGTATACAGAGCACTACAGGCAGCCAGGGGAGATGGGGAACTAACAGTCAAGGTGAAGTGGGAAAGAGATGTGGGGGCTTCTATCCTGGAAGAGAAGTGGGTTCGGATGTGGGAACAGGTTAAAAAGGTGTCCCGGAATGCAAGGTTCCAGCTCACATAATTTTAATATTTACATAGGGTCTATTTAACACTGGAAAGGATACACGCGATCAACCATAAGGCACCACATACTTGCACGAGATGCAATGAGGATCACGCCGGCTTCTGGCACATGGTTTGGAGTAGCCCAGTGGTGGAGAAATACTGAGAGGAAGTGGTACGTAGAGTGAACAAACTGCTGGGGGGAAGTTATGAGTGCCCGCATGAGGACTGCTTGTGGGGACTCTTACTGGTGGTGAAGAGATATAAAAACCGTAACGAAATCGCTAGATTCCTCATCACACTAGCCCAAGATAAGGATAGCGATGGAGTGGAAGAAGGGAATTGGCCCATCAATTCGGCTGTGGTTGCACGAGATATCCTGGTGGGGGTTAGCGGAAGTAGAATACCTACACCGATTCAGTGACTCGGAGGGGGACAATGCATTGGAGATGAATTGGGGGCAGCTATTGAACGAGTTAGCATCCACGCAGGACTTGAGGCCACCCGAGGGCATGCAAAGCAGTAAACGCGAGGCGTATGAATGGAAAGCTGGAAGCGTGGAGAGAGGGGGCGGACTCCACCTTACTACTTCAGGGTGGGAAGCAGTTGCCACGGGGAACAACGGGGAAGGGTGGCACTTTGGCTGGGGGGAGGGAATTGAGGAGAGGGGAGGATATGGGGGTAAACAATGAGAGTTGGGGAGAGGAGGGATAATGGGGTTAGGGGCGTTGATTTTGTGGAGAGTCAATGAGCCATGGAAACGTATATGAGGGTCACTGTCGGGCTGACCACTGGGAGGAGCCAGAACAAGGCAAATGAGTGGCCAAAGTCATTCCCTAGGAATGGAGGACATCGCGGATACCACAATCTAACGCTGGAATAGAGCAGGCTGCACCCCAGCTGAAAGTAATTTCTCAACAGATCGATAGAGACATGGCCACAGACTTTACATCTGGTGAAAGGCTAGGGAGAAGGCCATGACACTTAAGTGGACAGATCAGGGGGCCAGTGGGGTGAACGCTCACTGCAAAGCTCATTGTCCATTGTCATTTGACTCTACTTTTTGTTAAGTATGATGCACATTATTCTGAAAATAATAAAAACATTAAAACAAAAAAATCTTGGCTATAACCTTATTAACATGATATTAAATTGCTGAAATAGTACAACATGTATTAGCATGTAAACCATTTGTTTTAGTTGATGCCATGCTATGGGTGTTATTGGGTTCTCCTGGAAGGCATAGATACACACCCTGTATTGTGCCCATTCCTGTCCACCTGGGATGCAAACACACTCTACCCTCTGTTAGGGATAAACAGAAAATATCCATCTAGTTTTAAAGCATCTGGAGAATAGGTGGAAGGGGAAGAAAAAATAAATGATGACGTTACTTTAGTAGAAAGGCTATTACACCTTAAATGCCAACATGGTCCATTCCGTTCTGGAGGTGATTGGCAAGAACCTACTACTACTCCGATTTTGCTCCTCATATATTCAGTCCTTACAAATGCTACATTTCAAAGAAAAGTCTTGTGCTATCATCCCCAAACAGCATTTACTTAATCCCAATAATGGAACCACTGTGAGTGTTGGGTGCTGGTTGCGAGTGGATACATATTGTAGTTTACATTATGGACTAATCTATGAAGATTGCTATCCCCCACTTTAGAACAGGCACAGCGCTGTGCGCAATGCCATGAAGGATGATTTCCCATGCTTTGCTACTTTAGTTTTTTTTAAGGATTAGCAATGGTATAAACACAAGTGGTCTTCATTCTAGCATCTGTATCCCTTTTAAAGGAATTGAAATTCGATGTTCTTATTTCCTTCGACCATCGAATGCACCATGGTGAAATGTGCAACCCTCTGGGAGTCTGTCACAAAATAGTGTGTGGCGTGCACTATTTTCACACGATTCCATTGTCCAAGAAAGTAAATATGCGTGATATGCGTGGTATGTGCCTTTCTCCAAAATTGGTATACCCCCTCAATAATTATGCACCATTCGAACTATAGTTGTAATTTGTATGCTTGAACTTGCTAGATTTAGATGTATGCTTGTCTCTTATTCTTATTAAACCTCCTCCTGTATTACTTCCACTGGCCCCTTCTGGGCTTTAATAAACGCAATAAAAAATTGAACACGTGCACGTAGGGGCTCCGGTCATTAACAAAAAAAAAAAAAAGAAAGAAATGCCATAGAAACGTTCTGACGCAACATCGGTTCATTAAGCACATGCCATGCTCATATTGAAATTACAAAATCTGCACCATAAAATATTTCCAGTGATTTTTCCAGGATTGTTCAATTATGTCTTAATAAGTTTCTAATAACCGTCAAAATATAACATATGGTATGTCTGATACCAAAGCAATAACATCTTTGTATCTGCTACAACAAAAAACTCTTAATTGAAATGAGCAAAGGGAGGTTATGGGAGAGAATTACACGGGATGTTATTTGTACAACAAAATGTCAGACAAAATAGTCAGGAGCCTTAAGGAGCTCCTGAAAGCACTCACTGTTGCAGTGAAAATTATGCAAACCGGTCAATAATGGCCTGCATTAAATATCAGTTCGTATTGCTGTATCTATACATTTTGAACTGTGTAATGGGCATGAATCATAAAAAAAAAAGTTCATTGATAAACGTAATAATGTATTTCATAGAACATTTCTTAGCATGTTTACATTCATAATATAGCGTATATACTGGTCTAAAAGCCCACATTAAATCAGTGCTCATCACTGATAAATGTATTTTAAATGCTAACGGGACGTAATGGTTATGTTGCGCTAGTAAAACGTGTGAAATTCAGTGAAGCATTTTTGTTAAAAGGACATTACTAGTGGTCATTTTGCAATGGGTTGCGTGGGACAGGGAAGAATAAAGACGAGCCATGCTTTGTTTACATCTTCATTTTACACCCAACCCATTTCAAAGCACAGACAATGAAGAGTAGAGGCAAGGAGCAGAGAAAATATCTACACCATGCTGACCTCCCCCATCTTGTGAATGCCCTCTGTTTCATACCTTCATGATATTTTCATGCATGTGGAAATTCATGTATTCCAATGGAATCTGCCGCCATTTAGCAGGCGGTTTACAAAGCAATCCATTAATAAGTGCCAACTGCAGAGTGTAATTTGCATGGAACATATATTTTGTTTTATATGAGATGGAGGGGAAATTGAAGAGAAGGTGCAGTTCTGCCTGTATTTACTCTTCAGTTATTGACTCCGCCGTTTATATGTTTACAAGTTCATACATAAGGCATAACATCACATACATGCTGTAGGGCGGACCACCAGCAACCAAATGAAGAATGACAATCCTCTGAGGAAAAAGGCCAGGTACACCTCTTGCAAGGATAACAAGGGTTTATTCTCAAATAAAGGTCATCACATGTCAGTAGGTGCATTCTCTCCTAGCAGTACATTTTCAGTGCATTTGTCACACATGATGCAAGCAATATACAGTACTAATTCCCCCCAACTCATTGGCCCTCCCCTGTGTGCATACCAACTGCTCCATACGGGATGCCAAGTGATTGGTCATCATTACTTTTGAGTCAATCCACTTCCACATGGCCTCTGGTCCTGTTACTGTTAGGTCCCAGAGATGTGACTGGAATGCTTTCCTCCCCATGAAAAACTCACGTGTGTTCACCTGGTAGCCGTGCATGAGCTCAGTGGAAAGTCTCCTGATCAAACTGGCCGTTGTTTGGATCCCACACATGTATGCACCCCAACAATGCCTCCCCCGGCTGACCTAGATTTGTTATTCTCACCCCGGGCACCTCTTAGTACAGATCACAAGACATTCAGCTCTGTGCTCCCCCTTGGTAGTCTCCCCCTCCCTGAGCTTCAAACAGGCTTTGCCAGGACCACACTAATTAGTCACCTTGTGAGGGATTTAAGAGTTCTAATGGCGGGAATCAGGTAGTTCAAATAGAGTGACTATTGTCATGGGGGCACATTGGGCCCTAAATCTGTCCAGGGCTGTTTGGGCAGCTCAGAACCTCTGCCCTTGCATCCAGGAAATCATCCTTCAGGGACAGGCACAGCCTTGCTTGCACTTCACTATTCACATTTCTTTCTAGTTGCAGAGACCTGCTGGGTGAGACAATGGGATAGTTGTATCTATTTGGTATGAAGGCCTTTCAGTCTGTTGCCTGAGCTGGGAACACGGATGGAAAAGGGTATTGGTGATGAAATGGCAGGGTGTACTATTACAAATGCTGTGACCTAGACTTTCTAGGCCTCAATCTCAAAATGGTGCTAGTTCAGTGTTTATTGTCACATGGCTAAAATGGCTCTCCTACCCTCCATTACTTAAAAATATGATATTCTCTAATCCCTATATAGCGCCCACTCCCCCTGTGGTCATCTTTCAGCATTACACTATATCTCTAATATATTTTCGTTAACCTAAATCCCTTTGGGGGTTATGGGAATTGAATATGCATCCCAACATTCCCTCTTTTAGTTAATCCTACAATAACTAACTTCTCTGCCAACCTAGCTGCTTCTTGAGCCCTCCATGTTCCTTCCTTTGGTACCCATACAATAACCACATTGCACAAACTTTCCCTTGCCTGGGCATACTACACTGGAGTATATGTAAGAAAAATACATCCCCATCACCTCAGAGGTCAATCCAGTGTTCTGTGTGATTTTCTGGATCGGGTGAGGTTGTGGTTACAGTCCCTGGGGGATCTATGGACCTCTCTATCCTTACAAAACTGTGTTTAGTATGATCATCTGTTTGAACATAACAATCTTTTGTACCACAAGGTGCACTACTTGCCCCAATTAAAACCATCATCATTGTGCTATTTGGGATGATCTTTACGCAGCCCTGAAGGATCATCGGGCATGTACACAACATCACCAACAGGGGTTCCAGATAGGGGAGCAAAATCTTCACCAATGCTCCCATCCAATTAATGTATTCCAATGGAATCTGCCTCCATTTAGCAGGCAGGTTAAACATCAACCCATTAATAAGTGTCAACTGCAAAGTGTAATTTGCATGCAGCTTATATTTTGTTTTATATAAAATGGAGGGGGAAATTGAAGAGAAAGTGCGAGTCTGCCTTGTTTTACTATTCAGTTCTTAACTCCCCCGTTTATATATTTACAAGTTCATACATGGGGCATAATATCACATACATGCTGTAGGGTGGACCACCAGCAACCAGACGAAGATATGACAATCCTCTGATGAAAAAGGCTGGGTGCACCTCTTGCAAAGATAACATGGGTTTATTTCTCAATTAAAACATTACAAAGAACCAATGGTCCACTTCAATTCCTCCTTCACTTTCCATGCCAGTCTTCAGTCTGCGTAGGGCCCCCATAATGTGTGATAGGGACACATTTTCCACCGAATTTGCGGGTATGTACGTGCAGAAAAACAGTGCAAGGTTTTGGGTCGTTAATAGATCCAAACCTAACGGTTGTGGAGGGTCCTCAGTCTGATTGCCCGCATTTTGCTCTTAATTTAATACAATCCTTGCTCTACATCATTTTCCAAATGGATCATCTCCCATTGTGCTATCTGGAGCCATTTGGAATTTGCTGGAACCTGGACCCCTGGTAATAGGAAAGATGCAAAGAAGGCATCTTTCTTGGAAAACAGATGATATTTGTCCGGTATCTCTTTCAGCAGTTTGGATGAATCTTCAGATAGATAATTTGACAATCTCTTCACTTTTTGCAGTCATTGCTTCTTTCTCTTTGTCTGCAGGGACTAATTGAGGGTGGACTGGACTGTGTTATGACAGAAGACAGTGTTAACCTCAAGTGTGCTTCAGGAACTGCAAGTATTGATGAGTGCAGTGTCTTCAATGAGCATGTGCTCCTCCATGATGGTGCGAGGTACAGCTACGCCTGATGGCTCCACATACAGTACACAACCATTGGTGCGGTGGTTCCTAGGTTTATGACTGGAATATACTGAGTTGTGTTGCACACATTGTTGGTCCCCACTGGGACACTGCCGAGCCCTTGAAAACAGAGTCAATATTATTCTGGTGCTTGCACTTTCACAGGGGTTTCTCCAGTTTCCATGCAGGTTAACTTGGGGACATATGTGTCCCATATGTGGTGCATTTGTTGTTTACTTCGCATACTTATTCTTCTTCGAACCCCACCAATACCCCAACTGAGCAGTTCACTACAGCTTCTTGCCATCTATCTGATATGAATAGTACACCTTCCATCTTGAGGATTGGCATGGCATGCACTGTGGGATTTTGGCGTTCTTACAAAAATGTGGAAAAGGTGGACAGCAAAATTAGTAATGCACACTTGTAGTGTAGTAAGTTATTAATGCTAGGTAAAAAGCTGAGTTCAAATTGAAATTCAAAGGAGCAGCCTGTATAGAGCTCAGAGACACCTGAGCTTAAAATATGTTGTCAAGAGAAAAGGTTGGTGTGTCACACCTAACCAAACAGCTGCTCTTAGTTCCCCTCAACCAAGTTAAGTTAATATAGGTTCATGGAAAATCACTCAAAATTGTTTGATAATATTCCTGTTATGCTTTGAATAAGTTCAGTGATAATATATCTTACAAACGTTCAGGGTTTACTTTGTAATGTTTAAACGTAATACTTGTATCGGAAGAACCAAGCTGCTCAAGTTTCTAAATGTGAGCTAGAGAGTTTTTATTTATTATTTTTCCAATGCATTTCGGAGATCAGAGTCTCCTTCATTAGGGTTTCACTCTCTTATTTTTTTCAATTAAAGCCATTGTTATGTACAAAATAGTGTAAGAGGAATCAATTCAACACTACAACTAAGTCAACGCCTAGTCTATAATACTGAATGAAAACCCTTATTGATATATCTTTATGTCCAGTTCATGCGTTCTGGATGACTACCCCTATATAACACCCCTCTCTTGGAATCCTCCTGACCCCACTGAGCCAAGAAGTAGTTCTGTTTTGCAAGTTAAAAGGTTTATTTGATAATTTAAACAATAGATATATATATCAGACTTTATAATAAATTAAGAATTGAATATCACACTTAATCTGATATGATAAAGATTAACAACGGAGAATCTGGCACTAGCACACTTCTTGATAATCCCTAAGGAGTTGACATGAAATGGATAAGATAGCACACAGGTGAATAGGAACAAAAGAAGAAGGTGGTACAGAATGCTTTATGTAAGCTCAGGTGGATGCAATATTCAACGAATGCAGTACAGAAAATACTCAATATGATTTCAACCAAACAATGTAATCACTTTTCTCTGGCTATTCACTCCCCCCCTCTTTATGCAATGCAAGGAAATGGGAGGAAAGCACACAGTTCTCAGAAATGCAATCAATGTAATTCAGTTCAATCCCCCCCAAGCACGCTTAAAGAACACAGATAGGAGTTTTGAAAACACAGGCTCAAATGCTTTTATATGTGCTAGCAATGGATGAGAAATATGCTAAATTTGCTTTTAATTCCCTTTCAGAGGTTCAGGGTGAGTGGTATCTAGTTAATATTAGTCCAGGCTCACTCTTGCAATGATTCAGGAATGATTAGCAGGTTAAACGAATTTCTGGCAAATGGAAGGCAAGCAGCAGCAGATTTTTTTACACGTGGAGAAATTTGCAAATCGCGGTAAAATTCGCGAATGCGTCTGGCGCGATTACAGAGGAACTACAAGGGCTAGCAATATCCTTTTGGGGTCCTAGGAAAGCCTAGGATCTCAGCTTCCAGATGAAAGTTACTGCAAGTCTCTAGCACAAACGGTCACAGAGATATGAGCGATTAAATAAAGGTCGTTTTTCAGATTTGAAATTTTAAAGTTCAAAAGACAAGTGCAGCTTGCAAATAGAAAATGACAAGTGACAGCTTTACAAATGACAGGTGACAGTTAGGAGACAGTTCTACTTAGATTAAAATAGGATTGAATTATATTATTTTAACTAAGAGATTGGTTCTGCACAGTTTTCTAGGTACTCACACTATATTCTTGAATGAAATGGGCCACGCCACGGATCTGGTCAGGTTTTAAACTGGACTCTGGTCTCTGCACTTCACAGTGATCTGGGTCTGCTCTCTCTCTGGATTCTGAAGATTGAGGGATTTAAAGTCTGGATCTTTCTGTACAGCTTTCTCTGGAGATTGATGGAGGTAAAGTATGGATTTTCCCGGCAGAGCTTCCAGTTGCAAATGGATTTGACAATCCCTATCTGTCCTGACTGTCTGCTTTTATGTGTTTTTAAAATGGGTGTGTGTGAGCATCACTAGACCCTACCCCTCTCTCAGCTTCTAATTGGTCAAACTTCCATTTCTCACTTGATTGGGGGAGCTAAGTTGTGTCAGAGTGATGTCATTTTACAGCCTGCAGAAAGTCCACTCCTCCTGTCAACTTACACACAAATCTAGATTTGAAACAAATACATATTTGCAGAGGTACATATTGTTTTAAAATTACATGCACACATCACATATCACAGGAGATATACCCTGTCCAAACTTTGCTCTTCCTGGGGGCTTGCATTCAGAAATGGCACATATTTCACTTTTTAACTGATTTTGCAATTCTGGACATTGACCCAAATTTACACACATGTGCGCAAGGAGTATGGACATTAGTTGATGAAGTGTCAGATTTTTCACATGCACACATTTTGAGTAATATCCTCTTTTCCGCTAAAACCCCCCTGAACATGCCACCGGTTCTAAAACCCTCTTAAAATGTGGGCAGAAAAATCACAAGAATTATGGTGTCATTTATACAATTTTCACATGTCCGCTCTATGAGTTATTCATCTTTTTCTAAAACCATATTCTGGCTATAGAGGTGTGTCTTTTCATGTCACATGGTACAGAAACCAGTCTTTCCAGTTTCTGGCAAGCTCAGAGACCCTGCCCCTCCCAGCTTCTGCCAAGAGGAAGCTCCATTTACGACTCCCGCCAATAAAACATTTGCCTGAGTCAGGACAGGGCTTTGTTCAATTTCCTGCAGAGCCCAGGTAATTCAATCAGGGAAGTGTCATATCCCTTTTGGTGTGAGCAGCAAAAGGGCAGCTAGGCCTGGGAACCCAGCTGTGACTCAAGTTTCACTCCTGATGGGGGTAGTTGCCAGGCAGAATTCAGTTCCTTAACCCAGGTTTCAGATAAAATGTCACTTTTTGTTTCCCAGTTTAAGTCAAGACAATTTTTTTACATATGCAGCTAGAATGCTGATTCTAAGTTCAAAACTATGTCATTTAAACAATTGCAACCTATGTGACACTCAAAGTAGGTCACTCATTTCTCTTAAACCTTGAGATTTTTAATGTCTTTCAGTCCAAATTTACTTAAACTGCTGAAATCCCCAGCTCAGCCAGTCTTGTTATAAACCTTCAAGTCACTTCAGAATATAACTTTACATTGGATCCACCTCTCAGTAAGTCTTTCTTTGCCTGTTTGGGTTAATTTATTCAGTTTTCTACAAAAAAAGTAAAATCTGGTGGTTTTAAAACGCTGGCTTTTGGATAGTGGTGAGTACTGGTACTGCACCCCTTTTTGGGATTTAAGAAAATGAATTCTCCACAGTTATGGGTTTGCTTTTGGCAATCAACATTGCCATTCCCAATGGTTTCAGACTACTGTGTGGGTAGTCCAATGGTGGTTTTAGGCAGTGTCCTTCTGTGCCCATAACATCGGCAAAAATGAGTGGCAGCCTATTCTTCATGCATTTCCCTGTGCATTTTCTGGGAAGCTCTGGCCATCATGATGTTTTCCAGGTCAGTACTGCACAGTTTTGAGGTAGTGCTCGGATGCATGGGTAAATACATCCCACAAGCCCCCCTCTTGCGATGGCCATTCGGTTTCACTGATGGGACTCGCAAGATCTGGGATGTTTCCTCATCTTCTTCCAATAGATGGCACAGTTCAGCATCTTTTTCTCCATCCGGTCGGATCGATCGGTTCTCCTCGGCGGTCCTGATGGGAAAATTGGGCGGTACCCCGGGCCCGTTGCGTCTCTGCTCCCGGTCTCCGGATCGTCCTCCTTGTCCCGTCTCCAGGTTTTCTTTCTCCTAGGACGACAAAGGAAGAGCGGCAATACCTATTCATAGACATTTTTCCACCACTGTTGAGATAGTGGGGCAGCATATGCATTTCATCATAACAAAACATTACATTCTTATTTTGAAAAAAAAACAGTATAACTAAGAGACAGTTTCATGCAAATCACAATATTTTAGAGACTAGATGTGGTATGTTTTATGGTTGGAACTGAATTAGTCTGAGACAGTGCCTGCTAGGATTCCAGAGGATTCCTCCAGTTGTTGCAGAGTGTGCCTGGGATGGCAACATTTCAACTGGTTTATGTGGACCCACTTGTCTTCCCCCGCTGCCAAAGGACCTTTGGGGATGTGGATTTTGTAGGCCACAGGAGAGATCTTGTCGATGATCTCAAAGGGTCCCTTCCATGTAGGCAAAAATTTGCGCTGCTTGGCCTGGTTCCTTTGGAAGTTGTATAGATAGACCCGGTCTCCCACCTGATATTCCTTCCTGGAAGTTTTCAGGTCATAATGGGTCTTCATGCTATCAGCCGATCTTTCTAGATTCCGCTGAGCATAAGCAAAAGCATGTTGAAGGTGATTCCTTAAATTCTCCACATACTCATGAGTAGTGGAGGCATTTATCAGTGTCTGCTCTTGGGTCCTGTAGAGCAAATGCTGCGGAAGCACCATCTTGCGCCCAGTCATCAACTCAAATGGTGACATTTTGGTTGCAGATGAAGGGGTAGATCTGATGGCCATTAGGACCAGAGGTAATCGGATATCCCAACTTGGCCCAGAATCTGCCACAAACTTCTTTAATATGCTCACTATGGTTCGGTTATATCTCTCTACTGCCCCAGAAGAAGCTGGTCTATAAGCAATATGCAGCTTTCTCTTGACCCCCAGTATCTCCCACATCTTTGTCATTACTTCACTGGTGAAGTGGCTACCCCTGTCTGACTCAATCCTTTGAGGTAGACCAAAACGGGAAAAGATGTGGTTAATCATCAAGGCAGCTGCCGTTTCTGCCTTGCAGTTTGGGGCTGGGAGACATTCCACCCACTTGGTAAACAAGCATGTCACAGTCAACATGTACTTATTCCCCCTAGCCGAGCGAATCACGGGGCCTACAAAGTCAATTTGTAAATCTGACCATGGCAGTGTCATCCCCCGCTTTTGGAGAGGCGCACGGTGCGTGAGGGATGATGGCTGAAATTGTGCACACACAAGACACCCCTTCAAGTATTGGTCGAGGTCCTGTCCCATGTGTGGCCAGTATGCAACCTCTCTTAAGATTTCCAATGTTGTGTGAAACCCCCTATGACCGGCAGTGGCCGCATCATGGGCGTGACTTAACATCAGGCTTCGGAATGAGGTAGGAACCAGCCACTGATCGTGGCCAGCTTTGGATCTCCTTACCAGCAAACCGTCTTGGATTCGGAACATTTTTGGACATTTCATCAACACTCTTAGGTCCTCTTTCCCAGTGTAATCGGTATCCGTCAGGGGAAAGTTCTCAGGGTCCTCAAGGTGCTGGTAAAACTTACCAATAACTGGATCCCCCTTCTGAGCTGTAATCAAATCAGCATCAGGGGTCTCCTTACTGTGCAATTGAAAGGTCGTTGTGAGCATTTGTCTGGGAACTAGTGATAGCAGTGACCTGGATTTCCCCCAACAGGGACTCAATCTCAATTAGATCCCCTTGGATAGCCCCGGTTTTGGTCAGCTGATCAGCTAAGTCATTTCCAGTTTTGTCTGGTCCCTCTACTTTGGAATGACCCTTGATCTTTTTCCAATAGATGGTCATCTCATTCGAGGTGACCAGATCATCAATGTTTTGGATCAACTTCCCATGTTTCAAGGGTTTATTGTTAGCACATAACATGCCTCTGGTTTTCCAATTAACCAGGTGCTCCACGAACCCGTTCCGTACATAATCCGAATCTGTGATTATGACCATTTCGCGGAGTTGATGCTGGACAGCAGTGAGGATGGCTTGATGCACAGCCATCAATTCTGCCACCTGACTACTTCGGGGACCAATTTTGTATCCAGCGGAGGGTTCTGGGGACTCATTCACCCATGCATTCCCTACGCCGGCCACCAGTTCTTTCTCCCCGTTGTTGTCAACATGGTAAGAGCATCCATCCACATAGACAGTGGGCATTCCCTCACACTTGTCCTCTTCAAAGACTTTGTGTGGGGAATTAAGGTATGCCTCCGTGTTGTCCTTTATTTTTAGACTCTCGTCCTCGAGACAGTTTTCTCTGGCACAATCATGCAAGTCAGCCAGACCTTGCGCAAGGGGACTCTTCTTGTTTTGGCCATATCGGACTTCCACAGGAAAGCCTTGCATTGACAGAATCCAGGAAGTAATTCGGGAATTACTCACATTTCCGGCCCGGATTCTGTCACTTTGGAGATATTGCAGAGGCTGGTGTGGAGTCTCCACTATGATGTGTTCCCCCTGGATAAACGGGCGGTAATTCTTCAATGCCCACACCATCGCCAGGAGTGCCTTCTCACAATCGTTGAATTTTTCCTCCACAGAGGATAAAGTTTTGCTCGCATAGGAGATTACTTTATTGACTTTGTCATGCTTTTGGTATAATACTGCCGTCAAGCACGTATTAGAGAACCCCGTCTCCAGGAAGAACTCCTTGTTTCTGACAGGGTAAGCTAGGCAAGGCGCTTGTGAGAGGCTTCTCTTGAGTTGTCTTACTGCCTCGGCTTGTTCTGGACCCCATTCCCACTTGACCCCCCCCTTCAGGAGATGAATCAGGGGTCTCGTGATCTCTGCGTAGCCCTCAATGAACTTTCTGCTGTAATTAGTCAGTCCAAGGAGGCTCCTTAGTTCCCGCAGAGTTGTGGGGTCTTTCAGTTTCTGAAGTGCTTCCACTTTCTTTTCCTGGGGACAGAGACCCTGAGGAGTAATCTCATGCCCCAAGAAATTAACACGGGTTCTACACCACTGTGCTTTCTGAAAGGAAAGTTTTGCTCCGGCGGCCCACAACTGCGTCAGAACATAACGGATCTCCGCTATGTGTTCCTCCACAGATGAACTTTTAATGAGGACATCATCTACATAAGCCAGGTTACCCCTCGCACCCAGATCGGGCATGGCCTTGTGTAGGAAAATATTGAACTCATTACCGGAGTTAAGGTATCCGAAGGGAGTCCGGGTCCATGTGTACTGCTGGCCCCCAAAGGTAAAAGCCAGTTTGTATTGGTCCTCCCTACTGACAGGCACAGTCCAGTATCTATTGGTCAAATCTATTGCAGTGAATACCTGTGACCCCTGAATCTGAGCCAGCCCTTGGACAATGTAGGGCAGAGGCCATCGGGAAGTATGGACCCGTTTGTTGAGCTCCCTGAGGTCAGCACAGAGTCTCCACTGGCCGTTCGGCTTCAATATTCCCAGCACCGGGTTATTGAAGGTGCTGTGGACTGGACGGATTATTCCCCGGGACTCAAGGTTCTTAATTATTTCAGTAAGGGACTCCATTGATGCGAGAGGCAAGCGATATTGCTTCACAAACACAGGAGTCATGCCAGGGTCCGTGGGGATTGTTGTTGTGTGGATGTCAGTGCGACCACAGTCATATGAGTCTACCGCAAAGAGATCTTGGAAATCCAAGAAAACTTGTTTCAACTTTTGCTTTTGTTCCAGAGTCACACAGGCATCAGCTAGGTTGACTCTCTCTTCCACCATCTGCCTGAAGCCTGGAAAGACTTCTGGTTTGGCTATTTCAGCGGCCTCCTCCAGCTGGGTGGAGAAGTCCCTGGTCAGAGTGCTGATTTGGACTGGAGGCTTCAGGTGGGAAAGGCAGCCCTCATGGACTTGGAAAATCACCTCATCCCTCCTGAAGTCACAAGTCACATCTTCCTTACCATAAGGGCAAGAAGTGTACACCAGGAAGTTCCCCCCATGCCGGGTAAAAATCCTGTCTGGTGTTGTGTTGTCATCACTGTCACTGTCAAAGCAGTCCTTGGGGATTGGCCCTAACAGTTCATTTCCAAGATCAATGGAGAAATGTCGGTCATCAACCGCCATTCCAATAATGGTGCCTGCGGCTAGAGTAATACTCTTTAAGTCGCTGTTATCCACCTCTATTGGAATGGTGTCATGTTCTATGTTGACTAATGGTGTTGGGTTTACCCCTAACCCTTGCTGTTGGAGAGAAGCATTTAGATGTATGTAAGCATCAGCAGCAGCCTATTCTTCATGCATTTCCCTGTGCATTTTCTGGGAAGCTCTGGCCATCATGATGTTTTTCAGGTCAGTACTGCACAGTTTTGAGGTAGTGCTCGGATGCATGGGTAGATACATCCCACAATAGTCAGCATAATTAGATATCATTAGAGCACATAAATCATTGCGTATTGCAAGTGCAGCATCATGTCAAATATAGGTGAATACATACCAAATTAAAGTTGAGCATACCAGTCGAAGTTGAATGTACAATCAATAAAACAAATGATAAAGAAAACAAAGCAAAATAAGCAATCAATTTAGACATTCCATGATGTGATAAGGAGAAAACTACTTAACAGCATGAATGCGTGCCTTTATCAACGTGGGCCCACTCATGGCATGATGAGATGAACTATGTCAAGTTCACAAAATAATGTCCTGGAATTCTTGGCACATTTTGCCTCATCTCTGTATCTCTGTCCATCACCACTAGTTTTACTCTGTGCCCCTAGAACAAGCTGCAAATCCGAAATAGTGCTAGATGGACTAAGCACTGAGCGGCTAGGGATAATGTCTCTTGGGATACTTATATTTTGGGTACTCCCAACTCACAGGGGATCAAGGAGCAGGGATAGCAGCTTCCATGTGCCTTCTGTTTTTCCCATTGAACTATGTGGCTATACCACACATTACTCAATTATGGGTGGTACACATCTGCCACTGTATCTAATCCAAGTTCTCTGTATTCATCATATCCTCTTCTTTCACCCACCTCCCTCTTTACTCTGCATGAGCACTTCCATATAGCTGTGCTGGTCACTTGCGCTTTCTTCCCATCCATCAGTCCCTCTGTGTAACTGCCAGTTTGTATGTTTCCATGGGGTCAGACGAAGATCCACAAAGGAGAGTGGATGACAAAGAGGGGAGACTCTCTCACCGCTCCAGTGAAGCAAGTACCAATAGAAACACAGTATGTGGCGGCTAAGAAGACATGGACAGAGGAGAGGAGGACATTGAAGGGCGACAGCCGTGTCCTAAGGGTGGATTGCTCAGCATGGATGATATCACTCCATATGCACAGGGGCCCAGGGCCCTGCCTGGACAGAAACAGACAGAGATGGCAAGGGCATTCACCACCACTAAAGACATGGGAGAAAGGGTGAGGGAGGAGACCGACACAGTTACCATTATTGGAGAAGGGTGGTGAGCGGTCTCAGTATATTCTGTGGCAGCAAATGGACAAGGAAAATGTAAGATGAAAGCTACCGTCGTTGATTGCTGGGGCTGGGAAATTGATATATGAGCTCAAAAGTGACAGCAGGGACGACATTAATAGTGGGTGACATGAAGAGTTTACTTTCAGACACTCTTGGGGAGGTAGTAGACGATGTATGGTGGAGATCAGTGTATCTAGGAGTAACAGCACAGAACACAGCACACGATGGTGCACTGTTCAATAACTGCCAAGCGGCCTTATGGCAAGGTATAAGAGTGCAACACCCTGACACCTCGGATAAAAGCACTATTATGTCGTGCAAAATGCCAGAGGATGAAGACCCACTTCAATATATTCAACAGATTCAAGGGCAATTGCATCTCAAGAACAGAGAGCTGTGGGACAAATATGTGTTATTTTTTTTTACCCCATATTATGCCGTGGCAAGAAATTCATCTACCCATAGTGCACTACTATAGACTAATGCAAGAGAATTCCAGAAAGAAGCGTGAGGAAAGAAAACAGGAAGAAGTGAAGTTAGTGCAGAAGAAATTATCCATGTACACAATGCAAAGGGCAATGCTAACAAGTGGGGAAGGAGTAGTTACTCAACATGAACAGAATAGACTGCAAATAGCAGGGGGAGGCTTTGCAGGTTAAGGGCATATGAATCATTGGTCACAGGGACGGGGAGGGGCATTGCTGGAGAGAGGGTTTGGGTATCAAAGTCAACAGGGTGCAGAGGGACTTCATGGGTGACAGCATAGAATGACAGTGGGTCCCGTGCAATGCTGGGTGTGTAGGCAAATGGGCCACATATCTCGAGTGTGTAGCAACAGGTGTGGGATGCACCAGAATGGGGGAATGCAGCACCAACCCACATATCATACAGAGCAGACTGACTATTATGCCCACAAACTCATGCAAGTGCAGACATATGCTCTGCAACAGATGTACACACATGGCATGCAATTTCAGCCATATCAGCCCATGACACATGCATCGCAGATGCAGGGACATATGCATCCTTCACAACCAGCACAGCACAACTTCATAACTACAAAACATGAACACTCCACAATGCTGAGTTCCGTGCAAAGTCTGGGCGGATAAACTGTTGTAGGGGGTGATCCATTCACAGGGACAGGAATGTCATTATATCCACAATAGGACAGCCCACAGACATGCTTGATGTGTTTAATCCTATCCGTCACACCCAATCTGGCTGAGGAGCCACATATATAGGTGACAATAGGTGTCACGGCGTTCTCCTTTCTCGTGGATACGGGGCGACTCGGTCCTGTACTAGGGAAGGAAGACACCCAATGTCATGCATCACCATGACTTCACAGGAATTCTCCGGGGCTAAAGATTTGGTTCCTTTTACCAACAAACTTCTGCTCACCGTAGGAGAACACGGCCTGTCCATGCCACTGTTATCTTCCCAACAGACACCAGTGAACATAATGGGTAGAGACATGATGAGCCGACTTAATATGACCATTTAATTCACAGACCAGGGGATAGCGTGCTCGATATCAGCAATTCAATACATACTCTTTCATGCATATTGCAGACCGACATTACAGAGGGGGGTACCAGTAGATATTGGGCCTCATTATGAGTCTGCTGGTCCAGAATTAAGGGTAACAGTAGCAATGTACAGGCACCCTTTCTGTACTGGCAGAATACAACTCTGCTTTCCTGGGCCTGTGCGCCCAGCAGGTTTGATCTGGCAGGTGCAACGGCCCCGGTATGCAGAGTTGTCACGGAAGCAATGGTGCTGGTGCTTCCGAGTCGCCATTCCCATGGATCCTATTGGACTCTACAGGAATGGGATAGGGACTAACATTTTCCACCAACTGATATTCTGGGCTGGCTGCCGGGACTTGTAATGTCCAGGTGACACCGGGATATCAGTTGGCAGGAACTGTGTTTCAGTCCAGCGGCAACCTGTCAGTAGCACCAGCGCGTTACCACCAGCCTTGTAATGAGACCCATTGAGTTGTTTCAATATGGAGTTGAAGTATTGATAGCGTAGCTCCCAGGGATACAGTGCAGGCTGTTACGCATACCCAACCTGTTCTTATTCATACCAGAGATTCCCTTAGATGAACAGGAAGGAAACGTGATCCCAATATAACTTGAGGCAGTTATACTGAGAGACGAGAGAATAGCATTGCATTTGTCTGACAATATAGGACGATCATGGAGAATGGTGATTGCAGTGGGGGAAGGATACAAGTTGACTGATGTGAGAGACAAAGAACTATTTCCGGACGATCGATCTGACCACAGGGTGGTTTTTGACATAAGTGTTACGTACCAGATGAGAATACATTACAGGGAAGTTCCGCAGAGAAAAGACATGTTGCAAAAAGCACCATCACCATTTTTTGAGGAGGAATTGGGGCGGTTACCCAGTGTCTTATAGATGAGTAGTCCCTATAACATGGGTGTACTAAAAGGGATAATGGCAGTCAATATAAAGCTGAAACCAGGGGCTATTTTTCCAAGGACAAGGTAGTATCCCTTATCAAGGAAGCAGACAAAGTTATATATGAGACGATCGCCGCAATAGTGACACAAAGCATTCTGGTACCCTCAGAATCGCACTATAACACAGTGATGTGCCCTGTAAGAAAGGAAGGCGACCGGGGATGTTGGTGTTTTATTCAGGATTTGCGTCCCTTGATCCAAGTCATTGAAGCAGAATTCCCATTAGTTCCTAATCCAGCAACAATTCTGTGTAGCATCACGACTGAAGCTGCCCACTTCATGGGAATAAACTTGAAGAATGCATTCTTCTCTATTCCGCTCCAGTCACA
This sequence comes from Ambystoma mexicanum, assembly GCF_040938575.1. NCBI lineage: Eukaryota > Metazoa > Chordata > Amphibia > Caudata > Ambystomatidae > Ambystoma > Ambystoma mexicanum. Next base: position 1,203,923,071 of record NC_090937.1, read on the forward strand.
GGACTTGACTTTATTTCTATATAGAAACCGAAAGTAGAAACGCACAAGATTACTACAGGGGTACTGTGAGTCAGCTTCTATTTTCAATAGGGTCCTCCAGATGGATCTTGGCAACATACAGATGGGGAGCACCGTCATACAGTATGTGAATGACATTTTGATGTGTAGCAAGTCAGAGGTACAGTGTGGAAATTACTTGGTATACTGTTTACTGTACCGGTAGAACATGATTACAAGGTGGACAAAGCAACATTACAATATTGGCAGAAGGAAATGCTATATTTTGGACAACTGATATCGCAGGAAGGATGACAAGTTCTCCAGAAAGGGTGGAGGCGATCTGCAACACACTGATGAAAAAGACAGTGAGAGAAATGCAGCAGTTCTTGGGCCTCTGCAATTATTGTAGAGCCTGGGTGTTTGACTATAGTACATATACAAGACCCTTGTTAAACGGATTCAGGAAGGCAGAGAGAGGGGATGGCAAGTTGCTATGGACACATGAAATGATTGAAGCATTTGAGGAACACAAAAAAGCAATATGCACAGCTCCAGTGTTAGGGACCCCAGAATACCATGACCAATTCTATTTGTTTTCACACTCCAATGGAGTAGTGATGACTGCGGTACTCACGCAGAAGACTACTATAGGGCACAAGCCACTGGCCTAGTAATGTGGGTGTTTCAACCCAGTGATGAGAGGACATTATCCAATGTGAACAAGCTCTGACTGCTGCCACATTTGCGGTAGAAAATTCATAAAGCATTACAGTGCGATGCAGTACAACGCTTTACGTGGAGCATCCTTTCTTTGCAATTCTCAAAAAGTATGAGGACCACGCAGAGAGCTTCTGGATACGAGGTAATTATCTCAAACCCAGCGATAAAAGTATGGAACAGTATGACAAGCTTCCCAACATGGGGTAGAAGCCACTTGAGGGGGTAGAAGTGCTTTATATTGATGAGTCCACAACGATAGACCAGACAATGGAAGAAAGACACACAGGGATGGCAGTGGTGAGAATAAAGATGGACGGGACAGCCAAAGCAATAGCAAGCGTGAGGTTGCCATCACATTCTTCAGCACAAGTAGCAGAACTAGTGGCTCTCATAATGGCATTAGAAGCGCACATGGATCAGGAAGTTACAGTGTATTCGGATTCGGCCTATGGGACATATACAGTGCAATCTGGGCTGTCACAATGGCAGAGAAGGGGCTTCTGATGTGCTGACAGCCCACCAGAGCAGCACATGCCCCTATTGGGCAACCTCATAGACGCACTACAACTATCATTAGCCATAGCATATCGTGAAGTGCCAAACCCACACAAGGGGGAAGACCTATGGCCTCATTATGACCCTGGCGATAGGGGGTTAATGGGGCCGGTAGAGCTGCCGGCCCCGTTAACCCCCTACCACCTCATTACGAGGTCTGCTCGCGTGACCCGCTAAGGACGAGTGGTAAAACCAGGTGTCCTTAGTGGGTCCCGCAAGCAGACCTGGATGCTAACAACAGGCCCGTCATTAACAGGCCCGGTGTTAGCATCATCCCCATTCCCATTGAGCCCTATGGGGGCTGACATGGGAATGGGGAGGTACCGGATCCGTGTTCCCTGAATGGGGAAATACCAGGCCCTCCAAGGACGGAATGGCCCGGTATTTCCCCATTCAGGGAACCCAGACCCGTACCCAGAATGGGGGTAGCCATGCCGCAAAAAGCATCATGGTTATCTCCAGGGTTGTAATGAGGCCCCTAGTTTCCCAGAGCAACGAAGCTGCATATGCAGAAGTGAAGCGTGCAGCGTATTTCTCTCAAATCACAGACTTTGATACCCTATAGAACACACGTATTTGTGTGTGCATATGATTCTAAAGGAAAGCTATAATACCTTGCCAGTCATGCAGATAATATCATTTCAGGGAAGGGCGGCGATAGAGGAGAATGATGTATGGTTGAGAAGGGGATGTTCAATATCCCCCATGGATACTTTGTGGCAACAGGAGTGCACAGGCAAGCTAGTGATTCCAACAGCACTACTGCAGATTGCACTCACGCAATTGCACTATCCTGCTCAGTAAGGACATACTTGCCGCACACATTGGGGAAGAGTGGTTCTGTCCAAATATGATGGAATATATAGCTGCATTCATAGAAAACTGTGTCACCTGTAAGAGGTGTACAGCTGAGAATACTTTATGTGTAGTGAGAGGATCCATACCCTGCCCAATCGTGCCCTTCCAACACCTCCACATAGACTACGTAGTCATGATCCAGTTGTGTCAGGGCTAACATGATAGCGTGTGTGTGCCCATTTTCCTGATGGATCAAAGCCGGCCCTGTATCACGCCCTGATGCTCTCAAAACTGCAAAATTCCTCATTATAATGGGCGTGTGAGGTCCTGCTGTCTTGCAATGGACCTTAGTTCTTATTTGGGCATGTCACAACTCTCTGGGGGAAACAGCACAAAATCTCCTGTGCCTATCACCCAAAAGTGATTGGGATCTGTGAGCGCCTCAATAACCAGCTCAAAGAAAATTTTGCAAAAATAAAATCCATAAAATAAAAATAAAATGGCTCTGTTGTTTGCCCTTAGCCTTGTTTGCACTGCACAATCAGCCTGGATCCGACCACCACTTCATGCCCCATGAGGTGGTAACTGGATGGCGCATGCAACTGCCGCTGGCTCTTACCACTAGGGCATTGACAGACGACCATGAAACCTTTTATGTGTTTGGAATTGAATTACAAGAATATGTTGCTTCGTTGATGGCTCGTGCCCTTTTATTCCTTGCCAACTGCAGGCAAGGTGGGAGAGGACGAAGAACAGTGAAGAATATAACACGCCAAAAACAAATGAAAGCATGGCCGGTGCTATCACTAGGCAAGGTTAGGCGCTTGCCTATATGTGGAAATGTTAGAGCGGCAAAATGCTGCTTTAACACCTCCACACTTTTTGTATAACACTAACTGCCTTACCTGTGATAGCACCGGCCCTGATTGTCTGCATGCTGAGGCTGGATACAGTAGCAGGCCAGGCAGTGCCACAACAGGCTCTGGCCACCGTGAAATGATTGGGGTCGGCTAAGGCTCATGATGAGTGTGGGCATTGGCGTGGCTGCGCTCGATCAAGCTCTGGCTACTGCCCATTAGCAACCAATGGCATAACAGGAACTGGACACTGCACGTGCCACCACCCCTTTTACATTTGATTTCAGAGCCATATGTTTGTGTTTTGAGAGGGGCACCATGGACCCCGCTTCAGCGCCAGGACAGAGACGAGAGCTGTCCGCTAGAGCTTCTCCTGTGCAGGGCACTGCTCAATGGGGCCGTAGAGCAATCCCAGGTGAGGATTATTACCCTGCAAACTCTGGCAGCATCTCGTTCCGTTCCTGTAGCGGGTGTTGATTCTCCTATTGGCAGCTTTTGTTGCACCTGGAAGTCTCTGTTTATAGGCGCTCCACTCAGGAGCCTCACCGGCTGTGCAAGGCTGGCTTCTCGGGTGTCAGGTCTCCAATATTTAAAAACACCTCTGTGTCAATGGCCAGTAATAAGAACTGATGTGTGCATTAGAATGGCGAGAAACATCTCAACATACATATCCAAGTCTGGGGGCCTTATTTGAAGGCACATATATGTAAACTGTCATTTCCATTATGCGTTGCTATTCTGACACTCAAAGGAGGGTTTGCATTTAAGCAGAATGTAAAATTCTCCTCACACTACACACAAATAAGGAGGCCTGGGTTAACACACGCGCATGCAAACTTATAGTATACTTTGTTATGGGGCTTTAAGTGTTGAGAGCATATTTGCTAAAAGTAAAAGTCATTGTAAGCTTGCATTTCTTTGCATTCTAAAACTTGGAATTCTCTTGGGGGTTGCAGGGAGGAGCGGGGGGCTGCAATCATACTGTTTTTGCTAAACATATTTCGAGTGGATTGTGTCCTCCAACATATTCCTCATCTTAGATGTATTCCATCGAGCTTTAGCTGCTTCGGAAAAAATGTTTTGGCAGAGGGCACCGTGCGTCGATGTCGTCGAGTCGATGCTCCCTCGAAGGCCTCCGTCGAGGGTGACGTCATTGGGTATACAAGTAGCACGTGTGGAGCCCGTTGGCCTCAGTTCTGTTTTTTCACGTTACATGTTTCTCCGGAGATTTGACGCGCCTCAAGTTCTGCAGCACAGTGGATATTACTGATATATGTCGATATGGCTTCATCATCAACGCCGACTACGACCCCGAGATCGGGTTTCAAAAAGTGCAAATCTTGCGGTTCGAAAATGTCTATCACAGACGCACACCGAGAATGTTTGTGGTGTCTCGGGGAAGGCCACGACATGGAGGCCTGTACGAAGTGTCCGGCGATGACGAGGGAGGCCTTGCGGGAGAGGAGGGGAAAACTACAGGTAGGTCGTAAATCCATCCGCAAAGCCTGTAGCGTCGAGTCGAGGTCCCGTGAGGAGAAGTCTCCTTGATGCGAAAGGCATCGGTCCAGGTCCAGAAGCGATTCCCATCGCTCGTCGTCTTCGACAAAAAAATCGAAGAAAAGACGCCACAGGTCCCCCTCCACCTCGTCCTTGGACGAATCCCCAAAAAGGATGAAATGCCCCACAAAACATTCTTGCTCCGAAGAATGGGAAGCATTCAGAGTCAAAATGATGGAGGTGTTTGAAAAAGCAAAGCCTCGGTCCACGCCTTCTTTCGGAAGCCGGACGGCAGCATCATCGCTCCGACACTCGTGCGCCCTCGAGCCCAGGTGATCGAAGAAGGAAGGATAAGGTACCTTCCAGGACGCCGAGCGAGAAAGAACGCTCGAGTCGAGTCAACCGCTCGAGGTCACTGATGCCGTCCGAAACCCAACGCACCTCGAAGGGCAAATCTTCGAAGAGCACCTCAACGCCCTCGAAGCCGGCTCCGTCGACGACCACTATTACGTCAACGCCATCGACGCCATAAACGCCTCTGTCGACGTCGACCCTGAATCCCTCTGCGCCAAAGGCTCCAGTTTAGCCAGTTCAGCCAGAAAAGGGGAAAGAGAAGGCTGCATTTTGTCTACTGGTATCTTGGCCCCATTTGGGTGGTTTATTGATTCTATGTGTGTGTTGTGAGCACGGATATTGCTTTGTTTAAAAGCTCATTTAGATGCTTTTTCTATATTATATATTTTGTAAGACAGATTCTGTCTCCTACACCTACTCATCCTTTGAAGTAGAGAGCCCCCACGAGCACCAGATAATGTAATGTATCCCCTTCATTGATCCTCTAGCTCATTTATCTGAACATTTTGAAGTATTTAAGCTACCCACCAGCTGATTCTTTGTTTTTAAATGTTTTTAACTCTACAGGTGCTATGAGACTGACTCTGATCAAATCTATGATTCAATAGGAACTAGGTATTCTAATTGTAACTACTCTCTCCTGATGAATGTTCGTTATTTATGTTTTAAGAACAGAAACATGTCGAGACAGCTCTCTGGATTAAAAACAGAGACATGAAAATATGATACACTAATCCGATTGGAGTTTGGTACACTACTATTTGTCTTATATGTACCCTGTGTTTTCTTTTGAACTTGTTTTAGTTAGCATTTTTGTCTGTTACGTATTCCTTGTTTTATATTGGATGTGAAGTTTTATATTGTGGACCTGTGAATTTGATCATTTGTTTTAACCTTGATGATTTAAATGATGTTTATTTTTTAGAAGTGTTTGGTCCTTCCCCTCCTTTGTAGAGGTTTAGACTCTAGCCCCTATTTCATTAGCTTTGTCTCCCACTATATATTGACATTCTACATAACACCAGTTGAGCCTAATAGTTAGTACTCTATCCAACCTGCTGATTAGTCTTCATAAACATAATTTTAAGTACATTTTAAATTGGTACAAAACACCTAGGGTATAGTGTATTAAAGTTAAAAGATTGTCAAAATATCACACTGGGTGCTTTAATACTTTTTATTATATTTTGTATTGTATTGTTCCCCTGTTTTGAGTACAGTCTCCAACTATCAAGCAGCTTGACACATGACAAACAAGCATAGTAACAAAGGACTTAGAGTTGTGCTCCCCATAATGTGGAATTGGAGGGAGTGTATAATGAAGTGTATAATGGAGTTTGCATCAAATGCTCTTAAACAAAGTGAGCACAACTATTGAGAAAATGTGAAAGAAGCATTGCTATGACTTTGGGCATTGAGGCACATGAGGTAGATTGTGTGGGGTGCACCCCTCACGCTTTGTATGGTCCCCAGGCCACTAGTCAGAATTCGAGCAGTGGGCGTAGATGGTAATGTCAGCAAATTCACTAGATTAGCAGTAGAATTGGAAGTTGGAGGGAAATCTATCCCAAAGGAAATTGTGCAGAAACATGTCACTTTAAAAACAAATATGTGATCTGCAGCCTGCACACATCAGCATCTGAAAATCACACATATGAGGAAAATGTGCAATGTTTGTATGCGCTATAAAATAAAAATATAGTTGACAAGGCCGGAGATCAATATTTCCTAGTACCATAAAGTATCCTGCAACTGTAATGAAAATTGAAATCAGCTCAATCTAAGATTAAAAACACAGCATTAAAGATGTGTCTTGTATAGAACTAGGATCAATGCAATTGTAATTGTTCAGTTTTATGCTGACTATTGAATAATGGAGAATACCAATCATTTTAAATGCTATGTTTTCAAATCAAACACCATCTATTGGTTTAAAGTGTCATTTGATATTCGTCCTTCCTACATCCCACAGCACACAATATAAAGGGAGATGCATTGCTTTCTCAAAGAAATTAAATCATTTTGAAGATGAGCAATACAAATTGTCCACAAGCAAGGCCTGGCATAAAGTCCAAGTATCCCATTTATGAAATGCAACTGTGGACTACATCGCTAGAACTGTCACTGTTCTACATTTGGAGCCAGGGCTTCAGTAGTTTAAGTGGGCTTTCTGTTGAATTTCAGCCACCCAGCTTCAAGGGATTCCACACTGGATGGTCTTCTTTAACTGCAACTAGAAGACTACCTGCCATTCCCCTATCCTGTGAAGTGTCCTTAAGTGGTCTGCATAAATGCTTTCTCCCTTGCAAAGGGGTGCACTTTACTGCTGGACCCGACTGAAAGAATCCTTACACCGGCAGGTCCTGGTCTCCTTTCACCAGAATCAACCATGGGAAAACCAACCTCTAGCATCACCCAGTCGACTAATCCAGTCTTCTGGGTAAATTGGAGTCAGGGGGTAAGTAAATAGTAAATAGCAATCTTTCAAGCTAACACAGACTTTTTTAGTGGCAAGAAAGATGCTGCAGCTAATCAGCCACAAGAACTCTTTCGAGTCATCTCAAATCTTATTGGGGAAAAGTGAAAATATTGCGGGAAGGAGCCTTCAGTAGAACAGCTGAATGCATTTAATGATTTCTTCCTGCATAAGATCAAGACTATATAGGGAAATCTCACACAGGGACGAGAAGTAGAAGGAATGGAGACATGCAAGAATATAGAGGTCGGTCCGAAGGGAGAGAGTGATGACATGCTTTTTGCCTTTGATTCAGTCACAGAGGAAGCCTTACACCCCCTCCTAGTCACTCTAAAACTGACAAATGACTTGTTTTTTCCCCTTCCAGCAAGTGTGGCCAAGTGATTAGCATCAGATATGACACCATTCATGACACATTTTGTAAATATGTATTTGAGGCAGGTACTAGACACAGATGAACTCAAAATGTCCATCATCATGTTATTGCTGAAAAAAGTCAATCTAGACCCTGACAACCGTCAAAACTACCGCCCAGTGGCAGACCTCCCATGCCCAGGAAAAATCTAAGAAAGGGTAGTCACAGTACAACTCCAGAAATGTGTAGAGAAAGAAGGCATTCTGGACCCTTTGCAATCAGTGTTTTGTCCTACATATGGCACAGAAACTGCCCTGGTAGCGGTTTGGGATGAACTACTGCAGGCAGGAGACCAAGGAGAATTATCTCTTCTTGTAATGCTGGATTTATCCATGACCTTCTATACTGTGGACCAAAATGTTCTTATCGAACGACTGAGGACAGTAGGAAAGGTGTCAGTAAGTGCCCTAAAATGGTTTAGCTCTTTTTTGTCAGGTCGACAACAAAGGGTGAAATTGGGCAGCTTTCTCTCATGCCCTCACTGGCAGGGCTGCAGAGTTCCACAAGGATCATCTCTGTCACCATTGCTATTCAACCTTTATCTACGCCTTCTTATGGAAATATTGAGAAGGTCCAACATCAGATTTCAGTCATATGCAGTAACAAATAATATTGAGGAATCCTTCTCACAGGTTAATAATTGCCTGAATGAAGTTGAAGCCTGGATGTCTGCTGACTGTCTCCAAACATAATCCAAATAAGACAGAAGTAATCTTGTTTGGCACAAAACAGCTAACTGATGAAATGAGGTGCCCTCCGGCACTAGTGTTCTTGCAATCGGAATTGAAATATGCATCCAAGATCAAGAATCTGCGATGCATATGGCAGAGCAATCTGGGATGTGATGGTGAAGTGACAGCAAAGGTTTGAGCCGCCTTTTACACTCTTAGGTTGCTCCATCAGGCTCTGCCCTACATCCCAAAAAAAGGGCATGCTGTAGTAGTGGGAGATTTAATAAACTCTAAATTGGACTATAGCAATAGTCTATTGATGGGGGCACCAGCCACACAAATCCACAGTTTGCCAAGGGCACAATATGCGGCTCTCTGATTGGTATTTGGAGTAAGAAAGTCAACTCCGATATCAGCCCTGCGTCGATCTCTCCACTGGCTGATGGTGGAAGATAGAATTCAATTTAAAACAGAATGCATAATATTTAAATGCATGAATAATTTAGCACCAAGCTATCTGGTGGAAAAGATAAATCACTATCAACCAATTTGATCATTGAGGTCAGGAGATATGCACCTGTTAATGGTTCCTCCCACTAAATGTGTGACTAGAGGAGACTGGAGACTCTCTGTTTTCCGCCCAAATCTTTGGAATAGCATCGCTCTTGATTTGAGAAGTACGGAGACTCTGTTAGCTTTTTGGAAGAAACTAAAAACCCACCTGTTTAAATAGCAAACACTTCCTGATAGAGAAGAACTGGTGTTAATCAGTTGATGAATCGATTGAGGTATGCTCTCAGACCTAACATCCGCGCTGTGATTCGATTCAGCTTGTTATACAAGTGCTATTAAAATATCTCAATCAATCAATCAACACAAACATTTGTCTCCCTCATCCTCCATAGGATAACATTGAGAACAAGTCTCTTTGTATCCTTTCACTCCATTGCTTTTTGGTCGTCGCAGCTGAGCAGTCAAACCTGAAAGATAGGAACACATTTTTACTTACAAGTAACTTTGTTGCATCTCTTCGCTTGAGCACACACTCTACATTCTGGGAGGAAGCATTGTGACTTTTGGATACAAGGCCCCACTCTTCATACGGATTGGACTTCTCAAGCTAGGGCATATTTCCTGTGAATTTGTTCCATATTACTGCATCACCTAGTTACCTTCTTTTATTGATTTAAGTCATTGAATGCATTTGAGGAACCTATGGTGAGGTGACTGTATATATGTTTATGACTGAGTGTTGTGTGTTGTTATCACCTGCTTGGTTATTTTTTTAGTTTGTGTTTGAGACCCAGAATAAATATAGTATTTGTATACGTTCCTGTCAGACATGAACTATTGTGTGCTTCACTGTGTGGACTCATTATGGATCACTGACCCAACATACACTCTCCTGAAAATAGTCTTGACTGCTCTCCATTGCAACCTTGATTTGGTTTTGGCTAACCTCCTAAAGGCCAGCAATCCATCTTAACAGTAATCCATGCCATTACCTCCACATCCCTTTTACTCACTCCAGTCCCCCAATAGTAATCCATATAATTATCTCCAAATCTCTCTTCATCTAAGTTCCCCCATTACTGCCACATCACTCTTCCTCATCCCAATAACCCAATAGCAAACAATGTGATTACCACAACATTGCTCTTCCTCAACCTAGTACCCAATAGTAATCTATGACATTACACCCACTTCACTCTTCCTTTTCCCAGTACAAATAATAATCCATGTCATTACCCTGAATCCCTCTTCTTCCCAGTACCCTAACTATAATCAATGTCATTAACCACATTTCATTCTTCCTCATCCAGTACCCCAATAGTAACCCATGCCATCAACACCACATACTTCTAACCCATCCCAGTAGCAAAAAGTAATTCATGTCATTACCCTCACATCCCCCTTTCCTTTTTTGTCCCAGTAGACCAGCCGTAATCCAATTCTTTACCCCCACATCCTTCTTCTTTGCATCAGGATCCCAATATAAATCCATGTCATGACCCCCATATCCCTCTTCCATTTTCAAGTACTCAATAGTAATCCATTGCATTGGACCCTCATCCCTCTACCATTTCCATAATCCTGCAATGCCATCTTGTTAAGGGTGGTATAAAGTACCTTTCCTCTCATAGTCCCTACTTTGTGCACCCATGCAACTGCCAACCATCTGGCAGTGAACTGGATGCAAGAAACAGGAGTCGTCAATATTGTCCAAATGCAATGCCGCCATCCAAAACCTCCAGACCCCAGGTCAATAAAAGGATTGCCGAGGTCAGGATTGCCTGATATAAAAGCACAAACAAAAGAAAATGAGTAGGGGAATACAAAGGGTGGGATAATGCTCACCTTTGTGCCCTCATTAGAAACCAGGCACAGGCTTGGAGCAACATTTTAAGGAATGGCACAAAGGGTTTCTATTATGCATGTTCAAAGCCTACCCAGGACAACCCTTACTGTAATGAAGGGGGCCTGGAAAGACCACTTTAATTGAAGATGACAGAAGCCCTCTAATACATGCCAGATGATGAACTGAAATAGGCCACAAACATGACTGCCTGCCAGAGCTCCCTCTTTAGAACATGCAACCGCTACCTAGGCAACCATAGTGACACGGACCTGGAATCTACCAGAAACCCCAAGAACTGCCTGCACTGGGATGGCAGCAGCTCAGGTTTCTGGAAATTGGTTACAAGGCCAAAGGCCTGTAGGAGAGACACTCTCAGGCAGGCATGCCTGCAGTCTAGATGCTTGGCGGAATGATCTAGTGGATGTCGTCCAGATAAATTATGAAGTGAGCCCCTGGCTCCTGAGGAACTCTGACATTGGTTTGAGAAGTTTGGTAAAGCAACAAGCTGTAGATGAGAGCTGAAAAAGCGTCATCGAAACAGTAACCCATAACAGTGACCGTTCCACAGAAACTGAAAAAATGCATGTAAGGTCTGATGATTGTAACGGTCAGATAGGCATCCTTGAGGTCCAATCTCATGAGCCAATCTCATGGCCTCAATATGTCTTTCTACATGGCAATGGTTTACATCTTGAAATGACGATACACTATGAATTGACCCAGTTTCGTCAAGTTGATGCCTGGCCTGAAGATCTTTTTGTATACCAGGAAGATTGCACTGATGAGCCCCCCTTGTGAATGATCCTCTCTCTATTATATGTTTGGTTAGCTGATCCTTAACCTCCTGGCTCATCAGATCATGTGTTTCTACTGACATAAATAGAGGCACCATGGGAATATGCTGAATCAGAGGTGTCACAAATTCTTTTTAAAAAACTGGGTGGTCAAAAAAAGGCATGGGTCCTGAAAAACAAGCAACACATTTGTCATAACAAACCTCAACTGCCCTCCTTCTGGGCCGTCCATCCCCAGCATTCTGATATACCATCCCCGGTGAAAGGCAGCTCTGTCTGTCCACCTCTGGACCGCCCCCGGTCTAATGTTGTTAGAAGGATTGTCTCTGTTGCTGGGGAATGGGTGCTGGCTTGACCTGACAGGACAATCATGTGGCTGACACATGGGATCCTCGTAACATTCGCACAGCACCTGTCATAGACCCACTGAGATAAAGACCCTTCTAAGAGAAGTGGGCTTTATATAGAGATATGAAAGTACCAACATACTTGCCAAGCTCTCTAATGAAATTGTCCTCAAACAGAATAGTGCTTGATGTTTCTGCCCCTTTGTCATTGGCCAGACCCCCCAATATAGAAATAATATATAAAATAAATGCCCTTCCTCATTTCTTGGAGTTTTAACATGGTGTTTGCAGCCCCCCACAAACACAGGGCATATCCAATGTTTTCCTCACAGACTAGAGGGTTACCTGTTGTCTTGGTCCTATCTCCTAGCCCCAAGATCTTCATCAGATAACTGGCCTATCATGGCAAGTCTGCCATGCCCTGTCCACCACGTTGGACTCACCCTGTCTGTATTTAGAAAAAATGTAACAATCTTGGGGTCCAAGTCCAGGGTTGACGCCATGCTAAATGGCTGAGAAGGGTTCAGGCACTGTGCCATTATCTTGGTTCTGGCCAAGGACTACAAATCATGGCATAGTAAGGAGCATGCATCGTCTTCTGAAACTGGAGCAGGGATCCACTCCCTGGAGTGAAGGGGGAATAACAGCTTGGGGCAGAACATATAATTCCTCACACTGTCCTGAAGACGAGATGGGCCTTTTCTGGTGTCCAGTTGGCAAAGGCCACCTTCCCTGAGAACAATTCTCAATGGGATTAGGTCATTATCAAGGGGTGGGCCCATTTCAGAGTCCAACCATTACGGGCTAGAGCTGAGACTATGGCTCTCAAAGCCTGATGCTGTCCCTTTTCCAGACCTAAGGAGTTGCCGAAAGCATAAAACATCTCTATCATGGATGGTGTGTACACCAGCAATGCCTTTGGGTTATCAGGGGAAGGAAAAACACCACAGATGGCATCATGTTCCACATGTTTCTTTTCATAAGGGGCTTTGGCTGACCACAACAATGTGTCCCACTGTTCTGCCCCTGGGGAAGGAACAGAAGCCTCTGAAGCAGTAGACTGGATGGTCTGGGAAAGGAAGAACAACCTCTTGCCTAAGGCCTTGTCTACAGCATGGAGACATTTGCATTAACAAAGGAAGTACAATTAGTTTGAAAGAGATCTCTAGAGTGTATTCCTCTTCCTCCTCAGAACGGAGGTCTAGCAATGGCAATTCCGCTTCCCCATCCTCTTGTGCCATTCTGCGAAACCCTTTACTAAATGCACCCTCCTCCTAACTAGCCCTGGATGTGTATAACAAAACATCTATATTTCTATTCCATCCCTGGACTGCCGTCAGAATGACATTTGTAGGTCCAATCCTATAATCCTTGTTGCGCAGTCCATGGAGAACAGGGCCATTCTACCAGCATCAACACAGGTTAGGAGTGCTGCACACCCCACTGCTATCCCATTTGCGACAGGAGATGTGGGAAAGCAGAGTTGTGAAGTGCTTGTGCGCCCCTCCCTTACCTCCTTCCTGCAGAGCAAGTGCAGAGCGCACCGTCACATACAAGAACAAGCTACTGCTGATGGTAAATTGCTGAGCACCATAGGAACCCACACTAAGTCCCGCTACTGGAAAATATCAGACCTGCCAAGTCCTATAGGACATGCAGGATCTAAAGCGAGAACAGAGAGTAGGACCCCTGCCACCCTGCAGGGATACTCATCTGATGCCACTGGAGCAGTAAGAAAAGAGGAGTGAGTATGAGATGAAAAGGACTTTATTCCACCCTTCAGATGATGTCATTGGAGGGATTATGGGGATGATAGATTACCAACATTTTCTTGTTCTTACTGCTGTGGAGAAAATACAGAATGTAATGCATTATAGGACGCCTCCATGACATGCTTTAAAATCCATGACATTACCCCCACATGCCTCTTCCTCCACTAAGTACCCCAATAGTAATTCACCCATGTGCACTGAATATTTTAAAACACTAACAGGCTACCAACCATACATTTTGGCATTTACCACTGATTACAGTTTTCAGCCATGTCCACTGTATATTACATACACTGGTCAGGCACTAGCCATGGACTTTTGCACAATACTGGCCAGTGGCCACAATCTTTGGTTGTGCCCACTATATATTCTAACATATAAATGGACCACTAACCATGGCCTTTGACCTTGAACAGTTTTTGCAACTTTGTGCCATGTCCACTGTATATTTTAAAATAATAAAATGCAATAAGCATTGGTCTTCAGCCGTGCCCACTGTGTATTATACAACACTAACCAGCCACTAGCTATGGCCTTTGGCTGTGCACATTGTATATTATATACACTAACCACGCACTATACATGGCCTTCAACACAATACTAGCCAGTGACCACGGCTGTGCAGACTGTATTTTCTAACACATCAATGGGCACTAGCTATGGCCTTTAGACATGGCCACTGACTACAGCTTTCAACATGGTCAACTGTATATTTTAAAAGGATGTACGTGAAAATACCAAAAGAGAAAAGTGTGCACCACAAAAAAATGAAATTCATTTGTCCATGAAGTACAATTATATTAATTATAAGTTAAAAGTGATATTTTCTAAGGATATGTTTTCAAGCATCAATGGGCTACTAGGCATGGCTTTTAACCGTGCACATTGGTATTTTTTAACACTAACCGGCTACTAGCTATGTCTTTGGTGCTGGCCAGTAACCCCAGCCTTTGGAATGGCCAAGTCCACATGCTAAATTTTTATTAAGGGAATCAAAGCTTTCGTGAGCTAATTTGGAAATTATGTTTTGTCTAAATCCATTATTGATGTAATTAGTTATATACAATGTAATTAGTGTTGGCATCAGTGATGTGATGTGTAATGTCATCAGTGTTCCCATACAACATGTAATTAGTGGTGTCAACAGTGATGTGATCTGTGATGTCATTATTGTGTTCATAGGCTGTGTGTGAGGACGCGAAGTTAAGGTGGGTTTAGCTGAATTTCTGGGGCTGTGTTGCTTTAAGTTCGAAATCTTAACGTCCTGCAACTAAAGCTTTTTTTCCTTGAATTTCAAAGGTTTTCTTACAAAGTATTGCTCACCTTAACATGCTTGCAACTAAAGATTTTTTCCTAGAATTTCAAAGGTTTTGTTGTTCCATAAACAATTGACATTAATACTAAAATTGGGCTAATGAAAATGATGTATCATACATGTTTAAAAAGTAAAATTGTGCAACCACATTCCCCCCAAATAAACCTGTTCTTAAAAAGCATTGTTTGCATATTTACTTAACTATGTGTTTTACATTTATACGTACATTTGATGAATAGAAAGTAATTAAAGTGTTACATTAACTGACATTAACGGTCTACAAAGACTACACTCAATGTATCCTGAAATAAATCTTTACAAGTGTGGGCAATGACTGGGGTGGGGGTTATCCGCGGCTTCCACAGGTCATGACAGCGGCTATAATGAAATATATAAGAGTATATACTTTTTTTTACACACACTGTATTGAAAGGATTTCAAAAGTGCCTTGTCCAAACCATCAAGGGTGCCACCTCCTACCTCGATCAAGTGGCAACAGGTTTTGCACATCACAATAAAGATTGAAAGATCAGGTGCAGGCAGGATTGACTGAGGTCGGGTGTTAGATGGTGGTAAACAGGGTATCAGGTAATAATGTCCCCATACATAATGTCCCCATACATAATGTTGCCAGGAAAAGCCAATGGCAACATTATATATGGTGAAATTATGTGGGGGGACAGGTTGTGGGATGTCCCCTGCTCCACTTGTAAAAAAACAGACAATAGTTAGTAATCATGTTCGTAATCTCTGGCACATATGACAAATACTACTGTGATGCTCTTGCTCCATGTGCTTTTACCTTATGTTTTACATGAGCCTTCCTATAGGATTCATCCAGTTCATCCCAATGAACATGAACAAGATGTTGGATTAACGTTGATATCCCCAAGCTTTGTGATGGCTTGTGTGAAGGACCCCGCCGCCAAACCTTACTGCAAAAATGACACAAGCCCTTGTTGATCTCCTTTTTTTTGCATTGGCCCTTTACACAGAAATATTGCAAACTGTCAGAAACTTGCATGAAGTGTTCGCACCTACATTATTGACCAATCGCCTAAATCAATGAGAAGACGAGAAGACATGCCTGCACATCGCCGTAGCCACATTGAGGAAAGGCCCAATCACTTTGAAAGATGCATTAACCCAGCTATGCAGCTTCACAGTTTGAAACAGTTAATCAGATCATGTAACAGTTTTGCTTTCCTAATATATCTTGAGTGCATACATGTTTCTAATGTTATCCAAGTAGACATTTTAAATCGGATTGTTGGAGTCACTGAAGCACCAGCACGGTTGCTTACAGTTCCGGTGCTTCAGTTAAAACACTGCCGGTAGGGGCCTGAATTCCCAGCAGATCAGGCCTGCCGGAAGTTTCATGCCTCTACCAGCAAACTCGTTACCAGCACCCTTATTTCCGGGCCACCAAACTCGTAATAAGGCCATCTGGCTGTTGCAGACAGCACCTTTCATGGGTGGAGGTTGATACATATTTAATTGACATAGTTATAGTCCAGACGAAAGTGAAAGCCTTAACAAAGACCCTGGGGCATTACCTGATGTGGTTAAGGCCCCCGGTTCTGGGCTTATTGTTAAATAATAATTTTCTGCAACACAGATGTGCAATATTTTACACACTTAGACCAAGAAGATCCTAATTCCTCAAACCTGTGTGAAAATTGATTTTGTACATGTTTTTGTTTTTTTTTAAAAGTAGTATGCATAGAAAAAAAGAGTAAAAAATAGAGATCTTGAATCTGCAAATAGAAACAATAGTTTATCATTAAAAAGCTTCAAATAACACAACAAATGCACTGTCAAAGTTTCCACTACTAATACAGCTGTACATATGTATACATATTTCTACTTATCACAAAGATCCACAGATGTTAACATCATCAACAGAGTAAGCATGTGCACAGTGTGACTTATGATTCTTATAACGTAGACATTGGGAGCTGTTAAAATTGGAAAAATGTGGAGTTGCTGCCAAAGTCAAGGGTGCATTCAGTATTGGAGGTGTTGCACTGGTGAAATCAGGTGCTGGACGTGGTGCCAATTTCCATGCAGGTAATACATGAGCCCCATGCATTTTTATTTTACCATGCTCATCAAAATTAAAGGTTCTTATGTCATGCACTGTTGCCACTTGTGTGGTCTCTTTGTGCTCTGGTGGATCTGTAATGCAAGGTGTGCTTGTTTAGTAGGATTGAGCGGGAAAAGATCAGGTGAGTTGTGATGTGCTGTTGGCAGTTTCAGTTTGATTGCACTATTCTGCGAGGGTGTGATTATTGGGTGGTTGCCACCATGTGGTTTTGGGTGAGATTACGTGTGGTTTATTTCGTTGTTGTGGTGTTGTCAAGTACATGTGGTTTTTGGTGCTGTAGACGTACGGTTGTGTTCAGTTCGGAGTTTGAGAGGTGTATGCAGAAGGGTGAATTTTTTGTATGGTTGTGTTAGTGGCAGTACATTTCATACCCCTGCTGTATTGACTAAGTGCGATTTGTATCCCTTTTCCTGTCATATGGCAGTTACTGTCCCAACAATTTCTTTGTTGCTGTGATCAGCCTGTGGTTGCCTGGATTCTGCATCTAGCCCTATTCCTTTATGTGTGACCTGTTTCACACCATCAGTGGCTTGATTATGTGGGGCAGTTCTCCTTCCCCTGTTTCCACCTTAGGCCCTCTATCAGTGGTCGGGTAAAGTCAAACACCTCTCCCTCCCCTGTTTCCATTTTTGACGCTCTGTCAGGATGGGTACATTCAGGTCTCAAAACCACCCTTACCATTCAAATGCCTTTCTTTTTCTCTACCCTCCACTCTTTTCAATATGTTCTGTGATCCAGGGGTTGGTAGGAGATTGTAAACAGTCTGGTTGATTGGTCTACTTTGTATGATCCAGTGTACGTCAGTTATTTTATACTTAAAATGATCTGCAAGATCATTGCATCATTTTTACAAAGGTTCAGTTGTGTTATTGCATCCAGGGGGATTTCTCACATCGTTTACGATGTTGAATAGTTATTTGTGCATGTTGGTGTCTTTTGTGATCTGGTTGTCGTAGTATTTCTTTTTTGCTTTAAAGAATTCCTTTTTGTAAGCTCAGATTTGCATTTGATAAGTTAGTCTTCTGGCCTCGTTGTAGTTTTTTCCCCATTCTTGTTCAAGTTTCGGTTTCTATTTTTTATTGTATTGAGGCAGGTTGTGAACCATCTTGAACTGGTTTCTTTTGTGATGGGATGAGGGGATTTCCAGGGAGATGCTATCAATTGTTTCTATGATTCTAAGTGTGCTTTTTTGTCTAAGTATGTTGCATCAAAGCTTGTGTCGATTGGCTTTGAGGATTCGAAGTTGTTCTTCTAAGTTACTACTTTTGACAGTTTCCCAGTTTTTTTTTTCCAGATTGGTGGGTTCTTTTGGTGTTTTTGGATAGTTTTGATAGTAATTAAATCACAAACGGTATAATGATATGGTTGTTCCATAGTATTTGTGGCGCTGTTGAGATCAGTTTTTTATTGGTGAAGATTGCATCAAGTCTGTCCTTTCATATGTGTCGCTCCTTACACCATCTGTCATAGTGTCATTGTTTCAAGCTGCTTAGTTAGTGATTTCAGCTAGTTTGTGCTCTCTTATTTGAAACCATATGTTGAAGTCCCCAAGGATGAACAAGTGATCATGGTTGATGGCCAGGATTGTGACGGCTCCTTCAAAGGTGTCTATGAAGGTTGCGTTGTAGGTCGGGGGTCTATAGATGAGAATACAGGTGAGATTTGTTTGTGGTCTGATGTCAGATGAAGGACAAGGGATTCACAGTTCTTGACGTTCAATGGTTCAGCTGGTTTTATTTGTTGGTGTTCTTTGTAGGCTACTGCAAGTACTCCTCCTCTTTTTCCTTTTCTGTTTACCGGTATGCATTTGAAGTTGTCTGGTAGACAGCTGTGTAGTATGACTTTGTAGTTGTCATCTAGCCAGGTTTCTATGACGAATAGGATGTCAATTCCACCTCCACAGAGTAGATCCTAGGGAGCTGACAAGGAGACACACTGCATCAAAGCTCTTACATCAACTGGGGATTTCACAAGGTGGAAGACCTACTATATCTTAGTACTGCCTTTGACCCTGTCTAGAATGTGTTTACTCTGATCCAACAACAGTGTGCATCCTTACATAGCAAACAGATTCAGAACATACTTGCAACCTAATTATCTCTGAAGTTGGTAATGCTGGGCAAAAAACAGAACATGTGAGTCGTATAGGAAGATCTGCTTGACACTCAGTATAACACCCTCCAGACCCTAAATATATGATAATGGTTCTGGACCCTATAAAGTTGTGTTAGGATCCCACATTTTAGAGTCACATGAGCCCTTGGAAATTAGGCAGATGCAATAATAAGAGAAAGGGAGGCATTACATGATTTTAATATTATATATATCAGGGGCCTTTGCATAACATTGAGGTTTCCAGCAGTTGGGAAATCCAAGATAGTTTTAGCCTCTTCACTGGCAGAAATAGCAATACCGCGGCCCAAACTGGAAATATTCTGCTCTACAGCTATGAACTGAAGAATACTATACGCCTCTAATGTTTCAGTTATGTTGTACCCTTTAGACTTTCTGTGAGAATTTCCCCACATCATATTGATCAATTTGTGACTCCAAAAATGCCATAGAACGCCAGAAGATTGCTGCTTAGCTGCCAATGTCTAAGCAATGTGCTACATTGTTGCACTGATCCTGAAAGAAAAAACGGTCAAATGCACCAAGTTGCCTCCCTTACCAGAAAACTGCAGCTTCCTGACCAGTTATTATTGCAGAACCGGGGTTTGTCCAAAGATGAATACTTGTGACTCAGAAATAATGACATTCATATAACTCATCTGTGAAAGACTAGCAATAAGTCCATGATTCTTTCTTTGTTTCACCAACCTATTCACCTATTAATGTTAAACTACAGTACAATCCTTTACCTATAACCTTTGCTGTTTATATACATGCTGTGTTTTTTTTTTGTAGAGTTAAATAAAACTGTCATTTTGACTTTACCTTTCTATTTTACCATCTCGGGAGGATAGCTCATGGGCAACGTGCTCCCCTTGGAAGCAAGGCGACACGGGGCAACACAGGTTTGATCTCTGGGTCGGTGCTTAGAAACCTCTGGGCATTAAGTGTGTTATAAATAACCTATCATAGAATATCATATCATATCCTATCCTCATACTAAATGCTAATTTAACTGTGAAAGCTTCAATCCATTGGAGTATTTAAGTAATTTCGGATCATTGTTTTAACATGTAAACTTAAGGGTCACCTAAGACATTGGTATACAACCTCCAGAACACATTTTGAACTTATCTGGCCAGCTCAGCTGTTCATCGTTTTTTGCTTTCTAAATTGAGTAACATTAAATTAGGATAACTGGAATAACATCTATTGCTATGCATATACTTGTTTTCAATGGCCGCCAGTGCACCCTTTTTATGTGCCACCTTGATCCAGTCCTGTGTTGTTTGCCTATAGCGCTTACTTGCTGGGATTAAGCACATCCTTGATATGAGGACAACTAAACTGCAAGTCCCAGAATTCAAACAGGTGCTGGTTGAAATACAAAGACTGGCTCATAAGTAGCAACTTTGCATTTTTGAATGTCACTTGTAAGGTATGTGATCTGTACAGAATTAGACGGCTTGGTGCTGTGGAAAAATAAGACATGTCTTCATTGCAGAGCAGATACCTCCCAGCCTCACTGGAAACTGTAATTGGAGAGCGAGAGCAATACCTGAAGTATTCTCATAAGTGTGTGGTTATGTAAAACTTGTACACAACATTCTACCATGGTGTCGGATGGACTACTTGAGCTATTAAACATGATGGTGAAGCAGAGTCAAGCCCATCAGATGGTGCCCCCCCTGCTAACGCTGTCTAAATTGATCTAGAAACCCTGACCTTGAACCAATGAATACCTGCTCATAACCTATGTATGGATTATGTTACTGTTCTCTTGACTGGGCTGAAGAAGAATAACGCAACCGTAATCTCAAGAATGTTCAAAAGAAGAGTTATGTTTCTGAAAGGTAAGTACATCTTTTGGGTCTGGAAAAAAGAATGTAAAGCTGCCTTGAAACTGTGTGTCTGGCCTGCATCTGTGAAATTCTGTTATGGATCTCTTAATCAATTCAATAAGGTTTTCATATTGTTACTTACCTATTGACCTATTCAAGATAATGCATGGTACAGCTCGGACAAACCATCTTGCTGTTTACATTAACTTGATTTTTGTTCTTTGTATTGGTATTTATTTTATTCTAAACATTTACCATCCATCACTTTATCAAAATAAAAATTGTACAGTTACACAAATATTGCCACAATTCATAATATCCAAAGTATAAACCCACTAACACACTTAATTCATCATTATTACTTTAATCCCTAAAATAATGCATTATCACAGCCTTCCGTATTAATTCATCTCAACTTATTTTTTTTATGTGTTTTGCAAACACATCATCCAGATATTTGGTTAGTGCAAATATTATGTTGAAATCTTCGCCTGCACACATATACTGCCATCATTCATTGGCACTTAGAGACAGTGGTTCCCATATAAAATCACCTAAATAGGTTGTTCTTAAATCTCTCAGCACTGGGAAAAATAGGGTTAAGTGCTGCAGTGTCTCCTTGTTTTTACACAATCGGCACCCTCCGTCTATAAAGCCCCGTTGCTTATGAGATATTAAGACCTCTTTCGGGTGCATAAAATTCATTCAAAATCTCAAAAATAATTCTCAATGTTATGGACTGGAGAATCTTGCTAGCTACCTTGGGAGGACATTCCCAAATTTGATTTAGTTATTTAAATGTGCAAATAGTTTAAACTTCTTTTTTCTGGTCTCTGTTTCCATCCAATCTTTGCACCAAAGCTTCTTTTTTACAGAGTCAGGGTTAGTTTTTAATAGCTTTTCTGTTGTACCCAAACTTCCTAATATCTCTCTACACTGTTCCAGTCATAATTTCAATACACTGTCATAGGAGCCACCCGTCTTGTCCATTAAAACTAAAAATTGAGAAGGGCTGTCCTCCAAGATTAATTTTTCGGAACAGTGAAAGAGACGTCCAGGTCACCATAGTCTGGATTGAGAGGTGACCCAGTTCCCATCTAATAATTAAGATTGGGGTACAATTTGTCAAACAGAGTTTGTCCTCCAAAATATACCTTCCAGCACTCCCCAGATTTCCCATGATAAACGCAATGATGACTCCACCCCATATGAAAGGGCTGGGAAGACCTTCTGCTTAAAATATTTTAATGCCGGAATGAATTCGAATTTTCCAAATTGTTGTGTATAATGGCTCTTTACTTTGTCCTTGAGCTCATTCATCCACAAGGAATCACTTACACTTGCATTCACACACATTCCGAGGCATTTTACGGCTTTCACTGGTCTTATCATCTCCAGACCCGTCACCATTGAAAGGAACTCTTTTTGCTGCCTGGAAGCTTCTGCAGCACCAGAACGTCCGATTGTGCTCCGTTTATTTTCAAGCCATTGAGTGCAATACAGTCCTGCAAGATGTTCAACTTCCTCTGCAGTGCAAGAATGTCCAAATCATCTGCATAAATCATCTACCCAACCAGGATACCATGTATCCTCAGCGGGAATCAATTAGGAGGATTCATGACATCTTTTAGGTCTGTGGTTAATAAGTTAAACAAGACAGGGGCCAAAGGGCATCCCTGCTTTAATCCCCTTTAGGGGTTGATCTTAATAGACAGGAGGTCCAACTTATTCAGTCTCACCTGGACTGATGTTTTACCATGCAGTGCCCTAATTGCCAGAACCATGTCTTTTGGGCATGTTCACAACCAAAACCTCCTCCAAAATAAATTCCTGTTTATTCTGTCAAAATCCTGCTTTAAATCTATAAAGGCTAGCTATATCTTAGTCTCCTCCTATGTTGCTCGAATCTGCAGTAGGTTTAGCAAAAACAGGTTTAGGCTACAACCAACCTCCTTGACAAACCCTGTTTGCTGACAGTCATAATGTTCCAACCTCATCATCCATTCTTGCAGACTCGTCTACACCATTTAAGCAAATATTTCTCCCAAAACATCCAGATGGGCAATAGGGCGGTCATTTGTAGGATCTGCTATGTTACACCTATTGGAGATTGGGACCAATATTGCCAATTTTCATGAAGGTGAACGTTTCCTTGTCTTCACGACCCTGCTAAACAGGATTAAACAGAATTACACCCATTCATCCACGGCCGCTCTCAGCATACAATTTGTCAAACTGTCTTGTCCTGGGGCACAAGAGCTTCTGGCCTAATAAGACACACTATTTCTTCTTTATCAGAAGGAATTGGTCATTACCACTCTTCCTCCACAGGCAGATCTACTTTATTAGGATCCAGGCCTGCAAAAAGCCTTCCATAGTGTTCAGCCCATTTATCCTCAGGCACCGGATTGCTTTGGGGTGCAAGATGGGACTTCTCTCTTTCATTTAACACCTGACACAAGCTATTGGCATTGTTAGAGGAAAACAATCTAAGTATTGCTTCCGCATCTTCCTGCAGTACAATACTCCTATGCGAAATCAACCAGTTCTTATATTGCTACCTCCGTTTTTTTATGGCAGGCAGCTTTAACCAGAACCCAGATACTTTGCATATTCCTAACATCCCTATGGACCTTTTTCTCGT
The DNA here is from genome assembly GCF_040938575.1 of Ambystoma mexicanum. Lineage (NCBI taxonomy): Eukaryota > Metazoa > Chordata > Amphibia > Caudata > Ambystomatidae > Ambystoma > Ambystoma mexicanum. Next base: position 1,203,946,705 of record NC_090937.1, read on the forward strand.
GGACCTGGATGGGTTTATCGTATGCATATTTTCAATTTATACTTCAGTTATATATTCAATAGCATCTAGCAATAAGGACATATAGTCAATACCAATGAATTGGAGTCATAGCAGAGACAGGTATATTTCCATTAACAAAGGCACTTCTGCGGCACCTAACCTCAGCCTATTATGGCCAGGTTCCAACTCCACACTCGTTGCCCACCTATCTTGGTCCAGAGACACCATGCCATTTTAAATAGATCATGAATGTTGCTAAGGGTTGGAACTACATCTAAGGCTCTTACCAAGCGGACCGCATATTGGGAAACCAAAAAATAACCAAGTGTGAACTTCTGCAGTCCTCGCTGCCAAATGGGTGCCCCCGGTATGACCCCAGTTGTATGACCATTCAATATTTGGAAATGTCATTCTTGTGTTTCCCTAAACCAAGTGGCTGCTCTGCCTTTCTTCCCCTGCCATTCACTCCCAATGTTCATACCTGCTCACTGCTTGAATGTCATGCAGTCAATGTTCAAGTCACCACATAAGATAATCCATGGTTCAGGCAGCAATATGTTGAAGTCACCAGTCCAGGACATCACACAGTCCACAAATATAGTTACCTCCCATGCCACACGGATCCAATATAGATTCATAATCACCAACACATTTTCGCTAGAGCTCTTTGAAGACTCCAATTCAATTGCTGCTGTTTGCATGTATGGGTTAGGGTTACATTCTTCCACGACTTTCAAGCCAATCCTTGGCTTTACAAGGGTTAATAAGCCTGCCGATGGGTGACCCCTTTGTTAGCACGCTTCAAGTTCACACTAAAACCATCCAAAATGGGGATGTTACTCGTCCAGATTTCCTGGAGGCTTAAAATGGCAAAATTACCAATAACACCATTAACATTGTTAAACAGATGAACAAATCCCCTGGAATTCCAAGATCCCATAGTAATACATTCCTCTAGCGCTGTGTCTTGGAATTACATCTTTGTTTGGTTAATCAATGCACCTGCCAACCAGTCCCAAGAGTCAACCTTCCCCAAGTTCGATTGGTCGTTTCCATCTTCTATGATCATTCTTTTAGAGTTACCTATGGAGCTAAAAATTATCTTTAGTCGGTACCTATTTCCCTCCTTTATCAACGTATCTAATGAGGTTGAATTCTCGTGCTGCACAAGAGGACAATTTACCCTATCCTTTTAGGAAATCGGCTGTGTAGGCCCCACTCTCAACTCCAGCTAATATCCTGTCCCTGATTTTTTCAATCCTAAGGGGCTTATCACTCTGCTCTTGTACAGTGAAGCCCAGTGGGTGTAAGGACTCAGCAGCATACAAAAGTGGGTTACGAGTAAGAGTTGACCCTAAATGCAGACACACCCTTCGTGCTGTCTTTCATTTATAAATTCATCTACTGTGATGTCAACAGATTCTATGGCTCTTAAATTTGGTATGTGATGAAGAAGAGGCAGAACATTATTTCAATTCAATATCAGACTATCCTCTATCGATGATATTCTCTCCAGTATTAAGATGCATTCCTGTGGTTTCACTCTGTCCACAATCGCCATTGGGGATCTTGTTTTCATTTCAAACAAGTTTGCTGTTCACCTGCTCATCCTTGTCATTTTGACTTTATTTAGATTGCAAGACATCTGTGCATCTTTATCTGGAGTTGTTACAAGCAGCTTTTCATCCCGGGCTGTCTGTCGTTTGGCTATTCTGGACGCATTGATTCTTGCAGCCACTGGAAGCCAGTGGAGAGATTTCTGGGCTGGAGAGCTATGGTCCCTGGGCTTGAGGTCAAGGATAAGTCTTGCAGTCTTGTTCTGGATTAGTTACAGAGGGTGGAGAGTAGAGGAAGGCAGATTGAGAAAGAGGCTGTTGGAGATGGTAGTGGGCCTTCTAGGCAGGGTCAGTGATGTGTGGAGAGAAGAAGAGAGTGGAGTTGAAGATGACACCAAGGTTTTTCGCATCACAGGAAGGTGAAGGAAGAGGAAGAGGGCCCAAGGAAGCTGCTCAGAGTGATCGAGGGAAAGTGGGAGCAGGAGATCTCCGTCTTACTAGCATTAAGGCAGAGATCATTGGGGATGCACCAATCCTGAATCGCAGATAGTCAGTTAGGAATACGCGAAAGAGGAGCTTGTGTAGAGGAGGCTGAGGGAAGCCCAAACAGAGATTTGAGTGTCATCCCCATAAGGGAAAGGTAGAGATCAGGTAGGACAAAGGGGTGAAGTAGACATTGAAGAGCCAGGGTGTGAGGGTAGAGCCCTGGCGAATATCACATGTGGAGAGAGAGGTGATGGAGACTGTTGCTATTGAAGAAGGAGTATTGCCACTGCTCTGCATCACTGAAAGTATTGGTAGATTTGTACGCTTTTTTTTATTCATGGGGGTTTCCATATTTGTCATGCTGAATGCAAATTGCAAATAGGAGATGCGTATTTTACCAGTACATGTTCCATTGCACATATTACAGGGCTTTTTTGCAATGCAAGTGCAGCACACATCTTTAGAGTGCTTCACTTGCTTCACAAAAAGGAACAATGCACTGAGAAAGGGTTGGGGAGGATAGGCAAATGGGAAGAGTATGGAGTGTGGCTGATGAGACGTGGTGGTGGTTTGTGCAAGTGGTAGGGGATGTGGATGTAGAAAAAAATGGGTTGGGGGTATATAATATTGTGCCCTGGAAAGAATCCCAAAACATGGAAATAATCATGGTTTGGTTTTCATTCAATGGGGGATTGAGCTTGTGTAGGGAAATACAACACACAGGTGCCATTTTCCATCAAAGCGAAGACATATGCGCTGGAGAATGGTGCGCTGAAGACATGGAATCACTGCATAATGTAAACTGGAAGCCACACTCCTACCTCAGGTCTCTCAATCTGTAAATGGCCCTTATTTAGCTTTCCTTTCCAAGAAGAGCCTTCATTAGAGGACATGGGCCTAGGAGACACTACATGTATAGAAACAATAAGGAAAACAATGTGGTGATTGTTATAGCACTACATGCATACAGACAGCTTGTGAGGGCTGTAATAATCTGTACCATACTCATGGTACATGAACAATATACCTTGTCTCGGGAGGATAGCTCAGGAGCAATGCACTCGTCTTTGAAACTAGATGCCGCAGAGCAACACAGGTTTTATCACCGGGTTTGGATATTAAGCATGTTATAAATATCCCATTACCATTACCTTATGCCTCATTACGAGTTTGGCGGTAATTCAGCAGTAAACCAGCCAAATTGCTGTCAAACTCGATTCATGTTACTGTCACTTGGTCCTGTGGATTTACAACTGGATTGTAAGTGGTAGTAATGATAATGATGTGTTATTTATATAGCACCTTAATCCAAAGCGCTTTACAGAGCACATATTTACATACAATATCAACCAACCGAAATGGGTACTCATTTATCGACCTTAGAAGGATGAAAGGCTGAGTTGGCCTTGCCGGGATTCAAACCTGCGGCCTGCAGTTCACACTTAGATCGCAGCAGCAAGCGCTCAACCCGCTGAGCTATCTTACCGGTGGAACTCCCCAGCAGATTTACTGGAAGACTTTGAAGGTAAAGTGCTGATTGCTGGAAGTACACCCTCCACTTTACCACCAGATTCATTATTCAGTGGTTGGGGAAATGGCAGTAATTCAGTTACTGCCAAAAAAGGGCCAGTAACAAAATTAGCACCACCCTTTCCACACTGCAAAATGTGCAATGACGCCCTTCCCTAACCAGGGTTTCAACTGCTTTTCCCACTGCGCCATCCTGTTCTCTAGGTGAGAACCGTTGGTATTGAGCTATCTATGAGTGAATACAATTCTACAACACTCATAAATCATCTTAGTTCAGTCCTGGGTTTAAATATTTTGTAATTGCGCTACTACCTCGGGCCTACTTGCTGCAGTTGCATATGCCAGAGGTGAGATTCAGGGCCAGGCGCATTCGCTTTTTTTTGTTTTTTGTTTCTTAGGCACAGAACCCAAATGCCAGGGTATTGGAGATTTAACTCTCAGTAATGCACAGAAAGTAGGTGACACTGGTCACCTGGCAGTTTCTGATCAATCCCAGTTAGTGGTTTGGAGCCTCATGTTAATGCAGTTTCGAGGTTTAAGTTTAGGTTTTTGTCAGCTACCTGAACTTTGTGTACCATACACAGTGGAGGAAAACTGAAACCAAGGCATGATGAACATACTGAAAAATTGCGAATTTTACACAAACATTATGCAATACATCATGTGTAAATAGAAGTAATCAATCAAAGATTCGTAGACCTTTAATAAAGTTTGAAAACATGTTAAAAAAACTCAAATACCTCCATTTGTGGACGATTAATTTGCCATATCGTCCACCAATCGCATTTTAAAATAATCTTTCCCTGAGCTATTGTGGTTTATTTTGACCATGAAAAAAAATCATACGCAAACAGTGTCTGCATAATTTATATGCACCACATGATGCTGATCCACGTGCACATTTTGAGTAGACCTACTGCACAAAAGAAATGTGTGAAAAATACATCCATGTACAGGCATTGCAACCATCGCATTTGGGCTGGACTACCCCATTTGGGATGGGACAAGACTGATTTCCATATGGTCTTTCCCCTTTTGTAATGGTTTGGCAGGCGAAGAACGATGGTCTGTAGGGTTGGCCAGAGCAATGCCAGAGGTTAACATTAATTCAAAACTTTCGAGCCATCACCTCTTTTGTTTTGCTCAGGCATTGCAACCATACATCAGAAATGTATAATTTAACCTCACATATATTTTTTTTCTGCATGAATAATCCATGCATAGAATATAGCCAATGGTCAAAGAAAAACTCTTGGAAAAGCTGGTCCTTTTCCGACTGATCCAACGCAGAATCTGTTGATTTTCTACCAGTCTGGATGCAGAGCAGCCAGAGGCATGGAAACTGCAATTTTGAACACCCATGAAGACTTGCTCTTAAATCTCGATTCCAACTCTCCTTGCATTCTCATCCCTTTAGATCTTTACTCTGCCTTCAATACGGTAAATCATGGCAACCTTATAAATCGGCTCTGTGATACCCTTGGCATTACGGACCTGGCACTGGACTGGTTGACCTCCTTCCTCTCTGACCGACATTCCAAGGTTCAACTGGGTCCTTTCTCTCCTCTATCACACATTCCACCTGCAGCATCCCTCCAGCCTCTATCCTCTCGCTGTGGCTCTTCAACATCTACCTGATCTCTGCCTTCTCTCCTCACTTTCAGTTTTATGCCGCAGACACGCAGCTCTCCTTCAGGCTTCCCCCCACTGCCTTCTCTTCCTCCTCTCTCATTCCTGACTGTCTGCTATTCAGTGTGCTTCCAATGATCTCTTCCTTAATGCCACTAAGACTGAGACCCATCTGAATAGGCCCCCAGCTCCTTCCTTCCCTCCTACCCTCCTACCCTCTGGTCGCCCTTCATGGGTCCCTCCCACTCACCCTCTTGTGAGGCAAAACACATCAGTGCCATCTTCGACTCCTCTCTCTTCTTCTCATTTCACATCACAGACCTTGCCAAGATACATCTCCTCAGAGGCATTCTCCCTTTCCTCACCTTCCCCCAGAAACTCATTGTCTACATAGCTCTGGTCCTCTCTAGGCTAGACTACTACAACAGCCTCTACGTCAATCTGCCTTTATTCTCTGTTTGTCCCCTTCAACAAATCCAGAATAGGATTGTGATACTTATCCTTGGCCTCAGGCCAAGGGATTGCATCTCTCCAGCCCTAAATTCTCTCCACAGGCACGCAGTTGCTGCGAGGATCAAGTTCAAGACCCTGTGCATCATCCGTAAGGCTTCCTGGGGCTTGGCACCCTCTACTACATCCAACTCTCTCTCCCTAAATACCTCCCTGCTAGAGCCATTCATTCTTCTAGCTCCAACTCTCTACAGATCCGAACAGAGAGTGGGGGGTAGATCTCTCTCTTCCAGGAGAGCCTCCCTCTGTATTGGTTTCCCTGACCCTCTCAGGCTTGAGCTGGATCTCCTTAATTTTCAGAAGCTCCTCGAGACCCTCCTTTTCTCTTCTTCCTTACCTCTCCCCCTCCCCTGCTAATGCCCCCTTCTGCTGCATTGACTGGCTGCCTTGTTCCCTCAGAGTCCCTTCCTGCCCAGTCCACCCCTGTCCTCGCACTTACCTGTGAACCTTTACTCCTTGTACTCCCTGAATTCCCTGGCGCTTGCCCACCTGGCTTCCCCTTAGCACTTAACCCCCTGGGGGCCTCTTGCTCCCCCCTCTTCAATGGCACTCTCTGCCATGCATGTCCCTTCCCACCCTAGCACTATCACATTACGCACCAACCGACACTTGCCCCCCTTCCACTTGCCCCTCCATCACACTTATTGTTACTACATTTACATGATATGAATGACATAAGGCCTATTAGGACTGTTATTGTTATTTTCTCCCCTGCCTCCCCTTTTTTGTCTTGTGGGGCCTTAAGTTTCTGTATATGTGCTTTATAAACACTGCTTAAAATAAAAAAATGAAAACTCACTAACCAGCAGGCCAACACCATTTACTAACTGGACTTGACCTCCTTATTCATTGGCTTAGACATTAGGATACCTGGACATACTACCAATCAAATAACCTGCTAAAACCATTGCCCTACAAATAACTCCTGACTGACATTCATTTCTGCTTACACTTTATGTTCCTATGGGCTTAATAGGAATGGCTAGTCCAGTCATTCCTAAACACAGAAGCCTCACCTGTCCTGTGCACATGGCAGAAAATCATGTGCACATTCATACTACATGCTTTCAACCACCGACATTCATGCCACACTAGTGAACAAGGTAACATTAGCAGTCACATATCCACCATCACATGAATGATTGTCTCCACCCCATCCCCCTCTTTAGGTTATATACCCAATGACCCCATGGCTAAAGACCTCTAAATTCCATGCTGTGAACCTCAGACTGCAGAACTAAAATGCTGGCTGTCGTGGACATACAAGCAACCTGGTCAAGGCAGTTTGAGTCTTTCTTAACCACTGTCGTTGCCTTCAGAGCATAGGTGGTGCATTCATGTACCAACACGATGACATTTGTCTCAACATGGCTATGCTGCACAACATTGCAATCAGGCTCAATGTCCCATTGTCTTTGAGGAACAGTAGTATGATAAGTCGAACAATGGCACCAATGGCCACGGCAGGCAAGGACCTGGGCCTCAGCTCCAATTGGATAATGCTGATGGGCCGGTGCAGGGACAAATGTAACATTTATTTTCAGCTAGAGGTGGTGCATCACTATAACAGAGGATTGATACAATCTGTCCCAAGAATGTTTGCGAAAATGCACAAAATCAAATTACATCAGTTCTTCTAAAGCAAACCTGCTTCAATTATAACACAGAGGCAAAGGAAAAGGCTACAGGTATTACTTCTCCCTCCATGGCTGATTGACCTTAGGGACCATGGTGGGGTAGGAGGAGGGATCAAGCCACCACGACCGAGAGTAACAGTGGGCGGGACAATGGATGAAGTACTGCCATGTGGGTCAAGCTGTGGTGGTGGTTATGGAGCGGAATATGGGGGAAAAACGGTGTTGTGTATTTCTTTCCTGTAATATCTGAAATATGGAAGAGGGAGTGCTGATGGTGAGTAAGCAACCAAAGAAAGTTGGCTTCGGGCTGGATGTGCTGCTCATTGGCCTCTTCTATCTGACTTCGGAGAGCAGAATTTGAGCAGGTCATTTAGGGCAGTTTTATTATTTTTTTAATGTTTTTATTGATGTGGTGGAATATAGAAAAACATCAACCTTTCAATTACCAAATATGGAAGATAAAAATAATTATCATGCAATACATTTTTGCATGGTTATGTTTAAATAAAAAGAAAAATTAACACTGAAAAGAGCAACAGAAAACAATAGAGAAACAGATCAATAGAATAAGAGCAGTACCTTCTTCAGTTATCTGTAAAAATGAATTGCAATTCATACATCATATAAAAAAACTTCAAAAATCCTCTTGACGTATGTCTAGTGATAAAAGAAATTTAATAATTGCAATTCTCACAGTTGTTCTTCTAGTGAAACATTATTTGTGCTAGAGTACTTCTGGTGTTCGGATTTTAAGATTTAGATAAAAAGGTTCGCTTCAGCGCAAGCATGGGGCAAGCTGTTATCAGATGCCTTATAGTCTCTGATTGTTTTAACTTCTTGCAGAATCTGCATACATTGTCAGATTTCGCAATAAGTTTCCAGTACTTCCTTCGTGAGCCAGAGATTGAACCTGAACCATAGAAATGCATATCTGAATGTTGGCGACAGCGATTTTATCAGGTAGGATTCCACGATGCAGTACATTTTCTGAGCAAATGGATTATTCTTGAAGTCTCTGTACATCGAGCACAGCTGCCCAGTATTAATCCAATCTTTCTGCCAGAGCTTTTCTTTAGCACGAGTTGGATTATTCAATAAGTGTTCAGGTGATATATCTGATATTTTCATAAGGTTCATAGTTCCATCCTTCCATGTCGCTTTAAACTGATGACTAGACGACTTCATGAAAGTGGATAACAGATATAATAAGGTTTCTGATCAGGCTGACAGTAAGCATTTCCTATAGAAGCGCACAGTTTCCAGGCATACGAACTATATAAAGATAACAACCCTAGTTTGTGCCTGATTATGGGCATCGGTTGACTCGAAGGTAACGATAAAACACGTTTCTAAAACATTCCTTCAAATTTAGCAAAAATGATTCAGGTCTCCATGTTTTGGTCTCTGCACCATATAAAACTGTCAGCACCACTTTTTAATTGTGAAACGCTTTAACACTGGTATACACGAAAATGTTCTGTATTCAGTGTGTATTATGCAGGCTTGTGCAACAGCTGTTGTCATCTCAGGCTAATGTTCTGCTGTGTATGGAATATCAGAGCTATGATCATTCATATTCACGCCCAGATAGTGATATTCATGGACCACTTGGAGTTTTCTTTCATGCAGAGTCCATTTATAGGAACCTTTGTCATTATGCCTCTTCCCACAATGTAAAACCTTTGTTTTGTCTAGATTTATTGACAGCTGATTATCATTAGCATATTCTCCCGGTGCAGTTAAGAGAGTTTGTAGACCTTTCAGTGTCTTTGAAAAAAGAACAAGGTCATCCGCATTTGAGCAACCATGATATCAGATGAGGTCCTAATTTGGGTGAATTTGAGCACATGTTTTTTCCTAAGGTCGGAGATGAAGAAATTGAACAAGGCTGACGCAAGATTGCATCCTTGCTTCAGCCCAAGAAAAGTTGGGATTGAAGAAGAAGGCTTGCCTTCCAATGTCAAACAAATGTGTATTGTTGTATTGGTGTGCAGACGATTTATCAAGGTTTGAATAGAGTAGAAACATTCAGCCTTGTAGAGCCTAGCCATCAGCATTTCTCTGGGTACCGAGGCAAATTAAGTTCTAAAATTGATAAACGGCATGCACATTGGCTGTTTCAGTAAATGGCCATGGGATTTAGTGGCACTAATGGTCAGTAAATTGACAGCAGTGCCCAGGCCAGTTATAAATCCTGTAATCTTGTAAATTTGCCTACTTGTCCAATGATAAAGTCTCTTAGGAGTAATCAAGCAAAGATCTTGCTGTGGGCATCTAAGAGAGCAATTGGTCTTTAATTGGCGGGGAGACTGCCAATCACCTTTATTAAAGATGGGCACACATATCAATTTTAGCCATGAAGGCGGGATGATCTTTGTTGTTAGCATGCGTGAAAATATAGTGAAAAGGACTTTGGCCCAGGCTTCAGGATGTTCTTTAAACATGCGATTGTTGAGACCGTCCAGCCCCGGTGCTCTGGATGAACTTAATCTCGAAATGAAATGTATAATGTCCTCCACATCAAAATCTAGATCAATATTGCCAGCCATTGATTTATGATGAAGAGATTTACTGCCCAAGAGTGGAGTATATAATGCAGTGCAGTATCATGCCACTGCTGTTCTGAGACTGCGTTTATCTCCATCGGAACCTGCGTGACATGGATTGCCTTATTCAGAAAACTCCATATCAGGGCAGAGTTTGTGTTTGCTACAGCTGTTATCATCTGCGCTCCATCTTTCTGCCGCAATAATGCTTTTCTCGCTCAAATCCAATTCTTGTTTTGGGTGTTGAGCTTACGTATGTTTGTGCTTGTGAATCTTTTTTGTCATCATCGATTGAGGTTGGCTAAAAATCTTTAGGGCTGCAACATAGCGTCCTTCGGAGACAGATGTAGATGGGCACAATACATACTAGTTGGTTGTTATGCAATTATTTTAAGGACTTCTCCTTCCAGCAAAATCGATTTCTGCCTTCAGTTACAATGATTTTACCATTGTAATCAGACACAGGTGTACTGGATGGCTGATCAGGCCACCTCCAAGTTAAGGAGAATATCTCTTGATCACTTTGTTTTTGCGGTTTGATTTTAAAGGTTTCCGCTACTGCAAAGAGATCTTTATTTGTACATTTATAATCAATGATGGCTTCATGTAAGAGTCTCCGCTACGTGCTTTACAGCGGTATGTCGCCGGTTAGAGCTCCATTAAGCATTACTTGCTGCTGCTCTGTCATGAGGGTAGACCAGCATCGCTTAAGAGTATTTTCAGCAGCAACTGTATGAGAAAAACAGTGGAGTATCAGGTCACCATCTAAGATAGTATGCGTTATAAATGCTTCGCTCGAAACCAGATCTAGAGTTGTTTTAAGATCATGACAAAAATATATTTGTATCTAAGCCCAAGTGACACCAATGGACATTGATTAAAGCTATAGTTTCAGAGGAGCTTTTCATCTTCATAAGATGTATGTAAGCATTCGGATCAGCCCAAGTTACCAAGTGGAGACCAGAGTCTACCTTCGTCGCGACTGGCGATACTGCCACAGGTCTCCCTTTAAGGGGAACTGTTGCCGGCCATAATGCGATGTTGTGAACATCCCAAATAGGAGGGTTGGATAACCATGTCTCCTGAAGGGCTACAATATCGTAATCGTTTAGATTGCTTGTAGATGCAGCCATGAGATGCATGAATCGTCAAGTGTTCCAGCTTGCGAGTTTATACGCTTGCCCATTAACTCCCTTGGATGGTTATGCATGTGTTACAAGTCGTGCTAATTTGGTGGTTCAGGTTGCTCGTAACAGCCTCCGATTGGTGCACAAAGTGAGGAGCTGTTGACATGCATGTGACTTTAACGGATGAAAACAAGGTTGCTGATCGCTCGGAGCAGTCACGTAACTCTGATTCAATAGATCTATGTGGAAGGGAGTCTTGCAAAAGAGAGAATCCCAGGTCAAACAGACATGCTCTCACTTGCCACACAGTGTTAAGGACAACTCCAGACTGTATCCATAGTCTTGCTATCGATAGGTCTGTGTCCTTTAAGAATTCAACTCTATTTATGTCAGATGATGATATGTCTTCCAAGCTAGGAATGTCACTAAATATATTCATGTTGCTTGACCTATTCAGGTTGTAGGTCGAGTATAGGCTTAATCTACACTGTATGATTAGATGATGATAGTGTATATGCTGAGCCTGATGCTTACCTTGCATGGATAAAGCAGCATTCTTTTTGAAATTTGATTGAGTGTGAAATGTTGTACTATTGTTGACTAAACAGGGATGATTTTCTAAACTGGGCCAAGATTTAGCATGTGAAATTGCATTATTTTTATTGGAGTGCATACCAGCATCTAAGATGGACGAGGATAGTATGTTGGCTTCCTTATTGAAGCTACGACCTGGATTTTGCGAGGAGCTAATGTAGATGGTGACTGATTTCTCTATTTCCGCCCGTCTCCGTCTCAATGTAAGAAACTCACCCAAGAGATGGTATCATAGAAGAGGCATCTGTGGTAGATGGCAAATTAACTTGGGAAGACCTCTCATCTGCGTTGTGGAGAGGGCAGGAGCCCTTTCCTATTCCTTTCATCGAAGTAGGAATACCGAGCTTCCCCTGCATCTTGTTCGATGCACGTTATCTCCCGAAACAATGACAACGTTCTACAGTGACTCTCCGGTGAGCCTTAGGTACTGCAAAGGCATCAGTATCATTATTTGAATTCAAAGTCTTCATTTTGCTTTGTTACTGATTGTACACCGCCCGTTTCACCTTGCTTCATATTGCTGCCTGATTTTAAAATGGCTGGGGTGCCTCTTTGCTCCACAACGAGGTTGTTTAGCCGTTGCCTAGCAACTGGCTTCTACTAGTGCCCAATGCAGTCCGCCGGCCGGTGGAAGCAGGTCCACCAAAGAAGGCCACCGAAAAAGCCCTGGTCTGCTCTCTGTCCGCGCTATGACCAAGCTTTCACTATACTCTTGCATTGTGGGTCCAAGTCGCGAGCCTGACCTACATTGAGCGGCAGCCCTTGTATTCTCCCAAGCCAGCTTCGAGAATATTAACTGTTTGTAATCCACACAAGACTTTGCCAGCCTACCAAATTCGCCATGCACATGATCACGTTCTATCACTGCTTCATTTGTATCACCCGCAACAGATAGCTAGGTCAGCGTTGCGTGTCTAACCAATACTAGTTTAAACTGCTGTCCAGTCAACCGATACTATACCACTGTCTGACTATCTTGGCTGTATCTGCTATGAAAACGGCTAGTTCAGGAGGATGGTGTGCACATTTCGTGCACCAGATTGGTGGCAGCATGTCCTTTCCTCCTTGTCTTTGAAACACATACAACCAGAACCGATCCTCCGAAACTCTGCCCGGCCCATTCTATAGCGCTCCTGCGTAGCACACCGCTCACTACATAGACAACGGCTTCCCTACATCTGCATGCGTTATATCAACCTGCTCGCATACTTCATCAGTTCACCCTAGAGCGTCCTTACTAAACTATACACCAGCTTTGTCTGCCTTTGCTGAATGTGTTTTGTATAATTTGCCACTGCAATATTAGTTAATGGACTTTTGATTATATTGGCAATCCACTAACCACATAGGCGTACTTGATTTTATTTGCTCGCATTGTATTACTGTGCACTGTTTAAATGCACTCAACTGTCAACGTGATATGGGTTTTTGAATAGCTGATAAGTGTTGGCTAACTACTAGCCATGTATGCATATTTGATATTGCCTGCTTGCAAATTGCCTTACGCCATATGGTTTGAATGCATTGGTTTGTCATTACCCTGATTTACAGTCTGACCATCGTGCATAGTAGCTATCCACTTGAACTGGCTTTACCAATTGCCTTAGCATCACTCACACAGGCAAGATCTCCGACCTGATGGTACCTTTCCTTAATTTGAATCCCCACATCTGCTATCTTCCTCACCATCGACTTCACTCAACACCTCAAATCAAAACATGTACATTTTGCTAAAACATCTGCCAGCTTTCTTGGACCTTAGGTTTCCTGCCTTTGGCGAAGTCGCCCCGCCTCACGTGTACCGTACTACACCCTGCAAACTGGGGAATACAAAGAAGAACCCCCAGCACATTATGGACTCCCTTACTACTGGACCTTCATGGACCAACCCCACCAAATTCCTACCTTCTTTCAGACTCAGGACTCAGGCCCATACAGCTGATCCCACGAAATGCCTGCCCCAATTCAATTTGGAAGCTAACTACCAAAATACATGTGCTTCCCCCTTTATTGGGGCCCACTGCACTTTATCTCCAAGCTAAAGGATCCAGCGTTATGTTATTAACCCGTACAGATGTTACTCTGCTCTACTCCAGCAAGAAATGACAGGCTTGGTTCAAGATTCCACAGAACCCATTCATGGCCCACCAGCCCATGCTTCGTACCTAATCCTAACATGAACCCCCAGAAATGGTCTAAACATATGACTAACAAAACTAAGAAAAAACGACTAGTCCAGAACCATGTCACTCCCACCTCTTTCCAGACTAATAACAGATCCCCTCAGATCAAAGGTGCTCTGATCAATGCAAGATCTGTGGTAGCCCAGGCCACTGACATTGCCGACCTGATCAACTCGACTTCTTAGCTATAACGGAGACGTGGCTCCATGCAGCTGCTGGCCCGTCTCTGGCTTTAGCTATCCCTGAGAAATACAATATCATAAGGCTTAACAGAGAATCCTCTAAAGGAGGTGGCATTGCCTTCATCGCTAGATCAAGTCTGAGACTCAGAGTCTCTACTCATCACCCTGTCATGTCATGTGAAGGGTTGACAGTTAAACTTCCAACAAACCATATGTTTGGACAGACCATCGTCTACTGACTTTCACCATCCAAGACAGCCGACCTCCATGCAGGTTGAACCTTTGAGCTCTGGCAATCCTCAGCAGGAATAAGCGTAACATTACAGCAGACGCATGAAGACCTCACCTCCTCCCTATGCTCAACCCCTTGCCTTCCAGAGCTGATCCAGCCTCACTAGTTGAGTTCTACAATTCCACCATGACCTGAGCTTTAGACAATATTGCACCAATCAAGATGTGTAGAAGCAAACCTAGAACCCACCTTAACTCCTGGTTTACCCCTAAACTCAAAGTATTACGCGCAGAAAAAAAATGGAAGCCCAGTGGAAAAATGACCCTTCAGTAGCCAATAAAGCGAACCTAATGAAAATCAAAGCCAAATATAAACTAGAAATCTTACAAACCAAATGTGAAACCTATTACGATAGGATTAAAAAAGCTAGTCCTAGCACCAGAGAACTTTTTGTTATCCTATGTGAACTGGAGTCCCCTTCCCCATCCACGGACACCTGCAACAAGGATAAAGCATGGTGTACCAACATCCAAAATGCTTTGTCTAACAAAATATTGCTCCTCTAAAATAAAATGGAGAATAAAAAACGTAACCTCCCGTACCCTTCCTCCCCTCAGAACACCCTATCTAACGCTGCTATTCCCTTCATCGATTCAAATTTTCTCCCAAATCTATTTTTGAAGTGGAGAATATCATATGTTTGTTGAAACCTCCCAGATGCCAGGGTGACTCCTGCCCAGCTCTGGCTATTAAAGAAGCTGCCAGTGACCTGGCACTATTCATTACAACCCTAATCAACTCCTCTTTTTCAACCTGCACTGTCCCTGATAACCTTAAGGATGCCTGGGTCTTACCACTTTTTTAAAAACATTCCTTGGACCCAAACATACCGACCAACTATAGACCAATCACAACAGTCCCCTTCTTATTAAAGATTACGAAGAAAGCCGCATACATCCAGAAACAATCTTACCTTGAGCTGAAAACCCTACAAGGGCTATGGGAATCTGGTTTCAGTCATCAACACGGCACAGAAAGGGCCTTGATTGATCTGATGAACTGAAGGATAAAGGGAAGCTAGCCCTCCTTCTCATATTCGATCTTTTGGCTGCATTCGATCTGGTGGACCACACTGTGCTTTGTAAGCATCTATCCACTTCAGCCCACTTCTCCCCAGAAGCAACAGCCTGGATCCACTCCTTCTTGAACAACAGATCAATGAGAGTGTTATCATCATCAGCCTCGGCAGATCCTTCACCTATAACATGTGGAGTTCCACAAGGGTCTTGTGTATCGTCTACTATGTGCAACATCTTCACCAAGCCATTATTTGATGATTTGGACCATTTGGGTGTCACCTACATCAATTATGCAGACAACACCCAAATCCTCATACGGTTGACTGGTGATTATGATACATACCTTGCCCTAGTCAACAAAATCTTAACTTATCATTCAGGCCTGGATGGCCACTCATGCCCTATGTCTGAATGATGAGAAGACTGAGATACTGATTTTACGAGCAAGTGTCAGTCTCAACAAACTTAGCAATCATTACCTATCCTTCAACATTGATGGTATTGACATCAAAGTGGCAAAGTGGCTAAGGAAGTAAAAACCTTTGGTGTTTACTTAGATTCAGCACTGATTTTGCACAAACAAGTTAACGCCACAGCCTCGGCCAAAGCATACACTTGTAGTTGATCCATGCCTGAATACCTTTTCTATCTACAGACAGTTGCATCACCCTGGTGATTACTGCAACACACATTACCTTGGTGCCAACCAATATATTGTCAGTAAACTCCAAATCCGCAGAATAATTGCAGTAAGAACTGTGCTTAGTATTCCGAGAAGACAGCACATAACTGAGGTCAGACACAATATATTTTTTTTTTTATTTACTTGTATATAATCAAACAAGATTTTTACAAGAGCTCGAGAGAAGAAGGAGAGTGAAAAGCATCACCAGAGGAACAAGGACTCAGCTTCCACCCATAAAGAGATGCTGCGTCAAGTGGCAGTGGTCAGAGTAATTTTTTGGAATGCTGAGTTCAACAGTTTAGCTGACGCCGTATGCCATCTTGTCTTGTCCCCAGTGATTAAGCGGTTGCACCAGATGCCTTCTTTGCTTGCAAACGAGTTAACAGTCAGGGAGCTGAAAAAGGCCATCCTTTCTTGGTGCAGGGCAGGACAGAGCATTAGGAGATGTCTGATGGATTATATTTCTTCAGCGTTTTTACAAAGTCTACAGGCATTTGTCATCGATCCTGTCCTGATCGCCAGAATTTCCTGCGTCGGGAGAACGTTGAGGCGGGCTTTTAGGAAGGTTCTCATTAAGGCTTTGTTGGGATATCGTTTGCAGTATGCCATTGGTTCTTTCAATTTGTTGATGTTCGTAGGAAGATGGGCTAATAATTTATTACCAGTTGCTTTTTCGATTGTCAGGATCCAATCTGTACACTGTAGTTTGGTTTTAATCCTAACAGGATTGTACTTTAATTCTTCTTTAGTACAAGCGATTTCTTCCAATTTCAAATTTTGATCCTGAGCCCATTTATTCATCGTTTGGTTATTGCCCTTCTCGATCTCTTCGGCAATTATTCGATAGATTTCTAGGCTCTCCGGATGGATGACTTTCCTGTACAGATATAGGGTTGCGATGTCCACCACCGCTTTTAGGGAGACAAGACCGAGTTCCCGTCGGATCGGGGCTACAGCAACAGAGTTAGGTAGACCCAGCACCGATCTCCAGATAAAACCTTCGAGTTTGACCCAGAGGCCCTGAGGAATAGACGGGGTGGCGTCCATGCCGTAAGTCAACGAGGGGATAATCTTGGCCTTATAAAAGTTGATAGCAGGTTGCAGAGAGAATTTTCCGTATTTCCGATCAACAGCTCTCAGTTGCGCAGCTAGATTCTGTGCCTTCGCCCATAGGTCATTTTGCAGGTTCCTGGCCCACTTTGTGCTGTCGAGTTGAGTTCCGAGATACTTGAACGACTCGACCACTTCTATTTTGGTGTCGTAGAGGAACCAATTTAGAGCCACTTTCTTTTTTTTTTTGGTACCTTGTTTTTGGAGAATCATTATCTTGGTTTTCGGTTTATTGATTTCCAAATTATTTTCGGTGGTATAGGTCGAAAGGTTGTCTAGTTGTCGTTGCAAACCGATCTGGGTCTGATCAAGCAATATTAAATCATCTGCATATAGAAGTCTAGGCACCTCAGTGTTGCCTATTTTCGGGGGAAAGGATCTAATTTTAGGTTGGGACTCTTTGAAATCTCCTAGGAATGATATGAACAGAGCAGGGGCCAGGGGACAACCCTGTTTTACTCCTCGAAAAGTCGGGATAGAGTTAGACATTAGGCCTTGATTATTTAGGCGTACTTTTATACTGGTTTCGGAGTGAAGTTTGATTATTGGGTCCAAGATGGTCGCAGGACATTTCCAACACTTGAGTTTGGACCATAGTTTGGACCTGTTCACTCTGTCAAAAGCAGCCGACAGGTCCACGAACGCTAGGTAAATCCGTGAGGATCCAGTCATAACTCTGTCTTTGAGTAGGTTCAAGCACAGAATATTTGCACTCGTACTTGCATTTTTTTGGAATCCAGTTTGGAGAAAATCTGAACAGCCGGCAGTGGCTGCCCATTTGCGAAAATGATTCAGTAGGATTGTAGCAAAGACTTTTCCAATGACATCTAACAAGGCTATTGGCCTGTAATTCGAGGGATCGTCTCTGGCTCCCTTTTTAAAAATCGGAACGATCAGAGCTTTTGACCATGAGTCCGGAATGGTTTTACTTTCTCGGCAAATTTTAAAAATTGAGCAGATAAGGTTCGCCCATTCCTCTGGATTTTGTTTGAGGTCGCAGTTAGCGAGCCCGTCAGGGCCCCGGGCTCTCGATGGTTTCAATTTCAGAATGATTGATTTGATTTCGTCGATTTCTATCTGGTCGATCCAGGCTGAATCTTTTTGTTGTTCTGGTTCGTAGGTGTTTCCTTTGACTGGCTCGAACAGTTTTCGAAAATGGTCGGTCCATTTCGCTTCTGTAACTGGGTTTATCATCTGCGAGTTTTGAAGTTTGTACGGTTTATTGATTAGCGACCAGAAGTCGCGGGGCTTTTTATTTATCAGAGCCTTCAACATCGCCTCGGCATCAGATTGGTAAAGTAACTCTCTGGAGTTTCTCAGCCATTGTTTATAGTGTCTTGTTTCTATGGCAAGGTTTTCCCAGAGTGCTGGCTGATTCTTAGTGACTGCGTCTCTCTTTAATTTTCTTATAGATCGACGTTTAGTGACTAAGACTGTATTGTATTCGTGGGTGTGCTGAGTGGGAGGATGAGTGCTGATTTTTCTCGGTTTCTTAAACGGAAGAAGAAGCGGAATGTAGCTCGATCTTGCCAGGTCCGTTCTAGATGTAGGATCAGACATTTGGATGGAAAAAAGGTCATCGACTTTTTGGACATCAGAATCAGTCATACGTAAGCGGGTGTTTTGAGAATTCGTCTCAATAGCGGTGTCATAATATTGAGGTGTAGGCCGATTGCTTTTGCAGAAAACGTTGAGTAAATTGTGGTCACTATACTTTGTTTTAATGACTTCGAAGGCAGTTATATTGTAAAAGACTGATTCAGAGGCAAAGATATAATCGAGGGTAGTGGAGGACCCGTCGCGTTCCCAAGTCGGAATCAGCGAGTTTTGCTGCGTAACAAAGGCCGCATTAAGCAGATTTCTGGATTTCATGATGTTGTTCCACGCCAGACCTCTAGTTGAAGCAGATGATTTTGCCGAGTCCAAACCTTCTGGTTCGCTGGATGGTAGGCAGTTAGCGTTCAGGTCTCCGCAAATCAGGATGTTTGGCGATTTATATTTAATTGCGATCTCATCGATGATATTTGCCACTTCATAGCACATGTTCACTGTAGAGATCTTTTGCGGATTCCAATATATGTTTATGATAGCTACCCGCTCTGCTGTATCTGAGTTGTGAAGAGCAGATGTAGAATTCCATGTGGTCATCACTGCCAGAATTTCATAGCTGCAGGTTATAACTTCTGTGATGGTTATGCCCGATCCTGTTTTAATCGCTGTTAGTAAGCCCGAGGAAGGACGGCCCAGAGGACCTTTAAATGCCGGGGATATTTTGATGTGATAGCCATCTAATTCAGGTTTTTCCCGAAGCCATGTTTCCTGAAGGCATATGATGTCGTGGAGGCCAAGATCATGCGAGTCAGGCTTGGTGAGATGTACATGCCCTCTGGTGTTCCAGGATGCTATACTTATGGTATCACTCGCGTCTATTGGGTCTGCTGAGTTGGGGGAGTGTTTCTTCATCCAAGTCCCCCCAGATGATTGCTATCTTTTGTTTCCTGATGTTAGGATAGAGCGGAACCAGGACCATTTGCTTTCCTTTGGAGTTTTTTCAGAAGCCATTGGAGACCGATCTGCATGTTTCTCTGTGGCTTTTCGAATAGGTACCGACAATCTCTCATCTTGGATATGACTTCGATGGCTTGTTGAATAGAATTGTTTATGTTCGTAATCTTGTTTGGTCTTATCGGCCTCTCTGTAGGCTGTTTTCTCGCCTCTCTTTGTGGTGTGTCTTGAGCAAGCATTTGGAGTGGAGCCATATGGTGTAGAACTGTTGATTTTTTGCGGTTTATTAGTAGTTAAACGTGGACTTCTTTCCCTTCTTGTTGCTCCGTACAAATCTTCTGTTCGGGATTTATATCTATAACATCTTCTTGGGGAATGAGTGTCTTTTTCTTTTTGCCGATCGTTTCGGGTTGAGGATGTCATCTCATAGAAGTTAAAACCCAAGTGGGCAAGCTCCCGATATGTTTCTTGTGAGAGTTCGATCATCGCATGGGAATTGATGTGGAGAAAGGCTTTTGCTTTATTCATTCTGTGGTAGGGCTCTATAAGGGTGAAGTCGTCTGATTTTAGATTCTTCAGAAATTTCACCTTATTTAATATTTTAAGGACTGTATTTCTGTTCAAGATCATATAATGGTCTCTAGTGCTTTTTTGTTCAATTTTGAAGAGACGGGTCGATTCTAGACGCCGGTCACTGATGCTTGTATGTTCCTTCCTTAGGTGGATCACAGGAGGTGTTCTTCTGTTAGATCGATCTCTCTTAGGAGATGAATCCTTTTGCTCTTTCGGTTCAGTTACGAACGCTTTTGGTTTGACGATTTTGTCTGCTTGTATTTTGGTTGTAGTATTAATACTTACCCCAACTGGGGTCTGACTCGGGCTTTTCGAAGTGACTAAGGGCTGATCGATTGGTCTTGTTGGTAGCGTCGGGCTTTCTTCAATTGTGACCAAATGCTGAGTTATCTCCATCAGAGAGCTTTGTGCTAGGAACTCCTCTGTAGTTTTTGGCGACGTAGTGCAGCAAATAACTGATTTGTTAGGGTTTTCAGAACTGGAAGGCGTCTTAACAATTTCTTTCCTCAAGTCTCTTTGTTTGGTTCGTGAGGACATCAGGGGGTCCAAAGCCGAGACAGTCCGTGATCCATTGGAGTTAGATTCGCTGACCGTGGTGATTTTTAACAAGAGCTTGTCTTTTGGATCTGCTATTACTTGCTGTGCTGCAATTTCTGCTCCGTTATGATGTAAGGAAGCGGGCGCTGGATGCTGGGACGGTTGTTCCTTTTTGTTTGAAAATATCGGGGCCGCTGCGAGCGGGCTGGAACGTACTTCGGTCTGCGTGACTTTTTCGGAGGTTGGCTCAGATGCTGAATTAGAGTTTCTAGTTTATTTAGTTTCGAATCCCACAGTTCATTCTGGGCCTTGTTCCTTTGATCTAGAGCTGTAATATAGCCTTCTACGAAGATCAGTTTCGAATGCATCATTGCCATTAGTACTGAGTTGTCTTTCAGTGTGTCGTTGATCGATTCGTAGAGTTTTCCGAATGGCGCTAAGGCTATTGTGATTGCAGACATGATTATAGGAAGATCAGTTTTTTTGGCTGGAGAATCCTTGATTCCTATGTTATTTATTTCGCTGAGTCTGCGGTTTTTTGGAGGAGATGGGGGCCGCGAAGAGTGTTGAATGAACGAGTCAAGAGTTTCTGAAAGCACTTCCGTTTGGGTCTGGCCGTCGTCAAAATTTAAGCGAGCTGCAGGGGGACGAGGCTCTGGTATTGGCTGAGGTGGATTCCTGCTGGGAACTTGGCCATAAATCGGCGTTGAGGACAGTTGTTTTTCATTCGGCGGCCCCGATTCTTTATTGATGTTCTGATTATTTGCTTTCGGAGAAGTTTCTGTAGGCACTAGGTTATTTTGGTTGCCAGATGCCGCGAGATCTTCTTCGTTTAGCGGTCGAGGTACAGTTTCAGTTTCGCTATTGGAGTCCTTGATCCGTTGCACCTCTTTGTTAATATCTACTGCAGATTTTTGTAATGTTTTATCCGAGCCAAAAATCTTAAGGGTCTCTTTTGATCCTAGTAATTGAGTTTGGATCGCTAATTGGATCTGAGCCTGATTTGGTGTCTCTGACGTTAATTTCCTTACTTTGTTTACCGGTGGAAGGTCTTGAATTGCTTCCAAAATTTCCGCATCGGATAATTCGTTTGTCTGATCCAGCTTTCTTTTAAATTGTTTGTTGATAAAATCCTTGAGTGCGCTGGAGAGCAGTGGTGTCGGTAAATTTTGCTTCCCTGGTTTTTTTGAGTTAGATTGCTTCTGTTTCATATTTATTATGGACTTTTTTTTCTTTTTCGGTTTTTGTTTTAAGATCTTGCCACCGTGATTAATTTCACGTTCGGAGCCAGGACTTTGAGTTAGCCTTTTATCTGAGTAAAAACCGTCGCTGGAGGGACCAGGTTTCACCAGGGGGTCCTTTAGGGTCTCACTGGGCATCGACAATATTTCTGCTTCGTTCGTGAGTGGAAAGGCACTGGAATAAGCTTCACAAGGTAAACACCAGGAGGTGGTGTGAAGTATGTTTTGGAGCCTTGACGGGGTGTGGGCATGGACCTGTGCTTCCACTACCATTGTCGATGCAAAAGTTCCCGGGACTGCTGGTGTCGGAACGACCTCCGCGAGGCCTCCCGGCTCTAGCTGCTGCACGTCACAAAGCAGCAAGAAGGCGGCAGGAGCGTCCTCCGGGATCCGCAGGGGAGACCCCACTTCTGCGCCTAGTGGCCGTGCGACCAGACCCTCCACCTCCCGGCCTCCAAGGGTCCCGAGCGTCCCGCCTCTCAGAGGGCTCGCACCCACACCCACACCCAGAAACCCCTGCTCAGGGGCCTCACCCTGTCGCCCTCTGGCGGCCAGAGCCGAGGCACCCCTCGCCCCGCAAGGGGGACGGGAAGGCAGAGGCAGCTGGGCGGGCGCGGGGCCGCTGTCCGGAACCAGGCAAGTCCCCAACAGAGCCTCAGGCCGAGGGGGCGGTCGGAAACCCACCGAGCCCTCCGTGTCCACCGGGTCCGAGGAAGCATCTGGAGACAGCACGCCACGGCATCGGGGCTCCAAACGGCCAGGTAAAGTTTGCGGAGTTGGGGAGGTAACTGTTAAGGAGACTGCTTCATAACTGTTTTTTGTAAGATTTAATTCTGCCGTTTCTTTAGACAAAGAGGTCGTTGTTGATGTATTCAGGCAAAGTGGTACACCGTTACCAAACTTTGTGACTAGAGTCAGCTCCGCCGTGTTCAAGACCCTGTTTATCTTATCCAGAGATTTTGGGCACAGTGTGTTCGCTAAGCTCAAAGGAGTTGTAGATTCTGGCGAGCTCATTACCGATGGAGAGATAGAGC
The DNA here is from genome assembly GCF_040938575.1 of Ambystoma mexicanum. Taxonomy (NCBI): domain Eukaryota; kingdom Metazoa; phylum Chordata; class Amphibia; order Caudata; family Ambystomatidae; genus Ambystoma; species Ambystoma mexicanum. The sequence goes on from NC_090937.1 coordinate 1,203,969,681, forward strand.
TAGAAATTGACATAGTAGTCTTAGGGGGGGGTCTTACCTCCTTCAGTCTTTTGACATGTGAAGATGCTTTGGACTTGTGACTCTCCAAAGTTTTAGAAGAGCTCCGCAGAGTCCGAAGCGACGCTTCTGATGTTGATTCAGATGAGGTGAGACACGGTACGGAGGTATGGGCCTGGGTCTCCTCCATAGGCTCCATCCGCTCCTCCTGCCGCGGACTGCTGAAGACTGCACACCCTCTGCACACGCTCCGCTCACCGCTCCACGGTGAAAATGCTGGTTTTGAAGAAACTGGCTGCGGTTGACAGAGAGGAAAGACCGCTGAAGACTGCACACCCTCTGCACACGCTCCGCTCACCGCTCCGCGGTGAAAATGCTGGTTTTGAAGAAACTGGCTGCGGTTGACAGAGAGGAAAGACTGCTGAAGACTGCACACGCTCCGCTCACCGCTCCGCGGTGAAAATGCTGGTTTTGAAGAAACTGGCTGCGGTTGACAGAGAGGAAAGACTGCTGAAGACTGCACACCCTCTGCACACGCTCCGCTCACCGCTCCGCGGTGAAAATGCTGGTTTTGAAGAAACTGGCTGCGGTTGACAGAGAGGAAAGACTGCAGAAGACTGCACACCCTCTGCACATGCTCCGCTCACCGCTCCGCGGTGAAAATGCTGGTTTTGAAGAAACTGGCTGCGGTTGACAGAGAGGAAAGACTGCTGAAGACTGCACACCCTCTGCACACGCTCCGCTCACCGCTCCGCGGTGAAAATGCTGGTTTTGAAGAAACTGGCTGCGGTTGACAGAGAGGAAAGACTGCTGAAACTGCACACCCTCTGCACACGCTCCGCTCAGACACAATATTAATTGGCTTTCAATCAAGAATCGAATACAGTTCAAAACCACCTCCCTCACCTACACATGCTTAAAGAACTCAGCCCCCAAATACTTAATGGAGAAATGTGTCAAAAATACATCCAACCGACCTATAAGAACATTGAATTCCTTCGGCCTCAAAGTCCCGAGATTTAGAATGAGAAAAAGCAGGAGGGAATACCTTTCCTGTTATGGCTGCCCAGCTCTGGAATTCCAAACCCACAACTCTCAGAACTGAACAATCATTTTTAAGTTTCAGAAAAACACTAAAAGCTGGCTCCTGGCCAAAGAGTCATAACCATCTCCTGAATGCTCAACTCTATACCTGCTCAGATTTACACACCACTTGTATCTATGTAAATTGCCTCACACGTAGATTCTCTGCACAATTTTGTGATTTTGTCCTAATGTAAATAATGTGATTTGCAATTAATGTAACCGCTGTACTTTGTATGTAACTTTATACGTAACCTGTACTCAAATACTTGTCATGTAATTGCACCCAGATCCCTACGGGTGTGGAGCGCTGTATAAATGAAAAAACAAACAAAAAACAAACAAGAAGTCATGAGAGACGAATTAGACAATTGTTGGTTCGGAACTACTGATACGAGATCAAGAGGTTGGTATTGCAATTTGGCTGCCGGGTCTTGATTATAATTACCTTTTTTCTTTTTCGCTATCGTCTCATACTTTTTGATGACAGCTATTTTTGCTATTTCCATCTGTTTATTTGGCGTAGGTATTGACCGAATGAAACGCTTTGAGCTGGTGCATGCTTGCGCAGAGCTTGTTTTCATGTTTTTAGTCTTTTTCGTTTTTGGAAGTGGTTTAGCACATTTTTATTTTTATTTCTTGTAAATATGGTAAAAGCAGGCTTGTCCGAAATGCAATTCAGAATAGCCAGGTCAGGTGCTGCTTGTGCTAGTTCTTGTGTTGACTCTAGACACGCTGCCATTGTACAAGTAGCCTCTTTAGCTCGTTCTATCTGTGGCGGAGCTATCTGCGTTTTGCACGGTATGGATAAGGGGTCTAGCATAGTTACATTATTTTCTGGCTTATCCTGTGGTTTTGTGTTTTTAAGAGCTGCCGCCTCTTTTAGTAAAAATTGTAAAATGAGAGACGTTTGATGATTTATTTTATCATCCGCGTTTTCAAACAATTTTGTTATTTATTGACATGAGCGCTGTATTCATGGCTGTAAGAGTTATGTCCAGAAGCAGAGTTGTAGTGGTTCTAGACAAAGCTATTGGCTGTGAAAACGGGAGGTTGGAATTAGCAAAAGATATAGAAAGTGCTGACGAGTTATGAGATGAATGGGCAAACATGATTGGAGACTGTGAGAGATTATTTGCACATGGGGGAGATGGCGAAGTGAGTGTGTGTGGCTCACCCAGAGCAACCATAGATGAAGGATTCATGTGAGTGTCACGAATTTCAAACGATGCACTCTGAGCACTCCTCATGTTCTGATAGTTTCTGAATTGGCCAGAATAACTTCATTTTCATTCTGTGCAGTGGGAGTAAAGACCTTTTGATGGAGTTAGATGCCTGAAGTTTGTTGTGTATTAACACTGTGGGTTTGCAACCACTTGCTTGATTATTTCACCTGGTTCCTGTGCATTTTCAACTGACAGCAATGGTGTCATCGCTGTAACGCACAGGGTTAATGGCTCTATTGGCTTTGTTGAAAAACCTGCCGCCATTACAGAGTCAGGCAGGGAGGCAGGATTGATTATGCATACGTCTGTATCATGTATTTTGATTGATATAGGGATTGTAAGAATTGGAGTCTGATACCACTCAGGCAACGCAAGTACTGCATTAACTGCTGGCTCTGGGGCATAAACATCTTGAATATCAGAAGTGTATGATTTTGCTCATGTTCGAGTTGAAACACAATTGTTCTTAATTGCACTAGGCATGTGTATATTCCTGAGCTGTGTTTGTAATGGTGCCCCACTATGTTGCCGCACCAGTTTGTTGATCTCATTTTGTGGGGGGATGGTTCATTTCAAAGTATATACGCATGTGGACATGTCTTGGGATTGGTACTTTGACTAAGGACCGAATATAGACTGATTTCTGTGAGGCGTGTTTAAGCAGAGAAAGAGATAATAAACTTGCCTGATGCCGTTAGTATAATAGGACACACAAGCTCCTGGCCGCTGCACAGCTAAGCAGCCAAGCAGCACTTTTGAGCACTTCTCATGCTCGTGCAGTGGTTAAATGGGACTTATGGGTAAGTAGGAGGAGCGTAGATGCTCTTCAATGACAGATTTCCAATTGTAACAAGAGAGGTGTCAAATTGATTTCCTTGTTAGATTCCAGTAAGGGCAGCCAACAGCACTTCCGAGCACTTCTCAAACGGCAGCTTTGCAGAGGAAACATGGGTAGCATACACAGTGACATGGGTGTGCTTGAGGCCATGCTCCCAGGCCAGGTTAGCATCCTACAAAGCCTCAGTGTAATTGTCCATAGCTGCTGCATTACCATTTTCCACACCAGTCACTGTGATTGTACCTGCAGACTTCTCTGCTACGGCAGCAGCGGCCTCCCTTGTGCATACTGTATCCAGCCTGCCACGATGGATTTCATGGTTCATGGTGTGGAGGAACATTTGGGAAAGGACAATGTTTGTGTACTCTCCTTGCACATTACTGCAGTAGTATATTGAACAAGCACTGTAACCTGCATGTTTAACCACTGATGTTTTCTTATGCGAGGCCAAGACTGTTGGATGCACTGCACATGTCTTAGCAATGAAGCCCTCTTGCCTAGCTTTTTGGAATGCTCACCTTCACTTTTCTCGAATATGATGTGATTCCCTTTAGGCATATGCAATTGTGTTTCAGGCTCTCATTTTCTTAAGTAAAGCAGCATATGGCCAATGCTCTCACTTGCTTCGAAGTGTGTGTGAATCTTTAAGGCGTATATTCATCTTGACTAACTGCATTATCACAGGTTGACCTCTCCGGTAACACTTGCTTTCATGAAAGAGCCCAGCTGGTGTCAAAGGCTGTGATAATGAGTCTTTGTTCTCCACTGGCAAGATGAATTTAGTATATGACCATGACCTGTTGGGACCACCATTGGAAAGCATGTGTTGGGTATGAGAGTATGGGGCACTAAAGGAAGGGGCATACAATTGTATGAAAGCCTCACATTGCTGTGGGGGCTGCCCTGTCAGTGCTTTTTAGATTAATAGAGTGTTCAACAATCCACCGGAATCAGGAGTGGTCATTTCTCTCCACAAGGGCCTAAAAAATCCTGCTGCATGCCCTCCAGGGAATCGTGAACATGTCCTAGAATCAGAATAATCAAGGAAAAGGTATCTAGCGGTTTGGTTCCATTCTGAAGCTAGATGGTATGCCTTGATTAGGGCACGATTTTGATAGTAGTTACAGGTAGTGAGGTGCTGGCTGTTTCTGTGCCTCTCGTCGTCAGTGCTATGTCAAGGCTTCCTTGACCGCTCAGTGAATTTCACATTCTCATCATGACTGTGGTCATAATATCCTGTGGTTAAGAGGACAATGGTATCTGGCATGTTACATGCCACACATGGCTCATGTAATGCGTCTCCATAGTTTGGATCAGAGTCACATCTGTCTGCACTATGATATACTGCACACAGTGTAATCTGACAGTGACTGATACACAGAAATACTGCCTTCCTCATGTACCTTTGAGAATAGTTCACTACACTAGATATGGACACTGAAGGATTCTCAGATATCTTATACAAGGCAGCAGGTGGTAGTGTAGATTTAGCTCAAATATGGAAGAGTAGCTAACTGGTGAATGCAATAACACCTTACTGAGCTAATCCCTATATCCTTACTGTGAACGATCCTATGAATCACAAATACAAATGGCCATTTATTTAAGGAGTTCTAGGTATCACAATCTATCATATGCATTTCATGACCATGGGCCTTCCTAGTGCTTCTTGGACGACATTGTGTGTCTGATATCATCAGTCTATTTAGTTGTGTGGTGTGGTGTCTTTTCCTATAAATCATGTCATACAGACACATTGATCCTCAATCATGACACCACTGCAAAGATTTCCATGGCGGGTCACGTGCTTCTCCAGGCAGAGAGTGGGGCTAGATCACTGTACTCGGTTGGGGCCTCCCTCTAGAACAGCCTCCCTGCCTCTCTCAAACTTGAGCAGTACCACCTAAGGTTCCGGAACCAGCTTAAGACCTTCCTCTTCGCTTCCGCTTTCTCTCTCTCTCTTCCCTACTGATGCTCCTGTCTGCTGCGCTAACTGGTTACCGGGCCACCCACTTAACCTCACAGGGACCAGGCTCCTGCATGGCCAGTAGCCCCCTGCACTGCCTCCGGGCCTCCCACACACTTATGGACTGCATCTGCAACCCTACAGTCCATTGCCTCCCTGCAAATACTTTAGCCACCACCCTGGCAGTACTTATCGCGTTTTGCCATTGCACCAACCCCCTTGCCCCGGCACTTCTCCTCTACCCTCCCCTTCGCACTTGCACAATCTGAATGACACAAGGCATAGTAAGATCATATGTTTTGTCCTCCCCCTGTGTACCCTTCCTTGTGTACAGGTGCATTATAAATGACTTATCATATCATATCATGTCTTTAGGTACGGAGGGTGGAATGTTATTTGTGGACACCAATGGATTACTACATATCACAAACCAGAACCAACATCGGGCACATTATCTGACAGCTATTTGCCCCTGATTACTCTGTGCATATAGTTCAATTCATAGCATGATTGTTTGTGACAATATTACATTTGTGTATAAAGATAATAATGGGTACTTCTCTCTCCTGTGCATCTGAGAATAGAAGACAACTGATGTACAACATTTTCCCTTTTCTTTCCTTAACCCTGTCTGCCTCTCTGAGGCGTCAATCTGACTATCGAAATTGGAGAATTCTGCCATGAGAGCACATTATGTGAAACCCTGGGGAGAACGCATGTTTCTCACATGAAGTGGTTAACCTGTCTTGTACATGGAAAACCGTGACTCTTTGCTACTTTGGTTGTGGAATTACCTGCAGACATGAATAATACTTTTGAGGTTGCAATTTTAGATGACAAATCCATTTTGCTAGATAAAACAGACACTAGCTTCAGTGCATCTCCCTTTGCTCCACAAATATGGTACAGAGGGGCAATTTATTCGGGCATAGGAGTGGGGTGTAGTGTCTTTGATAGAATGCCTTCTGCGGGAATGTGAACCCCTTTTTATTTGGTTTTCATTAATAATAAAATGAAGCAGGCAATTTTATTTCTAAAAGGGGAGGTTGCCACTCAGACCCCCTTTTTATGAAGAGCCATACCAAAAGGACAATGCATATGTGTGCCCTTGCTGTCCCAGTCGTGTGATAACTGCAAAACCTGCTCTCCAATAGCTAGCAAGTTCCAAGTCCACATGTGCATTCCTGGCAACTGCTCTGATCCAAAATATAATAAGTGTGCCTTATCCATTTAGTGGTAGGGTAAACTATAGGAATAAACTAAACCTGGTTATTGTAAAGTGACACATAAGAGCACCCAAGTAGTAAAGCCACACTATTTTGATATCGTACAAGTTCCAACCCTGTGAGCCCTTATCGGCTATGCAATAGCAATGTGCATTCATGGCAGCCTGGCTGTCTGTCCTGCCCTGAGCCAGACACATGTCAGGATGCTGCCTTCCTTTAATCTGCCGGAATTAAGGGTAATGTTTCCTCTCATACTCAGACACAGAAGTTGTAATCATGAGATTTCCAGGGAATCTTTCTTTCTTAGGGACATAACATAGCAAAGGCCAGCCTCGCTGTACACCAAAGGGCATTTGACTAAGGATAATCACTATCATACATTTCTGTGGGGCTTTCTTTCCTTACTGTCCCTTCCGTTTCCTGCAGAGCAAGGCATTCAGGGAGTGATGCAAGATGGCAAGGATCACGCGTTTCAGAAATATAGATTGGACCCCTCACAGCAGTCTAGTTTTTGTCTAGTCTTCTGTGATAGTGTACCTTTAAAATGAAGGGGTCTCCACTAATTCCTTAATTATTTCCTGGATACCAGGAGGAAGACATCTCTGGAAGCCCGTGTGGAGTGCAGTCAATTTTCAAGTCCTTTGCCATGGAGGTTAAGATAGGTGCATCCAAGGTGGGGGAGAGCTACATCTACTAACCATCCAGAGGGAACATTGGGGGGGACTTCTGTCAGACCAAGTGCTGCCCCTCTGACAGATGCACTGCACCCTGCTCCCACTAAAGGTGAAGGAACTCCTGCAGGTGCCGTCTAAGCACCAATGGCTTGGGGTGAATAGTGCAAAAGACTCACCTTGTCCTAAAGCTCCTGGAATGGATTCACAGCACCCTGAGCAGCCTAATCTAGCCTACAATCATGTTTCATGCTTTTGAACTGACCTATAAGTAATTTGACAATTTTCATAGTCTACGAAACACACAGGATCCACAGTGCTCTCTTTTACACTCTCAAATAATCTTTGAAATGTTGCTTGCAAACTTTGAATCAGCTTGAGGCCACACCGCACAAGCAGCGCTCATCTTCACGACCGATAGAGCACCAGCTCACCACTGTGGATGCCTTTGAACCACTGCATCTGTGAACTATGAATCAAACTATCAGGTCCTCATATCAACACGACTGAAACCTCAACTTGAATACCTGAAATTCACTGGTGGCTCACACCAATGCAAACCAGCAGTAACTATACGTCTCAAACCAGATCAACCACCAAGCTGATATTGTGGAATTCTTTGAAGTGCACTGCTTGGATGCTGTATCGAACTGCAGAGAGCCCAGCTTCAAACCTGACTCAACAACGAAAAGCCATTTAGACCAATGTAAATTGTCACATTTCGAATGTCGGGCATGCAAGGACAATGCATTGAAGTTTGATGCTATTGGTCCACCTAGGAACAAGAACCAGGTAATGCATAGAGGCTCAGACCAGCTGGTACACTTTGGGAAGATAGTGACTGGTAAGCCGACTTTTGAACTTGTTTGAACAAAAGCATACAGTGGTCAAGTGACATTAATGCAATGACTTGCCTGTAACCCCTACTCAAGTACCCAGAGTGCTTTTGCATACATGTTCTTCATGCTCTGTGTTCTCTTACAGGGGTGGGATTTTGCTTGTGTTTTCCAGTTAGTTATTTACATTTGTGAATGTTAAGTATATATATTTTTATAGACCCTTGATTGGGCATTCTTTTATTTTGGAGTCATCGTACTGTTGCTGTTTGAGTTCACACTGTGAACACTTCACACCCCTCTTGAATGTATGGCCTGCCCATGCCCATGTCTGATTACCTGCCAAAGCCAAGATGAGCCTGGGAAAATACAGTGGTGAAGTGCATTTTTTTCCAAAGGCCACGGTAGTGGTGCAATTTCACCGGCCCTGGATCTCTATGCTAAGCAATCTCTGCTTGTAGCTTTATAAGGATAGGATTTGTGGGGCCACATTGAATTTTTTTTAAAAAACGTCTTTTGGTACCAATGAGTTCTCCAACCTCATTGGAGCTAATGCATTTTGGTGTTTTTCCCTTAGCTGATAAGATCGCATTGAAACTTGTGCTTTATTAGGTGAGACTGTTGACCTCTCTGGGTCTATGCCGTAATAAATGTCCTACTTTTGGAGGGTGCACGGGCTGTGGCTGGCTGGCCCATGTAAAAAAAGATGTTGTGCGTGTGGGACGTGAGAATTCTTTGGGGCAACCCAATGCACTGTTGGAAGTTCTCCGAAGCAGACCTTAAAGCAAATGCAAAAAGGACATATTTTGCTCAGCTGGAAGTGAAATGAGCTTCTTTGAAAAATTCACCAGAGTGTTTCTCCAGCGGAACAACAGGGAATTTAATGAGCCTTTTGGACAAAACTATCCTGCCTTTGAGCGCTCTTTGTTCGCATGAGACTGGGAATTCTGCATGCTGCTTGGGTTACTCGATCATGGTCAACTACGAGATCTGGGCTCTGCCCATTGTGCGGTTCTGCTGATGAAACACTAATATATTTGATGTCAATTTGCACTGCTACTCTGAATTTAAGGCTCCTGTACCTGAAATGACTATTAAAAAAATGTAAAAATGTAATGTTCGAACCATCACAGAAGCCATGCAACTGCTAAAGTGCTCTACGGAATGTGTGTTGTCTTGGTATGTGTACCGTGCCTGGCTATTGAGGCGAGGATTAATGGGAAATGTTTTTAAGAGGCTGGAAGCGTGTTCTCCTCAAAATGTGATACTTGATGACCTTCATTTACCTTCGTAAATGAAGGTATGAACTAGTTTTTAAAATGTATCTTTTTTCTTTTTATCTTGTTCTTAAATCAAAGTGCTAAAGTTATTTCTGTAAATCTGTTTTTTAGAGGTGCTAATCGTTTTTATGCGGAATAAATCTTCGGTAAAGAAAGAAAGCTAACTCAAAGGACTGCAGAGGTATGCCCTTCAAGTTTTGTCTACTTGGTCAGTATACAGCACATCTGACAAATAGGGAAAACAACACTGCGACAGCAACAAAGAGGTAGACACACCCATGCACCTGTCAAAGGTGTTGTGTCAATGTACCCTGTCCTGGCACCTCAGGGATTCAAAGATGCCATCTTGGTGAGAAAGGGGTATTTCCAACTTCAAAACCACACATACTCACACAAGGAACCAGGAGGAAGGCGAAATGCAAGTACACATCACACAAACAGGGGGCACAGGAGCAAATGCATCCAGTACAGGAAAAGCACACAGAAACAGCTGCACCAAAGCAAAGGACACACAATGTAGACCCATGAGGAAAAGATCTACTTGCCAACTACCACTCAACTTCCACACACTCCCTAAGGACCCACATATCAAACACTCAGAGATAAGTAAATATAACTATCAATGATGAATATATTATAGGTACCTCAATGATGAATGAAGCTAGTGCTATTTCTGACATCTGCTTGCCATGGCTACCTCAGAGGTTCTCGCCCCCAACTTGGCATTAATAAAACCATCAACTTACTGACCAATTTTGGTACAAAGGCTGCTAATATTTAACTGACAACACTTCTAATGCTTTGATGCATTCATTTACAGTATCTTGGCACATTCAAACCACCAGGATTGGCGAGTCAAAATGGAAAATAATGTCTCAACTTGTGGAGTCAGAAAATGCAATATTAAGGCTTTTACACCATGCAAGAGGAAAATACACCGACACGGGCTTGTAAAGATTCCCAGAATCTTTATTACAAAACTGAACAGTTACACGACAAAGTACTCAAATAGCTATTTGGCTGTCAATACATCACAGAGACCACCAGCAGGGTTCAATGTGAGCAGTGAGCAGGACTTGCTAGCTGGACATCAGCGTATTTATACAGTTTATTATAATGATGTCCAGCCTCCTACAAGTTAATCATGTACTGGGCTAGGGTCGCGCCAAGTTCGTTCCTAATTTACATATCTCGTGCATGCGGTTTACTTTTTAATACATTCACTAAGAAACATTATTATTCTCTATTTTAATGTTACACTCTTTGCACGTTGCTTTAATGCAGATCAAACAAATGTTTTGCATGTCATATTTGGATAGCGTTATTGTTCTTGTATACTTGTAGGTTAACAATGCTGATTCAAGTAATCCCCTGATCCCGAGGTCAACAAAGGACAAGGTCTGCATGACACTAACATGTAGCCTGAAGGCAGGTTGGGCATTAACTCTCCTACAGAGGTTGAAGAGGTTAAGGCAAGAACAAGAGCACACGAGACGGCCATTTTAGACTACAGGGTGACTTTGTACAATTAACTAAAATGGCGGCTTTAACCTAAAATGGAGGCTTGATTCACTTGAGGTCACGACCTTGTAATACGGATTTCCTCGCAAAGCGACTGGGCATAGGCCAACATATACAATGAGGACGAAACAATATTATATCAGTTCTAACAAACCCTCCTTTTGACCCATGCCAAGCGCTAAACTACCTTCAATCGTTTTCCGATTAACTCCACATTTCAATGTTTATACATCCCAAATCATTGTCAGACATATCTATTGCCATTAGATCAGACACTACAGCTTCTTTCAACACGTACTCTTTGGAAACCTTATCTGGGGGGTATATTTTATGCCCTAATACACTTGTTGTTTGCGCACAACACCCTCCAAAACCATGCACTAAGTTCCCAGTTTCCCTCAGGAACATGCACTTCTGAACCAAGAACATCTAGATTTTGGATAGCCCTAAAGATCCTTGGAGAGGAGTCTGGACGTAAACGCAGCAAGCGGATCCCACTAATTTACATACTCCTCCACGCTCGGCCAGAATGACATCTAATGCCATCCGGTTCTGAAGAGCCACTAATCTTATCGCTTTCTGTTCTAACGTCATATTATAGAGTATGTCAGTGGTCCGGTTGATGGTTCTCTCCAATACTCTCGCTAGTCCCCTGATATCTTCTGAATTCGTAATTTGCCCAAAAAATGGCACCAAGGATTTCATAATGTCCCCCAGAGTTTGCGCTGGAGTATCCCCTTTTGCACCTCGTCGTGGACGAGTTTTCGAAATTTCTGCAGTACTGGCAATAAATACCCCAGGTAATAGAATCCCTAAATAACAGGTTCCTTGCCAATCCCTGGGCAATCATGGAAATGCCACATTACCGCAAACAAAATAGACAGGTTCGCCTACGTACAGAGGTCTGTTCTCACTGGTCAAACTCGCAACGTTGGCGCACTTTCTAAAATTACCCATTGACCGTGTTCCATTCCTCTGTATGCAGAAGGATACTGAATCGGGGCTATGATTAACAGAATAAGATGGAGGCGTAGCATCCTTATTGCCTATAGGAGCCATTTTGAAAGAGATTAAAGACTGAAAAGGACGAGACAATCTATCAGAGGGCCTAACAGAAGCAACGTTTGCCTTACTTCTATTTGTAAAAAGCGAGCATCCCAGGGGCATCAAATCATGTTTTTCAAAACTATTCAAATTTGTACCATCAAAGTTCCCTGCGATGCTGTCATTCCATCGGCCAAAGAATAGTGCTCTAAGAGAAGCGTAACAGGCAGTTGTCAAAGGTAAAGGATGAATATACCAACCTAGCCCCTTATCCCCATGTTGCGGTAGATGTGAACAGATCCAGCAATTGATTCTATTTAAAATTGCATGTGTGGCATTCATGATTAACAAAAGGGTATTATTCTGATAGTTCTGTCTATGCGAAGAATCTCTAGGCGATAAGGTATGCAATTGCACGGAAGGAGTGGGAATAACAGATACATTTTTAATAGGTAAAAAGTCCTCTAACGGATATGCTTCCTCCAGATACAATAACCCAAAACCAACAGTTACTAAAAATCCAGTTATTATTACAAAAAGGCAACAATACACTTTGGGGGTCCCCTTACATGCTCGATCATTGTCTCTGCTAGTCACATATGTATCTAAAAGTTCGGTACGAGCGGTAGCAGGTGCAGGCATTGTAGTCTTCAATCGAAAAAACACCAATTGTTTGTTTGCTGGCGACTCCAGTCGCGCGTCTTCCTAATGTCTTTCCCACAACCCTTAGCCAACAGAATCCTTCCATACAGTCAGGCCAAAAGACAAGCCCTCAAATGATTTTCTCAATCGCACAGTCAGACCGTGCTGTACGTCTATTTGCTTGGACGTAAATTATATTTCATAGTTTCTGGTGAGAACAAAGTGTCGTCACTTCCTCCTGAAGGTGGCGTGTGAACGGAAATGGGATCAGAAAAGGATTGATCCGGAAATTCCACTGTTGGAGAGTGCAAAGACAAGATGGCCGTTTTGTCTGGCTTTGCGGATTCTGGAACGGTCTCCAATACTCTCTTGTCGGTTGTTGCTGTTTCAGGCACGTTAGTTACAGCAGTGGGAAGGGATTCTGTGTCTTCTGTATCGTATGGCACGGGCTGCGGTATCCGTTTGGTGTGCGTCGCATGGATCCAGTTCTTACGAACCGCTACCCGCACAGCAGTCTGAGTGACTAGCAGGACTTGGTAGGGACCCCTCCACTGAGGTGCAAGGCAAGACGACCTCTCATCCAGACGCTCGAGAGGGCAGGAGCCCCCTCACTGTGCACCCGATGCACCTTCTGCGTCCTGCCGCCCATCAACAACACGGACTGCAGGAGCAGCCGTGCATCAACTGAAGTAAACTTCAGAAGCGCGTGGAAGCGCTCCAGCTGATTCATCCGCCCGTTGAGCCAGAAGCCCATCGGCGGTGCGCACTACGCCGTGCCTCCTTTCGCAGGCACCTGGAATCATGTGCATTTTGACACGAGTTCCCGGATCCAAGATGGCCGCTGCCATTATTGTTTACTGTGTTGCCTAGCAACACCTTACTTCTTCCCCAGAGGGCCACCGGCAGGCGGAAGCCGGCCCACTTTGAGGGAGGCCCAAGTGAGCAAGGCTCCTTCCTGTTTGCCCCGTTCGCCCATTTCATCCTGACGCTCGAGAGGGCAGGAGCCCCCTCACCATGCACCCGATGCACCTTCAGCGTCCTGCCGCCCATCAAACACACGGACTGCAGGAGCAGCCCTGCATCAACTGAAGTAAACTTCAGAAGTGCGTGGAAGCGCTCCAGCTGATTCATCCGCCCGTTGAGCCTGAAGCCCACCGGCGGTGCGCACTACGCCGTGCCTCCTTTCGCAGGCACCTGGAATCGTTTGCATTTCGACACGAGTTCCCGCATCCAAGATGGCCGCAGCCATTATTGTTTACTGTGTTGCCTAGCAACACCTTACTTCTTCCCCAGAGGGCCACCGGCAGGCGGAAGACGGGCCACTTTGAGGAAGGCCAAAGTGAGCAAGGCCCCTTCCTGTTTGCCCCTGTTCGCCACTTTGGGCCACTAGCCTTGCAGAGTGAAACCTCCTGCAAAGTCGGAGGAGCAGTTTTCATCCCGCTGCCGGCGATCAACACCTGTGAGTACACAACTGCTGTTAAATTCTACTTGCACAGGAAACAATCTCCATGGACCACATCTTTATCCAGCACTTCTTCTTGACTTATGTCCAACCTGGTATGTGTTTCACTCCGTACTACCACCTCTGCCTATTATGATATGCGCCCCACGCTATTTGCATAACTGCCACCTTGCCCCATTGCATACAGTTGCCTCCTGATTATGCTACCTTGGCCTATTCATAACTCGTGTGCATTCTATCCTAGATACTATAGCCTTTGATGTGTTTAGCGCATTAGGGTCAACTACAATCTACCTATGATGAATGCTGTACCTTATAATCGCTATCAGTCCATACTGATCTGTATCTTGCCATATGGTCACTTTAGACCCTACCCGTCTTACTACAGCTGACTATACTACCTCAGTACTATTGGGGCCACACCGTGTTATCCCTTCACTGTAACTGTGCTGTGCCTTATGGTCGCTAGCGGACCACTGCAACTGCGTTGTGCCTTATGGTCGCTAACGGACCATTGTGATTGTACTGTGCCTTTTGGTCGCCATCGGACCATTGTTACTGCGTTGTGCCTTATGGTCGCTAACAGACCATTGTGATTGTACTGTGCCTTTTGGTCGCCAACGGACCACTGTAACTGTGCTGTGCCTTATGGTTGCTAACGGACCACTGCAACTGCGTTGTGCCTTATGGTCACTAATCGGACCACTGTAACTGTGTTGTGCCTTTTGGTCGCCAACGGACCATTGTGATTGTGCTGTGCCTTATGGTCGCTAACAGACCATTGTAACTGCGTTGTGTCTTATGGTCACTAATCGGACCACTGTAACTGTGTTGTACCTTTTGGTCGCCAACGGACCATTGTGATTGTGCTGTGCCTTTTGGTCACTAACGAACCACCCTGATTGAATTGCGCCGTAAGGTCGCTAACAAACTATACTGATTGTGTTATGACTCACAGTCACCCACAGTCCACCCTGGGTGTTCTGTCCTTTACGGTTCTTAACAGCCCTCTTGGTCTCTATCTGACCACTTGCTCCTAGACTATACCAGGTCAACATGCCCTTCACCTACAGTCTAATAGCTATAGATTCACCTATGTACACTCTCAGTGTCCTACTCACTAGACTACTGCCCACCCTTCTCCTCCTTATACTGCACTCTGGTTGGACCATACTCAACCACACCACCGTCCCTGTCCACCACCTACACCAGCACCACACCACAACTATGCCCTCCTTTGCTCTCCACACCAACCCTTACCTCAACAATCCAGCCTTATGGATCCAACATTTTGCCTCTAGACCTTTACCAAACATACCATGCTCCATCACCTTGAGAAATGCCAGACTCGGCTCACGACTTACCCACGCTTCCCATCACTCAGCGCATCGTAACAAACTGCCACGGACCCCCATTCCCACCACACATACGCCAAATCTTTCACCATCCCTTTCTAATTTCCCTAACTCGAGCAATATCAAAGGTGCTTAATCAATGCCAGATCACTCTCGGCTCACGCCCTTGAAGTAGGCGACCTCATCCTCAACCTTGACCTCGACTTCATAGCAATCACCAAAACTTGGCTTCACGCAGCCTCAGGCCTTCTACTCTCCCTCGCCATCCCTCCAGGCTATAACATCATCAGACATGACCGTAATTCTAATCAGTCCAAAGGTGGTGGCATTGCCATTATCCACAAAAATGCTCTAAACTTCCACCTCTCTGACACGCACCACTTTTCCACTCTGGAAGCATTGACAGCTAAACTAGCTGTTACCCCTAACCACTCTATCACCTTCCATCTACTTTACCAGCCACCCGGCCCGCTATCCACCTTTGCTGAGGACCTCTCTAACATCATCACTCACAACACCAAAACTAATTCCCAAGTCACGATATTGGGGGATTTCAACCTAGGTCTTTCTGACCCCAAGGACACCGCTGCCACGACTATTGATACTATCCTTTCTAATGCAGGATTCACACAGTTCATAAACCAACCTACCCATACAAGGGAAGAACCCTTGACTGGATAGCCGCTCAAAATTGTCCCATCAACATCACCTCCAACCAACAGTGCTCATGGACTGACCACAACTTAATTACGTTCAATATCCAGTCCAAACCTGTCAGCCTTTCTCCTAGCATTTCACCTGCTACGGCCACTCGCAATAAACGTGACATCACCTGCGACAGACTCCTCCCTCTCCTCCTCCCTGTTCTCAATGACCAGGTTCTCTCATGTTCTGACCACACGGCCTTGGTTGACGTTTTTAATCGGGCTATGCTTAAAGCCTTAGAGACCATCGCACCCTCTAAACTGAGAAAATCCAAACCTCAAGCCCACCTGAATTCTTGGTTCACACCCCAGCTTAGAACTTTGCACAAAGAAAAACGAATCGCGGAATCTCACTGGAAAAGCAACCACTCTCCAGCTAATAAATCGTGTCTACTCTTGGCTACCCTCAATTACAAGGAAGCCATACTCCAGGCAAAAAAAGACACATACAATAAACGTATCGAACAAGCTAAATCCAATACCAAAGAATTGTTCAAAATCCTAAAAGAACTTGAAACTCCTGTTACTGCACCCGACACCTGCACCAAAGATAGCACCTGGTGTTCCAAAATCCAAGAGGCTCTCCTAGGCAAGATTGCCACTCTCCAAATTAAAATCACTAACAAACAAACTACCCTTAAATCCAACCCTCAACCGAACCTTATACCTGCCATAAACCACTCCATCCCAGATTCTCTGACTCCTTTTAGCTTCTCTCCACTCTCCATTTCTGAAGTGGAAAAGATCATTGCTAGCCTTAAACATTCCAACTGTCATGGTGACCTTTGTTCTGTGCCCATTATTAAGGAAGCAGCTCACGACCTAGAACCATTCATCACTACGCTCATCAACTCCTCCTTCAGCTCTGGGATTGTACCTGACAATCTAAAGGATGCGTGGGTCATCCCTCTCCTGAAAAAACCTACCTTGGATCCCAGCATACCTACAAATTACAGGCCAATCACTACTGTCCCATTTCTACTAAAAATCCTCGACCGAGCTGCGTTTCAAGAATGTCTTGAATCAAACAAACTTCTGGGACTTAGGCAATCGGGGTTTCGGCCACGCCATGGCACTGAAACTGCCCTTATCGATTTAAAAACGCAGATCGAAGATCTAAAAGACAAAGGCAAACTTGCGCTATTACTTCTCCTGGACCTCTCGGCGGCCTTTGATCTTGTCAATCACAAAATTCTCTGTCACAACCTTAAATCAGCTGCACACTTCTCTGACAAAGCTTCAACCTGGATCAGTTCCTTCCTAGATAATAGATCAATGCACGTGTTCTCTCCACTAGCAGCCGCCCCACCTGCTCCTGTATCTTGTGGCGTGCCTCAAGGGTCCTGTGTCTCGCCCACTTTATATAACGTGTTTACCAAACCTCTTTTTGATATTCTGGACCATCTGGCCGTCACGTATACTAATTACGCTGACGACACCCAGATACTAATCCCTATCACAGGTAAGTACACTACTGACTCCCTCGCCATCAATGCCATCTACCAGGTCATCCAAGCATGGATGGCCCAACACGGGCTCTGCCTAAATGATGAAAAGACAGAGCTCCTCATTCTTGGTTCACCACAAAAACTCACCAAACTTGACCCTGCTTTTAAGTCCTTCACCATTGATGGGAATACTATTCATACTGCTAAGGACACAAAAACTCTAGGGATTTATATTGACTCGACCTTATCCCTGACTAGACAAACCAACTCAGTCTCATCAGCAGCGGCTTATACTTGTAAGCTTATTACTGCATGTCGCCCGTTCTTCTCTACAGCTAATTGTGTGACCTTGGCTAGGACCCTCGTACTCTCTAAGGTTGATTACTGCAATGCCCTCTACCTAGGCACTAATCGCTGTAACTTAAACAAGTTACAAATTGTCCAAAACAATGCGATCAGAGCGGCCCTCAACACTCCCAGGCGCCAACACATAGCTGACACTAGACGTAACCTTCACTGGCTCTCAGTCCCTCACCGAATCTCCTTGAAGTCTCTGGCTCTTACCCATAAATGCCTTCACAACCAAGCTCCTTGTTATCTGGCGAACAGATTTGTCCTCCATAGCTCCACTAGACCTCACAGATTGGCCCAAGCCAACTGCCTCGTCATCCCACGATTCAATCTCCAAAGATCAGGTGGAACCAGCTTCCCCATCTTGGCAGCTAGATTATGGAACTCACTCCCTAATGAGCTGAGAGCAGAACCCTCCTTTCTGAGATTCAAACACCTTACCAAAGTCTGGATGTCCTCCCAAGACATCTAACACCGGCTCACTGCCTAACTTGTACTTATGACGTACCTTTGTATATACATTCTGCTTGTCTTCTTATTGCTATTTTTCTGATTGTAAATTATGTACCTCATCTGTAAACATTGTAAATAATGCCATGTTCTGCTTTCATCATGTTGTATCTAAGTTATGCGCCCGGTTGCCCCTGGGCCTGGTGCGCTTTAGAAATAAAATAAATAACAAATAAATACCAAATACCAAAAACCTTTGTTAGGATCCAGTCCCCCGGTCGTAGACTGTGACCAGGACCTTCGTACCGTACAGGTAATGCCTCTCACACCTGGTGATAAATTGAAAACAGATTTTTAGTCAACTGGTTACAGTAATCTGAAAGAAGCACATTTTCTATATCCCGCAACAAACTGCTTTTTGGAAAACCCCAAATATTATCAGGTCTCCCCATTACCACCTCAAAGGGAGAGAGCGCAGTCTTAGTTTGAGGGGTTGTTCTCATTGACAGCAGCACGATCAGTAAGGCGTCCATGAGTGTGTATGTGCCATAAAGTGTGGCCCATTATCCGACCAGATGACTCTCGGCAGCCCGAACCTAGGAAAAAACTCTTTCAACAGAGTTTTTGCCGTGGTTATGGCCGTTGCATCTCTAACCGAGAAGGCCTCAACCCACTCACTAAAGGCACAAATGACAACCAACACATATTTAAGATTGTTGCAACGTTCCATTTCAATAAAATCAAAGTGAATAACCTCAAACGGAACAGAAGGTGGAGCGAAACTTCCTCTAGGAGTCGAGATACCTTTTCCTACATTGTGCTGCAAGCAGACCATGCACCCTTGGACAAAGCACTGCGCAGTTTTGAAAATCTTCTCATTGGCCCATACACTGCGTAGCATTTTAGTCAATTTACGCGCACAAACATGTGTCGGACCATGAGCCATAATAACCATCATTGGGCCTCATTACGACTCAGGCGGTAAGGGGTTTACGGCGGCGTAAACAGCGTCGACCCTTACCGCCTGATTACGAGGTCCCTTAGCGCCATGGAGGTTTTAACACCTGCTTTTAGCAGGTGTTAAAATCCATGGCGCTAAGGGATCTTGATGTTAATTACGCCACCGTAATTTACGGTGGCGTAATTAACGCCTTCCCCACTCCCATTATGCCCTATGGGGCAAAATGGGAATGGTGGAGGGAAAATGGGAAAATGGGGATTTACCGCCCCGCCAAGGTTGGAATGGGGCGGTAAATCCGCCAACCACCATGGCGTAAATGTAGTTTACGCCATGGTGGTAAAGTCACGGCCCAGGCGGTAACTTACCGCCTGGGTCGTAATGAGGCCCATTGTAATGTAGGCGTCAGGGAGTAACCATTTTCCTTCAACATTGTCCACTCAACACACATCATCATCCAGTCTCCCTGCACCCTCGATCCATCTCTTAGTTTCCTCTACGGTAGAATCTGCTGGAATGTCTTTTACAGAATTGATACTTTCACCTAAAGTGCAAATATTTACAGTTTCTCTTACAGCATACATTTCTGAACTAAAATCAGTGGCAGTTTGTTTAGCTATCTGATCAGCGAAAGCATTCCCTTTTCCTAACCTTTTGATGTGCTGCATATTTTATGATAGCTAGCTGAACAGGGAGTGAGAGTGCTGAAAGCAATCACACTATTAAAGTGCCATGCTGAATTTTCGTGCCGTGCGAGGTCAAGAACCCTCGTTCTTTCCAAAGTCTACCGAAGTTGTGAACCACCCCAAAAGCATACTGACTATCGGTATATATATTTACTGTAAGCCCTTCAGAAAGTTCACAAGCTCGAGTTAACGCTATAATTTCTGCGGCCTGCGCGGAATTATGCATAATTCTTTTGGTTTCCACAATCGTGCTTAAAGTAGTGACGGCATAAGCAGCCGTGGATGTACCGCTTGGAAGTTTAAAACAAGAGCCATCACAAAATAGCTCTCCTCTTGGGCTATTCAAAGGCGTGTCTTTCAGATCAATTCTGCCTTTAGTCTCTTGTTCTGTCACATAAAGGTAATCGTGTGACGTTTTGTCACCATCAACAGTATCTTGCGGGACAGGTAAAAGTTCAGCCGGATTTAATACACAACACCTCTGAATTTGAATGTGGGGGGCAAACAAGATTAGTTCATATCTTGTCAATCGTGCGGAAGTGAGGTGTTGCGTTTGAGCTCTATTCAATAAAATATCTACAGAGTGAGGTACCATTAGGGTTAACGCATGACCCAGGGCCATTCCCTCACTCTGTTTTACAGATGTAGCAGCAGCAGCAACAGCTCTCAAACATCTCGGCAAAGTGCATGCAACAGGATCAAGGGTGAATGAGAAATAGCCGCATGGCCTATTCTTCCCTCCATGTTCCTGCGTTAACACAGCCAAAGCACATCCATCACTTTCATGCACATACAACACAAAGGCCTTGTCATAATTCGGAGTTCCTAAAACCGGCGCTGAACACAGCACGGATTTGAGCAAATCAAATGCTGTCTGGTGTTCCAAAGTCCATGGCAATGGCAAAGAAATGCCCTTCTTTGTCAAAGCCAGCATTGGTTTAATCGTTAACGAAAAGTTAGGGATCCACAATCTACAGTAAGAAGCCATACCTATCAGGGCTCTAACTTCCTTCTGCGTATTTGGGGCAGACATGCCAGAAATAGTCTTTATTCATTCAGGTGTCAACCGTCTTCCCTCCTTTGACAGGAGATAGCCTAAATAGGCAACCTCCTGACAACAATATTGGAATTTTTTGAGTGAAGCTTTGTGGCCATGTTTCGCTAGATGACAAAGCAACAACACAGTGCCTTCTATACAGGCACTCTCAGAATCAGCAGCCAAGAGGAGATCATCTACATACTGTGGTAACGTGCAAGTAGGAGGCAACTCGAGAGTATCGAGCTGCTCTTTCAATGCCCTACTATAAATACTTAGACTCTCAGTGTACCCTTGTGGTGCACGAGTGAATGTGAACGAGCGCCCACCTAGGGTAAACGCGAACAAATACCTGCTATCCTTGTGTATAGGAATACTGAAAAACCCGTTTTTGAGATCAACCACGCTAAAATGAGTGGCAGAAGCCGGAATCATGGTTAGTATCGTTGTAACATCAGGTACAATAGGAAATTAAGGCGCCACAATTTTGTTAATAGCGCGTAAATCAATTATAAAATGAAAGGGAATCGCATTATCACCTTTTTTGTATACTGGCAAAATGGGGCTGTTACATAGGCTACCCGTAATTTCCTCAATTACTCCACGATGTACAAAATCAGAAACTATACATTTCAAAGCCTGTTCACCTTCAACTGAGATCTTATATTTTGCGGGATGCGAGGCAATTTTACTCACTGTTTCAGAATAATTTTAACAGGTTCAATTTGAAGAATTCCCACATCATTATCATCAATTTCTGGAACATTACTGAATTATGGAGGTAAAGGTTGAGTCAAAAACTGAGAGGCGAGTGGTTGCTGGGGTGAAATTGTTAACCCAACTCCGTCCGGAGAACAATGTATTACTGCATGCAATGCCTTCAGCAAATTTAACCCCAGCAAATTCTCCCCACAGTTTGTGGTAAGTAGAAATGGACACTGTTCCGTGAAAGGACCTAGTGTTATCAGTACCGGCAAAGAGACGGACATACTACAGGTGTGCCTGAAAACCCTACAGAAATGTTGGACTGCCCTGACAGGGGAATATTTGGAACCCGTGAATGATCAATGGAACATTTCTGTGCTCCCGTATCTACTAAAAATAGATGCTCCCTATTTTCCACCGCCATCTCAACATAGGAGTCTTTCTGATGAACGGGAAAAGGCGTCGCTTCCAAATCCTGCTTCGGGCAATCCTAGCGAAACAGAAGATTATCAAGAGGAAGCTCTTCAGAGAGGTACGCGGCAGAAGGGTGATCAAAAATGTTTCTATTATCCACATTCGAGACTTGCTTATCTTGTGAAGGAGGTTGCTGTGATTCGGGTGCAAACTGACCTCTACCAGGGCCCCCTGCACCTGGGCGGCCTCTGGATCATCTACCCATGTTTCCAAATGACCTCTGCTGCAAGGTCGGACATTGTGCGCACCAGTGGCCTTCCTGTCGCAATAGGCACACTGGTTAATGGTTACCGGAGCCAGGGGCGTACTTCCCTGTGGAAAGTTCTGAGCCATGTGCAGTACTTCTGATTGAGACTTCGCCTGCCAAGCGCTTTCGGAAGACATGATCTGTAACTGGATGTTGGGCAACAATCCACGTACAAATTTGTCGAGAAACAGCCCTTTTCCTGACTCTGTGCCTAAGTCTTGTCCACTGAAATCTGAAAATACCTGTTCAAACCGATTGAAGAAATCGGCAGCACCCTCAGACTTTCCTTGGACACAGGCCGTACGCTTGTCCCAAATGATTCTTTTTTCAGGAACTATGGTTTTCAATTTTACAATAATCAGGCAAAGTTAATATCACTTGAGGCGGTTGCTCGCCAGCTGGTCTTTCTCTGTCGAGCCTAGCCATGTTATCCCATGTATCTCCTAACCCAGGTACATCATCTACACTCCTAATCTGTTTCCATAAATCAACTGGCAGGAGTACGGGAAATAATAAATCAATATCACTTAAGGTGAATACCGACGACTGTAAGACCGACTCTATTTCTTTATAGAACCCTGTCGCATTCTTACTTACAATGGGAATAGATTGCTTTATGGTGTTCACTTCCTGTCTTGAAAGCGGGACGTGAACAAACTGTGATACGTAATGTGCAGGAATTTCCCCCGCGAGTATTCCTCGCGCAGCATCGGCCGCAATCTCAACTTTTGGGACAAATGTCGGAGGGACATCTCTCATAGGCAACTGAGAAGTAGGCAGCTCCGAACGCTTACTAAGCAACAGAGCCAAATCAAGCGCTAAGGAAGTCGAAGAAGTATCAATCGAAAAGGCTCTCTTATAAACACTCAACAATTCTGCGGGACAACACATCTTTCTTTTTATACACTCATTCTGCAGGTATTCTACCATAACCTGTATCACTTTCTTTTGCATTTCTAACGCATACTGACTATATGTGTCATATACTTCATCTGGAGTTATCGACATATCCGAAATCCATCTTATTGCATCCTTTGTACAAAGTCGCGCTTCCTCACCTTTTAATTCACGGCGAGGAGAAAACCGTTTCTGTAAGTACATAATACCTAAACTACCACCATCTGCTTCCTCATTCTGTAACCCTTCCAACTCCTTCCTATACTCAAAAATCCTCTCAACATGCTCATATACCTTCTCCGCAGTATCTCTAGACAAAGCTAAGGCGTTCAAATCCCGTAACCCTTGTGGGAAATCTACATTGTTTAATCTATTCCACATTATACTCAAATGAGTCCCTAATCCTTCAATAAAAACATTTTTCTCAGGAATACCTTTTAAATTTTCGAGTGTGGAAAAAACATCAGCTTGTTCACCCTTCTTCATACAATGTTTAGCCCAAGCAATCAATTCATTCTTTTTTTCTGGGGACACAGTATTACGAGTCACAACCCTTGGTCTCGCTCCCTGGTCTACTGCAAGCGATGCAGAATCACTTGGAAGAGGAAGAGTAGGCACATTCTGAATATCAACAGGTGGAGGCAAGGGGGCAGGCAAAGGAGTGACGGCTGGAAGAACAACAGGGACCGGAGGAACTATAGGAGGGGGAATAACAACGGGAACAGGCAAATCGCCAGGAGGAGGAACGTACGGAGGTGGCGCGGAGGCACCTGGCCTTCATTCATGCAAAAGTTTATTAATCAATTCATCTGACGTATGAAAATCTTTTGAAGGGTAGATTTGCTGAATGGCTAATTGGAACGCCCTGTCCGTGTTCCTAACTGACTGCAATTGTTTATTTTGGTCATATAACCGTGCCTTTTCGACACTTGTCATATGTCTACGCATATGTTTCTCTCTACTCTTTTGCTGCTTCAAAGCTTCTGTTTTCCAACTATGCAATGCGTCAAATGCCGCAGGTCTAGCCTTTTTCTTTACTAATACAGACTCTAGATATTCTATACAAGGGATTTCAAAACTACCATTGGTTGGCCACCGAAGATTAGAATTATGTCTGGTCTGTTTGTGCCAAATGTCATTAAATGCTATACTACCAAAGCCTTTCTTACAGTACATAGTACATGCCGGCGACCCCTCCTGTGGTGCGGGTCAGCTATCTTCCAAAGATTGTCTGTCGCTGCGGAATAATACCCCAAAGCAGGCAGACAATTTCCCAGGCATATCAAAGTTCTGGTGTTACCTGGTCAAGTAATTGTGCTCGCGAGTACAATGCGCCAAATTCAAATTGTCAGGGTTAAATTAAGAATCGGGTCACGATTCAATTTACCAAAGGACTGGGAGGCCCGATCGGGTTACTAAGGACAATGCTAAGGACCCACGTGTCTGGTGATTTTCGGCAAATTTACCAACCTTGATATATGGACCCTCATCAAGACGTCGTCTCGGGCTGCAGCTCACCGTTCAGGGATCGGATCGTGCAGTTTTGTCGAGGAATTCGCTTCTCGTCCAGAGTGGCCGTTTCTGTTGGCACCGTCCGATCCCGGTCCGATAGCCGAGCCAACCTTCAACGAGATGAAGTCGATCTTGAGGGTCCCTATTCGGGCGCCATCTGTGGAATCAGAAAATGCAATATTAAGGCTTTTACACCATGCAAGAGGAAAATACACTGACACGGGCTCGAAAAGATTCCCAGAATCTTTATTACAAACTGAACAGTTATAAGACAAAGTACACAATTAGCTATTTGGCTGTCAATACATTACAGAGACCACCAGCAGGGTTCAATGTGAGCAGTGAGCAGGACTTGCTAGCTGGACACACAGTTTATTATAATGATGTCCAGCCTCCTGCAAGTTAATCATGTACTGGGCTAGGGTCGCGCCAGGTTCGTTCCTAATTTACATATCTCGTGCATGCGGTTTACTTTTTAATACATTCACTAACAAACATTATTATTCTCTATTTTAACGTTACACTCTTTACACGTTGCTTTAATACAGATCAAACGAATGTTTCGCATGTCATATTTAGATAGTGTTATTGTTCTTGTATACTTGTAGGTTAACAATGCTGATTCAAGTAAACCCCTGATCCCGAGGTCAACAAAGGACAAGGTCTGCATGATCCTAACATGTAGCCTGAAGGCAAGTTGGACATTAACTCTCCTACAGAGTTTGAAGAGGTTAAGGCAAGAACAAGAGCACACAAGACGGCCATTTTAGACTACAGGGTGACTTTGTACAATTAACTAAAATGGCGGCTTTAAGCTAAAATGGAGGCTTGATTCACTTGAGGTCACGACCTTGTAATACGGATTTCCTCGCAAAGCGACTGGGCATAGGGCAACATATACAATGAGCATGAAACAATATTATATCAGTTCTAACAAACTAGCTAAATTTGGCTGCATGACAATAAAAGGTGCATTTAAATTGGCAACCAACGGAAAGTTGGAATGCCATGAATCATTCAACATAAATTTGTTCAAAACACGCACATAACACTTATCCAAACTTGTAGATCACCAGCCTGTGCATTTCCATGCACTTATGTACTAGCATCAGTAGGAATATACATATACTGGTATATACTCATATCAACTGCGATGCATTGCACTGCATGTTGCTCCTGCAACACTGAGCCTGCAAGAATGTAGGTGAATTCTTGAACTCAAGTTACGTTTAACTGTGTACTACTAAACATAGATATACAAAGCTAGTATCTGGAAAGACAAAAAGAAATTGGAAAAATCGACAATCTTTGGGGGCGCTGTTGAGCAGCCTGCAAGAGGGCTGCCTAGCTTAGAGCTCTGTGACCAACTGACATATATCCGCCAGCATCAGTGGTCTTCTATCGTATCCTTCGACTGGAACTGGTGTGGCTTGTGGACAAAATCCAGGGCAACATATAGACCCGTTCCTGAAAAAAAACAGAGCACCACAGCCGTACCGGGACCCTGTTTCTTTTCCCCGGCTGACTGCCTTGCCTGCTGCTGCCTGCCGGGCCATGCGCCGTTGCCGCAGGCCCGGCCCTCCAGTGTTGCTGGGGCTGTGTATCCTGTGCTGGTGTGCATGGGTCCCGCCGTGGCACTGGGCAGCCCCTGCTCGCCCGAGTGCCCCTGGGGCTTCGTCTACATAGCGGCCAGAGCCGCCTGAACTGGTACCTGGGTGGCCCTCTGCCGCGCCGCGGGAGCTGCCGGAGCTGCGCCCCCGCTCCGGGTGTGGGCGCAGCCCTCTGCCGGGCCACGAGAGCCACCGGAGCTGGGACCACCTCTCTGGGTGTGAACGCGGCCCTCCACCCTGCGCCCGGCCAGCTCACCTCCCATCTTGCGGGGCCAACCGCCGCTCACTGCGGCCCCCTGCCTTGGCTGCTCGATTGGGCCCCTCCTCCCCAGTCTTCGGTCTGTTGGCAGCTGGGGACGCCGACCGCAGCGCTAGATCCCACATTATGCCACCTCAGGTGAGGAGCTGGGGGTTGGATTGCAGCGCGTTCCACGCCCCCCCAGCTGAAGATTTGGCCCTGATGCGCTCCAGCCTTAATCGGCTCCTGACATCCTGCGACAGAGGGATGAGCCCCCCCTCTCCTGGGGCAGGGTGCCCCGGCATGGCCTGTGCCCATCAGAGACCCTCATGCCTGTAAAAACGACCTTGGACCTGAGTGCACTCAAACAACGGAGGATCTCCACGATGCCGTTTGGCCCCCAATCGCTGAGGGCGTGATCTGCCCATCTCCTCCGTACTATGGTCCTGCACCTGGGGCACTGCAACAACTTCAGCAATCCGAAGTGGACAGGGGTACTCCCCTCATCATCCTGTACTGCGCCACTTGGGCCTTGGGGACTTGCTCCCCCCATCTTGCGGCCTGCCCGGAATTAGCATTACACCGTCCCTCTTCCTCACCCAACCGCTGCAATAACTGTTACTGCTACATATACGGTCTGAGGCTCTCCTGTACCTCTGCGGTCGGAGGCCCCTGCGGGCTGTGGACTAACCCACCTTGCTCATCCCCCCACCTGGCCTGCTCCTGCCTGGCCCACGACACATCTGCAGGTATAATTGGTGAGATAGTCCACTTTAGGTAACATAACAGGCACCCCGGAACAAGGTAGACCAGTAAGCTACCTACTCCTGACCCCCTCTGCACTCGACCTGACCACTGGTGAGTCAGTGTGCCCCAGTCTCATCCGCTTGGACACAGACACCGATATAGAACTCGGGGGCCCCCGACCATACGCCTCGCCGAGCTCGGGCCTGGCCTACTCCATTGAACTCTCGCAATATGCCAAACAGGTCACGCGGTGCCAATAAGATGGGAACAATGGATAAATATGCCAGGTTGGTTCCCAGACAGGAACAGGGAGGGTCTGCTTCGGACCACAATAACTCTGGTCCACCCCCGAACCCACCTCAGCCCGACTCAACAACGCTAATGGAGACCATGGCAAAGAACTTTTGCTTCATTCCATGAGAAGCTAGACGACATCAACGCAAGCGTGGCCTCCATGAGGACCAAACTAGAGCAACACTAGACTAGACTAACGGAGGCGGAGACCAGAATCGGGGTCAATGAAGATGAGGTGCACTCTCTCCAGAACACAGTATCTGATCTGGTGCATGATATGAAACAAGTTAAGGAGAAATGCGATGACTTGAAGTCTAGATCCCGAAGAAACAACATCCGCATTGTCGGGGTCCCAGAGTCCGCCCTCAAAGGTAAAATGGAACAGGCTGTTGAAAACCTCCTCAGAGACCTCCTGGATAACCCCCAACTCTTGACGTTTTTCACGATCGAGCTTGCTCACTGGGCGCTGGCCCCCCGCCCTAAACCGGGTGACTTTCCCAGGTCAATTATCGCTAAGGTCCTCAGCTACAGGGACAGGAACCATATATTGCGTCTGACCCGTGAGAAGGGAGAACTGAGACTGGAGTCGCAGATCATCTGAATTTTCCCAGATTTCTCCGTTAGCGTACAAATGGAGCACAGGCAGTTCAAAGGTGTGAAGAAGATGCTCAGGGAAAGGAAAATTGAATACGCCATGCTCTTCCCGGCACGCTTGAAATTCACTCGTCGCAACAGACTGTACTTTTTCATGGTCCCGGAAGAGGCAGTAAAGTTTATTGAATCACACGTTTCACTCTGACCCTGTGGATGAACCAATAGATAATGACTGAGGTTACGAGTGCCGGACGCCGTGGATGGGCCCCCAGTGCACCACCACATACACCGTTTAATCTCCCTTCTCAAGAGAGGAGCTTCTGGATGCGCTGGTGGGGCCGCGCTCTGTGGCGGCATAGCTAAATAGTTCCTTCTCGTTCTTTATCTCGCCATCGCTACAACTCACTGTCTTCTGCATTCTGCTTTCCTTCAGCCAGTCACAATTCAACACAATCGTTCCTCTGTAATTGTGATGTTACTTACCGCTGTACGCTCTACGGTGCAACCGCACCATTCCTTTAGCTAAGTTGGGCAAATGGCAGTAGCGACCCCCGCTGCAGTTGCAATGCCAAGTTCGGCAGGTTATGATCATTGGTTGTGCCCCAGTTGAGCATACAGGCAGGTGCTGCCCTGTTGGGTCTGGGACGCCCACGTCTGGTTCTTGGGTGGGTACTGTTACACTGCTGGGATGGGGTGGGTAGTGAGGGTGGTGGGTGGTACAGTTGTGGGATGTTATGCAAAAAATGGCAAGGAAACTGTGGCTTGGGGAGCAGAAGGGTGCGTTAATGCATCAGCATATATCACATGGTCAAAGAGCGATGCTGCGCGCTGCTGGGACACCCCATAAAACTGTAGTATGGCCATTAGACTAATGACGTGGAACATACGGGGCTATGCAATTTCACAAAGGCCCGTAGGATAACTGCGTACGCCAAAGGCATGGGATCAAAATACTTCTCCTGCAAGAAACCCACGCTCTTGGCCACCTTTCATCCTCCCTGGCACCTTCATGGGGAGCAAACAAATTTTACACCACCTACTCCTCCCAGTCCAGGGGAGTCCTAACCTTGATTCACAAGTCAGTGGAATTCTCCTTGCGCACAAGCCACATAGACCCAGGGGTAGATACGTGATTTTCCTTTGCATGCTAGCCAACACAGAGTGTCTATTGATGAACACATAAGCTCCAAATACAGATGCCTCAAAATTATTTGATTGCGTAGCCACTCTGCTTATGAGGTATATTGGGATCTCAATCATTTGGGGGGGGACATGAACCTTATCTTAGACAATGTGCTAGACAGAACGGGCACCGCAACCAGAACTATGTCCAGAGCCGCCCATCGGCTCCACGCACACATGGCCTCTGCTGAACTATGTGACACCTGGAGGGCGCTCCACTCACTAGGGAGTTCACTTTCTATTCCTCTGTGCATGATAGCGACTCTAGAATTAGACCTATTCCTCATATCAACTGGGCTAATGGGGAAAACCTCTGATATGCAGATACTACCATGCACACTCTCAAATCACTCCCCGGTGATACTCGAGATCACATTGCGACCTGCCCGCCCTCAACACTCCAATTGGCGCATCAAATCAGAGGCACTGCAGGACATAGTCTTCAGAGCTGACATCCTTGCGGACATTTACACATTTTTCAACAGTAACAAGCGTCATGACACATCTGATGGGACCCGGTGGGAGGCTTTCAAGGTTTTTATCAGGGTGATGTGCATTTCCAGGGAGGCAGGGGACCTGAAAGACATCAAGAATTCCCTACAATGCTCCGAAACTAAACTCAAGGAACTTGAGCGGGAATACATCTCCGCACCCACCCCATCCAAATTGGCGCAGATAAGGTCGAATGTGAGTCCTTTGAGTCGCATGCCTTCAGGGATGTATGATACTATGCCCGACCCACTGCGGCGCGGAGAGGGGGAAAGACCTGGTCGAACCCTGGCCAGGCTGGCCCGAATTGAGGAGGGCAGAACCCGAATCGACAGTATCAGGGACGGCAGCGGTATACAGCTCTGATCTGACCAATCCATCCTTGAGACCTTTGCGGAATTTTACGCTGCCCTCTATGGTCCACAGCGCGAGCACAACTCACAGGACCTCAGCCTCCTGCTGGATCAAATCCCCATGACCTATTATCCCGCTCTGCCAAAGAGCAGCTAGATGGCCCCATCACCCCTGACGAGATAACCAAGGCCATCTCAGCCCTCCCTAAGGGCAAGGCTCCCGGCCCGGATGGCCTCACCGCCAAATTTTTATCAAGAACATGTTGCCCTATTGACCCCGTGCCTGCATGAAGTCTGGACTGAATCGCTCCACCTAACTACTTTCCCCCAATCCCTTTGCGAGGCCATTATAACCGTGCTACCCAAGCCGGACAAACCCCTGGATGAGTGTGGCTCCCATAGACCTCTCTCCCTTATAAATACCGACACCAAAATATTCGCTAAGGTCATTGTGAACAGGTTCCTCCCTATCATGCCACACCTGGTCCACCAAGACCAAAGCGGCTTCGTCCCTGCCCGCTCCACTGCCTTACATATCTGACAATTATTTAATGTCATCTCTAGAATCGACCCTAAAGCTAACGCGGTGGCCCTCATACTTGATGCCCAAAAGGCATTTGATATGGTTTCCTGGCAAGATATGTGGGCAGTACTGGAGAAAATGGGAATCGGCACGCGCATGCTTTCCTACATCAAACTGCTGTATACAAATCCAGCGGCCAGACTTCTGGTCAACTCTCGTAGGTCGGCTCCCTTCACCCTTCACAGGGGAACACGCCAGGGATGCCCATTCTCCCCCATATTGTTTGCAATGGCCATTGAACCTATGTCGGATAGAGTAAGAGACAAACATACCCGCAAGGGAACACGCCTGCGTGACACACCCGAAATCATATCGCTATATGCGGATGATGTACTCCTGTATGTCAGAGACTCCTCCGTCCACCGAGGCCAGATCATCCGCGAGATAACAAAAATTGGTACATTCTCGGGCTTTACTATAAACTACACCAAGTCAGACATATTTCCTCTCACTGCCGCAACTCCCCAACCAACATGTGAATTCCCACTCCGGTGGTCCCCAGGAGGCGTCAAATATCTCAGGGTCCAGGTATCCCTATCGAGATCCTCCTTACTGGCTGACAACTATATTGCAACCGCGCAATACGCAGAATCCAAGATGTCGAGGTGGCGTGACCTCCCCTTGTTGCTCTCGGGAAGGCTGTCCCTAATCAAAATGATAATAGTTCCAAAGCTCTTATACATATTCGCTAATATCCCACTCAGACCTGTGAAGCAATATTTCACAAACTTGCACGCTGAGTGTGCCCAGTTCCTGTGGCACTCTGGCGCCATCCGGAGGAAGTGGCAACACATGCCTCTACCTTACGAGAAAGGGGGATTCAACGCCCCGGACCTCATTCGCTACCGGATTGCTGCACAAGCCCAGCACGCAACACATTGGTATGCATTTCCGGACCCTCCCCCCCATGTTAAACTCAAGATCCTCGCAAGTGAGGAGGTGAATGTTATGTCCCTGATCCTCTACCACTCGTACCAAACTGATGTCCCAGCTGATCCAGTAGCCACCACGATCATGGCATGGAGATCAATTCTGCAATCCCACCCTAAATGCCATCCGTACTACAAGTGGCTACCCATATGGTTATTCCCAGGCCTCGCCCCCACACAAGAAAAACTACTCATGTGACACTGGCTGGATCTAGGGTATCGGGCGCTCTCTGACCTGCTCCCGGAAGGGAAATTCATCACCCCACAGACATGGAGGCTGGGACACTCGAAAACAGCATTGGAGCTGCTACAATACTCCAGGCTTAGAGCAGCAGTACGTGCAATGTGGCTCATATCCAGATGAACCCCCTGAATCCCCTGATAATTGCTATATAGCTAACTCTGCAGGAGGCAAGGGCATAACATCTGCCCTATATAAAATACTTATGGCAAAATCGGTGGAACCATCCCACAAACTTCGGGACGCATGGAGCAATGAACTAGGGTTGGCAATTACTGATACTATGTGGGCCAAAATGTGCATACATACACGTAAGGTCTCCCTCAACTCCATATTCAGATGCATGCAATATAAGCTTCTCAATCGCCTGTACTAAACCCCTCATAGGGTCAGGAAATTCACACACAACCAACCCCACGTATGCCCGAAATGCAGATCTGGTGAAGCTGACCATACCCACATGTTCTGGTCCTGCAGGGCACTGGCCCCGTTCTGTGAAGCTGTGTTGAAGGCCTTCTCGGAAATGGTGGGGTTCCGGGTTGATCCCGACCCCCTTGCTGTGCTTGGGAGGGAACTGGGGCAAAGAAGGCTGCTACGTTTTTAAATGTTGGGGCCATAGTGGCTAAATGATGTATTTTACAGTGCTGGAAGCGTCGCTCCCCCGCTACATTTGAGATGTGGTTAAAGGCCCTTACCTGGACGCAAATGTGTGAAGAGGACTACATCAATTCTTTGCCTATGAATGCTCGCCCCAAAAATGTGTCGATAGAGTTTTGTAGTTACTTGAACAACAAAGCTGACTTAGAGCTTCGATCCTCGCCCCCATCGCCGGTCTGGGCGGATACGCAATCCAGACCCTGAGCAGCTCCGCTAGACTCAGTTCGCCATCTGTTAGTGTGCCCGAATACTACTCATGCATTGCTCATGCTAAATGTTCTAAATGTAAAATGCTAATTGCCGATGTAATGTGTTTTGCACCTGCTACTGTTCCTTGCCAATGAAGAAAAGTTTTAAAAAAAAGAAACATTGACAATCTAAGATGTGCACAATTAGGTCTACTACAATTGTCAACTTATAATTCAAATGCTGGCTAATGTTACCAGAGCTGCACATGAGGCCAGGACACTCATTCATCCAGTCAGTTACATACACACTGGCCTCTCATGCCAACTACATGGCCTACGATTCCATGATGCCAAATGACAAACAGCATATTCATTGACTGTTTGACTTATAACACATTGACCTATTCCAAAACAACGTTGGGGCAACTCAAGTCATATTACATCCCTGGGAATCAATACAGGACAATTTTGCATTTGTGATGTATATCTAAACACACTGAGAAGGACAGAACTTGCCCCTAATACGTAAAGGAGGTATTGAAATCATCACAGCACCAGCATAACCAAAATCCTGAACCTTGCATTCCAACATATGATGGATATTACAATGTAGAGTTGCGAGATGGGAATAAACATCTTGAAATAGACGCCCAGCATTTTTTGCTGGGGACCTCACTTTGAACCTCGTGCCACTTAACTAACCAAAGCCACCATTTTGAGGTTTTGCCACAACCCCTCTTGATCCATTTATGTGCCATCTGTTGTCCAAGGATTGGATTGATGTACTCCTGATCTTTGCCTTTCCACTGCCAGAAGTGCCCTGGTGAGACAGAAGAGATGTACTAGCGTAGATGAAAGCATGCCTTGCAACCCCAATGAGGTGTTATCCTGTTGGGTGCACATGTCTCTTCACCTGTACTGTTTCACACTCCGGGCAATAGCACCATATATTGAGGCACAAGACAGCTCTACCACCATAAACAGCTTCTGCCAATGTCACGATTCCTCCATGATTCCTCCTGTTCGGCGTCAATTGCCAATTTCCTGTCAGCCTAGAGTGTCACCATTTCAACCATCCTGATTCGCTTGCCCTCGCCACCCTGTACTGATGGAAACACCCCTGCTATGGCCCTTGTTTGTAAAAAGTGGTGGTTGTGAGGCACACAATTGACTAAGTATGGTGCTACTTAACACAAAGCAATGAATACTGATTGATCTCTGTATGCAGTTGTTCTTTTTTTCCTTCTCTTGCATAATCTCACTTTTGTGCATGCTCTGTTTGTGGCTCTGGATCAGTCTAGGGCTATTTACACTTAATCCGCAGCTCCTTGGCTTTTCATTTTGTCCAATTCTTGGTCTTACTAACACTTCACTGTGGGGTTATATCAGTGCTCTGGCTCAAAGAACTGTAGCTGCCATGCACTGACCAGATGGCTTAGGCCAACAGGGCTACTTGGACTTTTACCTGCGTAGTGTGACTCCAATTTTGGAGATAGTGGGTAATGCTGATGGTTGCATCGGCCATGACGCTCTGCATTTGGTTTGCTGCATTAGGTGTGCTGCAGCTACTGTCTATCTGGATCCCATCCTTGTTGCCAAGTGAAGTAAGCAGGATCAAAAGAAGCATGCTTGAGACTTTTTGGTAAGTGTTAAGGTAAGCTTCATGTATTCATGCTTCATATTACAAGCAAATGCATAGTCACAAAGTACGATGTATGGAACAGATGCCACTGCCTCCCACCACATTCGTACGCCCAGCTCCAACTGACACCAGTGGAAGCTTGGGTGAGGGGACACTCTGTGGTGACTGAGCAGCATTATTTTGGGAGACCACCCTTAACCTGGGAGTTCCTTCCCCCCCAATCAACGGCCCCACAGCAATTCGCTAAAGGTTATTTTTTTTAGCGCTGGCCCTATTGATGACTGATATAGAGCCACATAAATCTCACCCCTGTGCCAACAGTGAGCCAGGAACCAGGCCAGGGAATAGAAAGAACATATATTTGGCCCAATGCCTATTTAATTTATATATGTCCGATATTGATGACCATCTCTCCCCTGCTGAGTTTTTTCCTCCGAAATTGGGCGAGCTTAAGTTATGTTGGCTCATTTATGCATATTATTTCCTACTCTTTCATAGTACGAGAATTTGGCTGCTACGGTTGCTACAAGATTTTTCCTTGTATGCTAGGGAAAATATGCTTGTTGTTAATGCTGAAAAAATGAAGGTTCTTGAGATAACGAAGGGTTGGAGAAGGCAGATTATGACAGGGTCCTTTGAAGATGTCCAATTGAATCTGGGCAAAAGCATGATCGATTTGGAATATCATATTACAGCACATCCTGCTTAGGGGTTTATGAAGGAGGTTTTGTTTCAGAAGGCTTCTGCCTTAATGAAACAAATGATAAAAATTGACCGCAAATATGGCCGGTTTTTGATCAAAACTGTAGTGACTTTTTCTGAGGGAAAAGTGGTACCAGAATAGATCTATGGCCTGGAACTCTTTTATGAATTTGGAATTAAATGGTTAAATTCTATGGAAGGATTGATTATGCACCAAATTTAGAATGTTCATAATTGCAATTTCAGAAAATTCTTACTGCAGCCATTAGATTCGACTTTTGTCACTTAGTGCTTGAGTTCAATGGCGTCTCCTAGTCCTATATGCGAAACTGAATTTGCCTTCCCTAATTCATTGTATGAGGATGTTGGGAAAAATCTGAGTATAGGCCCAAGGGGCAGGGGCAGTCCGGAATTTGTGGGTCATTTGAAATAGCACTGTGAGAATTTCTTGAATTATCTGAATTTGGATCTAGAGACCTTGATTATAAATTTGTACAAGGTAAAAAAAAGGCCTGTATGATATGGACTGGGTTATGAATATTGAGCACTACCTTGGCTATCGCTCTCAGCAGCATTTAGATCATGCGTATACAAAAAGAGTGTGTTTTGCAACCTAGCTCCTATTGTTCCCTAACAGACATTTCCGCTCAGTGTTGATGAGATTTCCCTGGCATTTACTTTCGACCAAAGAAGTACTGTTGAGAAGAAGGGAAATTGAAGCTTCTGAAACAGTTTGTTGCTTTTGTTTGGATAGGAGTTCATTTGAAGATCTAAAACATCTAGTGGTGTATTGCCCCACGTTAAAAGAACTAAGAAAGACCCATCTGTAAATGCCTTAAACTAAAAACAGATGCTGTTAATGAAATGTGATGTGTTCATTGCTTTCTAATGTTGGCTGAAATGTTTGTACTATGGGTTTACTGGCTCAGAAGGGGTTTTTATTATTCTGTTGATTATTTTTTTTATATATTTGGGGCTGAGTTGTGGATTCTTAGTTTGTATTAATTCTGTTTATGCTTTTTATGTTTTCTAAACACTTGTAAATGTATTTTGAAATGTATTTTCTTTGTAAAGGTTTATAACAAACCAAATACAATAAAATTACAGGGCATATGGCAGTGGCCTTGTAGTTATGGTTAAGTTGCTTAACCCGTAGGAAGAGCACTTTTTGGTTGGCTTATAACTTTGCCCCCGTGGATGAATCTGCACAAAACTTTGCAAGAAGTGTGTATGGCCCTGTCAGATGCTGCAAAGTTTGGTGAGTATCTTTGAGGGAAGGGGGGATATATACGGGGTCCCAAAATGTGTGTTTTTATTGCAGATGCAATGGAAGCGTGCTTTTGTAGATTTGGGGTAAATTAACATTTTTTGTCGAGTAGTTTTTTTAAAACGACAAAAAAGTAGGTAAAAAACAAATATTGGTGATATCTGGGTTTGGTCCGGCGACTCACTTCCCTATTCATTCTGTGGACAGGCTTCCGATTGGCCCAGAGGGTGACACGAGGCCCCCGGTCATCAGGCACGCCCGCTGAGTGATCAATAGAAAAAAAACATGAGGTGCGTTGGATTTTTGGAAGCGCCCCCCATGTTGGATCCATGGACAGGTACAGCTGACCTCGTACAGCACGGTGGGGAAAAAGTCTGAGAAACACATTTTGGGTCATTTGGTGGTGGAAAGAGGGGCTGGGACGGATGAGGGAGTAGAAAAAAGATGATATGGGGCTATTTTTGTAGGTTGAAAAAGGCTGGGCATGTGCCATAGCTGTCCGCGGACACTGCGGGAGTTCACGGACAGTGCCATGAATCGACCTCTTAGGAAAGATATTTGGGGTTATTTGATGGCAGAAAGACGGTTTAGAAATGGCAGGGAAGTGGAATGAAGGTAATGTAGAACTGTTTGTATAGGTGGAAAAAGGGGTTGGAAATGCTGCCGGGTTAGCTGTCAATTTTGGTGTCCGCAGACAAAATTTTTATTGCAAGGGGGTTGGGGGTGAGTTTTATTAGTTGACTGTGTATGATACATACTTATTATGCAGTTAATTGTGTTGTGGTCAGTGGCCAGATTATAGGGGGCATGGTTGCAGACCATGCCCTCAAGAATATGTGCACTGGGCACAATGACCACAGTAATAATAAGTCTGTTGTAATTATAGGTAATGTAGTAGGAGCATGGCCAGAACCACCATAGTAGGAATATGTGTAAAGTAATTGTATGTAATGTAATGGGAGTACAAAGTGTTTGTAATATGGAGGAATTATGCAATTGAATTGTATTCAGTACTTATGATTGTAGTGCAATTGAGGATAGTGCTCACAGAATATGTAGTTGATTAACATTGCTGTGGCTACTTAGTGTTGTAGCGTCATGAAGCTGCAATCTCTGTTTTCTTTTCTGTGGAGACAAAAAACCCAGTATAATTGGATAAGCATGGTAGTTCAAAAGCTGTAGTAGTATGCAGTTTTCAATATATGATACAGAGGTATTGTTACATTCAACCCAACAACTTTTTTTTCTCATATGCATTGTAGTGCCCTGAAGTATTTGCGGCACCAGCATGGTATATTATACCTACTGTTATGAAGGTTTTCTTTCCAAGAGATACTTGGCCATGGGTGAAGCCTGTAAGCTTACAGTTATTTTTGGCACAATTTGCATTGTACCTTAGACGCATTAGTATGACACATTGGCTAGGTAAATTTATTTGTATGGTTCAACGATTGTCTCAATTGCAAAAAGGGCATATTATTCCATGATGTTCTGTTTGCATTACTTCTCGTTTAACAAATTTTCCTTTTTGAGGAACAGGGTACATGTCGATATGGGGTGTTTAGTGTGCACGTAGTCTGTTGTACTCAACGATGCAAGAAAGTTTTTTTACTTTGAACTCTTGTTTCAAATATAACCAGTAATTTTACCTCCACACATCAGGGACAGCTATGTGGGCCATCATGGCACCAGCATAAGCTAATACGTTTATATATTGTTTTGAATCAACACACATACTTGAACATGACTATTTGAAAAAAGTGTTTTAGGTATATCAATGATTTTGTTGGAGTATGGCTTAGCAACAGAGATGAACTCAAGGAGTTCTTGATATACCTTAAAAGCATAGACACTCACATCCAGCTCACAATGGAAATCAGCACTTCTGATGTACATTATTTAGATGTTCAGACCAATATAAAAGGACCAGATATAACCGCAACTCTTTTCACAAAATCTACCGATAGGAATAACTTATTACATAGGATGATCTTTCATCGTCCAAACATCCTGAAGAATTTATCCTATAGCCAAATGCTGACAGTTAAAAGGATTGTAAGCAACCCAGTAGAATTAAAAGTACAACTAGCTCTACTACAAGACAAATTACGCCAACAAGGATATCCTGACCACGATTTGGAAATGGCTCTATCTAAAACTAACAACAAAGTTCGTAACAATCTTTTGACAAACACTGAAACATGCCAAAGTCCAGATCTAGTATTTGTGACAAAATATTCCAAACAAAGTAGGCAAATCAAGTAATGCATAATTGATCGATGGAGCATTCTAAGCAGTCGGGAAATAACTAAAGATCTATTTCCGCGACCACCCCTGTTTGCTTACCAAAAGAGCAACAAATCTTCGGAACTTGCTAGTGACCACACAAAGCAGATTGAAACACAAAAACACTGACAAGCACCAATGAACCTATCCCTGCCTCAATAGTGGGAATTGTAATAATATCATTAGATGCTCAACTGTTTTGCATCCAAGTACAGGCAAACAAATTAGATTGAAACAATGATCACTAGCGCGTTCTACTTGTGGATGATACAAAGCCATTAAAATGGCATATAAAAATAAATATAAACTAGATTGGGTGGATAACTTCAACTATATGAGTTATTTCTGAAACTATGTGCACCTGGAGGGCATTGTTTATAAGTATCTTTGTCCCGAGATGTAACTAGTCAGATATCCATGTCCTGACATCCGTATGTTTCGGCTACTAATGCAGCTTAATCAGTTGTCAGTAAGAACCACATATGGATCCCAGTGGAAATTAGCACACGACCAATCAATGTGCAACATATGTGGAATCGAGAGTAATCTAGTGTCTGTGAGACACATTCTAACAGGGTGCCCCAAATTGAAGTCTCTCAATAGGTGTAGGTATGATCTATATTACAACCATTTTGACTTTGTATTTACTGTTCATTTTTGGAATTTATGTTTAAATACTTCTTCTGAAGCCTTGATTATCGCCCTGTACAATGTTTGGACTGCGGCGTCGGTAATGTTTAAATCAACAGTTTCCACTTAGATGACATTTGCTGGCAATTGTTGAGACAATCTATTTACTGTACTCGATTGTGAATGCAAATGTGAATATTCAAAAGATTCACAATATTTTAGAGATGTTGCACAGTTATTAAGTTAGCTGATGTAAACATGGCATGAGATCTCACCTTTGTGTATGATTGATGGTGTGTTATTTATTTATGTATGAGATGATGTAACAGGATTAAGATTTATGATGAATTGATCATGATTGTTAATCTGGATGATGAAGGTAGAAATCTCTTTTTAGTGTTTTATTTGTTTTATTTTAATATGTGCATTTGTAATTTTGTCAAAGTTCATTTGAGCTAAAAACTAAAATACAAAAATAAATAAATTGAAACATCATGCCACGTGTTGTACAGAAAATATCATTTACGGCATACAATGCCCATGTGGTATCTATTATGTTGGAGAAACATCAAGGAAGTTGAAGCTTCGGATGAACGAGCATCAATCCTGCATTAGGAACAGAAACCAATCATCTTCTGTGGCTAGACATTTTGTGGAAAAAGGGCACACAGTGTTTCTCAACTCAGATGTGAAGTACTAGAAGCAATTATAACTAAAGTTTACAATATAAATGTAAATAAACGAACAGCCCAATGTGAGACATTTTGGATTGAGAAATTAGATGCTCTCGCCCCAGGAGGGATGAATGAGGAATTCAATCTCAATTGTTTTTTTATAACCGACTGTTATGAGCAACATGGATTTCTGGGATGATAGGGATCTACCACAGACATGTACATCAAAATGATTGTAGCAAACTGGTCACATAAATAAGTGGGAAGAGCTATCAATGAGTATGGACAATTAATTTAGTTTAATGCAGATGTTGCACTTGCGTAGAACAGAGGTTGAGTAGTATTATTATGATCTCTAATGAGAGGGGGCTTATTATATACATTTAAGCACAAATGTTTGAAGGTAATTGGTTGCATTAAAGGTTAGGAAA
Organism: Ambystoma mexicanum; assembly: GCF_040938575.1. Taxonomy (NCBI): domain Eukaryota; kingdom Metazoa; phylum Chordata; class Amphibia; order Caudata; family Ambystomatidae; genus Ambystoma; species Ambystoma mexicanum. The sequence continues at coordinate 1,204,010,033 of NC_090937.1, forward strand.
AGCTATTAAACAGTAGAAACAATGCATTGAGTTTAATGAAGTAGGCATATCTGTGTAGTATACATTATGAGCATCAATATGTTTCATAATTGAATGACTTATAAATTGCAGTATTTGTCTGTATAATATCGTTATCATTCCGGCATCTCTTTATGTTTGACATAATATGGGACATCAGTCTCAATATATTGACATGTGACTTACAGCATATAGATCTACAGAACACCCAGAGACAAATGTATATAGAGACAGATTTAACCTCTGCATGCGTGTTTTCCCACTTTGTTACTGACAAACAGATTGGCTAATGTGCATAGATACTCCCTTTAGAATGATGACCACGTTATTGAGCAATAATTGCCAACAGCATTGGACACTCTTTTGCATTGTGCCCCTCTCGGACCGGTGAGAGTATAGCTACAGTTAAGGTGGACATATGATTCACTTTCACAGACCAGCCAAGCATTTTTCTAATTATCTTGCATGTTTATTTTACTTTTTCCTTTTCCTTTTTTCAGTAATGATGGCACTAACACATTTTATATTATTTAACTCGGTTATTTAATTATTTTACACAAATTAATAAATTTAGGTTTGCCACATACAATCCCTTTGAGATCCGCATTACCCGTATGATCACTGAGCCATTTCAAGATTTCCGATCGTGTTCCGTATGTAAGGTCGTTAAGGTTATCATGGCGACTGTTTGTTGACTTAGGCTCTTTCACAGCAAGCAAACTGTGTTTTGTGTTTTTTTCTTGGTGAAATGTCGCTGCACTGTAGGTAAGAGTGTTCTCACAGAACTCACATTTTAAACTGTACCATAGTAGTAGAGATTGAATGTTAAACAGTACTTTTTTTGCACAGTGGATCTCTTTGAAAACTTTAAATTATGTGAGCCACGCCACGATCTATCAGCTACTGTCAACACACAGAATTCTGTTTATGGTAGGACGCACGAACACACAAGGTCACAGTGCGAGAACACATCACTTTATTTGGAAATACTTTTAATTTTTAAGTTATTCTGATTGTTTACTTCCACAGATGCTACTTTGATTGCTAACAACAGCAGCTCAGTACACAATACTTCACAAGATGTGTTGAGAGTTATTACAATTACCTTGAACCATATCTAACCTAACGAGAATATCTGGTTTTCTCTTCCTTTCTTTTCTTTTCTTTTTGATCTACAGTCTCTTCACGTATGTATATTATTTTTCACCAATTTGTCTATGATGTACACCTGATGCAATTGTAACACAAATGTGTTTCCAAATGAACTATGGACTGGTATATGTTGATTTCACGTGTGTTGAATTGATTGAATACTTGATGCATTGTTAACTGCTTATGTACAATAAACTGCCACTGTTTTTTTTATAATGGTATACAATTATCTGACCTAAAATATGTAGCTTGTACTGGTCCTGATGAAGGACATGAATGTCTGAAATGTATGGGCCTTGCAATGCATCTGCTAACAATGAATGCAAGATTAGTTAATTAAAATGATTGATATTAAAGAATAAATGAGGACTGAAGTTCCACAATTGCATTCTATTTTTTCTCACGACTAAGAATCTTATTAACCAATATGTGGTTCCAGGGAGTGCAGCACACACTTTAGGCTTAATAGCCAAGGTTTTTCTTTTTTTATCAGGAGCAGATGTGTAATGCCCATATAGCTCATGGATGAGTCGAATATTTAAGATCGATTGTGCATCCTTAGAAAGAAGACCAATCCAAATGCTTTTTAAAATGTTAACACAGGTGAGGACTGCAGAATGATGCATCTTCTGAGTTAGTTCTCTGTATTGAAAATGTTGCCAGAGATTAACATTTCCTATGCTGCCAAGTGTGTTACGGCACTGTTTGTGTCCTAAGGTTTTAAAAAGAGTTCTTTGTAGGTTGTTTTAAGGACATCTTGCAATCTGAGATGAATCAAAGCCAGCATTAGGTTGGAGACCATGCTCAGCTCATCTATTAGGAGCATTTTCATTTGTTTCAGAATTCTGCATAGCTCTATTAGTCTCGGATGGATAGCTCAGTGGCAACATGCTCGCCTTGAAAGCAAGTCGAAGCAAAGCAACACAGGTTTGATCCCCGGGTCCGCACTTAGAAACCTCTGGGTATTAAGCACATTATAAATAACCTATAATATCATATCATAGCTGCTTCTGTTGATATTTTGTAGTACTCTAATTTATTTTGGGGTTCTACTGGAAGGAGAAGCAGTCAGTGTAAAGTAACACAGCCTATGTTTTAGGCAGCTAAACCTGTGGGGGCTGTTACAACACCTGAAAGCTTGTTGTTTGTAAATTTTTGGAGGAATGTTCTGATGATTTTTATTAAGAATGTTTTTCCTGAACTAGCTTCACTATTTATGTAGAGGAGGACAGGTTTATAATTTTGACAGCTACAAGTTTTACTTTCATGCTGCAAACCATGTTCAATTTCTTTAGTTACTTTGAGGAAAATGTTCCGTTGCTCATCATTGAGTTGTGATTTCAGCAGAACAAAGCTTTCTTCTGATTCCCCATATTGACACATAGGGCCTCATTACGAGTCCGGCGGTAACCGAGGCGGTAAAACCGCCTGGTTACAGCCAGACTCATATTACCATTCCGCCTCCGTGATTCCCGGAATTACCGGGGCATTACAACCCCGGTTTTCCGGGAATCACGGAGGCGGAATGGTGTAAATCTCCATTCCCATTGAGTCCTATCGGACTCAATGGGAATGGGGATCATGGAAATACCGGCAGCATCTCGTAATGCTGCCGGTGTTTCCTCGTCCGCCTGCAGGCGGGCGGTGTTAAACCCGGCAGGTCAAACCTGGCGGGAACATCACCTCCCGCCTGCAGGAGTCGGGATCAGGCGGTCCGGAAGCAACGGTGGCGGTGGGTTTACCGCCACTGTTATTTCCGGACCGCCTGATTTGTAATGAGGCCCATGGTGTTATCTACTTCATCATGGCTAATTCTGCATCCTTTACTATGAGTGGCTCTCCAAGTGGTTCTTGGATTCCTGTGTACAGAAGGTTGACTGCCCTCAGGAGTGTCTTTGTTTAGTTGTGCTTGAACTTCTTCCTTTTGTTGGCATTCATTGTCCAACATGTTTTTGTACTGCTTGGAGTTAATATTTGTCATCCTGCTTTCATTTGCATTCAAAGCATCTTCAAAGGATTCATGGGTGCCTAATACATTGTTTTCTTTTCACAATGGTTTAAAAAGTTGGAGTAGGGACATGTAGTAAAGTTCTCTATGTTGAGGAGTTTTAAATGATAGCTTTATATGATTAATCAGGGTGGGTTTGGTAAGTTTAACAAGGCTGTCTTCACAAGTGTTGACTATGTATTTACCTTTTTTAATCTGGTTTAATATCATTCTTGTATGAGAAATGTTGAGCTATGTGGTATAGGCACATGTTTTCGAAAGCACTACTTCTGTTTGGGTAGTATGGGGTCATTATGACCTGGGCGCAAAGGGATACCGGTCACCGGTAATGACACTGGTGCCAGTAATCCCTTTGCACCCTATTCCAAGGTCCCTTCGCGGGTCCTCCCTTAATGCCTAGTTTTACCAGGCGTTATTGACGGGACCCGCAAAGGGATACTGGGGTCAATAATGGTACCGCAATTTGCTGTACCGTTATAGCCGCCTTCCCCCTTCCCATTGAGCCCTATGGGGGCTCAAATGGGAATGGGGAATGGCACTGGTGAATGGGGAATTACCGGTCCTGCCGACCTCGGACTGGACCGGTTATTACTCCCTTCACCAGACCAGAGTCGGACCGATTTTGGAGGCAGCCATGGCGCTAGTAGCGCCATGGCTACCTCCAAACTCGGAATGAGGGCCAATGTGTCTAATACATTGATTTTCAAAATGTCCTGGCTGTTGGGATTGTTTTTTGGCTATTGTTTCTATGTCTTGGTACGATTTGAGCACTCTTTTTCTGGATGCAGCAGGACCAAGGCTTAGCCAGACTATGTTTTCAGATTTGCCATATAAGGCTGTCCCTGTTAAATGTTCTGCAGCTTCGTAGAATCCACATTCTCTATGGGAGAGCATTTTTATGCCAAAGCTGTAAAAAAAATTTTGTGACAGTGTTTTGTCAGATGATATGCCATCCCAGAGGAATTTCAGCACTGTTTTCTCAGCTTTGGTCAGGTAGGCTGTGACATATCGTGCAACAGCAGTGGAATTGTCTGCAATGTACTATATATTTATGTTTGCATTCCACAAGAGGGCAATGATTGCTTTGTAATCAGTGATGTTCTTCGAAGATTTGCTTATTTTAATGCAGTATGTGTTTTTAGGCAATTTGCCATTTACAACGTGTCTAACAGAAGATATGAAGCTGTTTACTTGTCCTTTTGCTGAAACTGGTATAGGGAAACCAAAGCTACATTTGGTGTAGTATTTGCCTTTGTTTTTATGTCTGCGTCAACAATATTTGCCACATTTATGTCTTTGGAAGTGTAACATGTGTGTATGTAGCTCACTATATGTGTGCTTTCTGAAGGGATGTCACAGGTTACATATTGGTGAATGAACTGCAAAACAGTGGCATCACTGTCCTGACCAAGTTTAGGGGCATCTTTCATCCACAAAAGCATGTGGATGTGTGGTGTTCCTCTGGATTGATATTCTTTTCTCCAAAAGAAGTGTTGCTTACAGACAATACAGCGGTGGTGAAAGTATCTTGATACATTTACAGGGTTAAGAGAGCAGAGTTCTCCTGGAGTTTATATGTCTATCCCTTCTTTGTTTTGGTTTTCTATGCGTAGGAAGTCGTGCAAGTCCTCCCATGCATATTCTGCATATTCTGCACCAACTAAAAGTGACAAACCATGTTGTGGGCGAAGGTTGCCTAGCATAGACCCTACATCAGCGTGATGTCAGAACCAGAATTATTGTGTACCGCGCATGTTTGCCAAGGGATTTGTGATAATTGACTGCAAAACTTCATCTTTGTCTTTTATCCTTTGAAGTAATTGGGTAGCAGACATGTTTAAACAATTGGAACATGTTTTCAATGTGTGTGCAACTACGTAACATAGAGTTGCTAGTTCGCATTCAAACAGGAGGTGGAATATGTATTCAATCTTTTGCATGAATCTGGGGTATACAGAATGCATTCACGAAGAGCGGTATTCTGAGGCTTTTATTTGTGTGCATCTTTCATCATACCTTCCCCCTTTTCCAGTAGGAAAGAGTAGAGGAAAGGCTTGTGCTTCTACAATTTTTTCCCATATGCTGATTGGCGCTCCTTTGGCTTGTTGGTTTTTTATATGTTTCTAGTGCATTGTCAATGGTGTTTTTGGAGTGCAGTGGGTGAATTGTATACTGGTCTAAAATATTGGTTGCCATAATAGGATCTAATAGTTCAAATTGGCCAGTTGCTGACCTGAATTATTTTTATGGTTTCCCTTTGGCGTTGTTCAATGTTTATTTCTTTGTAGTGATCACTGTTCTCTTTAAGATATTGTAGGGCTTCTCTAACTTTGTTTAAGTCTACTATTTGTTGCCAAATTATTTTGTCTTTCATAGGTACACAATTCACTAGGATAATCACAGGTTGATCTACTGGCTGTTGCACTCCTAGAGTCTCTACATTTTATTTAAGATCTAATGGCAAATAAACTACTTTGCCACAAATAGCTTCCAGTGATTCAGATGAAATCTACTTGGGTGTTTAGGTTGAAGGAGTATTATAGCTTGAAATGGGTGTACTGTTTGGATTATAATGCTCTCATACAAATTAAGCTGTCAGAGAGATTTTGGAAGTGGGAACATTTCTAAGTTATTAGTAATAGCCTGTGAAGGCATTTCATTATTATCAAGCTTTGTATTGCAGTATGTACAAAGTATTGAGAGGTTAGTAATTTTGTATTTGTTTTCTGCTATAAGATACAGAGGTAATAGGAACCTTTGGGATTCCTTATTGTCCTCTATTTTGTACGTTATATATACAGTTTTGGTGATCTTTGTATAAAAGTTTCTGTGACAACACATACATACATGGGTTGGTACTTCAGCACATGTGCTTTTAAACTTTGCTATTTCTTTTTTGTATGTGTGTATAAGAAGGTTGGCATTTGTCAGGTTTTCACTACTCTTCTCTAAAGTGATCTTCACTTCCAAAATATTTGCTTTTGAGGTGGTCTTTTTCTTCAAGGAGTTCTTTGGCTGTGTCATGTAGGAGAATATTATTAAAATGTTCCATTTCTTAAGCAGGATGTTTTGCATTGTACAGTTTCTGGACAAGATTCTGTATAATGGAATGGTGTTGATGTGGTAGAAGATGCTTCTGCAAGCAGGTCCGGAAATGCAGGCTAATTAATGTCTTTGCAGTCCTTTGTAGTTGCGCACTAGACAGGAGTCATGGTTTGCAAAGCTTTTATTCTTATTTTTTTCTTTTACTTTCATATAGTGGTTGAGGAATTGACATAAAGATTTGAGGGATTGTTTTTCATACTTTACTCAATGAGGTGCAGGGCCATTTGTAGACGGGACTGAATGGTTCGGTGGAATGGAGAGTTGATTGTAAGTTTGTTGGGCACATTTTTCAATGAGGGATTCTGCCACAATGGTGTTGTCTATCATTTCATACCATCGGCCACTGCTATGCATGGCAGTTGGGTTTGTCTGCTCTTGTTTGTATGCCTCTTCATTGAAATATGGTTCTTTGCTGGTTGTGTAAATCCACTCACCTGCACAGAAGTTTGCAAACATATCTATGTTGACTGTGCGCATCTTGAAATGTACTTTTGTTGTTTACTGATTCATTTTTTTAGGGGTTTCATTCTGGTTTAAATTAATATAAACAATTTTCTTTTGAGGAGCATTGCACTGTTAATGGCATCTCCCAGGATTAGTCTTCTGCGGTAAGTTTTGGGGGTTAAGCATTATTTCTATGCTGTTTTTATAAAATCCTGAAGTACTCTATGGTGGAACATTAATTGTAAAATAAATGTTTTGGAATGCTAACTGTGGCTACGTTAACATTGGTAGATGCAGTGCTAGCACTATTGGTAGGTTATTCTTTTTAATACATTTATTTTTATTTTTCCTTTTTGGAAGAGGGACCATTCCTTTTTGTCTGCTAGCTGGTTCAGTTTTGTTGAGTGACTGTATTAGCTGTTTTGTTGAACATTTGCTACACACTCTGATAAAGGTGGATGACTATTGTGCATGCGTTTAGTTTTATCTGCTCTATTTGTTTGTTGTTTTCTACAGAGTTGCTTTTTGATAGGCATTCTCTTCTGTCTGTTGGAGAAAAAATTAAAGTATGGGTTTGAAAGTTGCGCAATGTATTTGTGTGCACTGTGCAAGAATGTCTGAATAACAGGCCAGGCAAAAATAGAGGGCTGTGTGATTCTGCAATGTGCTGTTACCTCTGGTTGGGAAGGTTGTAATATTAGCTGTGTGTGTTGATGTGTGAGGGTCTTGCTGCAGTGTGTATGACAGTGCATGAATAAGTAAGGACATTATGATGTTTTCATGATACTAGTGGGTGTTATGATACTGGTGTTCAGATGAGAATGCAAAGAGTGTACCTGCTGAGGTGCAATGAGTAAGAGATAAGCAAATGGTGTTAGAGTGGATAGATGTCTGTAGGCTACTTTATGGCTACACTGCACTGTATGAGTAACATAAAGAATACTACTAAACTACTGTACTTACTTTGTTGGATGTGAAGAGTAGTTTTCTTCCATGTTTCATCTTCTAGTAGAGGTGTTTCTGTCTTTTAGGAGGCTGTTCCTCACTGCAGTTGGGAAAGAAGAAAATGTGTGAGTTTGTGTGGTAATGGCAAAATAATTGTACTGGAAGGACACATTGTTTTACAATGTCGGAGGATTTGTTGGAAAGAAGAGTTAGTAACATTGCATGTGATTAGGAGTATTGTTGCAACACTGCTTTTGGTGCAAATAAGGGTAGCTTGAACAGGAAATCCTGCCCAAATAAGGGTAGCCTGAACAGGAAATCCAGTGGCGAATGCCAAAATGTATCTCAAATTGAAGGTTAAGCATCAAATGACTAATCGCCAGGTGAGAGATTAATGTCAATGGAAAGCTTTGCTTAAAGTGTATTTAAAAAGGTGGGGGCTAATTTTTACTCTCAGAATTAGTATAAAAACAGCTCTGACTTCAGTACGGGGGATGAGTTCCTGTAAGAAACCCAGTCAACGGCATTGTTAGCTGCCTGGTCCTGGCTCTTATCTTATTTCCACAGGGTACATTGTCAGATTAGAGACATTTGGATTTCTATCGGTTGTTAAAGGCAAGGTTTGAATTATGGGTGTGGCCAGTACACAAGATGGTGAATTATTTTATGTCTGGTCATATTGTAACACGTCATTTTCTACCCAAATTTTATAGTACATATTCTGTATCCTGCCCTATTCCCTACACCATTCATGATTTAAAGCATTTTGACTTTATAAACATAACATAATTTAAAGTACTCACGTTTTTAAGCCCTATGATGTCTTTTTTTGCATATTTGAAGGCCTAGATCACCCAACACGGATTTCTACACCTAGTTGCCTAGTTTATGTGGGTGGCTTCCGCCTACTGCCTTCAGTTGTCGGTACATCTTCTTCAATATGGAATATTTACATCATGGGTACATAGAAAGTATTGTATGGGGTAAATATGTGTTATTTACACACACCATTCAGTAATCTCTAGGGACATTAATGGTATGGCATACATGTCTCCTGCAATTCCAACATATAATCAATTGAGCTTTACAAAACAGCAGTATTAAAATATCCCATATTTTTAAAGTAATCTTCCCCATGTAGTGGGTTTTATGCACCCATGCCTTAAATAGACACTGTGTTCCCATCTATTAATGAGTTTTTAATTTAAAGACAATTTCAGGGCTTTGCTTCCCTCACTTAAAAAGGCAAAGGTTCTGTCCAAGTTTCCGTCCATACAACATTGCTATTTTTGGTTGTTTGAGTTTTAGTGGAGTAAGTTTAAGGGCTTTGGCTGTGGCGGTTTCTTGTGCAGGGTCTCAACATACCCAGGCATAAAATGACCCTTGGCATTGTGTAAGGCTTAAACATTGAGCCATTGCTGTGCCAAAGATAGTGGTCCTTTCCTTAAACATGTTTACAAAAGGACAAGCATAGGTTCTATGAGACTACTGCACTTGGGGTGGTTAGACGTGACGTGGTATAACATGGTTGTAATGCAAAAGACAGAGGAAATGACATAAAAGAAATTTGTACTAATTTTGTAGGGAGTAAACATGGAAAATTCATATTTCTGTCACACTGTCCTTCCCACATATTGAAATGAATAGGGATTCCAGGAGTGAAAGCTGCCCAGAGTACATTTTGCCTTTCAGTCTATTTTGGAGCGTATTCACTACCGCTTCCAACCGTTCTCTTGCTTTCGGATCCAAGGATGGCTGGCTGAGGGGTTCTTTTGTGGTGACCTTTGAGCAAACTGGTGCTCACATGTATTGGCTTGTGACCTGGTGTTGCATTAAGCCCTTTACAAAGCATGACATAGCAATGTGGTAACAGTAAAAGCAAAGTAACATAACATATTAATGCTAGTCACAGAATCAACATTCTGGAGTTTAACCTGGAGTAAAATGTATACAGAGTTGGGGGAAAACGTCACAACGCTTCCAGGATTCCCCAAGAACACTGTCAAGCCCTTCATGCATCCAACATTACATTCCGTACTAACTTGCAATTCTCCAAATATGCCTCAGGAAATAAAACAATGATCGCACCAGTTTAGGACATATATCCGCCTCTTTTTTGCACAAGCACAGTCCATCTAAGAGGACTGACAAGCGCACACACTATCACAAAGTGTTCTTCTGACACTGCTCTCCTCATTCTTGTGTTTGTAGAATCTATTTCCCACATACCCATCCTATTATCTTACCCTTGCCTATTTTCATCCTCTTAGGAGACTAAAGTGTGGGGACCTCTGTCATGCCCTCCATGCACCATTCCATGGAGAAACATAGTCACTATGATAGTACTGTTAAGGATTTCAATCAGGCGATACACCCTGGTCTCAGCCTAGTATGCAGTGCACAACTGAAATGCTTATTTTGTTATATATAGGTTCAATATTTGAGAGATTCACCACTCAGATCACAGCCCCTTTTCAAATACCCCGGGTCACAATGAACCAGGATAATATTTGGTAAAGGTAATATTTATTTATTTTAAATTCCAGAAAATCACACACTTTTTAATATATGGGGGAGCAAATGGGGTGATAATAACAATATGAATGTAAGCAATGCACTTAGCTTAACCTTCTTCTAATACAACTACAAAACACCCGGGAATAGAGAAACTTTTGAATTTTAAGCTCCAGAGTTAATCTGCAGAATCAACCCAGGCACATATGTGTACCCCCTGGCGGACCTAGTCCGATTACCCGATGGAGGATTAAGGGTTTAGGATTTCACAAGACAACATTATTAAAGATATTGGTGCTAGCGCAAGGAATCAAAGCAGGGTTTCAAGAATGATTGTGACAATATTACAGTTAACAGGAGAAAGATTGGATGACTTAGGGATTGGGATGGGACAAAGCAGGGCAATGTTTATACTATGTTTCTATGGTTCCTATTGATACTCACAGTCCACTTTTAGTTTGGATTTTGGACAGTCAGCGCTCTGGATCACCACACGGATCTGGTCTAAAACAGGGCAGCCAGACAAATTCAGCGGGGCGATTCAGCTGGGCAGGGACTGGATACCAAAGGATAGTTCTTTTGGACTGGCAGTTCTGGTTACTGGATACTATTGGGCATCAGGATAGGATAGAAGGATATCAGGATAGCAGTGAGTGGCAGCAAGCCAGGTAAATTCAGGATGCTTCCTCAAAACACCACAGCTTCCCTTTGGTTATTGGGATAATTTTATAATTGAGGCCTAGCTGAAGCAGGATCAGCAATTGCTTGGCCTTGTGGTTGGGATCTGGAGTTTAGATAGATAGATGCAAGATGAAGACAGGAACAGGCAGGAACAGGATGCCGGTGTATGAATCAGCAATCAGTGTGTATCCTGTGAGATGTCAGGGGTCCTTATTTATCATGCCAGATGACATCGGTAGAGTATATGGTAGGGGCAGGCTTACTACCCACGCCCCTAATACTAGGATTGGGCAAGAACATAGTTTCTGCCTTGCCCAGGGCTGATTGGATCACAGAAAAAGGATGTCATGTTTATGGGTGATTTTACAGTGTTTAGAAACCTCCCCTATCTACTGGAACCAAAATCTCATTTTGCCACAATCACATATTTATGCAGTTGCAACCTCTGAGAAAATCAGATACACAGGTTACATATTTTGTGCGTCATATTTTAATGCAAACCCCAAATCTGTGGGACCTGGTTTCACCTTTTTGACACATTTTGGTAATTTTAAACATGAAAGATTTGGCCTGAAATTCCCCAACTTCGTACATAGATGCACATTTACTCCAGGGATGTATGTACAAAATGTTATGTTCACAACATCAATACTTTCCTGGGAATCTGTCATATTTTGTAACTTCTGTTCCTTATGCATTAATGAGTTCTACAAAGTTTTCACAGAAAGAATATAAAATTAGATTTAGAACTACAAACTTTTCATATTTTTCCTAATTCTTGCTGCAAAGTTAAACGTCTTTAAAGTTCAGTTACAAAATAGCCTTTAAAACCAAAAGGAAGTCCATTGTCACTTGATCCGTTTTTTTTTCTTTCCCCCAACTGCTGTCAATTGTCACTTCCTGCAAGGTAAAGTGGAATTACCAGTCTTAATTGAAGTTTTTATTGGCCCTCCGGTGAGTGTCCCAGCCTGCTATTGTCTCAGCTTGGGGCACATACGAATATCTGATTAGCTTGTGAAGTTTCTTTTTCCTGGTGCATTCAAAGTCTTTTGAGCTAGCAATTAGCACTTTCTTGTCCCAGACGTTTATGAGGGGTCACCCTTTCTCAAGGCTAGCAACTGGCAGGGCAAGTTTTTATATAGCTTGCCGACTTAGCCTATGGGTTTTAGCCTTCATTCTCCCATTTAAAATCTTGACTTAAACAAAATCTGTGGAATCAAAAACAGATCATAGGTGTACTTTTGCCAGCAACAAATCCTTTACATTGCTAAGTAAGCAGGCCTTCACACCACAATTTACTTTTAATTAGGCCCATTTTTCTTCAATCAGCAACAGCACATTTTACCACACGTGTTAACAACTAATAACATTTCTTTCTTTTTAAATTCGACTTGGCAGCCCCATCTGCCTTTGCAAACACTGCCTTTGCAACAAAAGTAATTTTCCTGGAAGCATGAGTTTTGTCAGCACAATGATGCATGAAACCAACCTGGCTTAGATAGTTAGAAGTTCTTTGAAGACAGCTGATGTTTGATACATTGTAGAAAAATATGCACGCTTTTCCGTGCGAGTTAAAGCAGAGGCTTTGGTTGGTTTTTCAAAGTTGCTTTTCACTGGAGCTGTCATTCAAATGAGGCCTGGTTCCTCTGAGACATAATGAATGATCCTGGACATGGCAGGGCTTTTTCAATCACAGTAGTTTCATGAGAAATTGATGAATTCAGTGCCAAGCAGCACTTTTAAGGTTGAAAAAGGAGTCATTTTTAAATGGGAATTTTGAGATTTCCAGCAAGGCAATGTTGCCTCTTTCACTTAATTTGTAGAAAAATATTGCAGAGCACACTGGCACACTCCTGCGGTGTGTACTATGTTCCTCCCCAACTGAAATGTGTGTTGCAGGGTGATACAGCCATTATTTTGGTGGTTGTAAAAATGCAATTTTGAGATCCTGGAGCGCACAGGAGTTAGCGTAGCCATTTTGCTGTTTCTTGCCCCAATGCAACAAGTGATGTGGTAAGGCATATCTGAGTTGGTAAATATATCCCACAGTACTATGGTGGTGATTTGGTGCTCCAGAACCATCAAAGACCATATTGACACCCTCGCTCCTGCCTTGGCCAATTTCTGTAATCAATGTTTTGCGCCTGGAACTTTCCAATCTCCCCTTAAGCATTCTCTTCTCGAGAAGCCACCTGCTGATCCTACCTGCCCGGCAAACTATCACCCAATCCCCATCACCCCTTTCCTGGGCAAACTCTTTGAAAAGCTACCCATCTCCCAGCTTACTCTCCACACTGAATCTGTTGGTTGTCTGCATGACCATCAGTCTGGCCTCAGAGCTACCAGAGGAATGGAAACTGCTCTCCTGAAAACCTGTGAAGATTTTCTCTCTAACCTTGATTCCAGCATTCCCTCTGTCCTCATCCACCTTGATCTTTCCTCTGCTTTCAACACAGTCAACCATGCCTCCTGATCAATCAACTATGTGAGAACCTGGGGCATCATGGATCAAGCCCTGGATTGGCTGACCTCCATCATCTTGGACCACCCCTCCCAGGTAAAACTTGGTCCATTTCTCTCTACCACCTCTCTCTCCCCTCCCAGGTAAAACGTGGTACCTTTCTCTCCACCACCTCTCCCTCTCTACCTGTGTCCATCCACAGGGTTCTATCCCCTCACCCTGGTTTTTCAACATCTACTTGGACTCCTTGGCCCACCTGATCTCTACCTTCTCCTCTAACTTTCAGTGTTATGCAGATGACACTCAACTCAGCTTTCCTTCAGGCTCCCCTCAGCCTCCTCTCCTCTGTCGCTCATTCCTGACTATTTGCGACAATCTCTGCCTTAATGCCACTAAGATGGAGATCCATCTCATTTGGACCCCTGCCCCTGCATTCCCTCTCTCATTCTGGCCGCCCATATTGGGCCCTCTTCCTTTGCCATCCTGCGAGCCAAAAAACCATGGTGTCATCTTCGACTCCACTCTCTCTTTCTCTCCTCACATCTCAGACATCGCCTAGAGGTCCCACTACCAGCTGCACCTCCTCAAAGGGACTCGTCCCTTTCTCACTTTCCCCAGAAGCTCAATGTCTCCAGAACCCTGGTTCTGTTTAGACTGGACTACTGCAACAGCATCTTTCTCAATCTGCCTTTCTCTACTCTCCGTCTGCAACTAATCCAGAACATGACTGCGACACTTATCCTTGGCCTCAAGCCCAGGGACTGTATCTCTCCAGCCCCGAAATCTCGCCACTGGCTCCAAGTGGCTGCAAGAATCAAGTTCAAGACCCTTTACATTGTCCACAAGGCTTTCTGATGCTGGGGCCCGCACTATATGCAACACTCTCTTCAAAATAACTTCCTTCCAGAGCCCTTCAATCAGCTACCTCAAACTCTCTAATGGTTAGGCGCTTCTCCAGGCAGAGAGTGGGGGATAGATCTCTCTCCTCTGCAGGTGCTTCCCTCTGGAATGGCCTCCCTGCTCCTCTCAAACTTGAACCGGACCACCTGACGTTCCGGAAGCAACTCAAAACTTTTCTCTTCTCCCATTTTCTCTCTTCCTCCCACAACCTACCTTACCTACCTGTATGCTGTACTGACTGGTTGCTTGGCTACGCTCAGAGTCTCACTGGGTACAAGGCTCTTTAGACCAAAAGCCAAACCAAAAACGCAAAATGCAGGGATGGGCCTGTTTCTTTGGTCAAAGTGGGTGACTTTTTTGGCCAATTTGGGCCAGTTTGATGAGTTGCACCACTATGCGGCTAATAGCTTTGACCTGTGTTGCTAAATAAATTATCTTTAAAATGCACAATTTGCATCACATTTTATCAAAAAAACTCCCTCTTTGGTCCTATTCAAACAGTGTCACAAAAGCAATAAATAGTCATTTGCAACTGTGGGACACTTTTTCATTGGCGCCTGAGACTATTTTATGTCCCAGTCCGACCCTGCCCTTGCACTGCGGCCGGGCCTACCACACACTTAGGGGCTGTAACAGTATTCCTACAGTCCCTATTCTCCCTGCACTACCCAGTGCTGCACGGTCCTGTCTGCACTTACTCAGAGCATTGCTGCCCTGTTTTCACCTCCCCTCTTCCTTGCACTTTTGCCCTCCCTTTCCCCTTGCACTTCTCGTTCTTGCAATTGCACGATCTGAATGACACTAGGCCTAGTGAGATCGTTTGTCTTGTCATCCCTCAGTCTTCCCTCCCTTGTTTTGTCGTGCCTAGAAACACCTGTGTACAGGCGCGTTATAAATGTCATATCATATCATAGCAGTATAAACGCATATTTAGAAAGCCTATTACAGTAGTTGGCAGCCGTGGCATGCCTTTAACTCTTGCTACTAGATGTTTAGGGAAACTCGTTCTGTTCGAGTTTGTACCTGCCCCCACATTGTTGGGGCTCCTCAATCTCCCTTAATAAGTCTGGGTGTAATATGCATGTGCAGGAATCGCTACACTGTACACCATGTTGCACTGACAGTTTCAGAATGGGTGCAATGCTAACCTCTCTTACAAAGGTGACCAGGACACACATCAGGGAGAGGCTGCCATGTACTGCATTCAAATCATTCATATTTTTAACTGACAGCTCTGGGAGCGGTTCAAGAAATGATAAAAGCCAGTGTGAACATATGCGAGGAGAAAAACCCCGTGCCCTACTATTTGTGGTTGTAGTCAGTGACCTAGTATGTGTTGACAGAATTCATATGAAACGATGGCCCTAGTCTAGAGCAATACAAGCTCACATTCGGCCTTGACGGCCAAGACCTAAAGCACTACTTCCACTACTGTGGCTGTTGACTGTGCGAGTTAATTTCACATTCCTCGCTGACTTCATGTTCGGCGGTCTCTCCTTGGCAGCCAGGAAATGCCAGCAGAAATGTCATTGCGAGGCCTGTTCAGTTCCAGAACGCGGCACGAACGCATAACTCCAACAATTTAGGCGTTAAGTGAAGATTAGAAATTATGCCGCAAACGCCAACCGGGAAAGATAACCTCTGTGGTCCCCACTGGGATCAAACAAGAGACTCGAGCATCCTCAGGCAAGGATGAGTCCTCAATGTCCTTCCAGGGCCCGATAACACAAATTACTTTGTTCCACAACACACCGAGCAAAGAACTCCCTGAAGTAAATTGCAGCATATTGTTAAGTTTAACAGGGTTACAAGGAGAGCTTAGTTTTAAAATGCATGCAGTGCCCCATTGTGGATTCGTGCGGGTATTTTAGCACATACATCATGAAATCAGAGGTGCCATCTTAAACCCCATCCTTTTATATTGCTGCTCTCATTCATGTAACCGATACCCCGCCCCCTCCAGCACCCTCCCGTCACGTTAACGAGCAGCTGTCTCGCGCGAGTTAGTGTTCTTAGTCCATCGTTTGCACTTGTAGAAATAATGAACATGCACAGGCTGACTTGTATTGATTGTTCGGAATGCCCTGAGTAATTCGAGGTTTGCACTCGGTCAGGCAGACAGAATGAAGCATTTAATTGTTTTATGGGGTGTGACCCTCGGGATAGGCAGCCTCCATAATGTGTACTTGCTTGTCAAGTGCAATGTATGCTTATGTTCTAATATTCTTGGGATGTTAATGTGTAGAGGTCATAGAGCCCATTCCGTGCCTGTCCAAATGGCACTTCTGTCGTGATTAGTAGCAGATGGAATGTGAAGAAACGGCATCGCGTAAATCCCAGTGCTTCTTAAATTAAATATCACCAACATTTAACAACTTCTAACTTGGGGCATGCATACTGCAGCAGCATCGCAAGACATGTGCATGCATAGAGCGTAAACGGACGCACGAAAAACATGTCTGCTTATTGAACGTAGACATGCAAGCACTGCTATACATTTCAATACCTGTGACATTGCGATCTTTCAAACGATTTCTAAAAGCAAGTCCCTAAACACAATTCTATTCAACGATGCAACGAATCAAACCAACGCATGTGATTCAATTGGAAGTTGTTGGCAGGACAACATGCAGAAAAGATAGCACGTTATAATAATAATAATAATAATTAGGCGTTTATATAGCGCTACAAACTCTCAGGTATCTGAGCGCTGCTTATTATTACCCACGGTGTGTGGTGCTCATTTATCGACCTCGGAAGGATGAAAGGCTGAGTTTGGCCCCGCCGGGATTCGAACCTGCGTTAACAGGCTCTGCACGGGTGTCAAAGCGGGCGCTCTACTCGCTGTGCCACTTGACCGGCTTTGTTCACAAACAATCCCTATCCTGCTTTGTTGCACTTTATATTTCGAGTCACGAATGCAGGTTTTTCTTAGTTATTTTATTTATTTATTAGGCGCCGAAGCCCGCTGCCATCGGGGTGCCACAATAAGACAAGTACATGAACATAACAAGTGGTACACAAATGGACAGGACACTTGGCAAGCCAAGACAAGGAGGGGCTGTTACTGGACTAAAGGGCTAGGCTATCTTTAGTTGAAAAGGAGCGTTTTCAACTTTTTTCTGAAAGTGAGGTGGTCGGATTCCACTCTTAAGTTCAGAGGGAGTTTGTGACCGCCGAGCCCCTAATGTCCCTTAGTAGATCTGATATTAATTCCGTTAAAATACTTACTGGGTGCACAGGGTGAAACTATGTATGTCATTCGTGCCTATTCATATACAATGAAATAAACTACTGGAAACACCCAAACTACTGATGCCAATGCTTGACAACGCTTGTGTGGTACGTAAGCGTCCCCATTGCTTTTGATTTCAGTGAATGTCTTCAACTTTTGATTGGCTGTTTGCAGCGCACGTGCCTACATATGTAACTTCCCCATGACTTCCCGTTGGTCCATGATGCTGCTATACACCCGTGCTTGACACCACATGCATTAAACCCCTGATTCTATGTCAAGACGCAGGCAAGCATTAAGCTTTCTCTTCTCTTTAATTCACTCTCCAGCAGTTTCAACAATTACATCATAATTCGTGAAAATATTAAAACTTTTTTTTTTCAATAAAAACTTCAAGTCCCATCATCCTCTGCGGTTCTAGTCTCTAGTCTCTGTGCCTTAGCCCCTCCTGTTCCTGTGTTCCTCCTCTTCTTTTCCTGCTCTCCAGATAAGTAACATCGTTTTGTAGAGCTCTGTGAAGTTTGTGTATTTTATATGCAAGTTATCATAGGTTAATGCTATTTAATGAGGAAATGTTATGAGTTTTTCATTGTAGGACCAGAGTGCAGCGCACAGCGTGACAGCTTAGATTTGTTGAGGGGATTCGGCGGCCCCGTGCCGCATTACTCGACACATTAGGGGCCTGCCGATCCTTTCAGTGCAGCCCGCAGCGCTCGTTAGCGCGTTCGAGGCTAGCGGCCCCCACCTTTGAGGGGGCGGAGTCATCGACGCGAGCAGGAAGCTTTCTCTTCCCGCTCGCGCTACAGAGGGAATCTAGCCCCCACCTTCGTGGGGGCGGAGCGCGAGCACCCGGAAGCTCGCGCTCGGAGAGAGGGAGAGCCCCTCCTTTCTGTGAGAGTGCACAATCACGTGTGCAAATGAGCCTATGAGAGCGTGAGCGCTCGGCTCCTGAGGGCCCCCACCCTTGGGGAGGAGGAGCAACACACACGACACAGTGAGATTCCGGATTTTGTAGGGATTTCACCGTGTTCGTGTCACAGAGCATTGATAAGCTCAAGGATTGAATGTGAAGGGAGACTTATTGCGAAGTAGCTGCAAAGTATATACCTTTCACTTTAAAGCAGAAAGCCCATATCTGAAAAACACTGCACAGCAGAAAAAGAACAGACAGGTGCAGCCTCATAGAGTGGAGCAGTGGACGTTCACCTACACCTGAAAAGGTATTGGAAGGCACCTATACAGCACAATAATGTCCAACTTTGAGTGGAGTGATGAGGAGGAGGCTACCTACCCAGAGAATTTAGCCTACAGCTTTAAAGAAGTGCTGGGAGACTCGCTCACAGAGGCAGTAGCACAGGGTGTGAGACCCCTGCAAGACAGGCTACATACCATAGAACTATACCTGAGTACTCAAGGTACATGCACCGGAGACAGCACGTCCACCAGGGTCGCTGCAAAGGACCCCAAGGGGTGTATCAAGGCCCGGAAGAGCAAGGACTCTTCTGACCCCCCAGGCCAAACTGAGGGGGCGAGGACTGAGGCCCCAGAGGCTGTAGACGCTTTTAGTAAGCTAAGAGAAGCGTTCATAAAGAGAACACAGGTGCCGAGCCTCGAAATCCCCTACCCAGGGGATGATAATATGGGCAACATTGAGGGAGGTTTCCCCGAAGAGGAAACCCCACAATCCCCTACCTCTTCACAAGAAGAGGCGGACAACGAAGGGGAGGAGAGCAGCCAACCTCCGCCGAGGAAAAGGCTCAGAAAGCTCAATAATTTAGAGGAGGATGAGACCTCCGATATGTTTGACCCCGAGATTATCAGGAACCCGAGGTCATCAGAATGGGTTCCATCGCCAAGAGTGACGAAATACATGACACAGAGATTGCGAAAGGCCCTAGATAAAGAGGTCAGGCAAAGGATGAGGGCGGAGTGCCTGAAACCAGAGTTACCAGGGAAGGTAGCAGAAGCTCCGGAGCTTGATCTGAAAATGTTATCTTTTGTCTCAAAAGCGAACAAAGACCCAAGAAAAGGGATTGATCGCTCTTGGAAGAGCTGTCAGGAGAAGCTCCTAGACATAGCAGGACCATTAGCAAAGATCATGGACCTGGCCGAACGTGCGAAGGACACCGGGGAAGAAGTGGATCCAGGAGTTCTAGCAAACTGGGCCCAGAGAGCAGTATGCCTGCTTGGCAACGCGAACTGCGCAATTTCCTCGGAGCGCAGGAAAGGGCTCCTGCTGAAAATTGATCAGAAGTTAGGCGACCTGTCGTCCTATGAAGCGGGCGAAGCCGCACAAGGCCTTCTATTCGGGGAAACCTTCGTAAAAGAAATGGGGAGGTTTGTTGGAACATACACATCCCTAGAAAAGGCCCAAGCATCCATGAAAAAGATTTTCCAGACACAAATTTTTGGAGGGACCGGTCGGTCTAGAGGCCGAGCGGCCGGTCGCTACCAAGCATTCAGGAGGCCTCAAGGAAACAGAAGTAACTACTGGGAAAACAGGCAGCTAGACGCATTCTTCCCACCAAGGGGTCGCTTCCCAAGAGGAAGACGTAGCAGAGGACAAGGGAGAGGACACAATTTCTCCACAGGTGAGAGTCCCAAATTATCCACCAGTTGGGGGGAGAACAGCTTTATTCTGGGAGAACTGGCTAGCGCTTTCCAGCGATGCATGGGTATTGCAGACAGCGAAAGGCATGCTCATAGACTTTATAGAGACCCCCAATCAAAGTCAGGCGCCTCGCCCTCTAGCGAAAACACGAAAAGAGATAGATCTTCTGCACTCAGAACTGATGCAGCTAGTACAAAAACAGGCGATAGAGCCTTGCGTAACCCCTCCCGCTTTTGTAAGCAACATGTTCTTGGTCCATCGAAAGGACAAAGTGAGACCCGAAATAAATCTAAAAGACATGAACAGATGGGTAACGTCAACCATTTCAAAATGGAAGGAACTCACCATCTCAGAGACACACTCCGACAAGACAATTGGTTAGTGAGGATAGACCTCAAAGATGCTTATTTGACAATACCAGTTCGAAAAGATTTCCGCCCATTCCTAGCATTCTACTGGGGCGAGCAATTATGGCAGTTTGCCACCATGCCTTTCGGCCTGGCATCAGCGCCTTGGGCCTTCACAAAAATTATGAAACCAGTAGCAGCAGCGATCAGGGAGAAGGGGATTTGCATGATTATTTACCTAGATGATATCCTACTGATGGCCAACTGCAGGGAGATGCTCCGCTTCCAGACCGAATGGGTAGTGAATCTCCTGACATCACTGGGATTCCTAGTGAATCGAGAAAAATCGGAAATGAAACCAGCCAAGAGATTGGAATTCCTAGGTTTCGTGATAGATACCAGAGCAGCGACACTAGAACTTCCAAACAGGAAAATAAGAGATATAAAAAGAGAGATAAAGACATGTCTCAGCAGAGCAGTTATATCACTACGCACAATAGCGCGAGTAGTGGGTCTCCTAGCAGCTTCCATACAAGCAATATTCCCGGGGCCCTTACACTATCGAGCCCTCCAGAGATTAAAGATAAGACAACTTCAGCAGGGTCTACAATATCATCATCTAGTTCGCATCGACCAGGATGCCAGAACAGAACTGGAATGGTGGCTAGCAAATATGGAAGCATGGAACAGGAGAGCCATTTTCGGTGATCGTCCAGACCTGATCATAGAGTCGGACGCCAGCAGAGCAGGCTGGAGAGCTTGTTGCGGAGACCTTCAGACAGGAGGGAAGTGGAGCTCAGAAGAACTCAGTCTTCACATCAACTGTCTAGAATTACTAGCAGGGTCATTTGCTATCAAGGCGTTTACGAAAGGGAAAGTGAACTCCTGTATTCTGTTGAAAATGGACAACATTTCAGCAGTGAAATATATCAATCATTTAGGCGGGACGAGATCCAAACTCCTGGCGGAGATAGCCAAGGATTTCTGGCACTCCTGCCTGGAATCAGGGACTTCAGTGGTAGCAGAATACCTACCCGGATCACAGAACGTGATAGCAGACTGGAATTCCAGGTACCTCTCGGACTCCAGCGACTGGAAGCTGGACCGAGAAGTTTTTCGACAGCTGGAAGAATGCTGGGGGCCGGTCCATACAGATCTGTTTGCGTCCAGACTGAATGCACAGACGGAGAGGTTCTTCAGCTGGAGATTAGACCCAGCAGCTGCTGGAGTAGATGCCTTTCTGCAGAACTGGAGGGAGCAGATTCTATATGCCTTCCCACCGTTCTTAATGCTGAGCAGAGTGCTGGCGAAGGTTCGCAGAGAAGCGGCGAATCTGATACTAATAGTTCCGATTTGGAAATCACAAGTTTGGTTCCCAACTCTCATAGAAATGCTAGTAGACTTTTCGAGAATATTACCACAAGGAATCAACCTGCTCACGGACCCAGTTGGGTCATTTCACCCTCTGAGAGTGAAGGGGACACTGCCATTGATGGCGTGCAGGATAGCAGGAGACGCTGGAACCTCCCAGGCATTTCGGCGCAGGCTGCAAGTCTCATCGCCGAGTCCTGGGCTCCCTCAACCAGAAGGAGCTACGACGCATCTTGGAATAAGTGGTCGTCATGGTGCAGAAGGAGAGATTTTCATCCCGTTACTGCACCTTTCATCGAAATACTGAACTTTCTGGCAGAACTGCTGCAGGATGGCAAAGCATAGAGAAGCATAGGAGTCTACAGATCTGCAATCTCAGCAGGGCATGTACCACTGGATGGTACACCAGTAGGGGAAAACATAGCTGTGATTAGACTTTTGAAAGGAATAAGATTTAGAAAGCCACCTCAGCCTAAGTACAAAGTATTATGGGACGTAGCAGTGGTACTTAAACTGCTATCAGATTGGCCCAGCAACAGATATCTGTTGTTAGAACAACTATCAGGGAAACTAGCCATGTTACTGTGTATGGTATCGTGCAGGAGAGTCGCAGACGTGAAGGCTCTTGAAATAGATAGGAAAACATATGGACTGATAGGAGTAACCTTCTACCTAGCAAAGAGAACTAAAACGGACTCATCTACAATCACATATCCATACATGCAGGACTATCCAAAATGGTGCGTGGCCTCATGTATTAAGGAATATGAGAGTAGGACAGCAGAAATGAGATCAGTAGGTACAACTCAACTGCTTATAGCGTGCAGAAGACCTCACAAAGGCGTAGCATCAGCCACAATAGCGAGATGGGTCAGAGATGTCATGAGCTTAGCGGGCATTGATGTATCTGCATTTGGAGCACACTCTGTCAGAGGAGCGATGGCGTCTAGAGCATTGGGACAAGGCGCGCCCTTACAAGATATCATGAAGGCAGCAGATTGGGCTAATGATAGAACTTTTAGGACGTTTTATTTTAGACCAATCAACACGATAGCAAGTGCAGTAGCGAGAAGCTTTGAACAAGCTTAATGCTCACCTCCGTCTTGACATAGAATGAAGATTCCCCCTGCTAATAGCGCAGGGAGCTCTTGGTTCTATTAAAGTCAAGGAGGCGAGCATTAAATTCCCGACCCAGATACACAGAAAACGGGATGAGTATTGTAAGGAAGGAATCAGGAATTGTGAATAACCATGATGACCGTTTTCTCCTTAAAATAGGGTGTGTATCCCCAGCCCTAACATATCTGTATTGTTTATTTCCTGACTCTAGGAGATGATCAAAAGAACGGATGACCGTATTCGAAGAGTTTGGATGGTTCCGATCAGATTGCAAGTTCCGAAGCAGGAGATCGAAATCTGCTGAAAGCAGGAAAAGTGTAGTTGTGGGCCCGTTGGCCGGTTAAAGTTACAGAGGATTTCAGTTAAGCAGTCAAAGAAGAGGAGGAACACAGGAACAGGAGGGGCTAAGGCACAGAGACTAGAGACTCGAACCGCAGAGGATGTTGGGACTTGAAGTTTTTAGTGAAAAAAAAGTTTTAATATTTTCACGAATTATGATGTAATTGTTGAAACTGCTGGAGAGTGAATTAAAGAGAAGAGAAAGCTTAATGCTCGCCTCCTTGTCTTTAATAGAATCAAGAGCTCCCTGCGCTATTAGCAGGGGGAATCTTCATTCTTCATGATCTTCCTTCATCTTGCCTCATTCCTGCACCATGTTTCCTTGGCTATCGTATGGAGGGATTTCTGTGTTATGGCAGAGATGGACTTGGTCTCTCTTCACAGCTGTGATCGTCAGCTGGGCTCCCAGGCAACAGGGCCTTTATCCCTGCCTCCCAGATGACGGCCACGTGAGTGGGTTACTTCTGGCAGCCTCCAGAGTTGGCTGGAGGGTGCATTCTGCCCATGCTCAACTCCTCCATTCAGTGCGGTGGGCTCGACTGACATTCCCATAAAGTGGGAGGAGGAAGGCCACAAGGGGTGTTTCACCACATGAGTTCTCCCTCTGCTCTTTACTTTGGTGAAAAAGAAAACAGTGCCTAGGGTTCTATGTCATTGCATTAGGCAGGTTCGTTTCGCAGTTTATTGCCGCCGAGTTTTGGCAGATTGATTTTCTTTTAATTGGTGGGTTGCCCCGGAATCCCCACTTCCCAGATATTTACTCCCTATTACCCAAACCCGCCAGCCCCTTACGTCCCTTTACCCAACCTCCCTCATATTGTTTGTTTAGCTTTTTGGGATAAAAATTAGCAGCAAAAACCTCTGCGAAAACAAACCTGCCGATGAATAACCTGGGCATTTGTCCATCTTTGTACCAACATATATTATACTTGCTCATTCTTTTTGCCCCTTTCCTCTCTCCCCCAGTAAGGTGCAGAATAAGACATGTCTTCTTTTTGGCATAAAAAGGCTGCAGATTTATTTTCACAATATCATAGATTCCAAACACTGCACACAAATTAGTGAAAATAGTTCTCAAGGTGCGGCGACTGCTCTGTGTCCAAAAACCTGCTTCTCCTTTTCCCAACAAAGTCCACAGTAGGCACAACTCCCCCAACCCTTCGTGTCTGAGCCCCGCCTGCCCTTGCAGGTGTTCCTGGGCTGGGAGAGCGTTGTTTATTCGGGGGAAGCTGAGCCCTTATTGCTATTCCTTATGTAGGGTGGGTGGGTGTAAAACGAATATCCTCTCCTTGGCAGAGGCGGGCATCCTTCTGCTGGAGGCTGGATGTTTCTTGCAGCGGAACGCCCGCTGGTTTATATGGCGCTCACCACGCCCCCCCCTCTATTGTTGCCCTTTGCGGGCTTTGACAGAGCTTTGGCATGCTTTGCTGTGACCCTCTCCCTTACCCAGGGGGTAAGAACGGGGTGGACCCTGCCCGGGTTATCGGGGTGCTTTTATGCCGAATCCTGTTCAGTTCCCTCAGGGAGCACTACAGGAGATTAGGGCTACAGGTGAGAGCAATAAGTCCCCTTTGGTATCAGTCTGTACCACAAAGATTTAGTTGGTAGCTGTGGCTGAGCAGTCATACTTATCTCAAGAGGGAGATGAGCAGTATTCAGGGTTTACACAATAGGCCTTCAGTACTATGGCACAAGAAAACACTGATCAAAGCTTTGTATTAAACAGAATATATATTTATTTTACACACTTCTAGTTAAATACATTTATCACAGTTATTAAGCAAGTTAAATTCAGTCAAAGAAAGTATACATAACTCTGTAGTTAAATTGTAGACAAGTTTGAAAACTGAGCAAAACGGCACAGTGAAAACCAAACACAAATGGCACTCTAGCAATTTCTCACAAGGGAGGGAAAATACAAGTTATACAGAAATATCTTCTTACACACCCTAGCAACACTTCCCATACGTTTGTGAACAAGTTTAGGCAAGGCAGCACTTTGGCATAAGGAATACTTAAATGAAAACCGAGAAAAATGGCACTTCAAAGGTTATACAAGTGGGAAGAAAAAGGTGGTTATAAGAAGCAGGTGCACCAACACAGTTCTAGTTGAGGAGCAATCTAGAGAAGGCAGTTCTAACACATTTAGCCAGAGTCAATAGGCTTGTGCCAGAGTCAGTGGTACAGGGCAAGGGCCCAGGAGCAAAATGTTCTTGTGTCTGCAGTCAAGTCTTTGGTTAACGATTTGAAAAGGTGGTTGCAGAAGGTGAAAGACAATGTTTAAGAGAGAGGGGCAGCCAACCCAACAGATAGGTAAAGGATTTAAAACACCTTTAGCACTACCCCGCTGAAAGGGCGGCCTGTCGGAACAATGTACCTTGTAAATGAAGAAGTGGCTCCTGCGGTGGCGGTTGTTCCTGGTAGTTCCTGCAGTTTGGAGGATCCAGCAGAGGAAGAGAGGCTCTCGTCATGGAGGAAGGTTCGAGTTACTGCACTACCCAGGGATGAAACCAGCCACGGTGCTGCCGATGAATAAAAGGTACGCCCCTTTAAATCGCGGTCCGGGTGGACTGGTGCCTGGCTATCTGGTCTTGAGTACAGGGTACTGGCGATTCAACCAAGGCAGGTCCGGGAAGGCGATTGGCAAACTGGTTGGCCCCACCAGCTCAAGGGAAGAAGGCTCTTGCAGATGAAGATCTTCTCTCGTTGTGTGGAATGAAGTGGTGAGACGCTGCAGCAGGGCTTCACCGGTGGTTCAGTAATTGCAGATGTCTTTGGCTCCTCTTCTCTTCAACTGCTTCATTCCAGTGGTGATGTCTTGCTCTTCTAGTCCTCAGGATCCTGCTTTTGTGCAAAAAGATCCCCAATCATACAGCATAGCTGTCACTCGCACAGTGGAGTGGTCATCTTGGCGGGAGACCCTCCAGCCTATCAGGATAGAGTGTGACATGGTTTGCAGAGGCAACCCTGTCCAGGGGTCCTACTCCCCCGCCCTCACAATGGACCCAGCACAGACTCAGTGGCGCCGAAAGGAGGGCTTCTCGGCAGAAGCCCACCAAAAGGACGAAAAAAGGATCCCCGACCTGGGTTAGGAGTTTAGAGAAAGACACGAGAAAGAAGTTATATTAAAGTTCTGGTAAATAAAACCTACCAGAGTAAAGTTAATATTAAAATACACCGACGGTATGTTAGAGGGTGTCAGAAAATGTGGTAGCCTCGAACAATGGGAACATACCATAGGAAAATATTTGTGATCAAATATTTACGGTTATAACCACTGCCACCAGCCAGAAACATTTGAGAGAGGGACTGTACGGTACCTTCTCGAAAATGAACATAAGGGAACAACTATTAACCCTTCCCAGTACCTCCATAGTAGGATGGGTAGTACTGGTTTAGTTCACAAAAATTGACTAAAAAATGGGGACTTTACGTGCCCTGGGAGACAGTAGCCAGTCCCAGGGTATGGAGTCTATGTTTGGGGTCAATATGACACCCCTGTGTAACTGCACGGAGGGTGCTGTGTAACACATGTGAATAAATATGGATCCTATGGGGGGTGAGAAAAACCCCATAGACATTAAACACAAAAATAGCCTAGAATACATACAGCAAAAATGCCTAAGAGTGGGAGAGGGAGTCTCACTCTTAGCAGGAGAAAAAAACAAACGCTTCAAATCCAGCAAAGCTGCTGGGGGTCTCTATAGGTAAGGGAAATTAGCCATAAGATGAGAATCCTCCCTAACAGGTGCCTCCTCCATTTTCTCCTCTGTCGTCACCTGCATAAACGTAACTGTCTCAGAAAGCAGACACCAAAAGCAACGCTGCCACTATATGCCACTAGGTATTACAGTTGCACACATCCTAACCTCTTCACCTACCAGGGAGGAGACAGGCAGATGATCAGATTAAAATCTATGGAGGTGAACCCTTTTTTCGGGAAAGTGTGACAGATTTGCTGGGTTATGCATGTGCCATCATATCGGGATAGTCCTCAGTCACCAACAGCCAAATTGTCAGGGGGAGACAGGTGATCCTGGGAGTTCCGAGTGTTTGCAGACTGTACCCTCAAAGTGCAGGAGAAGCTTTAGGCTATGATACAGGGAATAAACAGTAGTGCTGGTCGTAAGAGATCACCCATTTAAAGAAAAAACATGGCCAATATCTGGATTCTGGACTGGAAATGTTCAGTAACAGATTTTGGCATGAATGCAGTAGCCCTGGCAAGGATGGGTCAGGGCAGGATGCATATGACACGAAATAGAACACATGATGTCCAGAGAAGAATACGGATCGTTGTCATTTTGGTATACTTAAATCATGCGTGTTTCTGTGAAATTATCCATGTGATGTCCCGAAATGATAATATTCACATAAAATCAAGAACATACAAAAGTGATGAGTGAAGTCATAGTTCGATTTCTCTTGGTCACATTTCTCTACATTTTGAAAGGTGCCTCTTGCTGTTAATGCCATCAAGGCAAGATGATGTGAAAAATGTGTCTGAAGTGCAACAACACGCCGGAAATGGGAACAAGTGGCTGGAGCCCCTCTTCAGTTTCATCCATCTTGCATAGAAGCCAAAGTTAATACTGATTTTGCATACTAGCGTAATAGAAATTCAAGATTCTATTAAAGACACAGAGGCGAAGGATTATGCTTTCTCTCTTTACTGTAAAACTCGAGCAGCATTAAACATCAAACAATATATCAAATGTTTCACACAATAAAGAACTACATTTCCAAAGAAATCATACTTTTTGTAGTCCATTTTCATTATGTTTAACTTTAACCATGTGACATGTCTAGTCAATCCTCTCACTGGAAGTCCCATACATTCACTACCGTTCCTTGTCCTTCCTCTTTCATTGTCTGTCTCAAACGTTAACACATGCGCCCCAGTTTTAACACAACTTTGTTCTTTCTTGCTCTTCTTGGTCTTCTCATGATCCTGCCCCTTTACTCTCTATTCCTGTCAAGTAATAAAAGAACTAAACTGAAGCTAGCTAAGATTGGTGGGTAATCGTCAAATGAAATTCTCAGCACGTTCTTAATTCCTATACATTACATCAGACATGTATATCATCATTTGCATCCATTAATCAGTTGGTATAATCCTTCGACTCTGTGTCTTTCATAGAATCTTGATTTTCTATAACACTAGTATGGAAAATCAGTATTCTATGTCAAGACCGGAGGCTCATATTTAGGTAGATCAAAGTTTACTTACCACCAACTTAGACATATGATCTATTGGTTTCAAGTAAAATTCTTTAATGCAGTTTTAACAATGTCCTCTAACCTAGCTCTTGCATTAAAGGCTTTTGATGTTATTGATCCTCTGATTAAATCGGCCCATATGTCTCAATGTCTATCCCAGCTAGGGTCATGCACCATTTGACCCATCTAGCTAGAGATGCTGCTGTCACTGCCTTGAATGTTTTATTAATTGTGATGAACAATTGTGCCATCCCATCGGTCCTAGCACACTTGTTATTCTGTCATACTCCTTCAGGCAGTGTACCAGACATAATCTAGGTTGGTCCAGGAAAGGCACATAAGTGACTGTCTTTATGCCTATTTTATTCCTTCTGTTAATGTAAAAGGTGACCCCTGAAGGGCCAAATGACATCTGGTCTACTTCTAGTGCTTTAACATCTGTCACTCTCTTACATGATATGAGACAAAGTAGTGTAACAAGCTTTGCTGATAAGGCTTTTCTCAACAGCTGGTCGTTATCTGGCCAATTAAATATTAAATTCAATACCTTATTAACATCCTAAGTCAGGGAATATCGGAGCCTCAGTGGTCTCAATAGCCTTACTCCTCTGAGAAGTTTGCATACTAAAGGGTGTTCACCTACTGGTGAATTCTCAATCTTGGAGTGTCCTGCTGATATGGCTGATCTATCCGTGTTCACAGTCCTGTATGCTATGCCTTGTGCTGCTAAGGCTGCTAGGAAATTCACTGTGTGTACTATGTTTGCCTTAGTGGGATGAATGTGCCATTCCGCACACCAGCCATTCCATCATATCCAAGCCGACCTGTAAGCCTTCTTTTTGTCTGGTGGCCAGGATTCACTGATGATTCTCTCAGCATCTCCTGAAAGTCCTGGCTTCTGGCAGTTTCCCAGGAAATCGCACAAGTGATGAACCTCAGGTTGCCGTCCTGACTCAGTGGATGAATCTCCCCCACTGGGCCCCGAAGTAACCCTGGGCACTGAGGGAGTAGTAACGGTTCCTCTATGGACAATACCAGAAGGCCTGGGAATCACATCTGGCTCTTTCATTCCAGTATCACCAGTACTATGGTTGCCTGTTGTCTCCTGACCTGCGCTACCGCCCTTGTAATCATTGCAAACAGACAAAATTCATATTCTCTCTCCGGACCACGCTCTGTAAGAATGTGTCTGTCGCATTCACTGCTGGGTCTGTTCTCCAGATGAAGAACCGATCCAACTGAGTGTTCAACCTGGATGCGAACAGATCTGTCCTGCATTGACCTCTCATTACCATCAAGGTCTGAAATACCTCTCTGTCCAGATGACAGTCGCTGGCATCCCTCAAGTGTCTCAAATTCCATTCTGTCACTTCGTTCTGCAGTCCTTGGATAAACTCTGTTGTTACACTGATTCTGTATTGTAGACACATGTGCCAAAAATCGTTTGCTAGTTATGCTAGCAATTTGAACTGTGTCCCTCCTAATATGTTTATGTATCAAACTGCAGACACATTGTCAGTTGCTCAGTAGGATACAACAGTTCACTCTGTCCTAGGTCCAACACCTCACTGCGAAAGAGCCTGCCATTAGCTCCAGGCATTTGAGATGCAGTTCTAAATCCTTCTCTGACCACCTTCCTCCCGTTGTCATTTCTCTGCAATGGGCTCCCAGCCCAACGGATGTCATCCGACTCTATGATGATGTCCGGGGATGAGCCGAATATTGCTCTCCCATTCCATGCCTCCATATGACTGAACAACCATCTTAGTTCCATTCTCACTTCTGCCGGTATCCTCTGTTCGTATGACAGACCTCTCCGTAGGTGTTGTATTTTTAGGCTCTGTAGAGTCATGTAGTGTAATGGCCTTGGGAAGATTGCCTGAATTGATGATGCTATCTTCCTACCAGCCTGGCAAGCTCGATCAGTAATAACTCTTCCCTCGCTAAGATATTCCTGATCTCCTTCCTGATCACGTTCACTTTCGCTATAGGTAAGCTGAGTGTGGCCTTTCTCGTGTCTATCACAAATCCTAGAAACTCTATCGTTTGTGAAGGTACCAATTGGAATTTCTCCCAGTTTATTAAAAATCCCAGCTTTTGTAATAGAAGGAGGGTTACTTCTGTCTGATGTTCCAGTCTTTCTTTATCCTGACCCATCAGACAGAAGTCGTCTAGGTAAACTATCTATCAGATGCCTTGCTCTCTCAGGTGGCTGACAACTGTTCTCATCATGCCCAGGGCGCTGATACAAGCCCGAATGGGAGGCATGTAAATTCCCACGTTTGACCTCCCCAACAGAATCATAGGAATCTCTGATGTTCTTTTGCAACTGGTATCTTTAAATAGGCAACTTTGAGGTCTATCCTCACTAGCCAATCTTCCGCCTGCAAGATGTCTCTCAACAGATGGATTCCTTCCATCTTGAAATGTCTGTATATAATGAATGCATTTAGATATCTGAGGTTCATCACCAGTCTCTGCATACTCTTTCCCTTTACTAATAACATGTTGCTTATGAAGCCTAGTGTCGGTTCTGTCACTTGTGTTATGACTTCTTTCTATTCTAGATCTAACAGCTCTTTGTTCAGTATGTTTTTGTCTTCTTCGCTGAACCCTATATGTCTCAGGTATGTCATTTGTACAGGATCCTGATAGAATTCTAGTTGGATTCCTTGTAACGTCTGTTCTATCCAAGCATGCCGTGATAATTGCCTCCACTGTTTTAAGAACACTGCTGTCCTCCCCCCTATTACTGGGATTTCTAGTTTCGCTGGGCCTTCAAGCATCCTTTCGTTCTTTCTCACCTGCATTGGTTGGCTGGCCTCTGCCACTTCCTCGCCAGTCTCTGCCTCTACCCTTTTCTCTCAACTGAAAAGAAGGGGTTGTGGCTGCCATCTTCCTGGTCTCCCAAGTTCCCTCTGCTGCTGTAGTTGGACCTGTATGTAGTGTAGCGGCTGGCCAAGCTGCCACTTCCTCTGCCAGCCCTACCGAATAACTTCTGTCAAAATACTTGTTTCTGCGATGCCTGGGCCTTTTCTATGGCGGCGTATGTATTGGTGAATGTTGGCAAGTCGTTAATGAATAAGTGAGTCTCTGAAGAGTTTGTCCTTATTGTCCATTGACGATTCTGAGGTGGCCGGTTATCTCATCATTGGGTCAGTTTTGACCAGTATTGACCTGCAGTGTTCCGTAGTCAATGCACTGTTGGCATTGCCCAATAGGCATATTGCCTGTTGTGCCCAGCCAGATAAAATATCTGGGTCAACATTTTACTCTTTTTACTCTGGTTCTTATGCCTCTTCAGCGAGTTGCCATATTTTTGTAATAGGGCCCAGAATGTCTAAGATTTAAGGTACGAGGTCCCTTTGCGGGTTGGGGAATTGAACGCCTGCTTTTTGCAGGCATTAAAAACCAACCCGCAAAGGGACCAGGGAGCTAATTACGGGACCGCAATTTGCGGTACCGTAATTAGCGCCTTCCCCATTCCCATAGAGCCCTATGGGGCAAAAATGGGAATGGGGAAGGGCAATGGGGGAAGGGGGAATTACCGCCCCACCAACCTTGGAATAGGGCGGTAATTCCCCTTTCCACCAAGGCGGTGCCGGTATTTTACCGGCATGGACCAAGGTGCTTATAGCACCTTGGTCCATCGCCATCCGTGTAATGAGGCACTTTGTCTTTGCATGACTGCTATGACCTGTCAATGCCCTCCCTGATGTCTCTGCCATATCTGCCCATGAAGGACAGCATTTTTCGTCTTTTTCTGATGTCTCTGCTGCACAGTTTGGTACGTCTGGCCTAGGGCATTCTGCTGAGAGTTTACTCCTGGCCTCCTTCAATAGAGGTTTGCTAATCCTCCTCTTGATGTAGTTGGCACTCCGCAGACTTGGGATGGATCGGAGAATCTGGGTCAAACATCTCACTCATCTCTTCCGCCTCCCTTTGCCTTTTCCTTTTCTTGGCACCTTTTGCTTTCTTGGGTGGGGTCTGGTGATGAGGACTGTTAGGGAGAATTCTCATTTATGGCTAAATTCCCTCACCTAGTGAGTCCCTCTGCAGCTTTGCTGGATTTCTGGGGTTTATTTTTTCCACTTGGTAAGAGTGTGAACCTTTTTCCACCTCTTACAGTGTCTTTGCTGTGTGCATTTTTACTGTCTGTGTGATCTTGGGCTCTGATTCACACCACTCCATGAGACCCACTTTGTTTTGTGTGTTACACAGCACCTTCAGTGCAGTGACACAGGGTTGTCTTTGAGACTTCCCCCTGACTCCATTTTTCTGGTGCTGACTATTGTCCCCCAGAAACAGGTAAAGTTGCCATTAACTTTATATAGTCACTTTTAACTACAGACCCAGTACACCCTATCTTACATGGAGTATTGGAAAGGGTTAATACTTATCGCTTTTTTTCTGTACATCTTGGAGCCTTGTTTTGCTCCCTTAACATTAAAGGCATGGTCTAGTAAAAATGTTTATTGTCCCTACGGGTCGGCCATGTTTTTTTAAGCCTAAGTGGCTCGATTTTAGAAAACTTGCCTATAGACCTTACCCGAGTTTTCGTCCATTAAACGCACGTGAAAACAAGCACCAGGGAGCCGCAATTTGTGATAATCCTATCATTTCCCCCATCGCCCTGGCTGACCTGCTTTTGCGGCACTAATACAAATCACCCGCCCCTGAGCCTGTCATCAGCAGACTCGTACCGCCCATTTCCCAACGCCAAAGCACGTCTTGTGTCAACATTCGCTGCGCTTCAGCTAATGACGTGTCGCCATGGAAATGGCAGGACGCCTCTTTCCTCAATAAGTATAAACAGACCGTTTCACAACACACAGCAGCAGATTTTCGATTCCATTCCTCTCTCTGTGTTACTTTGAGTATTCTGTGACTCGTTTCAGTGCTCTGGTCAGCTACCTTCGTTGCTTGTAGCCCGTGTGAACAGATACCAGTACCACCACTATAAATTATTTTAGTTTGTTTAACACACAATGGCTACAATAATGCCCTACATGTACGAGCCCGAGTATACCGAGGAGGAACTACTGGAAAGGGAAGCACGTGAAAACGATGGGGATTCGGACGGCAGTTGGCAGGACGAATCAACAGATGAAGAGCCTGGGCCTAGTCGCATGGACGGCGTCTCCACCTGGTGCACATGCAATCGGTGCGAGCTAATGCCGACCGAGGAGGAGAACTGCTGCTGCCGAGAAAACTCGGGATGCCTGGCCTACATTTCAGAAGGCGAGCCACGACCGCAATGCATCACCGAGCTGCCAGACTTCAGGGCAGCCTGCCTCACACGGGCCGTGTTGAGGATAATGATGGTGCTTATGCACGAACTCCGCGCAACTGTTCGTCCTCGTAATCCGAGTAACGAGTAAGTATACTCTGCTTGTCATGCCACTCCTATTTCATGTTCTTCTACTATATCCAAAATTACATCTACATATCATTGTAACGCATGTAAGTCGTTCAATAGTGTGCATTGTCTAGATAGCATTTGTCCGTGTAGAATGCCATTAGTTACAAGAATTGTCATTGACAACAAACGTTTATTAAACTTATCTTGGTTATTTAAAAACAGTTTGTTTCATTCATTTTCACAGGTGGTACAGGCTGGTGGCCTATCGTTCCTTTACATGGTGGCTCCACAGGAGGCTTGGACACCGCGTTCGAAGAGTGATACACGCCTGTGCCATTCGTGCCATTAGAGAAACGTTCCCGAGTGACAGCGGTCAGTACAGGGGATTTTCTCTCGCTGTGCTGCAACCTGACCTGTATAATCTTTAAAGTCTTGTATTTTTGTGTCATGAAAATAAGATACAAAATAAAACACCACATATATTTTAACAACGGTTGTTTTGATTTTTTAAATGAATCAAGTGTGTCTCCATTCAAGGATGGACGTCAGACATCTGTGCTCCAAATGGGTGAAGGTCTGGTCGCTGTGAAGCAGGGTGGTCACTATCTATCTAAGCTAACGTAACATATTCTCGATAATGCATGAACTAAATAACACTTGTTCAAAGTCTTTCAGTAGGTTATGTCTCTATAAAAGTCACACATATATCCATACTAACAATTACCATTGGATTATACAGGCCTTAGGGTCTTGACCACTATAATACACCAGTTGAAGTGTGGGTCTGTGCTCACAAGAATCTCCGGTATGTGGCATTTGTTATTGATAAGCAATGATATAGTATCATTGATATAAAGGCGATATACTATATATTGATATAAAGGCGGTTCGCGCCAGTGGATGAGCGCTGGCATGGGGGGCTGTCAGGGGCGCGAAAGGCCAAGTTGCCAAAGTACATGTACACTTCAAAAGGTATCCCACGCAAAGGGGCCATCGGTCACATGGCCTCCTCAGACCCCGTATCTCCAGCCAGGCCTCCCCTTGAAGCAGGCCGCCCCCCTGCAATCCACATAAGTGTGTCTCCATTCAGCAGTCTTCCTGTACCTTATCTGCACGCCCCAGGCCCATCCATCCCACCCCCCTCTATCAAAGGCGGTTCGCGCCAGTGGATGAGCGCTGGCATGGGGGGCTGTCAGGGGAGCGAAAGGCCAAGGTGCCAAACTGCATGTACACTTCAAAAGGTATCCCACGCCAAGGGGCCTCAGACCGCGTGTCTCCAGCCAGGCCTCCCCTTGAAGCAGGCCGCCCCCCCTAAAACCACGACATACATACGTCATTCATTCACAAACACACCCCTGTTTCTAATACTTTATAAACCACTTGATATGTCTCATGAGAACATCTTTGTGCTTTGCAAGTCAACTCCTGAACGTGTTACCTGGCAACCACTGAGATCTACGCTAATCTGCTCGTCGTCGTGCTATCCGTGAACTTCTGTGACCGCTTAGACCAAACCCATCAGTGTGCTACCTGTGGCCACCCACCTATTCTCCTGCAACATACTGCCCTGCTTGCTGAATCAAACTGTTTGTTGGTCAAGGTAAGGCCATGTATCCTAGTCATATTTCGCAGATTTTTAAATTTCTATCTATTTGCGAGTAGAGTACACAATAGTGCTATGTTCATTGGTCTCATTGCTATTGACCTGAGTTTCCATTGCTATGCTATCAATAGATCTATTTATTTTCATCTGTGTCTATTGTCATCAAATTGCATCCTTCGAGGGTCCAGTCTATAATGTAAGCATGTTTCCTTCTCGTGCAATACAGAACATCCAAGGGATGAGTTACATGTTCAGATTTTAGTCACATCATTTATACATTTCTGCAACTTATGCAAATACTAAGCCGCACATAATGAACTGGTATAGTTCCTGCGACCAAAACAAACCTTGCATTGATCATTGTATGATTCATTTACTTTTGTATCAAATCTTTATTCTTGAAGATTGCATAATAATGTTGATCTTACTTTTCAGATTTATCAACAATGCCTGCCTGTTCGATTAGCGGTTGCCCTTCGAAGACCCATGCGAAATCTGAAGGCACTAAAATGCATGTATTCCCGAAAACTGTTGATCAAATAAGAGAATGGGTCAGACATTGCGGATATCCACTGGATGAGCTGGAAAGTAGAGTCCAACAAGTCTTGCAGGACAAGAGTGGTGATCGATACCGCATCTGCAGCAGGCACTTTCCTTGGACATGTACACAACATCTTGGGTAACAAAGAAGAATAAATGGCGAACGACACGGAAATTGCTCGAAAACGCTATTCCCACTCTATTCGTCCACATTCCGCCACCGGTGAGTCAAGTGTCCGGATTTAGCTTTAGGCCTTGCGGTAGTGTGTAGGTATCCGAACGGATTAATTGATATTGTAGGTGTTCTATCCCTTGTAATAATTTCGATATTGATATGAGTGTATAGTTTTTTGAATAATGACATTTATCAATGTATTCTTTTTCGATTTCATAACCCAGTGCTGTATTGAGCATTTTTCAAGTATTCTGTCGCCTTACATGGCTATTTTTAATATTGGCATTTCATTATCAATCATTAATTTACCTTTACAACTTCTTGACTATCCCTTGAATCTGAAGCAAGAACATTCTACATCCTTGACGTGGTCGCAGTTATCAACCACTTCTAACACGTATCAGGTAATCTTACTAGGCTAATCCGCTACAGACTTGTTTTATGCATGTCAAGTAATAGTTTTATTTTATCGTGTAATTATTTTACCAAATGTTTGGTTAGTGCTTTCCAATTGATATACATCTTAGTTATCGTCCACTGGTGTTTGTTTTCAGTTATAATTAGTGTTATCCATACTAATGCAAGTACTGTCTTTCATGGAGATGCTGAAGCGTCCGCCACATCTACAACATTTCTAGATGTTCTTCACCAGCAGGAGGTATGGATATTGACAGCTCCATCGAGCGTCATCATCAGAGCTGGAATTCTTGTCGTTTGATTGTTCTACACAATGTTTCATTCGTGGTTAGCCGTTGACATGTACCTGTGCTGTCGACCCCAGGTGTGTGTTATGTTTTCACTATTGTAATCCTCACTAATGCAAGTACTATGTTTCAGGCAGTTGATGGAGCGTCAACCCCTGCACTTGATGCAGAGCCTGACATTCAAGTAATTCCAGGGGAAGTGGAAGCGGGACCATGCGTATACGAATCGGCGGGACAGCTTTCGGAAGTGCGCACTACATTTTCAACATCCATAGATATTCTTCAGCAGCACGAGGTATGGGTAATGACAGCTCCATCATGCGTGATCATATAACGTGATTCCATTTGCTATACTTTCTTCCCTATTAACGCAAGAGTTGTGTTTCAGGGAGACGACGAAGCTTCCACTACAATCACAACACCCAATTTAGATGATGCAGATGTAAATAAATCGGAGAAATAAGTCGATGAAATGTGATCATATTTAGATTTTCTTTTGGACAAACCATCATTTGTGGTTATCTCTTTATATGTACCTGTGCCGTCGACCCCAAGTGTGTGTTGTGTTTCCAATATTGAAAAGCATACTAATGCAAGTACTGTGTTTCAGGGAGATGCAGATGCCTCCTCTCCAATACAACCATTCATGGCAGTACATGCAGAGCCAGAGGTATGGATACTGACAACTCCATCGAAATAGATCATCACTGGCCGAATACTTGTCGTTTGATTGTTGCACACAATGTTTAAATCGTGTTTGGCTATTGAGATGTACCCGTGTGTTCGTCCTCACGTGTGTTTTATGCTAACAATATTTTGATACATAGTAATGAAAGTACTTTTGTTTCAGGGAGACGATGGAGCCTCATTCCGTGCTGTCTATGCGGATACAGAAAATATAGTCATTGCAGCGCAAGAGGAAGGGAGGACATGCGGAAACGAATCGGAGCTACAGCGTGCAGATGTTGAAGGTTGAGTCAAAAAAGTTGCAAAGAAAAAAAAAAAAAAAAGGTTAGTTACAAACAGTTCATAACTTAAAAATAATTTTGTGTTGGGGACTATTTTATGTTTTTTTCCAGTCAATTGTACTACACTTTATCTTGTGTTTAAACTGAACACCCCTTTTCCAATCTCTCCTCCAGTTACCCGTGGGTGTCAGAACTATACATACACAGACAGTGAAGCGAATGAGAGATGTGGCTTGCCAGACCGTCTACACTATGGAGGAACTATTAATTGAGGCGAGGCATGTTCAGGCTCGAGATGCTCATGTCCAATGGCCAGAACATGAATTAACTGTGTTTGGAGACTACAGCAGGGTTGCATTGGACCATAGCTACAGTATGACCGCACCACCACAAGAAGATGTTATTGAATGTATTGAAGATAGCTCTGAAGTAGTTGCAGATCAATTCACACAATCTACACCCGCCAAACATTTGCCACCAAAAAACCTGTCGACATTGTTGTGTTCTCCCATCAATGTTGAAGTAATAGATGTCGAAATGACAGAGAATGAACCAGCCGCAGCATCCATAGACGCATCAGAACTTGATATCAGCGATATTACTTTCCAATGTGTTGAAATCTCCACAACGTCACAGGCCGAAACAACGTTGACGCAGGATGACAGTCTAATGAAAGAGAGCAAATACATTGTATTCGACAGTTGTTTGATGGAAATTATAAGTATGCTGAAATGTGTGCATTCCATTAGAGGGACAGTATGTGTTAAGCCATTGATTAATGTGACTTGTCAAATAAAAGGCAGTAACGTCAAAATAAATGCCGCCTGTAGATTAAATCATAGGTTCTCATGGTCTGCACAACCGATGCTGGGGAATCTGCCAGCAGGCAATCTACTGTGTGCAGCTGCATCACTTTTTAGTGGCTCCAGTTTTAGAAATTTAGAGGCTTTCTTTCAGTTTGTGGGACTCCATTTAATTTCTAAAGCGCTGTACTACATATACCAACGTGATTATCTGTTTCCGGCCATTAGTGATGCTTGGAAAATTGAACAATTGTCTCTAGCAAGTACATTCGAAGGCAAACGATTCAGGCTAGCCGGCGATGGACAGTGCGACAGCCCTGGATTTTCTGCCAAGTACTGCAGCTACCACTTTCAGGACATGGATAGTAAGAAAATTGTGAGTTCGGTGGTCGTGCAGGTAACACAATGTACATCGTCAGTGGCCATGGAGAAACTAGGATTTATAAAATCAGTGGAATATCTACAATCAAGGGGAATGCACATCAACCTCAGAGCCACGGACAGACACTTTTCAATTGCCAAGACAATGAGAGAGCAGTTCCCACATATTAAACATCAATTTGACGTATGGCATCTTGCTAAATCAATCAATAAGAAAATCTCGGCTGCAGGGGAAAAAAAAGGTTTTGAAAGTATTTTGCAGTGGTCCCATTCTATCACCAACCATCTTTGGTGGAGCTCAAAAACTTGTGAAGGGTCAGTGGAAATACTACTTGAAAAATGGCGGTCACTGATGCACCACTGTACCAACGTTCACCGCTGGACAGCAAATCAACATTTCCACCAATGTGAACATGGCCCTTTGTCCCCAGAGGAGGCACGGAAGAAGAAGTGGTTGATTCCATCTTCACCGACACACAAAGCCATTGAGAAGATTGTTTTCGACAAAACTCTATCAAGAGATTTGAGAGGACTGACAGAATTCTGTCACACAGGAGATTTGGAGGTGTTCCACAATATGTGCCTAAAGTACAGGCCAAAGCGCTTGCATTTTAACTTTCGGGGCATGAAACATCGCACTCTACTAGCGGTCTTGGCCCATAACAGCAATGTCGGACGTGAACAATCTAGGACTAGAGGTAAAGTAAGGATGCCTCGCTACACTAAGGTGTTTTCAAAACGAAGTAAGCAATGGGTGATCAAACCAGTCTATGATGAAATGCAGTTCGACTTTGTGAAAGGCCTTATTGTTGCTGTGTTAGAGAAGCACAGATATGGAATTTTGGACGTTTCTGTGCAGAGCAGTGATCCATTGCCACCGAACATTGTGACTGTGCCATGCCCACCCGAAGCACAGCTGGTTGTGAAGTACAAATCCCGGTTTAAATAATTGCAATACGATTGTCTTTTTGTAAATAAATGTTATTGTACAGTGTACCTGTAACCCTAACCCCTACCTTCACCATCATGGGTGGCGAAGAAGCTGGGTGTCATCTTTGAATTCTCTCTATTCACCTCATATATGTGTATGTATATATTTTTCTCATGTCTCATTTCATGTAAATGTAAATGCTACGCACTGTTAACGGAAGGGAGGCTTGCGTATTGCAAATAATAAAACAAACAAACAAACAATAAATCTCACTTTTAACTCAACTCCTGTGGTACTTTATACTTTCCCTGACCTTCCGCCAAAAATTAAATGTCTCAATTTGGGCTGCAAAGCTCGCAGACAACGGGGACAAAATTGGGGCACTTAGAACGCGCCAGCCAAGCGGGCCGTGGCATTTGGGAGAGAAGCCAGTTCGCATTTGCACATTGAGGCGCACTACATAGACGGATTTTAAACTTCAAGTTCTCACAGATGCCTATACTACGTGATGTTGCAAATAAAGAATGCGAAGGACAGCGGCTTTGATTTTCAGATCGCGCCCAGATGAGGCCCACAAGTCGCACTGGAAGCATAAGAGTCTATTGTTTTTTGACCTTGAGAAGGGGGTGCGCAATAACGTAAGAGACGATATGGCAGAACATTCAGAAACTAGACCGAGTTTAATTTTAGTTCAGTATACGAAAAATCATTGTCAAGAGCACAGTCCGTTTTACAGACTGCATTACGAAGAGACACAATGCAAATTTCAAATATAATGTAAGTAAATCTTTACACGCTTTTATACCGGAATGAAGATTTAATGAATGGATGCATGAATAAATGAATGAATGAAGAGCTAGGAAAAGCAAGGAAAACATGTTTGTAGTGGGCACATAGGCATGCAGGTCCACTGGTCTCACCGATCTCGGTCCTTGGCCCAGCCACTTTTCCCTGCACTGCCTACCTGCACTACGGGACTGTCTCTGTATCCTTCAGCCCCTTCTCCCAGCATTTACCTTGCACTTGCCACCAGCTGGCCCTATTATTTAATTTGTATTCAACTAACCATGTACAGCACTTTTACCCCCCTCCCCCGTTCCCCATGCGCGATCAGAAAGACACCTGGCCTAGTAGGATCGTTGTCTGTCTGCCCTTGTCCTCCACCTGCCTCGTCGCGCCTAGAAACACTTGAGTATAGCCGCGTTACAAATGCCATATCATATATCATATCATTCCTCACGCATGTAGACTAACTGTCGTTTATCATTGTGTGTTGGCCTCGATTTATTTCGTTACTTTTCGCATTGATTTTACAGCCGAACATACTCCATTGAACTATCCTTGCAAGCAAATAGTTTCTGATTGGCTGTAATAAATAAAATAAGTAATATTAATGAAGATCGGCTGGCAAAACTAATTATAATTGTTTTGTTTTCATAACAGGTATTTGCTCCCCTTCTTCTACTGCCATCGGTTTGAGACACCAGCAGATTGCTTTTACAGTGGACACCTGCAGCTTTGTGTGAACAACTGGAGCACACTGACAATTTTATGGGACGATCGCCAAGGGCCCACATGCCCTTACGCTGTACTGGTGGCTAGAAGCAACATATCAACCTTTACAATGGACTAGTGCCTAGTTGATGGAACAGCCTTGCGGTTCACCGTGCTTCCAAATTGCTTCTTTTAACGAAAAGCAACACCCTGTGTACCATGGCGGATACAGATTAAAGAAAATAAATGGCTTTCGGAGTTCATATGGCAATTGCTGAATAGTCTCTAAACATTTAATGTAAAATAAATGTACTTTACCAAATATACCATGTTGCTGTTTGATTTTAAAGTACAGTTTCATATTCCGAATTGTGGCGCGCTGTGTTGTGAGATGGTCTGTGTTGGTTTCCGGGTTCTGTGTGGAGTCGCTTAGAAGACGACTGGGTGCGTTTGCCTACGCAGCACAGTAACGTCACGGAGAGAGGCGGGGAATTTGAATGTTTTGATAATGTCAGGCTCAGGGGCGGGGGAATTGATTTAGTGCTGCAAAAGCAGGTCAGCTTGTTTTCGCATGCGTTTAATGGACGAAAAGGTCCATAGGAAAGTTTTCTAAAATTGAGCCACTTAGGCTTAAAAAAAATGGACGACCCGTATGGACAATAACATTTTTTACTAGACCATGCCTTTAAGACTTGGCTGGTGGCAGTGGTATCTACACCAACCTTTCTACCTCGTTTGTAGTATATAAACATGGTACTGTTTTAGGCTATTGTATTAGCCTTGAACATAAACCCGCTTGACCAAATACGTTTTCTTTTGTCTCCGGTCGGGTTTAGTCGCCATTTCTTTTTTTTAAAGTCCTTCTTGTGTTTTACTTTTTGTGCCAAACCAGGTTTGCCTTCTTTGTTCGCCGTCCTTTGGTGGGCTTCTGCAAAGAAACCCTCCTTTGGCGTCTGGGTGTCTAGGTGGGCTGAATGTGAGGGAGGGGTTTAGTCACCCCCTGCACAGGGTCTCCTTGGAGACCCAAGTCGCACTTTGTGTCGATTGGCTAAGGTGGTTGTCCGGGCTGGACAACCCCCCTGCTGTGTGTTTAACAGCCAGGCTGTGTGAATGGGGGATTCTGGCATAAAAGGCAGGACTCTTGGGCTGGAAGTCAGAGTCACCACTAGAACTGCAAGAACCAAAGAGAAGCGGAGAAGAAGAAGGCTGCTGCAAATCCCGAGTCCCGGTGAAGCCCTGGTGCAGTCCTGAGTTATCTACCCTTCAACAACAGAGAAGATCCGGTCCGGAGCCTTCTTCCCTTGAGCCTTGTGGGATCAACCAGCTCACCTCTAACAGCCAGAGAATCCCCTTTGGTCGAAATTGCTGCACAGCTGTAGTGGTCCGGATAGCCATCTGACAAGCCCTCTACTGTTTTAAAAGAGTACACCTTTTATTCACCGTTGCTTCGCTGCTGCTGGCTTCATCCCTGGGTAGTGCAGATCGCTCCAGGCGTCCTCCTTCTTGTCCCCATGACTGAAGCTCCAAGAACCGTGAGTCTGCAGGAACTACCAGAAACAACTGCTGTAGCACCAGCTTGCTTCAAACGAATAAGGTACTGTGTCTGACCTTGAGGAATTGGGTTGAACCCTTTTTCCTCGACAAAGGCTTGTCCTTTTCTTTCTTCCCTCTTACAACTTTTGCTTCCCTGTGACAATATCCAAGTACTCCTGGCAATCGCGAATCGTGAACTGTTCTAAGCTTGTGATCCTCGACAACAGGTTTCCTGTCCCATTTTGACACTTGCGCAGGACTATTGACTTTGATCTACTTTTTAGAAAGTGTCCTCTGATTCCATTTGTCTTGACAATAGTATTGCCTATGATTTATGTTCCCTATTCCCTTGTTTTCATTCTTTGTGCTAAGTGTGTTTAACTTTGGGTGTAGTATTTTCCGCGGGTATGCTTTATTTTTCTTAAGACCGAACTGTCATTACTTTTAAAAAGTGATAGCATTTTAACCCACGGTAACGTCTTTGTTTCACAACACCGGTC
Source organism: Ambystoma mexicanum (assembly GCF_040938575.1). Classification (NCBI taxonomy): domain Eukaryota; kingdom Metazoa; phylum Chordata; class Amphibia; order Caudata; family Ambystomatidae; genus Ambystoma; species Ambystoma mexicanum. Next base: position 1,204,053,497 of record NC_090937.1, read on the forward strand.
TGTCAAATCCAAATGTACTTACCTTGAATTGATCTGCACAAGTGGAATTGGTTGTGTGTAGTATATTTAGAGTGTGGTTTTATTTTAATAGAAGTGCAGTGTTTTGTAAACAGATGGTTTAAAAATGAATGTACTCATATTTTTTAACCAGAAACCTTGAGTCAGTGTTTGTTTGAGTCACAGTAATTGAAGTCCTTTGTGTAATCTCTACTACTGCTCATTTGTTCTTGAGATAAGTCTGGCTGCTCAGCCATTGCAACCACTTTAGGGGCTGGTACCAAAGGTGAAATTGTATTACCACTTGTAGTCTTAATTGTGTGCAGTGGTCCCTAAGGGTACTGCTTATGATTCTGCCTAACACTGGTGGCAGCAGTGGGATTTTTAAGTATAGCGATTACACTTAGAGTGCTGCTATTACTTTGGGTCAACTAACCACAAGGCTAAATACCAGCAAAATCTATTAACTGAAAAATCACGTAAAATATTGAAAACCACAGTGAAGAGAACCTCTTAAAGTACTCTGCTGAGCTTTTAAGAAACATGTGTAGAGAACAGAGCCTCTCTGGTAAAGGAAAGACATTTAAACTGGTTGCTAAATTATTGGGAAAACAAAGTCTGGAGAGTGGGTCAGAAGGGCCTACCACTCCAGCAAATGTGGATAATGATGTTTCTGATTCTGAGAGTGTTGGATTAGAAGGAGTAGATGAGTCTATCTCACAAGGCCCTACCACTCCTCTACCTTCCCAGAAACCACAACCTCTGTCCACAGGGACCACATCAGGTCCTACAGTCACTCCTGAATGTATTGCCCTTGAGAAAATGAGACTTGAATTGGAAGTGAAACATATAGAGGCGCAAACTGCCATGAAACATCAAGAGTTAAGGCTCATCGAAATGGAGTTGGCTCATGCTTTAGAGATGAAGAAATTGTCTTTGGAAAATGTTTCTCTCCCAGAATCTTCTAGATCTTCCAGCCCTAAGAGACCCTGTATGCCAAAGGAAATGTTTGGTATGCATGAGACTAAACTTAATGTTTTGGATTGGTTAGCAATGTTTGAGTATAATCATGGGATTCAGGGTATCTCAGGGAATCAGTTGATTCCTTGGCTCTTCTCTAGGCTCCCCCTGTTGCAAGTGACTTTGTGATGGAGTTGGGGGAGCAGGATAAGCCGGATTATGAGTTAGTGTGAAGCTAGCTTTGATAGCTAGATTTTGGAAGACCCCGTCCCAGTACCTTAAGAGGTTTAGGACCCTAAAAAAGCACGATGGTACCCCTTGGGCTACCTGGGTGTGTGAATGTTTGAAAAACTTAGATGGTTGGATTAAGGGTTACAAAGTGAACACTTATGAAGGGTTGAAGAATCTTGTTATGTTGGAGTCAATGTATGATGCCTGCTCTCCTGAGCTTAGACAGCACATGGCTGATTCAAATGAGATAGATCCTAAGAGGTTAGCTAAGGCTGCTGACTTGTGGGTTGCCAACAGGTCTACTCACAAGGATTCTGGGGTAACTCAGAAGAAGGATGAGGGAAAGCAGCCAAAGAAAGATAACAGGGAAATTCCAATAACTCCCATCCAAAAGAGGGCCCCAAATATAACCAGGGTAAGCCACAAGGGAAACCGAATCATGGATGTCAGAACAAACCCCCATTCATCAAAGCATTTGGGAAATGTTATGCTTGTGGGTCAACTGACCATATGAAAGATGATCCCAGATGTAAGGGTAAACATTCAGGGGTCCACACAGTCTCCTTGGTCTTCTCCAAGGTGGAAGAAGTACCTATGGCCAGTGGAAACTTTCAGTGACTAGCTGATGAACTCATGAGAGTCTCAGCTAGTGTTTCTTTAGTGTCATTGGGTCTTTGGGAACAACAGAACTTAGATGTCTATAACTCAATCCCAGATAATACTAAAGGGTATTATAAAGATAGTGTTCTTGTGAATGGTCAGGAGACACCTGCCATCAGAGACACTGGACCCATCATAAGTATGGTTGATGAATGTTTTTTCAAGGTAGAGGATGTTGCTAAGGCACCCAAACACCTAACCAAGTTAGTTGTAGGCCCTGTGCAAATGGTTCCCCAGTTACCAGCTCTCACCCAGTGCAATGACATGACTGTCAGAATACCTGTTAGTGTGCAGAGTGCCCTACCTGGGAGAGATCTGTTGGGTAATGATCTGAAAACTCTTGGAGTTGTGTCTAGTACCCCCCGACCACCCAGTAAAAGGAAGCAGGAGCTCACAAGGTCTGCTAGGGTGAGAACCTTGAGCGGCTCTCCTGGACAATTGATAGAAGAAGCTATCACCCCAAGTCCACAGGACTTACTTACTGCTATTGCAAGTAAAAAAGAGACAAAGGGGAAACCCAAGTCTACCAGCAAGAAGACAGCAAGCACCGCTGTGCCTACAAGGATATCTCTGAGACTGTCCAAAGTCACACCTGTGACTCCTCCACCAGCTGAGGCTAAGTGTGAGGTCCAACCCTGTGTGGTTCCACCAGATACTAAGGACTCAGATCTGGAAGAAGATCTTACTCTAGTTGGAGATCTAGACCCTGTTGAACATCCGGAGCTGCAGTCTTTTCTGGTAGAAGGTGGACCCAACAGGGCAGACTTCAGCAGAGGATAAAGAGAGTGTACTACTCTTGAAGGTCTTTGCCTACAGGCAGCTTCTCAGCTCGATAGGGAAGAGCCTGAGAAGTATAGGTTGCACTGGGAAGATGGCCTCTTCTACAGTGAACCGACTGAGTCAACCCCTGGAGACTGCAAACGACTTGTAGTACCTCTAGTGAACCGATTCCAGTTCCTACAGTTAGCACACGACAAACCTTTGGCTGGTCACTTAAGTTTTAAGAAGACCAAGGGAAGGCTCTCACTCTACTTCTACTGGCCTAAGATGGGTTCAGAAGTAGGCAAATTCTGTAGGAGCTGGCACCACAATTGCCAAACTTCTGGCAAGAGTGGAGCCAAGAATGTGGCACCCTTGGTGCCTCTCCCAGTGGTCGGAGTACATTTTGAGAGGGTAGGGATTGACATTGTTGGTCCTCTTGATCCTCCCACATCTTCAGGTAACAGGTTTATCCTGGTTGTAGTAGACCATGCTACTAGGTATCCTGTAGCCATACCTATGAGAACTGTTACAGCTCAGGCTGTGGCTAAGGCCCTACTTGGTATTTTTACCAGAGTAGGTTTTCATAAGGAAGTGATATCTGACAGGGGATCAAATTGTATGTCCCACTACATGCAAGCCATTTGGAAAACCTGTGGAGCCACTTACAAGTTCTCTACTGCCTACCATCCACAAACAAATGGACTGGTGGAGAGGTTTAACATAACTATAAAGAGCATGATAGGTGCTTTAGAAGAACCTCTTAAAGGAAAGTGGAACCTTCCACTGCCATGCCTTCTCTTTGCCTATGGAGAAGTCCCTCAGGAGGGAGTAGTTTACAGTCCCTTAGAACTTCTCTATGGTCATCCAGTGAGAGGTCCATTGGCCCTGTTTAAGGAGGGGTTGGAGAGTACTCCTTCCCCCAAGCCAGTTAGAGTGACTGACTATGTGATAGGTCTCCGGAGGAGAATGTCACACATGATGGCAGAAGTGATAACTTGAGGGCTGGTCAAGCTCTGATCAAACAATGGCATGGCCAGAAGGCTAACATGGTTGAGTTTACTCAAGACCAGCTTGTTCTTGTTATGGTACCCACAAGGCAGAGGGCCTTGCAGGACAAATGGATAGGACCCTTCAAAGTTGTGGGTAAACTTGGAGAGGTGAACTATCTTGTGGACTTAGGCAATCCTAAGGAGGCTCCCAGAGTCTTTCACACAAACCATTTGAAGGCTTATGTATCCAGACCTGAAATGGGAGCTTTGCTTATAGATTCAGCTCAGGACGAGGAGGAGAGCAAACCTCTACCTCATATTCTCAGAGGCTTACCTTTAGATGAGAAAGTGGAAGGAGTTAATCTCTCTTCCAGTCTAACATCTGACCAGCAGTATGAGTGCAAATTACTGTTAAATAAGTTTGCCTCCCTGTTCTCACTTTCACCAGGCTTAACCCCTTGGGGCCAGCATGATATCCTCACTGGTGACTGTTTTCCTGTGAAAAGCAGGGGGTACAGAATGTCAGATAATGTCGGGACCCATATAAGGAATGAGGTCAACAAGATGCTTGATCTCGAGGTTATAGAGCCCTTTACTTGCCCATGGTCTAGCCCAGTTGTGCTTTTACCAAAGGCAGGATCCAAAGAGATGAGATTCTCTGTGGACTATAGAGCTCTAAATGCAGTCACAAAGACTGATGTCCATCCTTTACCTAGGACAGATGAGCTGGTGGACAAACTTGGTGCAGCCAAGTACCTCAGCACATTTGACCTAATCTCAGGCTATTGGCAAATAGCTCTGACAGACCATGCCAAGGAGAAAACTGCATTCTACACCCCAGCAGGCCTCTACCAGTTTAAGGCAATGTCTTTTGGACTAAAGAATGCACCTGCTACATTTCAGAGGATGGTCAATCAAGTTCTGAATGGGATGGAGGACTTCTGCATGGCATACTTGGATGACAATGCATTGTTCAGCCCTACATGGAAAGAACATATTGATCACCTAGGGTATGTTTTGCAGGCTCTTGAGCAGGCCCATCTGACCATAAAGGCAAGTAAATGTCAAATTGGTCAGAGTCAAGTGGTCTACCTTGGACATGAGGTAGGAGGAGGTGAAATAAGCCCATTGCCTAGCAAAGTACAGGCTCTACAAAACTGGGCCACCTCTATTACTCAAACCCAAGTGAGAGCCTTCCTAGGTCTCACTGTATACTACAGGAACTTCATAGAGAACTATGGGACCATAGCTTCTCCCCTGAATGTTATCTCCTCTCCCACATTTCCTAAAAAGGTCAGATGGAATGAGGAGTGCACTCAAGCCTTTGAAGGCCTGAAGAAAGCCCTTTGTCAAACTCCAGTCCCAAGAGCCCCTGACTACCACCAACCCTTCATTGTACAAACTGATGCTTTAAATGCAGGAATAGGTGCAGTCCTTAGTCAACTGGATGAGAAAGGTAGGTAACATCCCATTTGTTTTATCAGCAGGAAGTTAAAGGATCCTGAGACAAGATGGGCAACAATAGAACGTGAATGTTTTGCTATTGTGTGGGCACTGAAGTGGGTAGTGCAGATCACTTCAGATGTCCTCCTTTTTTTCCCCACGACTGAAGCTCCAGGAACCGTGAGTCTGCAGGAACTACCAGGAACAACTGCCGTAACACCAGCTTGCTTCAAACGAATAAGGTACTGTGTCCGACCTTGAGGAATTGGGTTGAACCCTTTTTCCTCGCCAAAGGCTTGCCCTTTTCTTCCTTCCCTCTTATAACTTTTGCTTCCCTGTGACAATATCCAAGTACTCCTGGCAATCTCGAATCGCGGACTGTTCTAACCTTGTGATCCTCGACAACAGAATTCCTGTCCCATTTTGACACTGGCGCCAGCCTATTGACTTTGATCTACTTTTTAGAAAGTTTCCTCTGATTCCATTTGTCTTGACAAAAGTATTGCCTATGATTTTTGTTCCCTATTCCCTTATTTTCATTCTTTGTGCTAAGTGTGTTTAACTTTGGGTATAGTACTTTCCGCGGGTACGCTTTATTTGTCATAAGACCGAACTGTCATTACAGTCAAAAAGTGATGAATTTCTAACCCACGATAACGTCTTTGTTTCACAACACCGGTCTGCCAAATCCAAATGTACTTACCTTGAATTGATCTGCACAAGTGGAATTGGTTGTGTGTAGTATATTTAGAGTGTGGTTTTATTTTAATAGAAGTGAAGTGTTTTGTGAACAGATGATTTAAAAATAAATGTACTTATATTTTTAAACCAGAAACCTTGGGCATCATTACGAGCAGGGCGGTAAGGGATACCGGGCACCGGTAAGGGGACAGGTGCCGGTAATCCCCTACTGCCCTGTTCCGAGGTCCCTTGGCAGGGACCGTAAGGGACGTGTGGTCAGACCACACGTCCCTTACGGGTCCCGCTAAGGGACCAGGGCGCTAATAACGGGCTTGCAAGTCGCAAGCCCGTTATTAGCGCCCTGGTCGCAAACCCTCCCCATTTCCATTGAGCCCTCTGGGGGCTCAAATGGGAATGGGGAATGGCATGTTCAATGGGGACTTACTGGTCCTGCCAGGGTCGGACTAGACCGGTAAGTCCCCATTGAACTACACCGATCCCGGACCCGTTATTGGTGGCAGTCATGGAGCAAATAGCGCCATGACTGCCACCAATCTTGTAATGAGGCCCCTTGAGTCAGTGTTTGTTTGAGTCACAGAAATTGTAGTCCTTGGTGTAATCTCTGCTACTGCTCATTTGCTCATGAGATAAGTCTGGCTGCTCAGCCATTGCTACCAATTTACTGTGTAGTACGGGCTTGTTCCAAAGGTGAAATTGTATAACCAATTCTAGTCTTATGTGTGTGATGTGGTCCCTAAGGGTACTGAATATGATTCTACCTAACAAGGACTCACGTTCCACAGAGCTTCTTTCAGATGTTTCGACCTACTCTTCCTCGTCCATTTCCTCGGAATTGGACTCCTCATCCGTATAACCTCTGCCCCTTCTATCCCATGACCTCACTCTTTTCCCACCCTTCTTCTTTCTGCGCGGTCGGTCAGGGGCGGGGTTGGTTGCTGCACACATTTCAGTTTTGCTTTCCTTCCCCCTTGCCCATCGTGGTGTTTGTCAGGGGCTTCTCCCCCTAACGTTTGCATCCCTTTGGAGAATGTTAATAAATTATCCACCAAACTCCTGCCTTGGAGCATTGAGCCCGGTCCTGTGCTCAGTACCTTCTGTACTGCTTGACCCCAGCCCGTCTCGGCCCATTTACTACTGGTGTGAGGTTCATCATATTCCTCACTGGAGCTGTGCATTTTGCATTCTGGTGGTTTTACACAGGGGCCTTGGCTCTGTTGCCGTTAATGTGCAGCTTAACTTGGGTCAGGGGTTTACCTTGTTTTCAGTTTTACTTGGGTCTCTGCCCGTCTTTATTGTGCCGCACACTTCTGCTTTATGCTGCCACTCTGTGTTACACCAGAGGATAGTTAATTTTGAAAACAACTAAACAACTGTTAATATCCTTTTCTTTAAATGGCAGAAAAGGATATTAGCGTTTCCACTGTTCTTGTTCTCTCTGTCGAGAGATAATTGTGTAGTTGGCAGTCAAGCCATGATTCTGGCACTCCGGTTTGAAGGTATAGTTTAGTTAGTTTTTTCTGTGACTGACTCTGCGTACTGTGCGGGCCACCATCAGTCTTGTCTGTGCGGCACTCTACTCAGAAGTCTCCATGGGCTGGCGCTGGAATGTAATCCTGTTGCGCCGTGCCCTCTTCCGTGTGTGAGCGCCCCTTAATGGGACCTTCTCCAGCCCGTTGCACCGTCTCACACCTGATTTCTACACAGAGAGGATCCGTTGTAGAAGAAACTGCTATTGTTGCTTGCGCCCAATTACATACAATAAAAACAATTACTATTGAATCCATTAACAACTGCTCTTACACACACTTAGTCATGAAATAAAATAGAATGAGTACTTAACTGCTGCCCAAGCAGCAACGAAAGAGGAAGGACAAGGAAGTGTAGAGAATGTTATGGGACTGTCAGTGAGAGGATTGGCTGGACATGTCACATGGTTAAAGTTAAATATATCAAAAACTGCACTACAAAAAGGAACATTTCTTGGGAAACGTAGTTCTTTATTGTGTGAAATTTGTAATATATTGCTTGATGTTTAATGCTGTTCAAGTTTTAGAGTAAAGAGAGAAAGAATAATCTGAGCCTCTGATCTTGACAAATAATTGATGGGCAGGTTCTGAGGATATATAGGGGAGTGTTAATAACTGGAGTGTAGAATAAGTGCATAGGAATAAGAGGCATGAGTGGTAGTAAGTGATGGGGGGCCCTATTGAGAGGTGAATGCAAAAAAACGGAAGTGTTCATCCACTTCCTTCACAAGCACCCTATTCTGATGAAGTACTAACGCCACGACTTTAGCATGAGCCTGAATTACTGCCCGACATGAAATGCTGGGCTGGCACTGCAAGGGGATTCTGCTCTCAAGAGCACAGCTTTAGCACAGCAATAAGTGGAGTTATAATACGACACCAGTGAGGTGCTGTTAAATGCTGCTTCACACTTTTTCCTTTGTTGAAATTACATTTCCTAGACTGCAACACCACTTTTCTAGTTTAATGAAAGTTTAAGGAAACATTCTTAAACTAGAAAAGTGTCAGTATTTTAGAAAATGCTCACTGTGCCACTGGAGCACTTGTTTTCTATTTAAACAGTAGTTTTATGCAGCCTTTGCTGACAGGAAGCACAACATTTCCCCTCCAGTATTTCCACCCACCTCAGAATGATGGTCCTGGAAACGAGGGGAGAATGCCGGCTTTCCACACTATTATTATCACAAGGTCTGATCAGCCCCGGAGACTCAGTTGGAGAAGTAGTTTTATGGTTCATTGCTGGGTGACACATTCAGTGATGTCAAGTTGGCGAACAATGTCAGTGCCATCTCAAGAGATTCAGGGAGGTGAGTGACTGCGCAGTCATTGTCGATCCTTTAAATTGAGAGGTTTAGGCTCATGGCGTTTGGTGACATCCGAGAAAAGTTGTGGGAGAAATTGAGAATTTTTCAGAAAAGCTGGTCGCTGAGAAAACATCCCCTGACTTATCTAGGAGGAAGCAGAAGGGGTGTAGGTTGGCAGGTGACACACCAGCCAGTGTCAATCTCTTGAAGTGAGTGGATGAGACATATGCCATTGAGTGGTTTATAAGGGATCCACATTTTTGCAATAAGTATTGTTACTTGAAAATGTATCGGTTATTTTGTGAGTCCAGATTATGGTTAATGAATTAATATGAGTTACACTGCGTGACTTAAAGTGTCCTTCTGTTTACATTAAATGTATTATAATTATTTTGTGTTATGTTGACAGTTTTGTTTGTGATTTTAACATTTTTATGTGTGTTTGAATAATTGTGTGAAAAGCTATGCATATATCTATACCACACTATTTAAACATCTTTTTTTAAAATGTATGCATTGGGTGACACTTGGGAGGTGAAATGGGAGGAGATAGGATTATCTGAGGGCACCTTGTGTAAGAGACATACTCCCCTGAGTTTGCTGAGATGGAGGAGTAGAGTTTCAGGGAGGCAGATGACATAACATTCAGTGTACATCACTTGAAGAAACTGGTCAAGAAATGTGCCATTGTGTGACACCTGGCAGTAGATGCAGACAGGAATTTCTGAGGGCAACATATGGGAGCGATATGCTTACCAGAGAGAACCTCATAGAATGTGTACGACAACATGACTACTGTTCTGCTGAAGAAAAGTGATAAGCAGTGGCTCAGGTAACACGAGTTTAGTGTGCTACCCATTAGTGGCATCTGTGGAACGTGCCATATTTTATGTTCGGAACATGGACCATAAAGGCATCTTATCCAATCCCTATTATTCATGGAGGTAAACATTGCACAACGTGATACGTTTTTGCTCTTTGTTAAAAGCACAAGTGCAATATGGTGTGCATAAAGGTTATTGGATTAATTGCTTGCGTTATGTCTCGTTTTCTCCCTGTTGCAATGCTTTATGTCATATGTCTAAAGGATGACATAAATGGGGAAATAAGCTAACAAAGGGGTACATAGGGACTCCAGGTATTAAGAAAAATGAATGATCGGAAGGGACGCCATCACAGAGGTGGTTTGCTTGGGGCAAACAGCTAAGCATGACTGAGGTTAAGCAGGTGGGCCACACTAGATGCACAATGTTCTTCTAAAGAGTAAAGGATTAGAAGGAAGAAGCATATGGTGTAACCTGCTGACAAGGTGGGGATTATGGACTCAATGGCATGGTAACATAAATTTACTGAAGGAACGCCATCACAGGGGTGGTCCTCTTGGGGCAAACAAGGAACTGATAGAGTGCGTAACACGGGACTGAGTAAGGGGTCAACCACCAAGGAGAAGGGAATGGGGTAAGAAGTATGGGCCCTGGACATGATGAAAGGAGTAACAGGTCAAGGTACCTGGGGAATTGAATAACTGTGTAACAGGGCAAAGAACCGGGGAAACGTTCCCTTGCCTGGTCGCCTGACCTTCTTCCTTAATTTACCATTGCCCAGGTGGCCTGCACTCTTACGCCTCTTTACTTGCTCCTACCCTGGTACCACAACCTCTCACTCATTTCCCCCGATCCTGGCCCCTAGAGGATTGCTTGCTGCCCCATGGGTCTTGAACTCTCAGACCTCCTACACCAAACCTTGGGGCCTTATCCTCTTGCTCTTTCCCTGGTCCCTTGACCTCCTACCCCCATCCCCTGTTACTTTGGTGACTCACCCCTTTACCCTGTGCACAATTCCCCATCCTCGTTCCCCTGTGGCTCCTTCCAAGGTTCCCCCTGGGTCCTGCCCTTGGCCCCTTCCTGTTTCCCCCAGTGACTTGTCCCTTGCACCTTGGTTTGCTTCTTGTTCCTTGGTGGTGTTGCCTCCCCCCTTCATACCCAAGCATCATTATCCTCTCCTGTGCTTTCTTTGTGTCCCTGGGTCTCTGGACAATCTTTATGTCATATCTCATGGACCTGGGCCTGGAATCAGAGGATAACCAGGTGCACTGTGCTGAAGCAAAACAGATCAGCCGGGGAGAGGGAGAGCGAAGGAAGAAGCAAAGTGGAAGGTCTTCAGGTGCTTCCGGAACTGGAGATGGTTCTCCTCAAGTTTTAGAGTGACCGGGAGGCTGTTCCAGAGGGAGGCCGATGCTGAGGAAAGAGATCTACCACAAACTCATTGCTTGGAGAAGCGACTGGCCCTGAGGGAGTTGGAGGCGGAGGAGCAAAGAGCTTGAGTAGGAAGGTATTTACAGAGAGAAAGTTGAAGGTATTTTCGACCCAGGCCCCAGAAAGCCCTGTGGATAATGCAAAGGGTCTTGAATTTAATCCTTGCAGCCACTGGGAGACAATGATGAGATTTTAGGGCTGGAGAGATACGATCCCAGGGCTTGAGCCCAAGGACAAGTCTTGCAGTCCTGTTCTGGATGAGTTGCAGAGGGCAGAGGGTCGAAGCATGCAGATTTAGAAAGGGGCTGTTGTAGTAGTCCAGCCTGGAGAGGACCAGAGCTCTAGCAACAGTAAGGTTCTGGGGAAGGAGAGGAATATAAGAATACCTCTGAGGAGGTGCAGTTGGTAGTTTGACTTCTTAGAGACTTCGGAGATGTGAGGAGAAAAGGAGAGTGTGGAGTCGAAGATGACCCCGAGGTTTTTAGCTTCACAGGTGGGTGCAGGAAGAGGGACAAGGGAGGCCGGCCAGAGAGTGACAGAGAAGGAATGTGCAGGTGTGCCAATGAGGAGAATTTCCATCTTACTGGCATTAAGGTAGAGATCATTTGAGGCACACCACTCCTGGATAGCAGAAAGACAGTCAGAAGTGAGAGAAGAAGAGGTGGGAGAGGGAAGCCTTAAAATGAGCTGAATGTCATCCGCATAGCACTGAAAGTTGGAGCCGAGAGCAGCAATGCAGTAGGTACGGAGTGCCAGGTAAAGGTTGAAAAGCCAGGGAGAGAGGTTAGACCCTTGGGGAACACCACAGGTAGAAAATGAGATGGAGGAAAGGAAGGACCCAAGTTGGACTTGGGAGGGTCGATCAGAGAGGAACAAGGTCAGCCAAGTAAGTGCCTGACCAGTGATACCCAGGTTATCATGGAGACAGTAAGAGCAAGATGGCATGGTTGAGATCGAGTAGGATAAGGTCAGAAGGGATGTTAGAATCAAGGTTGGAGAGCAGGTCTTCACGGATGCTCAGGAGAGCTGTTTCCATGCTTCTGGTGGCTCTAAAGCCAGACTGATGATCATGGAGACAACCAACAGAGTCAGTGTGAAGATTAAGCTGGGAGATGGCCAGCTTTTCCAGGAGTTTGGCCAGGAAAGGAGTGATGGAGATGGGGCGATATTTAGTCAGACATGAGGGGTCGGCTGTGGGTTTCTTCAGAAGAGGGTGCACAAGGGAGTGCTTCAGAGGGGAGGGGCAGGCTCTGGAGATGAAGGAGTTGTGCTCCTTGATGGTTTTTGATGAACAGGAAAGAACCTATTTCTTAGAGCAGACTTGTCTAGAAACCTTGTCAGAGGAGAACAGAGGAAAGGAAGAGAAAAAGAGAGGGGGTGACTGCAGGAGGGTCAGAAACGGCAGAGACAGAAGGGAGAGGAGGTGGAGAGGACGAGAGGGTGGACAGGATGTCCTGGGTTTTAGAGATGAAGTGAGAGGCAACGGCATTGCAGAGGGCCTGGAATGAAACAGGAGAGGTAGAGACTGCAGCAGGGTTGGCCAGCTACTTGCAGATATTAAAACGTTTGGATGAGTTGTTAGATGCCGCAAACACGCGGGCTTGGATGTGAGCTCTCTTCTTAGTTTGTACCAGGCCGAAGGCCAGTTTGTCAGAGGATACACAGGAAGCCCACCATTTCCTCTCAGCAACCCTACACTTGTGTTTAAGGGTAGCTAGGTTGGAGTCGTACCATGAGTTGCACTTGGCTTTGGGCTTTAATCCGATCCTCATGACAGTGGCAAGAACATCCAGAGTAACTGAGATAGAAGAGTAGAGCATGGATGGCTTGGCCTGAGGGGTAGCGAGGGAGAGATGGAAGGAAAGGAGGTAGTGATCACTCAAAGAGAGAGGAGTGGTCAGAGGGATGGAGAGGTGGAGGTCAGAGGAAATAAAAACATCAAGCATATGCCCTGCAGAGTGAGTCGGGCCAGAGGGGAGAATAGAAAACGAGAGAGAATCTCAGAGGTCACGAAAGAGTCCAGAGGAGGAGCAAGGAGTATCCAGATGGATATTGAGTTCTCCAAGAAGTAGGAGTTGAGTGGTTGAGCCAGGAGGGAGGAGGAGGGGTCCATCCATTCAGAGAGGAAGGATGTGATCTGACCAGGTGGCCGATAGATAGTAGCCACAGTAAGAGATTTGCCAGGAGAGAGATAGGAAGCCTGCAGACAAGGCATTCGAAAGAGGAGTAGGTCTGCATAGGAATGATAGAGGCAGGAATCTACTCGAAGAAGATCAGGGCTACTCTTCCGCAGGACCGGGTGGATCTGGGTGCAGAGAGGGTTTTATAGCCAAAAGGGAGAAGAGCGACAAAGCCGGTGACAGAGCTGGCTGTGAACCATGTCTCAGTGAAACCGAGGACATAGAGGTCAAGTTCTTCCAGGAGGCAAGGTCCTTATTCCAAGGAGTTGATTGTGGCTTTTTGTATGGATGATATTAATAGACCCTCTGCAAGTGAAAAAGCCACTGAAAGCAAGGTAATCCAAAATGTGATCTTGGGAGCTTGGAATACGAGAGACCATAACCACCTAACAACAAATGGAGACATACACCTGGGCAACTTTGACCTATTATGCCCTCAAGAAACCTGGTTTGCGGCAAGCCCATGTTTAGATGGCTACAAAATTATGATCCCGCTGGCAACAAGAGGTACTAAACGCCGCCCAACTTCAGGACTCCTAATCGCAGTACGATTTACGTCTGAAAAAAGAATTGTATGCTACTACATTCATAGAAGCAGCCTTGATTTTTTGATACCACTCATCGTTATCGTCAACTAAGAGACAAGACAAATTAATCTTGTTACTGAACATCTATTGGAACCCGAAAGTACAATCAAATAAAGTTTTCTTAAGTGCAATAGAATCAGTGATCAATGAAGCCACCACAATATACGAAATAAGACATACCATAATATATGGGGACCTTCATGTAATCTGTACAGATACTGGAATAGGAAAACATCAAGTGCAAAAGACCCATCCCAAAGGAAATAACCTCCACACAGCAGCATCAAAGAAAATAAGTATACAATGGTCGGACCTTATGAAAACCAAAAATCTCCACAACCTCAATTTTACGATCAATGAACAAGAACATCGAGTTCCAACTTGGGAAAGGGATGGCGTGGAAAGTACAATTGATCATGCATATGCATCAAAAGAACTACTATCCCCAGTATCTTTGTTCAAAGTGGTAAAAACAAGGAACAGTGACCACAATATACTGATAACCTCATGGATAGACCAAAGACCGGTTAGCAAATTCATGAAGATGCCAATAGAAACTGCCAATAAGGGAACACGTTTGAGACTGGCCGTGGAATCAATACGTACCATAACCAAGCAGTACATAGAGGCAGAGTAATCAGTCTCTAAACACTTAAACTCAACAAAGATAGATTATCATCCACGACTTAAGCCATACCACCAATTAATACATGGAAAGAATCACTTTCCTCAACAACATCTCCACACATGCAACTTGACCTTAAGCAAAAAGAGAAAAAAGGTGAGACGAGCAAAGAGACGTGGCAAAAAACAGCTGACTGTGGAAAACCAGACACTCGCCATAGAAGCGATTAATACATATAAATCATGGTTAATAAGTTTCTGGTGATTACTTTACCAAAAGGACTCAGAGCTAATGCTCTGCGCTGTATGTAGTAGACAATCAAGAAACTTTTGGTCTTTGAGAAAATCTATTTAAAAAATCAGAGATGTTGCTTTATCAAATAATGTCAGTGAACACAAAAGGTTGACCCATTTTTCAGATCTTTTCCCTAAACCGTTGGAGGCACTCCAGGTTAATCAAAAACCAAAGCTGGATTCCTTGGACATCGACTATGAAAAAGAATCAATCTTGAGGAAAATAACCAAACTGACCAGTTCAAGAGCCCCGGGCCCGGACGGCATCACGAATGTGGAATTGAAAATCCACCCGGTAGAATGGGGCAACCTAATATACGAAATCATAAAGAGAATTGTAATCATGAAAACAATACCAGGTTCCTGGAAAACTGACAACATTGTGCCAATCTTCAAGAAGGGTGATAAAAGCGAGTGGTGTCAAAAGGAGAGTGTCAAAGCGTGTGACAGTGCTGGCTGTGAACCGTGTCTCAGTGAAACTGAGGACATCGAGGTCAAGTACTTCCAGGAGGCTAGGTCCTTATTTCAAGGAGTTGATTGTGTGTTTTAGTATGGATGCTTTGTATGGTTACGGGTAGAAGCCCCTTGTGGCGACAGGGGTAAAACCACAGCTCATCTGCGTAAAACGTGTACGTTGAGATGTGCCTCCGGAATTGAGAAATCATCGGTTCCGATAATATTTCTTTCAATTCCCTGTATTTTTATCTCTTTGACGTCCTTTGGGGATACTTTTACTGTCAATACTCTATCGATACTCAAAATCCGGCTTCCCTTCCCCTGCTGACTTGCATCCTGGCTGCTCCCTTGGAGCGTTACTCCATGCTCCCCCTCCTCACTTGGCCCGCTTCCCTTTCTGCTGCTGGCCATAAGTATTTAAATGATGTTGGCACCAGCCTACACCCCATACTGCTCTGCATACTGATGATCATGGTATACACAATGTTACTGCAAGTGGGGTACTTGGCCTTAGGTAATAAATGACAGAGGGGCTGGGTTAAGCTAATTGCGATGACAGGCTGTCATCCGGTGGAGTGTCTTGGTTGGAGGAGGTTGCTTATGCCGTACCACTGTAATCCGTGCTGTTTTCCTTCATGGGGGGGTGTGTGGCGCAGGCAGAATGCAGCGCATATGGAGCGATGTTGAGAAATGTCTTGCCTGATGATGCAGTCGTTGTGGTGCCTCAATCAGTACTGTTTAATGGTGTCAATGGTCACAATGCTTTTTCCAAGTAATTTATAGGACCGGTTGTGTTTCACCAAACCAAAAAATATTGCACATCAGCGAATGGCATTCGCTCAAGGAAAACAGTTGCACAAGATGCACATCAGCAAGTACCAAAGTACCATGCCCCGTAAACGGCAAACATTTCTATTTAAAATGGGTTTGAAGGCAACAAACACATGCTTCACTTATTATGGTATGACAGGGCATGTCTAATGACCTACCGCCAAGGGTTTGTAGGTTGCCACCTGTTGTGCTAGTTGTTAGATGTCGTGGGGTACTTGCAATATGCCTATACATGAGAGAGTGCTTTCCCGATTATCAGCAATGTATTTCTGCCTCACGCCTCACACCTCGGCAGAGTTAATCCTGGGGTCTGTAGTGAGGGGCTAAAGGGATGTCATCAATGACATTTTTGATGTCATCTTTATTGTCCTGGGTGTTAGTCTTAGCAGTTCACAGTGGTGGCACGAGTTATGGTTACTTAGCTTACCATAATTGGTGAATTTCTGAGGTTATTTGGTTTTACTTGAAACCATAACATCCCTTTAACAATGTTTTTTCATTGAATTTCACAGGTTTAAAAAATAAAATGTATAACTTTGTTCGGTGGCATTTAATAACACAGTAAGCAAACAATCAACATTACATGTTGGTATTGTCCCCCCTCTCCACCCCCCCCCCGTGCATCCACATCTTTCCAGAGATTTGGTACTGTTCATGAGTTCTGATGCGGTATTGTATTATGTGGTGAGTGGTAACATCAGTTGTTCGCAATAACTCCTCATATTGTACTTTTATGGTGCAACACTCTGTTCTTGTCATTTAACATTCACCCTCTATTGCAGGCATTTCTTCTGCAGTATCTTAGGATTGTCGGATCAAGTATTGTGTATATGCATCCACATTCTGCCATCAGCACCTCAATATTGATTTAGCTACCCCCAGCCACTTTCCATATCAAGGCAATATGTAATGTCCAATTTCCATTGCGCGTGTCTCGGTCTTCTCCACCCTCCCCAGTGCATCGCTACCCAGCTTTTGGCCAATAAAATTTGCAGACTGACCAATTTCCTAGTGTGTTTGGGAATTTCTTTTGTATTACCCAGTAGTCCTATAAATGGATCTGAATGTATTGGCTGCACCGATGTGTAGTGGCAGTTCCAAATACCTCCTCCTAGCACTGTTGTATAACTGGGCAGTTCCAGGACATGTGGAGGTAGTCTGCTTGTTCAGCCTTGCATCTTTTGCATCTCCCTGTGGTGTCTGTATAATATTCCTGTAACTTGCCGGAGTTTGATAGAACTGGTGAATGTATTAGAAGTGGATCAGTTTCAATTGTGTGTTGATGGCTCCCTTTCTCATCCCCATACAGCAGAAGGTCCAGACCTCCTCCGGAATTTCCATCCCCAAGGCTTTTTCTCATTTTGCTTTCGGTGAGGTTCTGATACTTCTGATACAGCGCAGACATCACTCTGCTACCATCCACTCCCCTCATTGTTCTATCCAACATGCAAGAGATCTGGGACTGTTCCGGAAGTGTAGTAAACACCTGGGTCAGACTCACTCATAAGTGGAAGTACAGAAATATGTCCAAGGCCGACATTACCCCTTTCTCTTTTAGCTTCTCCAAAGTCACAAATTTCCCCTCTGGGAAGAGATCCCCAAAACTTGTGATCGGAATCCCAGGCACATATATTACAGGGAGCTTGGGGGAATAGAGAACCTCTCCCTTCTTTTTGTGTTCAAGGCGTACCCATGCCCTACAAGTCACCTCCACTAGATTGGGCATTGAGTGCGCCCTGCTTGGTGCTGTGAGTATGACTGATCTGCGAAGGTCTGGTGCTGCCACTGCTCTTTCCACCTCCACCTGTCTCCTGTCCCACTGTCTTTCGTACCAGTGTCTTAAATATTCCGCCTGTGCCACATAGTAGTATAATTCAAGGTCAGGCAGTGCCATGCCCAATGCGGAGATCGGCACCGCTAGCGTGTCCCAGGATACTGTGGAGGGTCTCCCCACCCACAGGAACTGTGAAATGACCAACTTCGCATTCTTCAATAATTCCATAGGCACCGCTATCAGAGCATTCAGAAACACATAAAGGAACCTGGGGAGCAATGTCATTTTAACTAGGGATACCCGGCTGTATAGATTTAAGGGGAGGTTCTGCCTCTGCACCGATGCTGCTCGGGTTTGGATAAGAACCCTCAGATAATTGCTATGGTATACCACTGATTCATCCCTAGCAAAATTCATACCCAGATAGCGAGTCTGAGTCATGTGCCACTGGAAACCCCAGTCATCCTGATATTGTTCAACCGACTCCGTTAGCAGGAAGAGCACTTCTTTAGAGGTGTTCACTTTCAGACCAGATATTTCCCCAAAACTCTGGACATCCCTCATTATCGGATCTAGATTAGTTTTAGGGTCCCTGATGAACAGCACCATGTTGTCCACGTATAGCGAGATTACTACCCTATGCGTGTGGAGCTGCACCCCTCGGTGTGGGTGCCCCTCCTGTATTCGTTCTGTGAATGGTTTGATCGCTAGAGCGAAGAGCAGTGGCAAGAGTGGGCATCCCTGTCGGGTTCATCTGGCCATTCACCCTCACCCTAACCAACGGCTGTGTATGTAACAGCTGAATCATAGTGATAAATCCTGAACCCAGTCCCATCCGTCGCAGTTGTCACATCCAGGGTTCCCAGCTTGCAGCGCCTAGGGATGCCTAGTAACACCTGGAGGCTAGTCTGGCGTCTGTCCCAGCGTTATTCGGCACACAGAGTTATTTAAAACTACATTTCCCATCAACCTCCCTTCCGTAGTCATGTGACACGCACGCAATGCGTTTCCGCATCTTTCCGTGACTTCCCTATTTAATACCTATTTATTCATTCATCGGGTGCCCCTTAACAGTGTTAGTTACGAGCACTTGTATTCAGTCACATTTACTCTGTTGTTTCGACCTGGGTTACAAATCAGGACTCTGCTTTTGCCTTTGTCCCTTTCTGGTCTCCTGATGCTCGTCTCCCTCTGATGCCCCCCCTTGGATTATCAAACTCGGTTACGTTGCATCGATTCCTTTTCTTAATCCATTTCTGTTGTGACGCCTTGGAACCTTGAACTTTGTTATTCGTAGGGACTAGAGTGAGATTGAAGCTGCTTTCCCTGGTTTCAGTTTTATGTTTTCTTTCCACATGCAAACTTCCCTTAACACCCCTTGACTCACCTACCCACTGGAGATTCCTGAACTTACAGGTGGTCAAGTTGGGTGCTTTGCTCATCGGATAACAATGGGTTTGATTTTGGGATGCTCTGCTGCTTCTACAATTTTGCTATGCTGTTTTCACATTTTGGATTGCTTTTGAACACTTTGGGACGCTCTGCTGCTTCCACATTTTGGAGTGCTTTTGAACACTTTGGGATTCTCACTCTTCATCGAATCCTGTTATCTCCTTTTCATTGAATACAAGTAGGTTGCTGGTACTCTTCTTTGCTGAGCAGGTAAGAGTGGGTAGTCGTGGGTGGTAATTGCTGGATTTCGGCATTTCTGGCTGCATTTTCTTAACTATTGCATTATTCTTTGTTCCTCTAGCTCTGTTGTTGCTGCTCCTGCCTTTTCACTAAAACCCCTGGCCTGACAGGTGTATTAGGTTTCTGCAGGCTGTGCTCTTGGGGGGAAAGTCTTTAATACATCTCGCTCAAGACTTTTGCAAGAGTGAAGGAACACCCAAAGTGGGAGTTTCATCTGCAACACCTTAGATTGTGATATTATCTCAGGTTGTGACAGATTACGGAGCCTACTATTGCCTGTCGGTTATGGAGTCTGGAGTCTGGGTCTTATCCAATGGCTGCACTTATGCAGGCCTTTGCTGCCTTGCGTACCAACATGGCTTCTGCCAGGAGCTTTTCCTTTGGTCCCACCGGAACGCTTTTCGGGTGATCCCAAAGTGTACCAGACTTTCGTGAATCAGTGTCGCCTGCATTTCCTTTGTCGCCCTTTGGCGTTTGCAGACGCTACCACTAAGGCGGCATTTGTTCTTTCTGACTGCAGCAGCATGGTCCAATCCATTGCTAGAAGCAAACGACCCAGCTCTGTATGACTTTGATGCCTTAATTCAAGCCATGAACAGTGTTTTTGATATGTGACACAAAGCACAGACCTCAGATCTAGAGTTCCTGGGTATTAGCCAAGGCAAGACTGATCTTTTTACATATCTCGCCCGCTTTAAACAATTAGCGGCTGAGACTACGTGGCCAGAACAGAAGAAGGCAACCATATTCTACAAAAGACTGTCAGAAGACCTGAAAGATGCCCTGTCCATGGTACCCGCCATTCCATCCTGTTTCTCTGAATTATTGGACCTGGTCATACAGGTCAATGCTTGACTTCGGCAAAGACATGGTGAATATCGGTTCCCCGATAATCGTACCCCATCCAGATCGGATGGCGCTACTCCTGCTTTACAAGGAGACGCCAAACCCATGCAAATAGGGGCAACCAGGGGCCCATTAGCAAAGGCTGAACGACAAAGGCGTATGGTGAATAACCTATGTTTTATTGTGGCCAGTCAGGTCATTTAATTTGTGTGTGTCCCAAAAGGCCTATCAAGGTGGAGGGAAACTCCAGGACTTGTCCGTAAACAGGGCCTTTAGGATGAGTCAACGGATCAAGGGCTCGGGTGATTGTTTCCGGTTCTCACACATTTACCTTGCCATGTGCTTCATTGCCCCTGGTATTGATTCCTTTATTAAACTGGTTATGATTGATTTCGGAGCCAGTGGGAATTATATGGATATACAGTTGGCCAAGCAGCTTGGGCTATCTATGTTTCCTAAATCAAGACCCGAAGAAAAGCATGCGGTAGATGGTTCCTGTCTGGTGTCCGGACAGGTAACGGAACGAACAGGTCCACTTCAGATGTCCACACTGCAAGGTCACACTGAACAAGTTACTTTTGACCTTATTTCTGCCCCTCAGTTTGGCATCTTTCTTGGTCTATCCTGGCTACAAACTCACAATCCTGTCATTGACTGGATTGAGCAAACAGTGTGGGTTTCTTCCTCTTTATGCATCCAAAGATGTCTTCAATCCCAGGATGAGGCAGTATTGTCTCCTTGTTTGGCAATGGTGGCCAACATCCCGTCGATCAGTGCCACATCATGTAATCTAACCCCTACACTCCCAGTGGAATACCAGGAGTTTTCTGATGTGTTTGACAAGGGACTGTCAGAAAACCTGCCCCCGCATCAGTGTTATGACTGCCCCATTGACTTATTACCTGCAGCAGTAGTGCCACAGGGTCATGTTTACTCTCTCACGCAGACAGAAGAAGAACATTTGAGAGACTATGTGGACAATGCCTTGCATTTGCGACACATACGTCCATCTCGCTCCCCTGCGGCCTCCCGGATATTCTTTGGACCAAAGAAAAAAGGGTACCTACGTCCCTGTGTGGATTATCATGCCTTAAACAAAGTCACGTTTAAAAACCAGTATCCATTACCACTCATTACAGAACTGCTCGACAAAATGACATCTTCCACTGTCTTCACCAAGTTAGATTTGAAGGGGGCATATAATTTGGTGAGGATGCGTAGTGGAGATGGGTGGTGAAAAACCGCATTCAAGACGAAGTTCGGGCTCTATGAGTATTGTGTAAGGTCTTTTGGGCTCTGTAATGCCCTGGCTACTTTCCAGCATTTCGTAAACAACATCTTCAGGGACATGCTGGATTGTTATGTTGTGATTTATCTGGATGACATCTTGATATTTTCAGATTCAATCCCTCAACACATACAACATGTCCGTTCTGTCCTACTTTGTCTGCGTGAACACTCTCTATATGCAAAATTAGAGAGAAATGTGTGTTCCATGCATCATCAGTAGAATTCCTGGGGTTTTAAATATACAAGAAAGGGGTGCTCATGTGCTCTTCCAAGGTCGGGGAGTATTGGACTGGCCTGTCCCGAATTCGGTAAAAGCCCTTCAGTCCTTCTTGGGCTTTTCAAATTTTTATAGGTGTTTCATCACCTCCTTTCCTGAAATAGTAGCCCCACTAACTCGCCTAACTAGTCCCAACGTTCCTTTCCTTTGGGATGAAAAAGCACAGTCTGCCTTATAGACATTGAAAGAGACTTTTAGTACTGTCCCTGTTCTACAGCATGAGATATTATCTCAGGTTGTGACAGCAGTACAGCAAAGACCATTCAACCTAGTAAAACGCCTTGGTGGTATCTAGCAAGCCCGCCACCACTGGGTCCTCAGATGATATTGGCCTCATCATCCCAAACATCCTGTGCAGGCCGTGGGAAGTAGATTGCCCTGAAATGCAGCCCGCCTGGTCTGCCCGAACCATCGTGGGAACCAGTGGTGATAACCTAGACGCTAAGATTTTGGCCAGGATTTTTTAATCTAAGTTGATTAATGAGATTGGCCGATAAGACGGCATTAATTGCTGGGTTTGTCCAGCTTTAACAATACCATGATGAACGCCTCCCTCAGTGTGTCTGGTTGGGACCCACTCTCCAGACTTTGCTGATACATTCTCAACAGATGGGGCCCCAGCTTCTCAGTGTAATGTTTATAGAATACTGCCGTGAACCCATCAGGACCTGGCGACTTCACATTGGGCAGAATCTTAATGGCATTCCATATTTCAGATAACACCAGCAGCTGGTTCAGGAGTTCTCTTTGGTCCTTGGAGCACCAGTGCAGGGCCACCTGCTCCAGGTATTCCTCTATGTCAGAGTGAGAGGCCTGTATCTGAGAGGAATATAAATGACTGTAAAAATTAAAGAACTGCTGTATTATTTCGGCATCTTCGAATCGATCTCTCCCCTGATCGTCCGTACTTGCCTGTACCCTGCCATGCAGTTTGTCCATTTTGGTTGCCCTAGCCAGCATCCAGCTGGGCGTATGGCCTTCCCCATATTGGCGTACATTAGTCTGATTGCTGATATACGTCACCTCCAGTAATGCTAAATCTTGAAACTCTTGTAGCTGGACTCGCATCTCGGCTTGTTCATGATCCATGGGGTCCAGGGATGTTGTCGGTACCATGCATATCCTGCCCTCTTTGAGTTTTAGTTCTTGCCTAATCTGCATAAGAATCCCTGTCTCTGTGGAGATACCTTCCCCTCTAAGCATGCAATTAAAACCTTCCCACAGAGACGCCAATGACTGCACTGAACACACGTTTTCATCAAAGTAGTCATCTATTGCCATGGTTATACTTTCTCGAAACACTGTATCAGTAAGTCCGTCGCATTTAAAGTGCCAGGGGAATTTTCCCTGTTTCCTTCTGGAGAAGTTCACTTCTAGCACAACGGCGGCATGATCAGACAAAGTGCATGCCTGTATACCCACCTCCACCACCTGATTCATTATGGAATGTGATACAAGGAAGAACTCTATTCTAGATGCTGAGTTGTGAGGGTCCCAGTGGCAAGTATATTATCTCTCCACTTGATTGCGGATTCTCCACACATCAGTGATATCCCACGAGATGGCCATACTCTGCAACCTGTTAGTCCCTCTATTCCCAGATTCTTGAGAGCCCCCGGTCTGATCCAGTGCCGGTTGCATCACTGCATTGAAATCCCCAGCCCAGATGATCATTCCAGGTGGTAGCTCCCCAAGTTGTCGGTCTACCCATTCCAGCGTGTCCACCTTGTCTAAATTGGGTCCATAATAGTTCATTAATGTGTACAGCTACCCCTGGAAAGTACCTTGGATGATGAGGCCTCTAGCTCCTTCATCGTTGACCACTGTGGTCTGATGGAACCACACATTGTTATGTATTAGGGTGCCCAGCCCCCTTGCATATGACAAGTATGAAGAGAAGTACCCTTGACAACCACAAGGTCTCCCGAACCTAGATTCCATGTCTGGGGTTCCTCTGCAGTGATTCCAGAAACGTCATGGCCTCCTCCATGGGTGTTGAAGAATTTCACCTAGCCATTGTACTCAACTCACAGTATAGACGGGAACACCATCGCATATTTCATCCCTCGGTCCCGCTGCAATTTCCTGACTTCCAGAAACTTTTTCCTTGACACTTGTACCTTGTCCAATAAATCTGGGAACTGTTTGATTGTGCTGTCCTTGTAATGAACTGTCCCTTTCCTTCGAGCCTTGCGTAGCACCACATCTCGGTCCCAATAATTTAGCAGTTGTGCTATTACTGGGCGTGGTGGTGCCACTGGAATGGGTCACCTTCCGCTTGCTACCTGGTGTGCTCTTTTCATGATACATAGTTCTGAGAAGCCTTCGGGGCCCAGAGCTTCTCACAGTATTTCTTCTATCAGGTTTACCATATCTTTCCGAGCCGACTGCTCAGAGAGAGCTATGATTCTATGCTATTTCACCTTGATCTGGATTTCAGATCATCCTGTTTGTCTGTGAGTTCTTTCAGGGCTCTTCTCACTTCAGACATCCCTTTGTCGGTGGAGGTAGAGACATCCTCCACCTCTGAGACCCTCCTTTCTGCCTCATATAGTCGTTTGCCATGCTTGTCTAAGCAGACGTGCATATGATCTACCTTGAAGGTCAGGGAGAAAACTTTACCATCCACGGACTGAATGCTGATTGCAGCTGTGTAAACATCTCCTTAATGTCTTGAAATGCACCTGCTGGGTCTTTAGCTGGGTTTTGAGAGTGCGGTTTGGATGTGGTCTCCATTGTTTTGTTGTTTTTGACTGGATCATGTGACTCAAAGTGCAATTTGGCCTGGCGTTTGCCTCCTTTCCCTGATTTCGGCAGAGCCAGGGGCTAGTGTAACTGGTGGGTGAAGGATCGCCAGCACACCAGGTGCTTGTTTTGTAGGGGTACCTATCACCGTCGGTGCGACATAGTCCGGAGCTGACGGCTGGGTCTCATCAATTTCTATCAAGCTTGTGTTGTTTCGCTCTCCCAGCGATGTGTGCCGTCAAAGTTCCAATTGATAGCCAATCCCCTCATCCGTGTATGCTGCTCAATGTCCTCTCCCATGCGCCTGTTCTGCTTCTGCGCTGTCCGCAAGAGTCGGATGGGACTCCTTCTCAGCTCTCAGGTGCTTCACTGTGTATTCTAGCAGACTCGCAGTGGCGACTGTGGATTAGTCCACCCCGCAGCTCTCACCGTCATGGATTTAGGCTAGTCAGGGTTGCAGAAGCACATTTTTGACCCGCTGGGGTCCAGTGATCACATGTGAGCCCAAGTCTTTGTCTCCAGATCAGTAGGTGTGCGCACCCTGCCTGTATGGTAGATGACTAGCGTGGTGAGTAGTGATGTCAAAGCAGGTGTGTCCTGTGCAGGTCCCCAGGCCAGACTTTTGCCTATTGTCCATAGGTGATATGGGGTGTGCAGCCAGTCTCAGAGTGTGTAAGTCACTCTGCGAGGTGTCTGACTTCCCAGAATTATGGTGGACTTCTGCTATGGCCACCACCCTGCGGGTCAGGTATATGCGGGACAGATGTAGGTTTCCCCGCTCCCAGCATTTGTGCCTCTTGTGGGAGTGTACAAAGTGGTTTGTGCACCTTCCCAGAGCCTGCTTAGCACTCAGCGCAGGCTTCTTGCCCTTCTTTCGTCAACCGTATGCAAGTCCTCTTTCACTGAATCTCTGTGAGACTCTGTTGTGCTAAGTGTACCATTTGGCATCTGATGTAGGTCCCGAAAGGGCTGTGCCCTCCCACGTGTCGGGTTTAGTTTGAAATGTACAGTGCGAGCTTGAAACATATGAAAGCCCTGTTCGTGCACACCCCACGCCGCCTCACCAGGCCTGTCTTTTGCTGTTGCTGGTGATGGTGTGCCCCTTCCCGCCTTGTGCCACTCTATGTGGGCATCAGCGGCCCGTGGGACGCCCATACCGCAGTCCCAGGGCCGGGTCCAGGTTCACACACACGTGAGTAGCGAGGTGTCTCCACTGCCGCCTCCCCGATCCCGTGAATCAGTCTCCATGTACCTGATTCTGTGCGCTGGTCGGGGATCCAGCAGGACAAGAAGGTTCAGTCCCCTCTCCTTGTGTGCGACAGGTAGGATGCACCCCACCGGGTTGATCCTTGGTCCTGTTGATCAGCAGCGGAGGATGCCTCTGCGGCTGCCGTGGTTCCAACTGTCCCATGTTTCTGCTTGGTCTGTCCTATTTTTGCGGCTGGAGGAGGTTTGGTCTATCACTGGCAGTATCGTATGACCAAGCCTATACCCACTCTCAGTTTGGGACTCCGCTGTATTGTGCTTTCTTCCGATCTGTGGGGAGATTCGTTAGCCAGCCTTGGTTCCCCGCCTCCCTTTATCGTTCATGGTTGATTGCACCCCTGTGCAATTGGACTGATATCTGTATTGTCCCCGGGCCTCCACTGGTCAATGCTGGTTCTTGGTTCCGGCCTGCAAGATAGCCATGACGCAGAGCCTCGTATGGAAACGCTACCCATCAAGGCTCCCTGGGTGTGTCCATCGAAAAGTTCAGTGTCGTTGATGGGGAACTGGTGGATAGCCGCTCCGCTTCCTCCTCTCACTGGGGTGTAAATCATCCCACAGCCCGCCACACTCGTTTACCAAGAGTCTGGTGTGCGGGGTTCTTGCTCTCACCCCTGAGAGCTGAGCATTCTCCGCACTCCACAGTCTGTGAGGAGGCCCTGCGTGCACCCCAGGGCTCCTCCTCCCTGCACTGCGAGGCCTGCTGGTTGTTTGCAGGCTGTCTCACTGACCCGATTTCAGGGTTCCCCGGATACGATTTTCATCTGAGTTTTTTTTCGCAGGTTGTGCCAGGACAGCTTCTGCCACAATATCAGTGCTTGATGGAGGGTTCCCGCAAGGGAATCTGCCAATTGTTGTTCTGGATCTCGGATAGATGGCACAGAGCTCACGGTCTTGCGGCCATCTTTGTTGGGCTCTCTAGCGCCCGCCAAATTCACAGGTTTTTATTAGTGCAACTTAACCATAACGTCCCTTTAACAACATTTTTTTCAGTAAATTTCATAGGTTTTTTCTAGTGCACCTTTCCTGTGCTACAACTCCCTCATATCGTGTACCCCCTCAATGTGGCAGCAATGGCGTTCACAAACAACATCACAGTGTTCACAGAGCTGCCAAGCCATCCTGCATCCATGTCTGCTTCTCCGTTTGGAACAGTCTCCTGGTGGCTGCGTCATCCTCATGGACTGCAGCTCTCTGGGCCAATAACTCTTGCCTTAGAGCTTACCTGTGTGCCTGACCCTCTGCAGGCAGGTCTGCCTGCAGAGACGTCAGATTCACGCGTTGGCTCCTGCTGTTGGCCTCCATGCGCAGCCTGTGGGAGCAGCATGTGGACCGCATTACCTGCAGCTGTTGCGCCACCTTTGTTGCTGGTAGGAACATGGAACTGGCCACCCTATCCATGCCCTCAGCCAAAACTCTCTAAGGCAGCACCCTGTTGGTGTGCGGAAGGCAGCATCTGCTGCTCCCACTCACTCTGTCCAGTCTGCACACGTCCCAAACGAATGTGGGCCCCATGCCTTCCTGACCCAAGAGAGCATGGCCCTTGCTGTGATACCACTGTCTCCGGCTGCAGGACCACAAACCTCCCTTGAACATCTGTCCCAGGACCAGAAACCAATACATGGGAGCATGGCCTTGCATCTGTAACCACCACAGACAGCCCTGACACCACTGACTGGCCTTGTAATGGAACATGCTCCCTGCAGACTCACGGGCCCTAACTGTTCCAACACTTGGTGCACTTACCTCCACCAGTATTGAGAATTGTACATCCAGCTCTACACCAGAGCTACTGTAGTCCAAAGAGTCAGTGTTGTATGCCATAATTCCCAGGATGGTCTGTAGCACAAGTGGATTCTCCTGGCCATTCTCCTGGCCTGCCACGCCACGTCCTCCACTGGTGGTCTGGACCTGCACAGACTATTCTTCCTCCTCCTCTGCATTTGGTGCCTCCTCACCTACACAAGGACAGAAAAAGACATGATGAGTCATGTGAAACATGTCTACAGTAAACATGTGTATAACATTGATGTCATGCAACAAAATACAGGGAATGTCACCAGGAAAGAAGCAGAATACACAGACTACGTACATGAAGCCTACTGATCATGACATATGCAGACTGGATACAGCATTAAATTCTCAGGCCCATGCAGCCTGTAGACACATTGGCCACACTATTGTTGAACTTGCTCAGGGACTGCACACAATGCAAACATTTCCTAAATTCTGAAAAAAAGTATAAAGTCCCAGTTGAAGTATGACTGTAAGGGTAACACCTAGCTAAGGCCTGTGAAGTGGAGAGAGTAATTAAATATAGTTTGAGGTAGGTATAAGGTACAGTGACCCGCAGGAGACACAGGGGCATGGACCCATGGAGTGTGTGGTGAGTGTGGGAGGGTAACAGTGATCAGGCCTCACAGTAAAATCTACTCGGTAGTCATTCCCATAGCGGCAGCGTGGATGTGCACAGCCTCCAACTATGCACACTCACTCATGGCATGCCATGAGCTGTGTTGGTAATCTCCTTGGAATTTCTATGTAGCAGGAAGCACCTATATACATGTGTGATTATAGAATCTACACCCTGCAGTGCATGAAGTGTACTTCGTGCTTCAGACACAAGCACATGTCTAGCCGGGCAGAGTGATTGACATCACTGATGCAAATATCAATATGGCACGTTGTGGTATCATGTTGCAGATGCTGTCTGGCCATGCTAGTGGGGGATAAGTACTGTCACACGGCCATGTACAACTGATGTACAACACAGTACACCACGTCATGCTTCATCCAGGGCAGTCATTCAAACGCTGGCAGAAGCGCAACACAATCATACTTCTTAGTTATCTTTCACTGCACAGACTCAGGATGCACAGTCTTGATAACTCACCCTAGTAATCTGGCAGGCCTCCCACACCTTGCAACTGATCCGATAGAATGAATCGGCTCAAAGCCTCTTCGCGTGGGGTGAGAACCCCCTCCTCTGGTGACCCCCCTCCAGTTGCCATAGCAGAGGCGACATTGGCACCCATATTGGACTTGGTGCCATGGGTAAGGTCATTCCAGCACTTCATGGCCCGAGCAGCAGTGCGCTTCTCATACCCTAAGGCATTTATCACATCAGTGACATGCTGCCAATGTACCATACGCTGAGCCAGTGTATGCATGCTCCCTGGTAGCAGGCACATGTCATGGTGGTGCTCTGTCACGTAGTCCATGAGTATCTGGAGTTCTTCATCATCAAAGTTCCTGTTCCTCAACGTGGCAGTGTCCTGTGCCGTGCCTTGGTCAATCCTGACAGGTACATCAAAAATGTGATTGAATGCCACATAGCGGCTAATTTTACTAATATACTGCTAATTCTGAGAGAGTAGGGTATTATTTATGCTTCTAGAATAATCATGTATAAACTCCCATTTGTTGGTGGATACAGATTGGCTTTTAGAAAGACTGAACACAAGAAATAACATTCATATTGGAAAAATGCTCATCTACATAGCATCATCCTGGTGATTATTGATTTTTAAGAATTTATGACAGACCGAATGGTTGGAAATAATCTTGGAATTTAATGGACACTAAAATATGGTTCTATTTCATTGATTTTAGAAATTAAAGAATTATAATCACATTGAAAAATCAGCTCCTGAGGAAGGGAAAGCATGACCGAAATGCATAGAGGAGAAGTATCAGACAATTGAGAATCTACAGTTTACACAAATCTGGCAATGAACCCTCGTAGAAGGGTAAGGGTAGCTGAGAGGGGGAGTTTAACCGACAGATGTTCTGCTGACGGGAGGCAAGCACTAGAGAATTATCTAAGGGCAAGATGTGATTTTGCTCTATTAGCCACTCCCCCACCTTTTCCAGTGTCTCTGTCTGCTCGGATGATAGTGTGATTATCTGGGAGAGCTAGTGACAGGGTGGGTCCTGCCGCAGGGTATAGCCAAGTTTCTGTTATGGCCAGAAAGTCTAGTTGATTGCTGAAGATGAGGTCATCTCATGAGGTCAGGTGTGAACTAACACAGATCGTGCGTTGATAAGAGCTCCTTTGATTGCTGCTATGTCTATGTCTGGTGGTCCTAGCAATGGAGGTATGGTCCCAGAAGAGCAACATTTTTTTGTTGCAGTCTGTGGACACTCCTGGCAACAATATTGAAATTTCTTAAGCAAAGCTTTGTGACCATGCTTACCTAGATGAATACGTAGTAACACAGTGCCGTCCTTACAGGCAGTCTCAGAGTCTGCAGCCAGAAGCAAATCGTCAACGTACTGAAGCAAAGTACAAGTAGAGGGCAATTCAAGGGTTACAAGTTGCTCCTTCAAAGCCCTACTATAAATACTAGGACTCTCTGTGTAGCCTTGAGGTGCACGAGTAAATGTAAATGAGCGTCCCCCTAAGGTGAAGGCGAAAAAATATCTTCTATCCTTGTGTATAGGAATACTAAATAATGCATTCTTTAGGTCCACAACACTAAAGTAAGTAGCTGTATCTGGAATCATGGTTAAGATAGTTGTCACATCAGGCACAATTGGAGAATGCGGTGCCACAACTTTACTAATGGCACGTAAATCAATTATAAAACGGAATGGAATTACATTATCGCCTTTTTTGTACACTGGTAAATCGGACTGTTACACAAACTTCCTGAAATTTGTTCAATCACACCACGGTGCACAAAATCGGAAACAATACATTTCAACGCTCGCTTGCCCTCAACCGAAATCTTATACTGGGGAATGCGTGGCAGCTCAATTCCATGTTTCAAAACTATCTTAACAGGATAAATCTGCAAAACACTGACATCATTGTCGTCGAGAGCCCATAAGCTCTCTGGTACATCAATGAATTCTGGAGACAAAGGTCTAGTCAGAAATTGCGAGGTGGAAGATTGCTGCTGTGAAATTGTCAAGCGTACTCCATCAGAAGAACAATAAATCACTGCATTTAATTCTTTTAACAAGTTCAATCCCAGCAGGTTTTCCCCACAATCCAAGGTCAATAGGAAAGGACACTGGTCCGTAAAAGGACCCAAAGAAATAGGTACTGGCATAGAGACTGGACAAATAACTGGAGTACCGGGAAACCCTACAGAAACATAGGTTTGCCCTGACAGTGGAACGTTTGGAACCCGTGAACGATCAATGGAACACTTCTGGGCTCCAGTGTCTATCAAAAACTGATGTTTCCTATTTCCCACTATCATTTCAACGTAAGGACCTTTCTGATTGACGGGAATAGGTGTAGTTTCCAAACCCTACTTCGGGCACTCCTAACGAAACAGAATATTGTCAAAAGGAAGCTCTTCAGACAAATATGCAGCAGAAGGATGATCGAATATATTCCTAGAATCCACACTCAGAGTCTGATTGTCCTCTGAAAAAGGTTGTTGAGGGTCCTGTGTGAACTGACCTCTACCAGAGCCCCCTACGCCCGGGCGACCTCAAGATCGCCTACCCATGTTATTAATCGACCTCTGTTGAAGGACGGGGCATTGTGCTCGCCAATGACCCTCTCGTCGACAATAAGCACATTGATTAATGTTCACAGGACCCAAGGGCACATTCCCCTGTGGGACATACTTACCTCTAACCTGAGAGTTACCCCCTCTGGGGCCTCTAACAATATGCTGCAATAACACCTTTGTTTTTAAATAACCTTTCCGTTTTTCAATCATATCTTTTTTATTGTTGACACGATTTTCATAATACTGAGCCATATGCAGTACTTCTGATTGCGATTTCGCCTGCCAAGTGCTCTCAGAGGACATAATCTGTGACTGGATGTCAGGTAGCAATCCACATACAAATTTGTCCACAAATAACCTTTTCCCAGACTCAGTGCCTAAATCTTGTCCACTGAAATACAAAAATACCTGTTCTAACCGATTAAAGAACTTGGTAGCACTCTCAGACTTTCCTTGGACACAGGCCGTAAGCTTGTCCCATATAATTCTTTTTTCGGGAATTATGGTTTTTAATTTTGCAATGATTCTATTAGGCAGGGTTAATATCACCTGCAGTGGTCTTTCACCAGCTGGACTTTCCCCATCGAATCTAGTTAAATTCACCCATGTATCTCCCAGGCCGGGTACATCGTCAATAGTTCTAACTTGTTTCCATAAATCTACGGGCAGGAGTACTGGAAACAACACATCAATGTCACCCAAGGTGAACACTGAAGATTGGAAAACGGATTCCATCACTTTATAGAACCCTGTCGGATTTTTCCTAATATCAGGAATGGACTGTCTAATGGTGTTCACTTCCTGTCGTGAAAACGGGACGTGAACAAACTGTGATACATAATGTGCGGGAATGTCCACAGCGGCTATACCTCGTGCAGCAATTGCCGCAACCTCAACCTTCGGGACAAATGTCGGAGGAACCTCTCTCATAGGCAACTGAGATGTAGGCAACTCCGAACGCTTACTAAGCAACAGAGCCAAATTGAGCGCTAGAGCAGTCGAAGAAGTGTCAAACGAAAAAGCTCTCTTATAAATATTCAATAACTCTGTGGGACAACTAATCTTCCTCTTTACACATTCATCTTGCAGGTACTCTATCATTACCTGTAATCACTTTTTTCTGCATTTCCAACATATATTGACTATATGTGTCATATACCTCAACTGGAGTTATCGATATGTCTGAAATCCATCTAATTAATACTTTCTTAGAAATTCGCATTTACTCCGATATCGGTTTACGACACGGAAGGTACCGTTTCTGTACATACATACTTTCCTCTTCATCATCCTCATTCCGTATCCTTTCTAACTCATTTCAATATTCAAATAGCCTTTCGACATGCTCATTTACCTTCTCCACAGTATCTCTGGAAAGTGCTAAAGTATTTAGATCCCTTAACCCTTGCAGAACATCCGTATTATTTAATCTTCCCCACATTATACATAACTGAATCCCCAAACCTTCAATAAAAACATTTTTCTCAGGAAAATTATCTGTATAAAAAAAGGGTGGAAAAAACACTAGCCTGATCATCCTTCTCCATACAATGTTTAGCCCATGCAATTAACTCACGTTTCTTCTCCGGTGGTACAGTACTGCGAGTGACAACCTTGGAGCCCGCACCATGATCGATTACAAGTGGCCCAAGACCACTTGGAAGAGAGGGGATAGGCAAATTCGATGGCGGAGCTATAACTGGTGCTACAGGAAGAGGCAGAGGAGCAGGCGGAGGAACAACAGTCAAAGGAATAGGAACAGCAGGTTGAGCAGGAAGAGTAGGAATAGCAGCAGGAAAAGGTACCGCAGCAGGAAGAGGAACATGTGGAGGTGGCGCAGAGGCACCAGGCCTTCGTTCATTTAATATTTTCTCAAAAAACTCATCAGAATCATGTAGATCTTTGGAAGGACAGATTTTCTGAATACCAATTGAAAAAGACCTTTCCATATTTTTAGCCGACTCACCCTGTTGATCCTGATCATATAATAATGCTTTTCGGCAACCGTTTTATGGCGGCGCGCATGTTTTTCTCTACTCTAAGCTGTTGTAACGCCTCTTTTTTCCAATTCTGTAAAACATCAAATGTTGCAGGTCTAGCTTTTTTCTTTAACAATACTGACTCCAAATATTCAATACGAGGGATCTCAAATTTACCATTGATTGGCCACTGAAGTTCGGATTTATGTCTGGTTTGTCTGTGCCAAATATCATTAAATACTGTACTTCCAATGCCATGCTTACCGTACATAGTACATGTCGGCGACCCCTCCTGTGGTGCCGGATGTCTAAATTCCAAAGATTGTCTATCACTGCGGTATAATGCCCTAAAGCAGGTAGACAATTTCCCAGGCATTTCCAAAATGCTTGGTGGTACCTGGTCAATAATTGTGTCTGCATATACAATGTGCCAAAATTCAAATTGCCAGGGTTAAATTAAGAATCGGGTCACGACTCACCTGGCCAAACCTAAGGAGGACCGATCGGTACTTCTAAGAATCTTTCCTAACTAATCTTACTTTGCGTATGGTGATTTCGGCAAATCTGCCTACCTCGATAAGTGGACCCTCGTCAAGATGCCGTCTCAGACCACAGGCTAGTCGTCCAGGGATCGGATCGTGCAGCGCTGCTGAGGTGTCGCGTCTCATCCAGGGGCCCCTTACTTTTGTACACTGTCCGATCCCAGTCCGATAGCAAGTGTAAACCTTCAACAATCCGGCATCAATCTTGAGGGTCCCTATTCGGGCGCCAACTGTGAAAAGAGAAACAAAATATCGAGGCTGAGTACCCCAAAAGGAAATACACCAAACATAGGTTTCAAAGGAACATACAAAGCACTTTATTCTCTATCAAATACAATTACAGAAACAATGCAAAGTCAGATAGCTATCGGCCCTCAGTACAACACAACGAACTCCAGCGTGGTTCAGTGTGTTCAGTGAGGGACTGTACATTAGAATGCATTAGCTTTTTATACATTTTGTGAGCGCTACGGCCAACCCCCCTTCGGGTTAATATTCTATTTTATGTGTTACCAATTCTAGGGTTCGCTGCCGTGTCTCAAATAACCGCTTCTAACTGGTTTGTTCTTTATTACATGTAACAATAAGCGTATGCATTAACTGTGTATTCTAAGTTTCGTATTGCAGGTCTTCTTAAACATTAATAATATATAGTAAAACAGATGTTCTTCGTCCAATGTGTAAATACATTATCATAATACATACTCGTGGATTGGTTTACTTGCGCGAGAAATCCTTTTACACATAGGTCAACGTAGGACGAGGTCTCAGTTCATGACCTCAACAAGTAGCCTGCAGGCAGATTACACATTAGCGATGTACATAGGTCAAGACGGCCATGTTGTATTTTGCAATGACATCATCCAACATTTTAGCTCACAGGGTCACTTTTCCACATAAATCCTAAAATGGCGATTTGACCTGAAATGGCAGCCTACATAGATTAAAGGTCAGGACCTTGTAACACAGATCTCGCAAATGACTTTCGAGCAGCTTGGCATAGGCCAATATAAATATATTTATTAGAATAGGAGGCACAATATACTTTTTATTCCGACAATAGGCCCAGTGTCAATCCGACTGTTCGAGGGTGTCAATACAGTAGGCCTTCTTGTTGTCTTATTGCGTGTAAGATGAGAACCCAATCTCGCGTTCCTTAAGCTGAGTGGACAAGGGACTAGTGGTGTGGGGGGCGAATAGATGAATCCATTCAGCAGGACTGATGGCATAAAGGGCATTGTTGACGGGAGCTAAGTTCAAATCAGGGCGAGGTAGGTAAGGCTGTAGGGAGGGTAGGAACTTGGTTGGGGCTATAGTGTGGAACAGTGGTATGAGGGTAGCCATAGTGAGCATTACTCTGCATAATGAGGCCATGAGCAAGGGAATAAATGGTGTAAATTAGAGTTCTAAGTGCTTTGATACAGCACAATGGATTATGTTGTGAAATGCTAAAGTGAGGCACCAATGGGTAGTGTGTTGCAAGAGGATATATCCAAAGATGCTGGGTATAGAAACATACTAGATGCAACAAGATATGGTATGCAGTGGAATGCTATGTTCAGTAGCAAATACAAGATGCAACAAAATATGGTACACAATGACATGCTGGGTGCAGCACCAGATACTAGATGCAACAAGATATGGTATGCAGTGGAAAGCTGAGTACAGTAGTAAATACTGGATGCAACAAAATATGTTACACAGTAAAATGCCGAGTGAGGCACCATACACTGGATGCAACAATGAATGAGTTCATGACAGGCTCAATGAAATTTGCGTGCCATAGGCATAAGTATCCATATCGGTAAAGTAAACAGAATGCATGAGTACATATGAAGTCGGCATCAATGAGAGGTAAATAGGTGATAACGACGGTTGTTAAAAGGTGCTAGTTTGCAAGTAAGCAGTAGACACAGCTTGGTCTGTGGCCATAATGATTAGGGAACCATGGTTAGGGTACCTTACAGCAGCGCAAAGGAATGGTGTGTCAGAGTGATTGATCAAAGTGGGGTAGGAGGCGTGTTAAAACACTTGTTTTTTGACAATAGGAGTTGGCTCAGTGGTGTCCCTTACTGTAAATTATAGTGGACAAGTAGCTACGACAATGTTTGATGAAGGTAGTGTTGCGGTGAGCAACGCACGTAGCATAGGTGGTAGAGGTATGGCTTTAAGCGATGGGCAAAATCCTTAGACCTCGGCCGGTACTTCTCAATCAGGATAGGAGAGGGAGAGATGGATCAGAATGGAGGCACATGTGAACAGGCTTGTAGGCGGTGAGGTGATGCTTCATGGTGGTTTGGGGAGCTAAGTATATGGATATAATGATACATGCTTACCTCCTGATCGATATAGATGAGGTTTTAGCTGTGGGCAGTAGAACAAGCAGTAGGACGTGCCCCGTTCCCGTTACGGCACAGACAGGCACCGGCAGGCCTTGTAAATCGGGCTTTAGTATAAGGGCGGGCTCCCGCCTACCGGTCCTCGTGATTGGCTCTTCAGTGAACCTTTAGTTCACTGAAGAGCCAATCACAATCTGAGAAGCTTGCCAGCAATAACAATAGGCAATTCAAATGAGTAAAGCAGCGACCATGTTCAAAGGCCAAGGTGTATCTAACGTAGCTGCAGTTTTTTGAATATAGGTGCTGCACAGAGGTTTGCAGTGCTTTTCAGAACTAATACACACATAGACTGTTTGGAATGAGCGACATCTGGAAATAGTTGTAAAATTCAGAGTTGCAAAGTAGAAGGTAGAAACACGTGGCAGCAGACATCAAAAGCACTCATGAGTTTGAGTGCTCGTACGCTAGCTTCTTCTATTGATGCAGCGGGGTTCCAGTTGTGGGGGAGAGAGGTCCTGCCCACTCTGCGATGTTCTGGGTAGAAATGAATGTCAGCACAGGCACCGATAGGCCTTGTAAATTGGGTCTTAGAATGGGGGCCGTCTTCCGCCTGCCAGTCCTCGTGATTGGTTCATCAGTAAACCTTTAGCCAATCAGAGAAGCTTGCCAGTAATAACAATGGGCAATTCAAACAACGAGTAAAGCAGTGGCCAGGTTCAAAGGCCAACGTGTAACTAACGTAACTGCAGTTTTTATAATATAGGTGCTGCGCAGAGGTTTACATTGCTTTTCAGAACTCAAACACACATAGATTGTTTGGAATGGGGGACATCTGGGAATAGTAGCATAACTCAGAGTTGAAAAGTAGAAAGTAGACACATGTGGCAGCAGACATAAAAAGCTCTGCCCAAGTGCTCGTATGCTAGCTTCTTCTATTACATTGATGTCATGCAACAAAATACAGGGAATGCAACTAGGAAAGAAGCAGAATACACAGACTATGTACATGAAGCCTTCTGAGCATGACATATGCAGACTGGATACAACATTAAATGCTCTGGCCCATGCAGCCTGTAGACACATTGGCCACACTATTGTTGAACTTGCTCAGGGACTGCACACAATGCAAACATTTCCTAAATTCTGAAAAAAAGTATTAGGTCCCAGTTGAAGTATGACTGTAAGGGTAACACCTAGCTAAGGTCTGTGAAGTGGAGAGAGTAATTAAATACAGTTTGAGGTAGGAAGAAGGTACAGTGACCCGCAAGAGACACAGGGGCATGGACCCATAGAGTGTGTGGTGAGTGTGGGAGGGTAACAGTGATCAGGCCTCACAGTAAAATCTACTCGGTAGTCATTCCCATAGCGGCAGCGTGGATGTGCACAGCCTCCAACTATGCACACTCACTCATGGCATGCCATGAGCTGTGTTGGTAATCTCCTTGGAATTTCTATGTAGCAGGAAGCACCTATATACATGTGTGATTATAGAATCTACACCCTGCAGTGCATGAAGTGTACTTCGTGCTTCAGACACAAGCACATGTCTAGCCGGGCAGAGTGACTGACATCACTGATGCAAATATCAATATGGCACCTTGTGGTATCATGTTGCAGATGCTGTCTGGCCATGCTAGTGGGGGATAAGTACTGTCACACAGCCATGTACAACTGATGTACAACACAGTACACCACGTCATGCTTCATCCAGGGCAGTCTTTCAAACGCTGGCAGAAGCCCAACACAATCATACTTCTTAGTTATCTTTCACTGCACAGACTCAGGATGCACAGTCTTGGTAACTCGCCCTAGTAATCTGGCAGGCTTCCCACACCTTGCAACTGATCTGATAGAATGAATTGGCTCAAAGCCTCTTCACGTGGGGTGAGAACCCCCTCCTCTGGTGACCCCCCTCCAGTTGCCATAGCAGAGGCGAGGTTGGCACCTATATTGGACTTGGTGCCATGGGTAAGGTCATTCCAGCACTTCATGGCCCGAGCAGCAGTGCGCTTCTCATACCCTAAGGCATTTATCACATCAGTGACATGCTGCCAATATACCATACGCTGAGCCGGTGTATGCATGCTCCCTGGTAGCAGGCACATGTCATGGTGGTGCTCTGTCACATAGTCCATGAGGATCTGGAGTTCTTCATCATCAAAGTTCCTGTTCCTCAACATGGCAGTGTCCTGTGCCGTGCCTTGGTCATTCCTGACAGGTACATCAAAAATGTGATTGAATGCCACATAGCGGCTAATTTTACTAATATACTGCTAATTCTGAGAGAATAGGGTATTATTTATGCTTCTAGAATAATCATGTATAAACTCCCATTTGTTGGTGGATACAGATTGGCTTTTAGAAAGACTGAACACAAGAAATAACATTCATATTGGAAAAATGCTCATCTTGTAAGAGGATTCAATTCAACACTACAGCTAAGTCAACGCCTAGTCTATAATACTGAATGAAAACCCTTATTGATATATCTTTATGTCCAGTTCATGCGTTCTGGATGACTACCCCTATATAACACCCCTCTCTTGGAATCCCCCTGACCCCACTGAGCCAAGAAGTAGTTCTGTTTTGCAAGTTAAAAGGTTTATTTGATAATTTAAACAATATATATTATATCACGCTTTATAATAAATTAATAATTGAATATCACACTTAATCTGATATGATAAAGATTAACAACGGAGAATCTGGCACTAACACGCTTCTCTATAATCAATAAGGAGTTGACATGAAATGGATAAAGTAGCACAGTGGTAAATAGGTACAGAAGTATAATGTGGTAGAGAATGCTTTATAGGGTTCAAGGAAATGCAAGGTTGAATGAATGAAATGCAGTATAGAAAATACTCAATATGATTTCAACAAAACAATGTAATCACTTTTCTCTGGCAATCCCCTCCCCCCCTTGATACAATGCAAGGAAATGGAAGGAAACACACAGTTCTCAGAAATGCAATCAACTGTAATTCAGTTCACCCCAGCAAGCTTAGACTACAGAAGTTTGAAAACACAGGCCCAAATTGCTTTGATATGTGCTGGCAATGAATTAAAAAAATATGCTAAATGCTTTTAATTCCCTTTCAGAGGTTCAGGGTGAATGGTATCTAGTTAATATTAGCTCAGGCTCACTCTTGCAATGATTCAGGAATGATTAGCAGGTTAAACGAATTTCTGGCAAATGGAATGCAAGCAGCAGCTGTTTTTACACGAGGAGAAATTTGCAAATCGCGGTAAAATTCGCGCGTGCGTTTTCCGCGATTGCGGTAAAACTATAAGGGGTAGGAATGTGGTTCTTGGTGCGATTCAAAGCTCAGATTCTAAGCTTTCAAATGAAAGTCTCTAGCACAAGTGGTCGCGGAGATATGAGCGATTAAATAAAGGTCGCTTTTCAGATTTGAAATTTTAAAGTTCAAAAAGACAAGTGCAGCTTGCAACTAGAAAATGACAGGTGACAGCTTTACAAATGACAGGTGACAGTTAAGAGACAGTTCTACTTAGATTAAACTAGATTGAATTATATTATTTTAACTAGGAGATTGGTTCTGCACAGTTTTCTAGGTACTCACACTATATTCTTGAGTGAAATGGGCCTCGCCATGGATCTGGTCAGGTTTAGGACTGGACTCTGGTCTCTGCACTTCACAGTGATCTGGGTCTGCTCTCTCTCTGGATTCTGAAGATTGAGTGATTTAAAGTCTGGATCTTTCTGCACAGCTTTCTCTGGAGATTGATGGAGGTAAAGTATGGATTTTCCCGGCAGAGCTTCCAGCTGCAAATGGATTTGAAAAGTCCCTATCTGTCCTGTCTGTCTGCTTTTATGTGTTTAGAATGTGGGTGTGTTCTAGCATCACTGACCCTACCTCTCTCTCAGCTTCTAATTGGTCAAACTTCCATTTCTCATTTGATTGGGGAAGGAAGTGTGTGTCAGCGTGATGTCATTTTATGGCTTGCAGAGAGTCCACTCCTCCTGTCAATTTACACACAAATCTAGATTTGAAACAAATACATATTTGCAGAGGTACATATTGTTTTAAAATCATATGCACCCATCATGCATTACAGGACGTATACCCTGTTCAAACTCTGCTCTTCCTGGGAGCTTGCATTCAGAAATGGCAATATTTTGCACTTTTTAACTGGTTTGCAATTCCGGACATTACCCCAAATTTACACACATGTGCGCAAGGAGAATGGACATTAGTTGATGAAGTGTCAGATTTTTCACATGCACACATTTTGAGTAATATCCTCTTTTCCGCTAAAACCCCCCTGAACATGCCACCGGGTCGAAAAACCTCTTAAAATGTGGGCAGAAAAATCACAAGAATTATGGTGTCATTTATAAAATTTTCACATGTCCGTACTATGAGTGATCCATCTTTTTAAAGTTATGTTCTGGCTCCAAAGGGGTGTGGTTTACCCTCAGCACAAGGTTGAATTTCTGGTTTTTCCAGTTCTGCCAAGCCAGCTTCTCTCACAGGCAGTGCCCCTCCCAGCTTCTGCCGAGAGGAAGCTACATTTTACGACCGCTGTAATAAAACCTTTGCATGAGTCAAGACAGGCTTTGTTCAGAGCTCCTGTAGAGCACAGGTAATTCAATTATCAGATAGATGGCATATCCTTAGTGTGAGCAGCAAAAGGGCAGCTAGGCCTGGGAACACAGCTGTGACTCAAGTTTCACTCCTGATGGGGGTAGTTGCCAGGCATAATTGGAATCTCTTTAAGCCAGTTCCAGATAAAATGTCACTTTTTGTTGCTTTTTAAATTAACTTGCAATTTTACACATGCAGCTAGAATGCTGATTCTAAGTGCAAAACTATGACATTTCAACAGTTACAAAGGCATGTGACACCAAACATAGGTCACTCATTTAATCTAAACATTTTCAATTTTAGTGTCTTTAAATCCAGTGCAACTTAAACTGCTGACTCCATAGCTCAGCCAGTTTTGTTATAAGCATTGTTCTGGGCTCTTCATTTCCCAGATTTTGTAGGCACACAAAACTCCATTCTACCAAATGTCTGCTGGTGTCCAGTGAGTTTTTAGATGTGTTGCAATGTTTAAAATAGACAGTTTGAGCCTGCCTTCAGAGAAACACAGGGTGGTTTTAAAACGCCGGCTTTTGGATAGTGGTGAGTACTGGTACTGCACCCATTTTTGGGATTTAAGAAATGAATTCCCAACAGTTATGGGTTTGCTTTTGGCAATCAGCATTGCCATTCCCAATGGTTTCAGACTACTGTGTGGGTAGTCCAATGGTGGTTTTAGGCAGTGTCCTTCTGTGCCCATAACATCGGCAAACATGGGTGGCAGCCTATTCTTCATGCATTTCCCTGTGCATTTTCTGGGAAGCTCTGGCCATCATGATGTTTTCATGTCAGTACTGCACAGTTTTGAGGTAGAGCTCGGATGCATGGGTAAATACATCCCACAATCTACATAGCATCATCCTGGTGATTATTGATTTTTAAGAATTTATGACAGACCGAATGGTTGGAAATAATCTTGGAATTTAATGGACACTAAAATATGGTTCTATTTCATTGATTTTAGAAATGAAAGAATTATAATCACAGTGAAAAAGCAGCTCCTGAGGAAGGGAAAGCATGACCGAAATGCATAGAGGAGAAGTATCAGACAATTGAGAATCTACAGTTTACACAAATCTGGCAATGAACCCTCGTAGAAGGGTAAGGGTAGCTGAGAGGGGGAGTTTAACCGACAGATGTTCTGCTGACGGGAGGCAAGCAATAGAGAATTATCTAAGGGCAAGATGTGATTTTGCTCTATTAGCCACTCCCCCACCTTTTCCAGTGTCTCTGTCTGCTCGGATGATAGTGTGATTATCTGGGAGAGCTAGTGACAGGGTGGGTCCTGCCGCAGGGTATAGCCAAGTTTCTGTTATGGCCAGGAAGTCTAGTTGGTTGCTAAAGATGAGGTCATCTCATGAGGTCAGGTGTGAACTAACAGAGATCGTGCGTTGATAAGAGCTACTTTGATTGCTGGTATGTCTATGTCTGGTGGTCTGAGCAATGGAGGTATGGTCCCAGAAGAGCAATATTTTTTGTTGCAGTCTGTGGACACTCCTGGCAATAATATTGAAATTTCTTAAGCGAAGCTTTGTGACCATGCTTAGCTAGATGAATAAGTAGTAACACAGTGCCGTCCTTACAGGCAGTCTCAGAGTCTGCAGCCAGAAGCAAATCGTCAACGTACTGAAGCAAAGTACAAGTAGAGGGCAATTCAAGGGTATCAAGTTGCTCCTTCAAAGCCCTACTATAAATACTAGGACTCTCTGTGTACCCTTGAGGTGCACGAGTAAATGTAAACAAGCGTCCCCCTAAGGTGAAGGCGAAAAAATATCTACTCTCCTTGTGTACAGGAATACTAAAGAATGCATTCTTTAGGTCCACAACACTAAAGTAAGTAGCTGTATCTGGAATCATGGTTAAGATCATTGTCACATCAGGCACAATTGGAAACTGCGGTGCCACAACTTTATTAATGGCACGTAAATCAATTATAAAACGGAATGGAATTACATTATCGCCTTTCTTGTACACTGGTAAAATCGGACTGTTACACAAACTTCCTGAAATTTGTTCAATCACACCACGGTGCACAAAATCGGAAACAATACATTTCAACGCTCGCTTGCCCTCAACCGAAATCTTATACTGGGGAATGCGTGGCAGCTCAATTCCATGTTTCAAAACTATCTTAATAGGATAAATCTGCAAAACACTGACATCATTGTCGTCGACAGCCCATAAGCTCTCTGGTACATCAATGAATTCTGGAGACAAAAGTCTAGTCAGAAATTGCGAGGTGGAAGATTGCTGCGGTGAAATTGTCAAGCGTACTCCATCAGAAGAACAATACATCACTGCATTTAATTCTTTTAACAAGTTCAATCCCAGCAAGTTTTCCCCGCAATCTGAGGTCAATAGGAAAGGACACTGGTCCGTAAAAGGACCCAAAGAAATAGGTACTGGCATACAGACTGGACAAATAACTGGAGTACCGGAAAACCCTACAGAAACATTGGTTTGCCCTGACAGTGGAACATTTAGAACCCCTGAACGATCAATGGAACACTTCTGTGCTCCAGTGTCTATCAAAAACTGATGTTTCCTATTTCCCACTATCATTTCAACGTAAGGACCTTTCTGATTGACGGGAATAGGTGTAGGTTCCAAACCCTACTTCGGGCACTCCTAACGAAACAGAATA
Source organism: Ambystoma mexicanum (assembly GCF_040938575.1). NCBI lineage: Eukaryota > Metazoa > Chordata > Amphibia > Caudata > Ambystomatidae > Ambystoma > Ambystoma mexicanum. The sequence goes on from NC_090937.1 coordinate 1,204,096,770, forward strand.
TTGTCAAAAGGAAGCTCTTCAGACAAATATGCAGCAGAAGGATGATCGAATATATTCCTAGAATCCACACTCAGAGTCTGATTGTCCTGCGAAAAAGGTTGTTGAGGGTCCTGTGTGAACTGACCTCTATCAGAGCCCCCTATGCCCGGGCGACCTCTAGATCGCCTACCCATGTTATTATTCGACCTCTGTTGAAGGACGGGGCATTGTGCTCGCCAATGACCCTCTCGTCGACAATAAGCACATTGATTAATGTTCACAGGACCCAAGGGCACATTCCCCTGTGGGACATATTGACCTCTAACCGGAGAGTTACCCCCTCTGGGGCCTCTAACAATTTGCTGCAATATCACCTTTGTTTTTAAATAACCTTTCCGTTTTTTAATCATATCTTTTTCATTGTTGACACGATTTTCATAATACTGAGCCACATGCAGTATTTCTGATTGTGATTTCACCTGCCAAGTGCTCTCAGAGGACATAATAAGGTAGCAATCCACGTACAAATTTGTCCACAAATAACCTTTTCCCAGACTCAGTGCCTAAATCCTGTCCACTGAAATACAAAAATACCTGTTCTAACCGATTAAAGAACTTGGTAGCACTCTCAGACTTTCCTTGGACACAGGCCGTAAGCTTGTCCCATATAATTCTTTTTTCGGGAATTATGGTTTTTAATTTTGCAATGATTCTATTAGGCAGGGTTAATATCACCTGCAGTGGTCTTTCACCAGCTGGACTTTCCCCATCGAATCTAGTTACATTCACCCATGTATCTCCCAGGCCGGGTACATCGTCAATAGTTCTAACTTGTTTCCATAAATCTACGGGCAGGAGTACTGGAAACAACAAATCAATGTCACCCAAGGTGAACACTGAAGATTGCAAAACGGATTCCATCACTTTATAGAACTCTGTCGGATTTTTCCTAATATCAGGAATGGACTGTCTAATGGTGTTCACTTCCTGTCGTGAAAACGGGACGTTAAAAAACTGTGATACATAATGTGCGGGAATGTCCACAGCGGCTATACCTCGTGCAGCAATGGCCGCAACCTCAACGTTCGGGAAAAATGACGGAGGAACCTCTCTCATAGGCAACTGAGATGTAGGCAATTCAGAACGCTTACTAAGCAACAGAGCCAAATTGAGCGCTAGAGCAGTCGAAGAAGTGTCAAACGAAAAAGCTCTCTTATAAATATTCAATAACTCTGTGGGACAACTAATCTTCCTCTTTACACATTCATGTTGCAGGTACTCTATCATTACCTGTAATCACTTTTCTCTGCATTTCCAACGTATATTGACTATATGTGTCATATACCTCAACTGGAGTTATCGATATGTCTGAAATCCATCTAATCACTACTTTCTGACAAATTCGCATTTCATCCGATATCGGTTTACGACACGGAAGGTACCGTTTCTGTACATACATACTTTCCTCTTCATCATCCTCATTCCGTATCCTTTCTAACTCCTTTCTATATTCAAATAGCCTTTCGACATGCTCATTTACCTTCTCCACAGTATCTCTGGAAAGTGCTAAAGTATTTAGATCCCTTAACCCTTGCGGAACATCCATATTATTTAATCTTCCCCACATTATACATAACTGAATCCCCAAACCTTCAATAAAAACATTTTTCTCAGGAAAATTATCCGTATAAAAAAAGTGTGGAAAAAACACTAGCCTGATCATCCTTCTCCATACAATGTTTAGCCCATGCAATTAACTCACGTTTCTTCTCCGGTGGTACAGTACTGCGAGTGACAACCTTCGAGCCCGCACCATGATCGATTACAAGTGGCCCAAGACCACTTGGAAGAAAGGGGATAGGCAAATTCGATGGTGGAGCTATAACTGGTGCTACAGGAAGAGGCAGAGGAGCAGGTGGAGGAACAACAGTCAAAGGAATAGGAACAGCAGGTTGAGCAGGAAGAGTAGGAATAGCAGCAGGAAAAGGTACCGCAGCAGGAAGAGGAACATACGGAGGTGGCGCAGAGGCACCAGGCCTTCGTTCATTTAATATTTTCTCAAAAAACTCATCAGAATCATAGAGATCTTTGGAAGGACAGATTTTTTGAATACCAAGTGAAAAAGCCCTTTCCATATTTTTAGCTGACTCACCCTGTTTATCCTGATCATATAATAATGCTTTTCGGCAACCGTTTTATGACGGCGGGCATGTTTTTCTCTACTCTAAGCTGTTGTAACGCCTCTTTTTTCCAATTCTGTAAAACATCAAATGTTGCAGGTCTAGCTTTTTTCTTTAACAATACTGACTCCAAATATTCAATGCGAGGGATCTCAAAACTATCATTGATTGGCCACTGAAGTTCGGAGGTATGTCTGGTTTGTCTGTGCCAAATATCATTAAATACTATACTTCCAATGCCATGCTTACAGTACATATTACATGCCGGCGACCCCTCCTGTGGTGCCGGATGGCTAAATTCCAAAGATTGTCTATCACTGCGGAATAATGCCCTAAAGCAGGCAGACAATTTCCCAGGCATTTCTCAAATGCTTGGTGTTACCTGGTCTATAATTGTGTCTGCAAATACAATGCGCCAAAATTCAAATTGCCAGGGTTAAATTAAGAATCGGGTCACGACTCACCTGGCCAAACCTAAGGAGGACCGATCGGTACTTCTAAGAATCTTACCTAACTAATCTTACCTTGCGTATGGTGATTTCGGCAAATCTGCCTGCCTCGATAAGTGGACCCTCGTCAAGATGCCGTCTCAGACCACAGGCCAGTCGTCCAGGGATCGGATCGTGCAGCGCTGCTGAGGTGTCGCGTCTCATCCAGGGGCCCCTTACTTTTGTACACTGTCCGATCCCAGTCCGATAGCAAGTGTCAACCTTCAACAATCCGGCATCAATCTTGAGGGTCCCTATTCGGGTGCCAACTGTGAAAAGAGAAACAAAATATCGAGGCTGAGTATCCCAAAAGGAAATACACCAAACATAGGTTTCAAAGGAACATACAAAGCACTTTATTCTCTATCAAATACAATTACAGAAACAATGCAAAGTCAGATAGCTATCGGCCCTCAGTACAACACAACGAACTCCAGCGTGGTTCAGTGTGTTCAGTGAGGGACTGTACATTAGAATGCATTAGCTTTTTATACATTTTGTGAGCGCTACGGCCAACCCCCCTTCGGGTTAATATTCTACTTTATGTGTTACCAATTCTAGGGTTCGCTGCCGTGTCTCAAATAACCGCTTCTAACCAGTGGTCGAAGTGTACGAAAAGAAGTAGTGGAACTATGTTCCCTGCTGGCCTGTACTGCTCCCAACAAACACCATCGCCACACCCCTCCCACGCACAATACAAACTCCAAAACACATGTGCCTGCTGTTTAGGGGAACGTTGAGTGCATTGCACTGTAAATGCAAGTTTCAACTTCTTCCTATACTTTTATTTTAAAACAAAACCATTCCGGAACAGTTTCTTTTTCAAATAAAAGTATAGGAACAGTAAAACTTGATTAAAAGAAGTAGAGGAGCACCACTCCCGACCGCTCCCGCCCACTTCGACCACTGCTTCTAACTGGTTTGTTCTTTATTACATGTAACAATAAGCGTATGCATTAACTGTGTATTCTAAGTTTCGTATTGCAGGTCTTCTTAAACATTAATAACATATAGTAAAACAGATGTTCTTTGTCCAATACATTATCATAATACATACTCTTGGATTGGTTTACTTGCCCGAGAAATCCTTTTACACACAGGTCAACGTAGGACGAGGTCTCAGTTCATGACCTCAACAAGTAGCCTGCAGGCAGATTACACATTAGCGATGTACAGAGGTCAAGACGGCCATGTTGTATTTTGCAATGACATCGTCCACCATTTTAGCTCACAGGGTGACTTTTCCACATAAATCCTAAAATGGCGGTTTGACATAAAATGGCAGCCTACATAGATTAAAGGTCAGGACCTTGTAACACAGATCTCGCAAATGACTTTCGAGCAGCTTGGCATAGGCCAATATTAATATATTTATTAGAATAGAAGGCACAATATACTTTTTATTCCGACAATAGGCCCAGTGTCAATCCGACTGTTCGAGGGTGTCAATACAGTAGGCCTACTTGTTGTCTTATTGCATGTAAGACGAGAACCCAATCTCGCGTTCCATAAGCTGAGTGGACAAGGGACTAGTGGTGTGGGGGGCGAAGAGATGAATCCATTCAGCAGGACTGATGGCATAAAGGGCATTGTTGGCGGGAGCTAAGTTCAAATCAGGGCGAGGTAGGTAAGGCTGTAGGGAGGGTAGGAACTTGGTTGGGGCTATAGTGTGGAACAGTGGTTTGAGGGTAGCCATAGTGAGCGTTACTCTGCGTAATGAGGCCATGAGCAAGGGAATAAATGGTATAAATTAGAGTTCTAAGTGCTTTGATACAGCACAATGGATTATGTCGTGAAATGCTAAAGTGAGGCACCAATGGGTAGTGTGTTGCAAGAGGATATATCCAAAGATGCTGGGTATAGAAACATATACTAGCTGCAACAAGATATGGTATGCAGTGGAATGCTAGGTTCAGTAGCAAATACTAGATGCAACAAAATATGGTACACAATGACATGCTGGGTGCAGCACCAGATACTAGATGCAACAAGATATGGTATGCAGTGGAAAGCTGAGTACAGTAGTAAATACTGGATGCAAAAAAATTTGTTACACAGTAACATGCTGAGTGTGGCACCATACACTGGATGGAACAATGAATGAGTTCATGACAGGCTCAATGAAGTTTGCGTGCCATAGGCATAAGTATCCATGTCGGTAAAGTATACAGAATGCATGAGTACATATGAAGTCGGCATCAATGAGAGGTAAATAGGTGATAACGACGGTTGTTAAAAGGTGCTAGTTTGCAAGTAAGCAGTAGACACAGCTTGGTCTGTGGCCATAATTATTAGGGAACCATGGTTAGGGTACCTTACAGCAGCGCAAAGGAATGGTGTGTCAGAGTGATTGATCAAAGTGGGGTAGGAGGCGTGTTAAAACACTTGTTTTTTGACAATAGGAGTTGGCTCAGTGGTGTCCCTTACTGTAAATTATAGTGGGCAAGTAGCTACGACAATGTTTGATGAAGGTAGTGTTGCGGTGAGCATCGCACGTAGCATAGGTGGTAGAGGTATGGCTTTAATGGATGGGCGAAATCCTTAGACCTCGGCCGGTACTTCTCAATCAGGATAGGAGAGGGAGAGACGGCACAGAATGGAGGCACATGTGAACAGGCTTGTAGGCGGTGAGGTGATGCTTCATGGTGGTTTGGGGAGCTAAGTATATGGATATAATGATACATGCTTACCTCCTGATCGATCTAGATGAGGTTTTAGCTGTGGGCAGTAGAACAAGCAGTAGGACGTGCCCCGTTCACGTTACGGCACAGACAGGCACCCGGCAGGCCTTGTAAATCGGGCTTTAGTATAAGGGCGGGCTCCCGCCTACCGCTCCTCGTGATTGGCTCTTCAGTGAACCTTTAGCCAATCAGAGAAGCTTGCCAGCTATAACAACAGGAAATTCAAATGAGTAAAGCAACGGCCATGTTCAAAGGCCAAGGTGTATCTAATGTAGCTGCAGTTTTTTTTAATATAGGTGCTGCACAGAGGTTTGCAGTGCTTTTCAGAACTAATACACACATAGATTGTTTGGAATGAGTGACATCTGGAAATAGTTGTAAAATTCAGAGTTGCAAAGTAGAAAGTAGAAACACGTGGCAGCAGACATCAAAAGCACTCATGAGTTTGAGTGCTTGTACGCTAGCTTCTTCTATTGATGCAGCGGGGTTCCAGTCGTGGGGGAGAGAGGTCCTGCCCACTCTGCGATGTTCTGGGTAGAAATGAATGTCAGCACAGGCACCGACAGGCCTTGTAAATCGGGTCTTAGAATGAGGGCCAGCTTCCGCCTGCCAGTCCTCGTGATTGGTTCTTCAGTAAACCTTTAGCCAATCAGAGAAGCTTGCCAGTAATAACAATGGGCAATTCAAACAACGAGTAAAGCAGCGGCCAGGTTCAAAGACCAATGTGTAACTAACGTAACTGCAGTTTTTTTAATATAGGTGCTGCGCAGAGGTTTACAATGCTTTTCAGAACTCAAACACACATAGATTGTTTGGAATGGGGGACATCTGGGAATAGTAGCATAACTCAGAGTTGAAAAGTAGAACGTAGACACGTGGCAGCACACATAAAAAGCTCTGCCCAAGTGCTCGTATGCTAGCTTCTTCTATTGCTGCAGCGGGAGTGCATGTTACTCCACTAAAGCGGAGTGCATGTTACTCCACTTTATTTCCAGGTTGCATTAGAAGATATGTTCCGAGGCTTAATGGAACTATTTCTATGTGCAAATGTTATTTTTTCAGAAGTGTGGAGCTGCCCAAATTTGTTTTGTGCAAAACTAGAACAAGGTAGGCACCTTGTAAATAAAGGTGTATGTGCTTTTTTGAATGGTGTGGGCAGGGCATCTTTTGAAAATGAAAACATTAAGGTGGATGGTGAAAACAATTTTCCCAGTATCGACCTGCCCTAATTTATTTACTATGGGTGAACTCGCCCATTGTGGGCTGGTCTTTGCTGATGTATTTGAAATCCAGACTTCATATGAGGAATGTCTGCTTAGAAATCTGAATTGAACTAGTATATTTGCTAATCTAATGTGATGAAAATTTGGAGGATGTAATTTGTAATGTATTTGAATATGTTTTATATTTTGTACTATTTTTATGGAAGGTTTTGTGCATCTCCTAAAATAAACATGATGATGATGATGAAAATGGACAAAAACGAAACTGTGTATTACTACACAATGGCCCAAGATGCACTCCTCAGGGGACGACTGTCCCAATATCCGTTAAAGTAGTTACCTCTGTAGTTACCTCAATACAGTGAGGACATCTGTTCAATTCAATTTCTACACAGTATCAGCATGCAAAAAGACATATTCAATCATAAAATATAAAAAACATTCCTGTTTATGATTTACACATGAAAATCGCTTTTATTGTTGTGGCGACATGAAAAATGAACCGAAAGTCTGCGCCGGAACCCTTCATAAACAATATCAAATCAAAGTCAAAGAAAATCATACATATTACAAACCATTGTCATTATTTACATATAGGTACGATGGTGATTATGACTTTAGAGAGGTCAACTGAGTTCACAGAATCAACAAAGTGTGTATTAGAGTGCCAGTATTTACAACATTTACACTTGTATCTTTAAACATATGTTGTGCAGTCTTTTTGACACCAACATAGCTCCTTATTGATATCTCTATGACCAACGCATTTCAGATTCAAAATCCATCTTCAGGGTGAGGGCTATATGTTCCTATTCGGTAAACTTCTTGTGTGGGACCCTACAGGGTAGCAAAGAATGAATATTCAGTGTTAGCAATGCGATAGATACAACCATTTGTATTGAGATTGTACTAACCTCCATGTTCCTTTGGTAGGGCCAATTCATACCTGTAGGGGTCAATGTGTGTCGTAAGTATATTGTATCAGTTAATATAAATACTATTATACTAACTGCTCAAAAGGGCAAAGACAGAAGTAACTCACCCAGTCTTGTGGATGAGGTAGAGAAATACTGGGCAATAGTAGCATACGGTCCAGAGGACGATCTCTATGTAGATGACAAAAGAGTAACAGGATGTAGGAATTAGTCAGTGCCAACCAACACCCTGGCAAAACACTCATCTGACTACCCTAATAAATATTAAAATCCACAGGGGTAGGGCAGGTCTCTCATATACAGTACATTGTGATCTAAAGGTGAAAAATGTGGCTATACATCTAGATGGCTGTATGCAATTACTTGAAAGGCCTCGTAATGTACCATAAGCCCCGTCAACTAAGGAAGGCTTTGCCGTAGCACACATTACAGAGTTGGCGATATTAGCCAATCCGACAGTGAATTAAAGAAATCCCTCGTACCAGGGGGAGGGGGCTCCCGTACCGTGCCAAGGGAGCTCAATTTAATATAAAATGACTCCTGGGACCCATTAATGCTGTATATGTTGTCAGGAGCGGTGTCAGAGCCACCTAGATAGGTGTAGTGTCACAAACCACCTGATGCGTACACTCGTGCCCTCAGACAGCTAGCTACAGAGATGAATAGCTTGTGTTGTCCTCACCAAGATGGATGCTACATCATTCCATCTATGTCAGATATTTGACGATATTTTTGGTATCTGGACCAGTCCACCAGAGGAACTACAGGACTTTTTCATAATGATGAATGGGATGCATCCTAGAATTAAATGTACTACTGAAACACGCAATACGAGCATACATTTCCTTGATGTGGAGATCTACACAAAGGAACAGTCCTTGAAACAACACCAAACAGACTGATCAGAATAGTGTATTACTAGCGACCAGTTTCCATCCACAGAGAACAATTGACTGCGTTTCACTCAGTCAGTTCCTATGTTACTGAAGAAACATATCAGAGAACTCCGAATATGAACTCCAGTCCTCCTTGTTACGGACAAAGTTCAGATCAAGGGGCAACAATCCCATGCTTATTTCGGAGGTGGTGGAGAAAGTGAGCCATATTGACCGAGAAACACTTCTTGCTCCGAAACCACCTAAACCGAGTGAATCTTTGGTGTATGTAACCACACACTCAACACAAAGCAGGATGATTAAGAGGATTATACAGAAAAACTGGTCGATGCTGAGAATGGATCCCCAACTTCAACAACTGTTTCAAAAACCTCTGACTTTTGCATATAGAAACAGCAAATCGTTGCGTAACAGCTTGGTGAAAGCTGAAATCCTGCTTCTTCTAACTAGAACTCAATGTAAGGTCACAGTGCCATGTTACAACTGCAAACTTTGTGGGAATATCATTCTGGGAAACAGTATTACACAACCACATTCAGGGAAACCAAGTCTGTTGAAGGATTCCTGCACTTGTGATTCAAGTAATGTGATTTATGCATTGAAGTGCCCATGTGGGTATTATTATGTGGGCATGAACACCAGGAAGGTCAAGAGAAGATGGACAGAACATAAGTCTAACATACGGACCAAAAATCAGAAATCTCTGGTGGCTATGCATTTCCTAGAAGCCTGATACATGATCGCACAACTCAAAATGTGATCCTAGAGCAGGTGGAGAGAGGCAACAGGGGCAGTGACATCCAATGCAAACTATTGCAAAGAGAAATCCTCTGGGTGGACCTGTTGGTTTCCTTGAGCCCTAGGGGCATGAATAATGACTTGATTTAATGTGCTTTGCTTGATAAGAGGTAAGTCCGCTGACTCTATCTCTTACAAATTGCCACAGACCTTGTTCAGAATAGGCTGTATGTCCCCCACGAAGCCCATGTGAATTCTCTTGCTGATATGTATGTATACTCAATGTGTTATGGAAATGTTGCATCACCTTTTGTTTGTAGTAACAGTATTTCTTTACTAATCTCCATGCATCTGTCATTGAATAGAACACATTCCAGCGGAAGTTCATGGGTTGGGATTGTCAATACGCTTAAGTCACTTTATGAAGTCTGACTGGTTATGCCCTCATAGATGATGATGCGCCCTTCCAATGATGAAATTGTACATAGAACACTTGCCAACAGACAGAATAATATACTATCAGACATGGATATTCCCCCTCATGTCCCTTCCTTATGGGAAGCATGGGATGAACATCCTAGATAGGTTTTCACGCATTGTGCAGAGACAGATGTGGATGCATTCCAGTTCATTTGGTCCGCAAATTGAAAAAGCGAGATGCAACATCAATAAAGCAGTGTGTGCTTTTGTTTGCGATGTTGGCATGCCATTGTTTCATAACAAGAAAATTAAATTTGGTTGGGCCAACATTTTCTGGTGAGATAGAGTGCATCTAACTGATGTGGGTAATCAGCTTTTTGTAGAAAACATTCAAAATGTTTGAAGCAGTTGTTGTGAAAGTGAGAAGAACTAATGACATTTTGTGAAATGTTTTCTTAGTTCAGATTGCAAAAGCAAAAATAAAAAAAAACTATAGAAGCAAAAACCCCTAAAAAGGTTATTTTAAGAGCCACCCTTTTTTAATGCAAAACAATAACAATTTAGTTTAGTTTAGTTTATTATTTGTATAGCGCTGCATGGCCCTGGGGCATCCCAGCGCTTAAATTGAAAAACATCATATCAGCTTAATACAATACAATACAAAATGGTCCATAGAAGGACAATACATCTGCAGTACAGAAATTTGGTGCATTATCAGGCAAGTACAGATAGGTACAAGGTATGGCAAACATAAGTCATGTAATAATACTTAATTTACGAGGTTGCAGGCAATAGGTACGGTAGCAGTATAGTGTTAGTAGTTCATGGCTTATTTGGTTAGTAACCAGGATTTGGCGCTGTGTCTGAATCTGTGAGAGGAGGGTTCAGATCTGAGATCCAGAGGCAGTGAGTTCCAAAGTTTAGAGGCAAGCACAGGGAAGCTTGAGCCACCTGCTTTTTGGAGTTTGTATCTGGGGATGGTTAGACAGTGTGTTTGCGCTGATCTGGTTGGATGCGGTGGGATGTGGAGTGTGAAATTGTCTGATAGGTATATGGGTGCTTGGTTGGATAGGCACTTGTGCATGATGATTTCAATTGTCCCACGCCTGGACATGTTTCGATGGGCGCAGACTACCGCACTGTCCGCAGACTTTGCAGGAAGCGCAGGGTCCTAGGAATATTTTTTTGCACTTATTTTTTTTACTGTGAAAGGTGGATCCTAAAGGAAGCTTTTTTTATTTTTTCAATTTCTTTTGCAGAAGAATCAATGTAGGGAAAGGATGGAAGCTTCACCAACCACACGGACAAAGAGGCAGGTGGAGAGAGGGAGATGTTGGGTGGGCCATAATCAGGTAAGTGGCAGTGTTTCTCATGCTCCTTGACTGCAGCCTCGAAAGCACTCCAAAACTGCTCACCCCTACAGATTGGTACTTCTAAGTACATGCATTGCACTGTGACCTTCAAAAGGTAAGGGTCAACATAATTTTGTATGGCCTGTGAAGCCGCTGCCTGGATCCTCTGCCCTAAATGAGTATCCTTTGAGGAGCAGATGAAGATGATGGGGTGGAGCAAGTCAACCTGCTCTTACCTGAGAAAGGTTGCCAGATCAACCAAAAATGGGTCTGGGAGATATGCAGGGGTAATGTTTCTGCTTGAAATACCCAAGATTGGGTGAAAAAGCACTTTCAAACTGTCCACAGCCACGGACACCATTCGCGGACACCGCCATTACGCCACATGGGTACGTCACACATTGTCTTTCAGGAACGTCCACGGTCGCGAAAGGCATCGAGGGACACTCTCCAGTTGGGAATCGCAGAGCGCACATGCTGGATGTCCATAGAACAGGTGCGGTATCCGTGGACTAATTAAAAGTAATTCACACAAAAACTGACATGTCTGGACATCTCGCTTGTCCTGGGGCACCTCCATTTTGAGTGTGGACACCCTCAGACAGTCATACTGTCTGGGGACTAATTAAAAGTGCATCATGCAAAACAAGCCATGTCTGGACATTGCGCCTGTCCAGGGGTACCCCCAATTTTGGTGTAAACACCCAGGTTAGTTGCGTGGTCCGCTGACTCATAATGGGAGTTTTTAAAACAAAATAGTAAATGTTACACAACAGTGAACAAAACATTTACAGTACAAAATATATATCTATTCAAGAAAGGGATGGGGTTTAGGAATGGGACATATCAATGGGAGAATCAGGAACTTTTGTACAATAATTATGAGGGGAGGAAAAGAGTGAGGTTTCATCAAAGTGCCTTTCATCCAAATGTTCAGAATTTGCTGGGGATGACTGCTGGGGATAAGGGGGAATAGGTGCAAGAAGGACAGTGATAGGGAACATTTGTTGAACACGTTCAAGATTTGATTATTTACAGTTAGGGATAGGTCTTATGTATGTGATTCTGGGGATTGAATATAATTGAACTGGGCCACAGTTTCTTCATGAGAACTATGTACTGTAAGACAAATAGAAATGATTATTTTAGTAAGATGTGTACAAAATACATTATTTGTTTACATTAAAATAGTTATCGTATACCATTGGAGATGTTATTGTCGCTGATTTCTTCTTTTGGGAAGTTCCCCTCTAACCATTCAAGTGTGCTTGCCATTTCTTTGAGAAAAAAAGGGCTTATGTTTTATAACACATGTTCATGTAATCAAAGCTAAAAAAGAGAAATAAATACAATGCACTTACCATTTAGTGAGAATGTGTTGTCCAATAAGCACCTGGTGTTTCTTAATCTGTATGCAGAGTTGTAGTGAGAAGATTATATGACGTGTACAGTTATGGTTTGTGATTGGTGTATTCCATTGTAGTGTGTTATATAAACAAGTATTATTAACAACATTATAAACGCAACCCCATTTAGAGACTTTTTATCACAATGAATTTCATGTGTGATGTCATCGGTTTTACTCTTAACCACAACATCCCATTAACAAAATGTTTTCACTGAATAGCATGTGTTTTTGTTAGTGCAACTTAACCATAATGTCCCTTTAACAACTTTTTTCAGTGAATATAGAGAGGGAAACAGAGATAGAGAGAGAGGGTTGCTTTCCATGAACAGAAGTAGGTGTTGTATGTAAAAAGTAGCACAATCTTTTCCTTTCAGGCAGGTTATATTTTCTGTAGATATGCTGTCTGTGATCACTGCTGCTAAGTTCGCCAGCTTAGGTTAGGACACCACCCTTTATTTTATTTTATTTTATTTTCAATTTTTAATCAAATAGAACATTATACCCCAAATACAGCAAGTTTTTTGTCCCAGAATTTTGGATTGGAATTGTTGCATAATTGTGGTGTTATATCAGGGGGTGTAGGCTTAGAAGAATTCAACATTGTATTCATAGACTATCCAGCATGATGGTGGGTCATTTGTGGCACTGATGAAATGACATCACTGATGTCAACAGACATGCATTGAGCAACATCGATTGTGTGCCAGATCACAGATTTGTTTGAATTTGTATTATTTTGTTGAATTGGACGGTCCCTGTTGTATAATCTCATGTGAGCATACAGGTTCTTTTTGGAATATTGTAGAGATAATTGAGACATAGAATTGATCTAAAGTTTGGGATTTGTGGTTTGATAAAATATTTGATTTTTAAAGTTAAAATTATAATTCACGTAGATTGTTTATTTGATGTTAAATTCATGATTACTACATATACTAGTCTAGATTTTTGATCAAATATTAACTCTGGGTAGGTCTTCAAAGAATGTCAGAGTGAAGCTAGAGGTCGATTTTGATCATGTGCTGATTAGATATTTCCTGCATGGGCAATGGGTGATGCAGGAGCTTGAGTCATGGAAACACTAAATGAAGGAAAATATAGAAAAAGTAGCACCAGAGAAGTGCAAGCAGAAAGCGTGTTAGTTGACGCATTGCAAAAATATATATGGCCTCTGCTTCCAAGAATGAGAGGCTGGTGCTTTTGTATGTTGCCACCCATTATTTGCACCAAATCTCTCAAACTGCTGCTGCTGCGCAAAGACATCAGCAGAATTGACACTCATTCACAAGTTAGTAACCAGTGAGAAAATATAATATCACAGTTTAAATGAGCCTCTAGATGACAATCACATATTACTACAGAAACAGCACAGTCTATGAGGGGCATTGAAAGACAAAATGAAAGTGCGCAGAAAAGACATTTTAATTTGGTGACATTTATTTGGGGGAATGTTCCATCCACCCCAAATCAAGCATGCGCAATGTTTATTTATTTAACAAAGTTTTTTTATGAAACTGGGATATGTCAGTTTAACAGTATCAGTTCCCTGCAGTCACACTCCCATGTTGGTACAAGAAACACACAGAGTTGCACAGCTCTACATTACAGTGTAAAATGTGTACATATGTCAATTTTCAATGGATAATAAGAAAAGGGAAAAATGGGTTAAAGTTACAAATCCTCTCTCCTTTCTTTGAGTGGTTGTGAGCTAGCAACAGTACCCAGCTCAGGGAATTAATTAAATTGCATTATTTTTCTAGACATGTATGTAGGAGGATATTACATAGCAAAGGAGTCAAGGATCTCCGAACATACACATCATGTGGGTGTATTTTATTAAATCCAATGATTCCAGAAACACCTACACTTCTGAAACATGTACTAATTTCACCTGCTGTACAGACAATTTACATATGACCACCAGTAACGGCCGGGACTTCATATATTCCATTTAGAGTATCGCTTCACTTTTCAGTTATTTTTCTCCTTGGCATTGTACTTACATAGGAATTTCTTTTGTCTGTCTCAAAGTCAGGTGGGCTTCCTTTTAAGGACTGGTCCAATGATCTCCATCTACGAACAGGTGGGCATCAGTTAGCTAGGAGGTCAGCTTCCCTCCACAGCCTAGTTTCTTTCTTTCTTTCTTTCTTTCTTTCTTTCTTTCTTTCTTTCTTTCTTTCTTTCTTTCTTTCTTTCTTTCTTTCTTTCTTTCTTTCTTGCATACAGTCCATCCCAGTCAGTGGGGGTCATTACGAGTTTGGAGGTAGCCATGGCGCTATTAGCTATTAGGACATTCCGACCTATGCGGACCCGGTAAGTCCCCATTCAGTTTACCATTCCCCATTCCCATTTGGTCCGCATAGGCTCAATGGGAATGGGGAAGGCGCTAATAATGGGCCCGCAAATTGCGGGCCTGTTATGAGCTCCAAGATCCCTTAACGGGACCCGCAGAGAACGGCTGGTCAGACCAGCCGTTCCTGCTGGGACCTGCTAAGGCACCTCAGAATTGGGCGGTAAGGGTTTACCGGCACCAGCATCATTACCGGTGACCGTTAACCCTTACTGGCCAACTCGGAATGACCCCCAGTGAGTGTGTTAGTGATTCCCCCCTATTCACTGGGCTTGGATGTTAACAGATTAGACACCACTCCCTTTAGAGGTGTGAATCATTGCTCTATTATCATTTGTTAGGCTATGGATTGGACTGTGTTCCAAAAGGGAAATCACACTAAATCATCCCTTTCAGACACATTGGGTAAATTAATGAAGAGAGCAGTCCAAAGGGCATTAACTTCTAATCCAGATCCAGTGCCATTTGATGGGCTGTCAGTTTGGTGATATCTAAATTAAACAACTGTGATTTTTTAAAACATTGGGCCTCATTCCGAGGTTTGCGGTAAGTATGGGTTCTTACCGGCATGGCGGAAAGACCGAGTCCGGTCTGGTACGACGCCGCAATTTACAGGCCATTCCGACTTCGCGGGCACAAGCTTTCCGCCATGCCGGTAAATCCCCTAGCGGCATACCGCTAAAGGGCCCGTAAAACCCCTTAGCGGCATGAAGCGAGACGGTCATTACAACACCGCCACCGAAGCTCCGCTGTCCGTTATTAGTGGTGTCACCGCTAATTAACGGATACGGAAATTACGTCATCGCACAGGGGAAGGAGCGCGGCGGCCATCTTTAAAAACACAATCCACTGCCATCCTCTTAATACAGTACCCGGAGGTATATTCTGACCCTCAAAAAAGCCATCAGTGACCAGTATCATGCCGAAAGCACTGAAGAAAGGAGCCGCCCGCATCAGGAAGGAGCGTTTCACGCAGGACGAGCTCCAGGTCCTGGTGGACACCCTGCACGCAAATGCTGAGACAGTATTCAGCAGCGACATGCGTAGGCCGACCATTGCCAGGAAGAAGGAGATCTGGGACTTGGTGGCACAGAGGGTGAGCGCCGTAGGGAACACCCCCCGTACGACGAGGGACTGCAGGAAACGGTGGGATGACCTCCGTCTCAGGGTGCGGGCCATCCTATCTGCCAACTGAACAATGGCCCTGGAGACAGGAGGAGGCCCAGCTTCTCCAATCAAGATGATGCCCTGGGAGAAAACGTGTGCGGACATGATGGGCACTGAAGCCATAGAGGGGTTCGGCGAGATGGAGTGCGGTGCCCCGTCATCCGCAGATGGAGGTGAGTGTCATGAGTGAAGATAGTAAATGCATTCCCAATGTAAGGCACCGCCAAGGGCTGGGCAAGCAGTCACATCACGTATGGGAACCCCCCCCATCAAATCATGCAGTCAAAAGTAAGACCCAGGCTGATGCCAGGTGCAAGGCTCCAACCCATATTGGCCAGAGCACACAAAGAGGCAGTCAATGTGAGTCAGCACAGTACTCCACCAACATGAGTGACCCAGACACCTGCATGCATTTACTGTCCAAGCCCAGATCACTGTCCCACTCCCAACCCAAATGTCAACAAAATGCTGCAATCCCATTGTCATACCATAGGCTTGAAGAAATGCTGACCACCAAATCATAGCTCATGCCATCTCTCTCTTCCCCCCCATAGGCAGCGGCCATGAAAGTGAGGGGCAGGAAGACACACAGCCCTGTACCTCCAGGGGCACAGCCAGGGGACAGCATAAACCTGCAGGAAGGAAGAAGGCACAGGCAACACCACCTGCACCAGCAACCCCCATGGAGGCTGCACAACCCACACCCACACCCCTACCCATGCCTGCACTGCCGACGGAGACATGCCCCACGGTGCACTCAGAGGAGTCCAGTGTGGCAGGGGAGAATGCTGCCATGTGCCTCCCCGAGGAGCCAGATAGCCCGATATCAGTTCCCGTATCCGACGTGGAGGAGCCCCATGACATTGTGCACAGCCCAGACACCCCATCCTACAGTCAAGTTGCACACAGCGACTCTGGGGAGAGTGACACCCCAGGCCTCACAGGCCAAGGAGCACCACCTGCCAGTCCTGGATCCACCTCCCCTGCAGAAAGCCCCGAAAGGGCTGCAGGCTCAATACCACGGCTGCCTAGCACATCTGCCACACCGGCCATGGATGGATTGCACTCCTAGCGCCTCACGGGCCTGATTGAGGAGTTCATCCGGGACAACCGTGAATCCAGGTCGGAGTGGCACAATGACCTGCAGGCCCTGGGCGAAGTCATCACTGCCAACACAAACCGGCTCTGTGACGTGCTGGGCCAGATCGCTGATGCCCTGGAGGCAGCACCCCCCAGACCACAGCCCCAGTGGGAGTGCCCACCCTCACAGTGCTCCTCCACGCAGACCAGCCCTGTCCGTCGGTCAATGCGCACACTCCGCCGGCAGAACATGGATACCCCTGGCTCTGGAAGCACACAATTACCATACTGCCACACACAAGTGGCCTATGTTGCACTGATGGGACTATTGTGGGGTTGTTGTGGGGGGAGAGGGAGGGGAGTGAGGGTGTGTGTGGGAGTTGGGGGGTAGGGGGAGGGGGGTGAGGGTGTGTGTGGGAGTTGCGGTGGGGGAGGGGGGTGAGGGTGTGTGTGGGAGTTGGGGGGAGGGGGGTGAGGGTGTGTGTGGGAGTTGGGGGGGAGTGGGAGGGGGTGAGGGTGGTGGTTTTGTTGTACACATTCCTACATAAATGTTGAATACACTGGTTGTTCATTCCCAAAAAACAGAGTGGACATTGCTCATTTTGCTTGTGTCTTTTGATGTTGCACATTGCATGGTGTACATGTATCCCCACACCCAGTGCCCAATGTCCTCTCACCCTCACACCCTCAGCTGACTTGTGAGTCAGAAATATTGTCCAATCAATGATCGAACGTCCCTCCTGTGCATCGGCACCGTGCTGCTGTCCTGCCATTCCTTCCTCATCCCCCTCATCATCATCTGGTGGTAGCAGTTCCACGTCAGGGTGCAGTGGCACGTTCTGACGGATGCACATGTTGTGTAGCATTACGCATGCCATGGTGATCTTGGACACCTTCTCGTGGCTGTAGATGAGTGCCCCACCAGACCAGCTGAGGCAACGAAATCGTGCCTTCAACAGGGTGGAAGGTCTGCTCTATCACCACCCGTGTACGGGTATGGGATCTATTGTAGTCCTCCTCGTGCCTGTTCTGTGGGTTGCGGACCGGGGTCATGAGCCACGGCTTTAGAGGGTAGCCAGCATCACCTGCATGGAAGTGGAAAGGAGGTAATTGTGTGTCCATTCATGGTGGAGAATTGTACTAGTTTTACATGGCCGCAGATGATTACTGGGATGAGTGTGCCTCCCCCCCTTTCCCACCCAGGTGGGGTATGCATCCCCCCCCTTTCCCAACCAGGTGGGGTATGCATCCCCCCCCCTTTCCCACCCAGGTGGAGTATGCAGGCGACCTACTCACAGCCCCAATGCACTGCCATGGCCCATTCAGGTTACTCACCCAGCAGCCAGGCACGTCGTCCGGCATGTCGCTCCATGTAGCGTGGTAGTGTTGAGTTCCGCAGGACCAAGGAGTCATGAGTTGATCCGGGGTATCGGGCATTGCAATGTGTGATGGCTTTACTGGCATTACACACCATCTGGACGTTGATGGAGTGGTATTGCTTGCGGTTTCGATACGGCACGCAGGACCACTAATTCCACGTGGGTGCAGTCGATGGCACCTATGCAATTTGGCATGCCTGCCAGTGCATGGAAGGCAGCTTTGGTGTCATATATCTCCTGGGGAGTACGTGGTAGGGATATGTATTCCCTTGTGTGGGTGAGGAGGGCATCCAGCACTTGTTTGAGTATCCGTGAAAATATGGGCTGTGAAATGCCATGCATGTGCCCCACTGTATGCTGGTAGCTGCCTGTGGCGAGGAAGTGGAGCACAGACACTACCTTCAGTAGAGGGGGGATGGCAGTGCGGATTTCTATGCGGCTCACTGTATCATCATGTATCATGTCCGCTATGCTGGTAATGGTGTCCCAGTCAAGCCGGTACAGGGTGTGGATCTGCTCTGGTGTGAGGTTGCAGGGGGTGGCTCTGATGCGGGGTATTGGGGGCTGCCGGCGTGGTAATGGTGGCTGCACCGGTAGGGCATGCTGGGCCTGTCTCACCCTCCTTCTCCTCCTGTGTATCCTCTGTGGTGGGGGTTGTGGTTGTTGTAGTTGCTGTTGTTGTAGTTGCTGCCTTGCAAGCAGGGCCTCCAGCTCCAGCTCCAGGAATGCTGCTACAATTGGTATCATCTTGGTGTGGGAGGGGGTGTGGTGTGTGGGTGTGCTCTTTTTGTGCTGCGCCAGACTCCATTGCCTCCACCTGTGCTGATTGAGAGCACCTGTTCCTCTTGGAAACACTGCTCAGGGTCCATAACACCTTCTCAGCGATGACGGTATTTACTCCATGGCGGTAAGGTACTTTGCGGTCTTGTGGAGGCCGTTTTTTCCATGTCCGCTTTACTTCGGATCAGCTCCGGTTTACGCCATGCCGCTAATTACGGCATGGCGTGTCGGGCGCGTGCCACTAAACCGCTATTTATGGCATCGTACTTTACGACGCCGTAAATAACGGTCTGGTGGGTCAGAATGGGCCGTAACGGGAAACGATGCCGGTATTCCTTTACCGGCATCATTTTTCCCTTACCACCCAACTCGGTATGAGGCCCATTATGTCCTTGACATCTGATTAAGTTACTATTTGTCAGATTACTTTCACTCAAGTCTGTCAAATGATGCAAGTCTCATCCCGGCACGATATATGATGTGAATGTGACCGATTGTTGCTTTCAATTCTCTGTCTTTTTCATAAAATATTCTATTCCTATTGCAAAATATCAGCCTAGCTTGATATTCTTGAATATATGAATCATTGACATGCAATGTTTCTGCGCACACATATCTACTGTCCTCTCATTTGCATAATTAAACAATTATCAAACATACTTTTACATTAAGCTGAACAATTTAAATATTAAATATTATGATATTTCTTTCAAAAGATATTCAAGAAAACATGATCCCACATGTAAAATTCCAAGAGGCTGTTTTTTTTTTCCTTATTTAACAAAATATTATTAAATGGCATCCCTCTGTTATGGCCTGGCAGTCAATATATAGTATCTGCTCCTTTGATGCTTCAGATTTGTCCTTATATGACACCGAGAGGCCTTGTCATCATGGCATCAGTGTCAGAAGGCTCTTTGAAATTAGGATGCTCAGGGGCATTCGATGACACAGTTCTCTGCATCTGAAGGGGTCCACCATTTGGCGATCACATATGTCAGACTCCACGTCTCTGCAGATGTGATTGGCATCGTGCTGGGAAGAGCTAGTTGATGAGTCATTTTGATCAGATATGGAATGACCATAGTAGAATATCTCCATGTATTTTTAGAGCATTTTCAAAAGTGCCAATGACAAGTGGGGCTTTTGATGAGAAGCATTGATTTTCCTCCCAAGGCCTATATTCAAAACAATAATGTGTTTCTTTGATAGTCCAGGCAGTGTCATCATGTTTAGTCCAGCTTCAAAGCCCCAGTTTCCACTTTTCTTTTTGAAACCATCTCATACTCCTAATGTTATTGTTGGAGAAATTGCCATTTTGCCTTCTAGTCCCTGTTGCTGCTTCATTCACAAATGTAACATTTAAAAGTCATGTTTTCCGTCCATTTTGCAATTTTTATTTATTTGTTTTTTTGCAATATTATAACTGTTTATTTAAACAGGGTCAGCATTACAACATTTTTGCCCCAGGCTCCTATTGGTAAAGATGTATATGTTGCATCTCTGGATGTTGTGTTTTTTTTTAAATATAAAGCAGATTCTCAAGCCTGTAAGGACGTCAACAGACATCATTCAGTCCACAATTAAGGTGTTTGTTTGCTTTTCTATAATGTGCTGTTTTCTCTCATCTCAGAATTGACTATTCTCTCTGTAATAAATGTTGCTGGATACTTCCATATAACTGGAAATACTTATTTTCTTGGGCTTATCATTTACTGTGAAGAAATACACTCTTGTGGATGTGCTGCTGGCATCACAATATTTCCTCACATGTATTTCTTTCAAATGTGCACAATATGCAGCTCATATATTTATTGTTCAATGTGAATTTGCATCCTTTTTCTTTTGTATAGATTTTACTTCATAAACAATGCTTGGAGAGAGACTGTTTTTAACATTAATGATATTCATAGTCAGTGTTTACAAACATGTAACAAATTAAAAAGAACATTAAATGATGAAACTGCTCATGTTAATGGTGTATCCGATGACATTGTGAATATAAACATGCATTTCAAAGAAAATCAGGAAACAGCTGCAAAGCTCATCATGAAGGATTTAGATTACAAGCTGAATTTGATCAGTTGCATCAGGGTATAAAAATAATAAATCACAAAGGGCACAGCTCAGGACAAAACACACTGCTATACAAGAAATACACCAACTCAACTTACAATTGACACAGAAAATGTGACTTTGGTAGAATAGTCAGAACAATTGATGAAAGATATTGATAATGCAGAATTGGAGAATGGAAACGAAGAACGAATGAAGTAGCTGGATGCGAATTAAGTAGCAGGATGCAAACAACGGGCCCGTCATTAACGGGCCCATTGTTTGCATCCTCCCCATTCCCATTGAGCCCTATTGGGGCTCAAATGGGAATGGGGAAATACCGGGTCTTCCAAGGTCGGAATGGCCCGGTATTTCCCCATTCAGGGAACCCGGTACCCGGAATGGGGGTAGCCATGCCGCAAAAAGCAGTATGGTTACCTCCATTCTACTAATGAGGCCCTAAGACTTTACCAGAGCTCTGGTAGCTCTGGTACACCTAGCCATAGTCAACATAAGAGGAGTCACACACACCATTACCCCTCCGAATAGTGCCAAGACACACAGGAAAACTCCCTGTCAGATAAAGCGGAATATTGAGAATATCAGGTGAGAGGAGGGGGAGTGCCCCACTTATCATGTCAGACAGGAGAGGAAATAAGAGTACTTCCAGGCAGAGGATCTGTGAAAAAATGTATGAAAATTAGTTAATTACAGCATATGATCTAACATTTAGCCTGTCTGGATGACATTAAGAGACACAAACATGCAGCCCAAAAAGGGCATTCTAAAGGAGCCAGTCTATGCCAAACAGCATGGGAATATGCCCGACCCCATTGATTCTGGGTGACAATATGAAGACATGCCATACTATTTAGACCCACAGAAATCATCTGAAACTAATGACCCAGAAGACAAATAGTAAAGCGAGAAATCAGAAAACCGTTTGTTCTGTACACATAGAAAACCATTGTCCAGTTATTATGACACAGAGCGCAAATATGCAAACAGGAAGTAGAGGCTCTGACTCTGATGGGGAAATATCAACCCAAGTACGGAGTACATAGAAAAAGGAAACCACAATCACATTTTGTGAAAAACCCAATGAAAAACCCAATGAAATCCAACAGATTAAGGCCAATAAAATCTTGATGACCCCTTATCATAGAAATGCAGCATTTCCTGTTTGGGAACATCTAGTATTGTATGAACAGATGATGGCATAACCTGAAATGAAGAAATACCTAAACAACATTAATTCTCTCCCGAGTTTTCTAGTTTATTTATATTTAGAGCATGCTGTATGGATGTTTAGTAACCGGCGAGAGTCAAGCAGAATGCAACACGCATTCTGATTGGCTCTCGCCGGGTCCTTACCCGGCCGAGAATCCTTCGATTCTCGGCCGGGATTCCAGCTGCCTTGTCCTCGGCGTGGGGCGTGGCAGCCCCTCAGCCAATGAGGAGGCTCAAAGCGGGGCCATCCCCGCTCCGAGCCTCCCCACCACTGGGAGGCTGCCTTCGTCCCCCGCCGGGGACTCAGGTAAGCTTTTTTTTTTTTTTGTTTCTTCCCTTCCCTCCCTCCTCCCTGCCCTCCCCACCCCACTTACCTGCTT
Organism: Ambystoma mexicanum; assembly: GCF_040938575.1. Classification (NCBI taxonomy): domain Eukaryota; kingdom Metazoa; phylum Chordata; class Amphibia; order Caudata; family Ambystomatidae; genus Ambystoma; species Ambystoma mexicanum. The sequence goes on from NC_090937.1 coordinate 1,204,119,491, forward strand.
GCTCCTGCATCCCCGGTGGGGGACGATAGCAGCATCCATGGGTGTGGAGACTCGTAACGGGGCCATCCCCGCTCCGTGCCTCCACACGGCTGGAAGCTTCCATCGTCCCCCGCCGGGGACGCAGGTACGTTTTTGTTTTGTTTCATCCCCTCCCTCCCAACCCCACTTACCTTCTGCTTCTTTTTCGGGAGGGAGGCGCTGGGAACACTTGTGTTCCCAGCGCGTCCGCTCCTGATGGCTGCCATGGAAAGGGAATACGGACTCCGTTTCCCCTTTGCATGGCGGCCATTTTCTTGGTCGTCTTTTTTTTTTCCTGTCCCGAAACGCTGCAGCGTTTCGGGACAGAAAAAATTGCTTTTAGTGCCCCGGTCACGCACATAATGCGGGCCGGGATACTAAAAGCTATATGACCCTCACGGCGGGGGCATTACCGACTCAGGTAATGCCCCGGGGCCTTCGCTATAACTATGGGCCCCGGGGCATTACCTGAGTCGGTAATGCCCCCGCCGCTCGGGTCATATTGCTTATTTGTACGACATTCATAATCTTACAAGCAACACTCTTGTAGCATATTGGTTCATTAGGCGATTTCTTAACTTTTTAAATGCTGCATTAGATAAGTATCAGTCGGGTTAACATTATCCGTACAGGATTTTTATTTTATTTTTGGCATTTCGAAATGGATTACATGGCAGTACTGAACTGTGATTTCTTACTTCTTAAAAGCTACAATGGCAAGTTGAGCTGACGTAATGTGGTTTCTACGATTTTCCAGAAAAGTATGTGTTTACTCCAGGTTGGTCAGGGACAACATAGACTGTTTGGGCGACACCTGTTTTCAAATTAAGACCATCCTCTGATACAAATTAATTGAATCTGTAAAACCTGCAGTGTTTACCAATCACAGGACCAGATGTTATTGTTCTGAAGAGTAGGTGGGGGTTGCGAGCAGCCATTCGATTAGATTGCAGGCGGTGGGGGTCAATTGATTGGAAATCAGGACTTGAAGCATTTGTGCGTTATCACCTCACCAGCAGGCACATTAATGTTGACGATCTAATAGAACTCTTTATGCTGCCAGACAGTGGCCTTATGGAAACACGTTGTCCTCCTTCTACTGTGCAGAAATAGAAAAGAGCTTGCTGACGACAGGCTTTTGTTGGATAAACATTAAGTTGCTTTAAACACACTCGTGTCCACAGTAGTCAGGCAAACAGATGGAGAAATAGAGAAATTAAGCTGTGCAAGCTCCTCTGAGAAAAGAAATGCGTTTCTCCTTTTATATTGTTGTTTTCCTCTGCCGAATAGTACACCCAAGGGACGGTGCTTTCACAGATTTTTATAGCTCAGGTGGAATGATAAGAAAATCCCGAAAAGCTAAAACAAAAGTTCTTTTTAACAGAAGTGATACACTAAATACTATTTTGAAAATGTAACTGTAAGACATTTTTAATTGTCTTCTTAAAAGTCTAATTAGTTCGTATTATTGTGTTCACTCGTAGAGAATATGCATCAGACTTCACACATACTTTAACCATTTCCTTCCTTAAATTTATAATTCAGAAAATAAACGTTGTATTAACAAAATGCCAAGCCTCAGGGTTTGTGTGCGCTGTACAAATGGAAACAGATCAAATAAATAAAACTCTACATCAAAAGCAATGCACGTTAAGAATGTCTGGTGATACGTGATGTGTGCTTAGCTATCCACCTACTTTTATATTTTTTTTCATTGAGTTGATATGTCTAGCAGTGAATTATAAGTGCATGAATCTGTGTGCTCCTTCTTCTTGGGAAAAATGTCCATTCTCAACATGTCACCTGAATTGTTTTATTTCTGAACAATACGATCCCCCCAAAAATGCACAACACTTACTATTACCCCTGATAGGAAGTAGCAGCTGTGAGGTTGATTCCTAGAAGTAACAGATTTCTAAAAATAAAAGTGGGGGACCCTTTAAAATACGCAGTGGTATGTGACGTCACCAGAAATAGCATATCAAGGTAACATATGTAAATTTCATTGGCTTTCTATAACCATACAAATTGCACAGGATGAATAATTTGCCTTTTATAAAATCAACACCCATCAAAAATGAAGAGAGGACATGTTCTTCTAATAGAGTTTAAAATGTTAAATGGTGTGTCTATGTTTTAAACTTGTACTGTATTGTGTTTTTCATCAGGTTATTTGGTGCAGTGGTGATGTGCATAGCCTGTAAACCTGGCGACTGCTGCTTGAATCCCCAGTTTGGCAGAAATTCAAAGAAGACCGTCAAATATTTTAATTTTACACACAACCTCTAAAATGTCTAGGGGGACTGCGTCCACCCTCTGAAAAAAGTGGGTGGACTCTGTCCACCCGCATGCACCCACGACTTGATCCCTGCATGCGTGACACCACCAGTCAGTCATGTTCTTCTTTTCCCAACTGCCTGCTCGGACTTTTAGGCCCATCCTAACGATGGGAAAAATGAAACTACAAGTTCCAGCATGCAAATGTAAATACATTTGGAATGGCTTATGGTGTCATGCATGGAAATGGTAAACTTGGCAACTATGAAAATGGATGTGGCCTGTGGGAGCAGGAAGTTGGTAGCATAGTAAGAGAACAGCAGAAGAGCGAAAGGGCCAGGAAGAACAGAGCAAAGCAGGGAGAAGGCAGGTGGTAGGAGAGGTGAAGTACACGACGACAGTCTTAGGCAGCTGATTACCAGGCACCCTGGTCGACATTCCTTACATGAGAAAAACATCAATGCTATTTCAGCATCACGAAACATTAGCCCCAAATTACCCCTTCACATATGCATCAAAGAAATGTTCAAGGAGGCACTGCTTTTAAATTTAAGACGAAAAAGCAATGTAGACGTGTAAAATGTATACTTTTACTGGCTTCGATTTTCGTTTTTGCCAACCATGAATTTACCAGACAATTAGACGCAAAAATAAATATATCTGTGTGTGTCCATGACCCTGCTCCGCTTGACTGCCGCTTTCTTAATCTAGAAATCACTTCTACTACAGACCCCACAAGCATGAGCTCTTTCAAATGTTCTCCTTTCCTTACTGCACGTTTCTCATTTAAAGAGAACCATCCTGCGATTTTTGCTTCAATAAATCATAGGTTCAATTCGAAGGTATAATAAATATATCCTCGACTTGTAAAGGCCATTTCCTGTGCTGCACCCAAACAGAGAACACCGGATGATTGTGAAATGTACTTCCCTCTCATTAAAGATTCAGAAACATCCAAGGACATGTTTTAATTTGTTTAGATAGATATTTACCTACATGTTTTTGGGATGGTCGGAATTATTCTGAACCACTCGATTTGAACTGGTCATATTCAAGTGAAGATTTAAGATGTCCTCTATGAGCCCCCATTTCCCTTGCCTGTCTATCACACTATACGAACATCTAACCCATTGCCATCTGACTGCATCACATTTGATCACTTTTGCATCCTTTGAGGCGCTGCCATGGCCCTGCAGGAGCGCCGCCGTTATGGGCTGCCTGGTGGGAAATGGCAGGGGCCTCATTGTCTTGGGGGGACTTCTAGGGGTAGGAGGTGGCGTGGCCAGGCGCAGCGAGAACCTTAGCTGCTTCTGGGGTTGGGGGAGGACCCATCTATCTAATGCAGGCTCAGCCAGGAATCCCTCTCTTGCTTTCCCCCACTGTTCCCCCACACGCTTCTGGATTGTTGGAAGATGTTTTCCTGCATCTATCATTGTCTCCGTCGTGGATTGGCAGCCCTGGTTTCTTCAAGTGGAAGGAGTTTTCCTGCATCTGTCGTGGTCTCGGTCGTGGTTGGTAGCCCGTGTTTCTTCAAGTGGAAGGAGTTTTCCTGCATCCGTCGTGGTCTCGGTTGTGGTTGGTAGCCCGTGTTTCTTTGTGAGTGGTGGGCGACTTCTGGAGAGGTGTGAAGACAAGGAGGTTGCTGAAACCAGCCATATTTCCAGAGTAAGGGTTGTAGCAGGTATAATATAAGGGGCAGGGACTGTTTATCTTATATGTGGTCGGGTTGTGAGCACAAGTCGTTGACACAGGCAGAAGCTGGAGGGCTAATAGGCAAACCAGTTCCTGCGTGATAGCTCAGCAAGATGTGAGACTCCAGTGTTGCGAGCAGGACCCAGTGACGAACTTCACAAAGATCCCTTGCTGGCAGCATCAATGTGGGTGGGTTAGATTAGGGAACCGGTTGGACACAGTCTTTATTTGGTATCTTAGATAGGAGGTGTTCAGCCTAATCAGCGTGTCGCAGTGCAGAATAGCCTGTGTGTTTGTGGGGGTGGGAATTTTGTGACCGTCCCTGAGCGGGATTGTTGCTGGGAAATGATAAGAGGGGGCATTTCTAAGTGAATTTTACCACAGTCCCTGAGTGGGATTGGCGCTGGGGAAGTGATGGGAGCGTATGGTTAGTGGGCTCTCTGCATAACGCGCCCCCCCTTCTTGGGACTATGTTGGTTTTCCTGGCAGTACCGGTGCATCAGTGGGTTAGCTGATTGAGAATTCGATAGAGCAACAGCAGCACAGGTACGTGAAGTCAGGTCCATATGAAGCACAGGGCATTCTGGTTGACCATATTATTGTGAATGGAGTGTTAAGGGGAGATTGCAGGTCGGTTTTCACTGAACTGAGGAATTCAATTAAATTAGAAATATTGTGTGTTGGGATTGGGAGACAAAGTTTATAAAAGTGTGTCGATAAATAAATAAATTCATGGCCTGCTAGGTTTCCGTGTGCACAAGGTTACGTGGGTCTGTAGACCTTACTGGGGGAAATCAGGGGAGTCTTTTGGAGGGTGACTACCCTCACCCCATGCCAATAATGCTGCCTTCCTGGCAGTGGGATTTTTTGGGTTTGCTGCAGTGCCATTACGTGTGCTGGGACATGCATCAAGCGGATGAACTATCTATGCGGGCCTAATTGTCGGGGTTGCTGTAAGTAAATGGTGTCTATGTTCAATTGCGTTAAATGGCTGTCATGCCACGCTTACAGAGTGTTTGCATCAGAAAGTACGGATGTTTACGGGGGGGCACAATGTTCATTTTATTTCATGAAAGGGAGTGAGGGTAGAAATAAAATGTATAAATGCATCGGGAGCAGGATTATAATAGTATCCTCTCCATTGCTCTTACAGGTCGGTGGCACGAGGAATTTGGACAGCACAATGGCCCCAAGGGTAGTGTCAAGCCGGAGCAGCTAGCAGTGATGGCTAGGTTCCTTGATAAGGCCAAGGAGAAGGGCATGCAATGGGTTCATGACATGCTGGATGGGAACACAGAGGTGGCAGAAATACCCAAGCGACCACTCACGAGGGCCCCTAGTGTGAGGGTGAGAAAGCCCAAGGTGTCACACGGCGCAAAAGGCAGCAGTGAGCCATCTGCAAAGAGGAGGAGGTAACCTCGCGGTGCTACAGCAGCTCCTGCAGCTACGTTGAACGGTCTGTCGGGGGGGTGTTGTCAGCTGTACCCCCTATCGAAGCTCCAGCAGTGAGCCATCCCATGCCCCTGCCAGTGAATGAGGCAGGGCGCCCAGCACAAGAGCCAGGCTTGGGACCAGTGACTGGTGACTCTACAGGCTCTGATGTGGTCGAAGTTGTGTTTCCAGGAGGGACATTAGGTGGGGCCCAAGTACCAGATTGGCCGTATGTACAATTTCCACACACAATGTCCAGGTGGAATGGGCCTAATTTGTTTGGGGTCCCCAGAGGGCTCCTTTTTTGCACACAAATCAAGGGTCAATGTTTTTGCCCAGGTTCAATTGGTCAGTTTGGTTTCTGGATCTGGGGGGCCACCATCCCAGCCATTGGGTCAATTTACAGGCTGATGGGGTTGCAGCCAGTGGGGGGGGCAATATCTGGCATTCCCTAGGGGGGACCCAGGGAGCAGTTCCTCACAAGGTGCCCACACTCGCTCCACCGTTGCTGGTTCCTGCTCCGGGTGGGATGGGACAGCCTGCTGGGATGGCTGGGGGGCAGCTGGTGGGGGGCCAGTACCCAGCAGGTGCCAGGGGGACACAAGGGGCTGTTTCTCACATTGTGCCTACATTTGCTCCACAATTAACAGTTCCAGCTCCGGGTGGGGCGGCAGTGATTTCTCTCTATCAGGTTTGGACTGGAAAAACAGGGAAACAAACAGATGTGTCCCAGGGCCACGCGGGCTGCGAGGCAAACATTGTCTTTGTTGGCTAACAGGTCAGAGAGTGTTGCCCCGCTCTTGTCATCATGGGAGAGCTTATGCTGGCATTTAACTAATGAAATGAAAGAGAAAATATGGAGAGAGGAATATGTGGATGTGTCTGATCTGATCCATAGCCGAGCTAACTATGAGAAAAAAAGGAGGGGGAAGATACATCTTTCAAGACTAGGAAAATATGGGTAGATAAGAGTCTCTCTAACTGGATCACAAGCTTTGTCATCTATTCTAGTGTCCTGGTTGAAAAGAAGCTAGAGCTGGGTCCGGGCTATTTTATGGCCTTAACACTATTGTTTCTGCCCAGCGCCAGTACGACCATGCTGTTGGACATTGGACTTCCTACAAGTAACCATGGGGCAGCCTAGGCAGCCAGAAGGCCAAACAGGCATCTGGTGGGGAGATGGGGGGGCTGAGCAGCCAGGGGTCAAGGTCATGGTAATCGATGAATACAAGATGTAAAGGTACTATGGGGTCCCCATCATAAGTGTTGAAATAATGTAATACAATGTGGCCTGTTTACTTCCAAAAAATGGTGTGGTATCTCATCTGTCTTAAAGTACCGTGTATGTGTTGTTCAGAATCCAGGGGCATACTACGAGTGCACCCCCTATGGAGACCCATGTGGCATGGTGCACTAGTTTTAACAGTAAGAAGATTGTCTATCATCTAACGTTTGGAATGTAGCCTAAAATGAGCTTTCCAGGAGTTTGATCCATTATAAAGAAAGGGATGAAAATGGAGTCAAGGGAAACCAATTAGGTTTTGTAGGTTGCTCAAACTTTGCAGAAAATTGATGGTTTGCGAACGACTTGGACATAGATTAATGAATTTGTCCTAGATGTGTCTGCAAGTCATTTACTGAACTGCGCACATCACTTGTGAGATTGAATATCCATTTCACTCTACAATATTGAGGGCCTAACAAAGGCTAAGCAGCACTAATCACTTTTCATGTAAAGCCTATGTTCACGTGCAGCTATCACAATGCAAGCGTTCTTTTCTCAATTCTTGTTTTTATTCATATAAGGTCCCTACATTCTGTCACGTTTTCAATGCTAGGGAATATATCAAATACACTAGACCTCTAGTAACCCCGCACTTACAGAGCCCTGATCTGCTCCCTTTCGAGCCGAGGGCTAGCAACCCCCATAAAAAAAAATGCAAGTGCACCAATGATGAGCCTGTAGAATCACCCATCTCACCTGGAGACAGCATATGTTCCATTAAATGTTCCTGTTTCCATGTTACTTAAGGTTTGCAGTTATAGGAGCAAATAACACTAATGTCATCTATATGTACTTTTTTACATATACAAAATTAATTATATTTTAGAGAGCCTCACACGACCTCAAAAACGACTATATTTGCTAGTACAATACAAAAGGAAGCATTTTCCATTAAGTCGCACATCTGACATATTGTATTCATTCAAGTTTGAGGATGCACTTGAATACAGTCTTCTTTTACATCCTATTGTGTTGTTTTATTCTCAATGCATCTCTTAATATTTCATGTCCAAGAACAGCAACAATTCAATAACTGTAAACCGTCAATGTAATCGCTGTTTTTTTTTTCTGTAAAATCTACGTTTGAAATATGCATGTCAAATGCATAACACATTAGCTTATATTTCAGACGACTGCCAATAATAATAATATGATGGAAATATAATTGGCTTGTTTTAAGAATACTTATATCTATATCAGTAAAAAAACTTTGTTAAAGGGACGTTATGGTTAAGTTGCGCTACCAAAAATCTATGAAATTCAGAAAAAAACTTTGTCAAAGGGACGTCATGGTTCCAAGTAAAACCGAAAAACCCCTGAAATACGCAAGTTATGGTAAGCTACCAACCATAACTCGCGCCACCACCGTGCACTGCTAGGACTAACACCCAGGACATCAAAGTAGACATCACAAATGTCATTGATGACATCACTGATGACATCACATGTCTGCCTACCGTTTTTTTACCTTTACTGACATATCTAGGTCACATGGTTCTCTTCAGTAACAGTCAGGAACTAAACATTTAAAAGGTACTATATTTGTAGACCTATCCTTCAAGTATGTTCTTACATTAATTCCCTTAGGGTCCAGTCACATCATATGAAACATATACATAGGGGAAGAGACAAGCTTGAAAGACAGCAATGCTTTCTGTGCATGAAGATAATCAGTAGGGTTATCAGCACTTTCTGATAGTTCTGTTGTTTTTTTATTACTCTCCTTTCCCTGTAAATGCTCATATTTGTATACATTATATTCACACTATTTCCTTAGGGTCGTATTACATCATATAATGCATATACATAGGGGAAGTAGCATCTTTGAAACAGAGCAATCATTTCTCTGCATTAAGATAATCAGTTAGGTGATGACCATTTTCTGCTACTACTGCTGCTTTTTTGCTTACTTCACTTTCCCTGTATATATTTATATTTGTATGTGTTGTTGTCTCCTTGTGTTTTGTCTGTAATAATGCAATTATGTAGTAAGTGGGTTCCATTAGCTACTTATTACATGTTTCACAGTACGCAAAACTCTAATAAGAAAGCAGTTATCATTTCATTGTTCAACATGGCAAGATTATGAATATTGCACCTCCATCATGTATGCTGCACACAATGCCTATGTTTCTACATGAGTAGCTTAGTATACTGGATAGAACGTCATAATAGAATGCTATTTATATCAATGCATTGCTTAATGAACTAAGTAGCTCATGAGATTTATTCCAATGACCCTTGACACTTTTTTGTCAACATTATAATAAAAATCCATAATACACACTTTTCATGAAAAGTGAATGCACATGTGATGTCATCAGTGATGTCATCAATGACATTTGTGACGTCATCTTTGATGTCCTGGGTGTTAATCTTAGCAGTGCACGGTGGTGGTGCGAGTTATGGTTGCTTAGCTTACCATAACTGGCGAATTTCAGTGGTTTTTCGGTTTTACTTGGAACCATAACGTCCCTTTAACAAAGTTTGTTTTCTGAATTTCATAGGTTTTTGGTAGCGCAACTTAACCATAACGTCCCTTTAACAAAGTTTTTTTACTGAATTTCAAAGGTTTTTAGTAGCACAACTTAACCATAATATCCCTGACTTTATGTACATGTAACATAGAACATACTGAACCCCCAGCTAGTGATGATGATGTCCGCGGACTGCACGATGTCCGCAGACGGACGCGGACAACAGCAACACTACCCAAAAACTCAGGGGGTATATTAAATTGTTATATCATGCCATATGAACACTGTACAAGTTAAAAAACTAGCACACAAACACATTATATGTAGTAATAAATAAGAAGTGGAATTTATATATCTAACACACCAACCATCAATTTAAATACCATATGTACTAAAATGGAATATGCCAAAAGAAGAAAGATATGCTTCCAAAATAATTACCTCACAGAAACTGCACAACTAGGAGCAACGGCAGATCTCCAGACCAGTAAGAACACAACTTACCAGAAGCTAGTAAGTATACTTAATTTTTCTTATACATTTCTAAAATGTCTGTATAAGATACAATAAAAGTAATATATATTTTTTTTTACAGAAATGTCCAGTACTTTAGAATGGCTTGAGGAGAATTTCCCACGTGAGGAAATGTCTGAAGATAGTGATACTAATGGTAGACCATTCTCTAAATAACCAAATTGATAAGCATTATTTTATGTACCTTAACATTACACAGCCACGTTAGTGGCTGTGTAGTTATGGTTAGGTTGCTGTTTCCATAGGAAGAGTCCTTTTTGGGTGGCTTATAACTCCGCTCCCCCTGGACGAATCCTCACCAAACGTTGCAAAAAAAGTATATGGGTCACTCTGAATGCAAAGTTTGGTGAGGTTTGGTCCAGGGGGGGCAAAGTTAAAGGGGGGGTCCCAAAACTTATTTTTTTCCCATAGATTGAATGGGGAAAAAACTTTTCTCACGCCTACAGCCCAAACGGCTGGACGGATTTTCACCAAATTTAGACCAAGAGCAGCAGATTGGTCCCGAAAGCATGCTTTTGCAAATTTGGTGAAAATCCATCCAGTAGTTTTTTTAAAAATGACCAAAAAGTAGGTCACAACAAATTTGTGATATCTATGTCCGGTCCGCGGACACACTCCGTGTTCGCTCTGCAGACAGTGTCCTGATTGGCCAATCGGCTTGCATCATGCCCGCGGACATGCAACGTGTTTGCTGATTGGACGGTGAAGAGTGTGAAGTGTGTCTGATTTTTGGAAACGCCCGCCAACTTGGATTTGCGGACGTCCGCGGATAGTGCATTGAAACTTGGTGGAAAAATATTATTTAGTAAAGTGTTTTGGTGTGTAAGACTGTTTGGGGAGGGTGGGGGAGTAAGAGATGGGTTAAATGTTGTATTTATTTAGGTGGCAGGCACCCCTGTTGTGTTCGTTCTGACCGCGGACAATATGGGTGTTCTGAAATGTTCGTAAATAAAGGAAATGGGGTGTCCTGAGGACACTAAGCCTGTCCGTATGGTTTGTAGGCAAGTTGAAACTGTTCTAAGAACACATCAAGTGTACTGTGATGTTCGTAAATAAACAAAATGGGGGTGTTCTGAGGACGCTAGAACTGTCCGAATTATTCGCAAGCAAGCTGAAACTGTTCTAAGAATGCACGCAGTGTCCTGAAATGTTCATAAATAAATGAAATGGGTTTGTCCTGAGGTTGCTGTCCGTATTGTCCGTAGACAAGTTGAAATTGTTGTAAGAACTTGTGTCCTGGGATGTTCGTAAATAAACAAGATGGGGGTGTCCTGAGGACGCTATACCTGTTCGTATTGTTTAATTGTTTGCAGGCAAGTTGAGCTGTTCTAAGAACACTCGTCATGTTCACGGACATTAAAAGTGCCCGTATGGCATAGTTAAAATGTTTGACTCTATGGTGTGTGATATGCTGTGGTGGTTGTTGCCAGGGCATAGAGTCTTTGGAGCATGGCCGTATGGGCATGCACCCAAGACTCTATGCCCTGGCCACAAACACTGCAGCATAGCACACCCATAGTGGCTTATCCAGTCTTGGGTGCATGGACAAGATGAAATTTATAAGCACCGAAGTTATAAGCTATTATGGGTGTGGTATGCTGCAGTGGTTGCGATGTACTGAAATGTTCGTAAATAAACAAATGGGTGTGACCTCAGGATGTTGTCCGTATTGTCCGTAGTCAAGTTGAAATTGTTCTAAGAACATGTGTCCTGGGATGTTCATAAATAAACAAAATGGGGGTGTCCTGAGGACGCTATACCTGTCCGCACTGTTCGTAGGCAAGTTGGAATTGTTCTAAGAACACATCAAGTGTCCTGGGATGTTCATGAATAAACAAAATGGGGGTGCCTTGAGGACGCTATACCTGTCCGTACTGTTCGCAGGCAAGTTGAAACTGTTCTAAGAACACCCGTCATGTTTGCGGACATTAAAAGTGCCCATATGGCATAGTTAAAATATTTGACTCTATGGGTGTGATATGCTGCGGTGGTTGTGGCCAGGGCATAGAGTCTTTGGAGCATGGCCGCTTATAACTTCAGTGCTTATAAATTTGATCTTTTCCATGCACCCAAGACTCTATGCCCTGGCCACAAAGACCGTAGCATAGCACACCCATAGTGGCTTATCCAGTCTTGGGTGCATGGAAAAGATCAAATTCATAAGCACTGAAGTTATAAGCTATTATGGGCATGGTATGCTGCGGTGGTTGCGGTGTCCTGAAATGTTCGTAAATAAAAGAAATGGGTGTGTCCTGAGGATGCTGTCCGTATTGTCCCAAGGCAAGTTGAAATTGTTCTAAGAACATGTGTCCTGGGATGTTTGTATATAAACAAAATGGGGGTGTCCTGAGGATGCTATACCTGTCCGTACTGTTCGTAGGCAAGTTGGAACTGGACTGTTCTAAGAACACATCAAATGTCCTGGGATGTTCATAAATAAACAAAATAGGTGTGTCCTGAGGATGCTATGCCTGCCCGTACTGTTCGTAGGCAAGTTGAAACTGTTCTAAGAACACTCTTCATGTTCGCGGACATTAAAAGTGCCCATATGGCATAGTTAAAATGTTTGACTCTATGGGTGTGATATGCTGTGGTGGTTGTGGCCAGGGCATAGAGTCTTTGGGGCATGGCCACAAACACCGCAGCATAGCATACCCATAGTGGCTTATCCAGTCTTGGGTGCATGGACCAGATCAAATTTATAAGCAGCAAAGTTATAAGCTAGTATAGGTGTGGTATGCTGCAGTGGTTGTGGCCAGGGCCTAGAGTCTTGGGTGCATGGTCACCACCAAATTTATAAACAGTGAAATTTTAAGTCACTATGGGTGTTGTTTGCTGCGATAGTTTTACTTATTATAATATACTTACTGTTTGGTTTAGTAACTGGAGTACATGTATTCCTTGTTAATTTCTGTGATAAAAGAAAAGATCATGTTTGTATTGGTATTTTGTAATGACTTATAACATGGAATAATCAACATTTATGTTTTGACCCTCATATTTAGTAGATTACAAACCAGTGTACTGTGCAATTTGATCAGTTTCTGTGTTTGTTGCTAAAATCATTGGGTCTGTGGGAAAAAAAATCCATGTTGGATAAAAAAAATACTTTTTTTGTTATGCTACAGTCTATTTGTTTGTTTTCAGCGTTCACTTGTTGTTTATGGCTAATGTTCTATATGTTGGCTTGTTGCAGATTTTTGTCTAACTATCTGTTCACATATTGTAACTGTCTATTTTTTGTTATAATGAAGTGGTATTGATTTATCTGTTTGGATATTGTAAAATATTGGGGCAGTTAGATACCATTTGGCGTATTCTAACTGTCTAGTTTATGATATAATTTAGTGGTATTCATTTATCTGTTTAGTTGTTGTAGAATCTTGGGGCAGTTAGATAGCTGTTAGCATATTTTAACAGTTTATAGTTTTTTAATAGAAGTTCTGTTACTGTTTAAGAACAGTTTAGTTAATACATTTTGGTTTTAAGAAGATTTAAGTAAGCGTTTGTAAGATTTGCAGGTAATCTCTGCTTTAGAGTAATGGTACTATCATTACATTCGTACCATCCACATTTTTTTTATATATGCAGTATAGTGACCTGTATTGGTTTTGTGTGGTACATTATATGTATTGTTGTGAAGGTTTTCTTACCAAGTGATACTTGACCATGTGTAAATCCAGTCAGCTTGCAGTTGTTTTTGGTACCATCTGCATTGTAACGTAGAAGCATTAGTATTACGTATTTACTATGTGTTTGTATTAGTAAGGTGGAGCGATTATCTGAATTGCAGGTAGTACATAATCTACCATGGTTTGCATTTTCTACAAGTTGCTGAAATGGAACGGATTCACAATTAGGTATTGATACATACACGAAGCGCTCATTGGGGATTTGTTCTTGTGTCACATTGTTGCAGAGAGTGCATGTATGTTTCCACATGTATGAAATCTGGAAGATTTCATTTATAGGTATGTTTTTATTTAACACTACTTGTAGTAAGTACATTAGAAATTCTTGTGGATCTTCCTGTGAGTTTATAGTGAATTGCACCATTCCAATACAGTAGTCCAATTGTTGTCTTATTCCATAAACACTATACGTGTTGTCAGGATTGTTTGTTGTGTTTCTATGAAGTACTAACACTTTCAAACACAATTGGTCTGTACTGTGTAAATAAATGTTGTCAACAATTGGTGGTAATTGAAATAGAATATTAATTGCTACATTTGCGTAGCAACTTACACCAATTACATTTGAAAGTTTAAATGGACCAGGTAGTTCTGTATCTGAGTGTTTTTTTTTTTTAGTCTGTCTTCCTTTTTTGAAGAAGTACAAGGTTTACTTTCCCTAATAGTTTCTTTTTGTTTGTGATACTTGATGAAGTATTAGTTTTTTTTATTCTCTTTGGAGGATTTTCAGTTACATCCTGTTGCATTTCTGTTTGATTTAGTTTTCTATTAGAACATTTTACTTTTTGTGGAACAGGATATGTTTTTAGATGGGGGTGTATAGTGATCGAAGTCTATTGCATTCTAAAATGCAAGGAATATCAGCGTTTACTTTACTTGCATCAAAGTTGATTAGAAATAGACCGTCAAGTGTACATAAGCATGATGATGCTATGTAGATCATGCCTTCTTTAAAGACTGTGTTACCAATGTCTATCACTGCCTTGTCTAGGGTAAGACCTTGTGATTTATGAATGGTGACTGCGTATGCAAGAGTTAGAGAAAATTGTTGTCTGTGTACATACATGTCTTTGAAGAGAAGGAATCGAGCTGTTGAGCGTCCTATTCTTTTCACTTCTGAAGTTTGTCAAAGAGAATATTGACAAACTGAATGTTGTTGTCACGTGGGTATGTTTGAAAGCCAACAACTGTACCCAGTGCTCCATTAACTAGTCCTTGATCCACGTCAAGGTTATGTTTAAGCATTACTCTGCAATGTAAGGATAATTTTACAGGCTGATTCATGGAATTAATGTGCGCCGAAAATTTCGGCGCAAGCGTGCGAAAACGTGCGATTCACAGTGAAAGAGCGAAAATCGCAGTGCAAGTGCGAAAATCGCAGGGAAACCAGCGCACATCGATTCATGGAAGTCCGTGCGCGAGGAAAATACTGGATGTGCGCTGAAAAAGTGCACGCCGCACGCCGGCGCTCAGGTCATCTAACGGCGTGCGCCACGGCCACAGCGAAATCGCACATAGCGCGACACACATAACAAAAGTAGGCGGAACACGGGGCGTGACACGCGGAATGGGGAACAACTCGTGAAAATATGGGCGTCACGGGGGAAGTACGCCCACACACTCGCCTACAACACGTTTTCATGGAATCGAATAGGCCATCCAGCGCACGGGCAAAGACGCGCACAGGCCCATACACATCCACCACACGAAAGCAGGTGGTAGCGTCGCTGCGCATGGAAAAAATGTGCACCAAAATGTGCAGTAACAAAAAGCACGTATACACAGATCTGATGAAAGTCCCATACTGTGGCCCTCTAGGACAAATGACGTACAAAGGGGTACCTGGCAAACACGGACACCCGCTGTGTGAATAATAGCGTGTATTTCGTGGGTATGCGTGAAGTTTTACACGCGATTGGCCTGGGTACGCGTATTTCAGGGGTGCGCGAGAAGTTTTACACGCGATTGGCCTGGGTATGTGTATTTCAGGGGTGCGCGAGAAGTTTTACACGCGATTGGCCTGGGTATGTGTATTTCAGGGGTGCGCGAGAAGTTTCACATGCGATTGGCCTGGGTACGTGTATTTCAGGGGTGCGTGAGAAGTTTTACACGCGATTGGCCTGGGTACGTGTATTTCAGGGGTGCGCGAGAAGTTTTACACGCAATTGGCCTGGGTACGTGTATTTCAGGGGTGCGCGAGAAGTTTCACACGCAATTGGCCTGGGTACGTGTATTTCAGGGGTGCGCGAGAAGTTTTACACGCAATTGGCCTGGGTACGTGTATTTCAGGGGTGCGCGAGAAGTTTCACACGCAATTGGCCTGGGTACGTCTATTTCAGGGGTGCGCAAGAAGTTTCACATGGGATTGGCCTGGGTACGTGTATTTCAGGGGTGCGTGTTAGGGAGAATTCTCTGTTTAGGCTGAATTTTCTAACCTAGTGAGTCCCCAGCGGCTTTGCTGGATTTCTGGAGTTTGTTTTTTCCATCCTGCCAAGAGTGAGACTCTTTTCCTCCCACTCTTGGACATGAATGTGTGTAATTCCTTTGAATGTCAAGGTGTTCTATGGGCTTTGGGGTCTTTTACTCCATAGGGTCTCATATGTTTTTCTATGTGTGTTACACCGCACCCTATGTGGCGCAACACTGGGGCGTCCTAGCGGACCCCCACCATAGACTCCATACCCGGGGACTGACTACTGTCTCCCCGGGCATGTAAAGTCACCATTGGCTTTACTAGACCTAAATTTACTAACAGAACTAATACAAACCATCTTATTGTGGACGTGCTAGTAGGGGTAATTCGATTACTCCTGGGTCTGTTACTCGAGGGGGCACTGTCCAGTCCCCCCTCGTCGAGTTTTGGCTGGTGGCAGTGGAAACTACTCGTTATGTTCGACCCCGAACATAACCCTATGGGATTCGTCCCATTGTTGGAGATTGATACTTTTCCTCGTTAATCTCTAACGTACCACCGGTCTACTTATCTTAAATAAGTTTATCGGATGGTATTTTCTGCCAGAACTCGGTTTTAAAAATGGCGTCTGTGTTTGTCTCTGTGACTCCTAAACCAAAGGTTGAGCCCTTTGTTCGACTTTTGGCGGGCCTCTGTACAGAGACCCTCCAAAGTGGTGCCATTCTGTCTGGGTTACCACAGGGGTGTGGGAGGGGGTTTAGGCACCCTGGACCGAGTTGCCTTGCCAACTCCGGTCGCACTCTGGAGTGATTGGCCCAAGTGGTGAGCCTCCCCGCTCACAACTTAGCATGTGTTGATTGACAGCTAGGCTGAATGAATGGGGGTTTTCTGCATAAAAGCAGGGCTTTTGGGACTGGATCTTCAGAAATCGCCACAGGACCTAAGAATCCGACGAGAGTAACGCTGAGCCAACCTGCAACGACGACACCTTCGGTGGAGCCCTGCTGAACCGACTCACCACTTCCCGACGACAGAGGAGATCTCCCTGCCGGAGAGTCTCTTCCCCTGACTGGTCGGAACAACCAGTCCCCTTTGCTTTTTCTTCGCCTCAGGATGCAGTGGTCGAATTGCCTGTGCAGAGCACCCCGGCAACCGGATAGCCACTACCCCTGTACCGCGACCAAAAGGTGGTGCCTTGTGACGGAGCACTCCGCGGCTGGTCTCTTCCCTGGTGGTGCACTGGACTTCACTTTTCTTCGACGACGAGATCATCTCTACTCTTGGCAAAGACCCGACGTGCATCCACCACCAGGAACAACTGCCCCCGCCGGAGCTGTCTCTCCACAAACAAGGTACCGTGTCCGCCTGGCTTCCCTTTCTGCCAGATCGAGTGAGGTGTCTTAATCCTCGCCTTTCCGTTGGGTCGCCTCCAAGCTTTCTCACGTATTGTTCTGAACTGGTTCAATCTGCCGATAACAATTTGCTACAAAGACTCGAACGCATTTCCACTAAAAGACTTTTTGGGACATATCGCCTTGCCTCTCTCCGAGTGGGCCTGGCCTCCGAACTTTATGATCGATTGTGGTTCTTGCCTTCTTGCCTTGCATTTTTCCCGTGCAGTATTGAACTGTGTTGATTTCGTAACCTGCTTATCTTTCTCTCCCGTCCTAACTAATATTAGAGTGCCATCTAGGTTGAGTCATACACCTCTGTCTGAAAATAAGTGATGCTGGTAGAACCTAGACCTGTCGAAATATTGTTAGGGGGATTGATTGTTTCTTCTTCGTAGAGTAATTGTAATTGAAGTGTTTGCCGTGATAGTGCCATAGTGTTTTCTATAGATGTTCCATTATAAATAAATACCTTAATATCTTTACACTGAAGCCTTGTTGCGTGTTTGCTTGTCTTACTGTGTAGAGTGCCCTATATTGTATACTCCACATACTGCTTAACTCTTCTTGAGGGAAGTCTGACTGCTCAGACAAAGCTACCAAGTGAATCTGTGTGGTACAGACTGCTACCAAGTGGGTTTACTGCCAAACATCTGTAGTCCTAAATCTTTTGCAGTGGTCCCAGATGGAACTGCACAGGTTTCCACCTAACACGGGTGGCAGCAGTGGGATTTGTATTGAGTATACAGTTTAGAGTGCTTTTCGACACTTTAGGATAACTAACCACAAAGCTTAGCACTAAAAAGCAACTTTCAAAAACATGTCTACGATGGAAACTTACAGTCAAGAATCCTTGTCAGGTGAAAATACTGAGAGTTTGCGAGCTCTCTATAGGCAAGAGAATCTTTCTGTAAGAGGCAAGTTAGAACTAATAGAGAGATTGCTGGCAAACCAAAGTCTGGGTACTGGTTCAGAGGAACCATTTTCTCCAGCAAATGTAGATAACAGTGATGGTGTTGATCTAAATCGTAATTCTGATGATAGCGATGAAGAGGCTGACGAGGACGGAGAGGCTAACGAAACTGTCTCCCCTGCTCCTCTACATACCTTACCAGCTGTACCTACGGGGCCAATACCAGGTCCCACAAGTAACCCTGCTTATTTTGAACTTGAAAAAATGAAGCTCGAATTAGAATACAAACGGTTCTTGGCTCAATCTGAACGAAACCAAGAGCTCAAGTTCAGACGGATGAATGCCCAGGCTGAGCAGAAGCAAGCTGAGTTAAGACTCAGGGAAATAGAACTTAATCACGAGTTAGAAATGAAAAAGTTGTCTATGGAAAATGCTTCTCTCTCCTCTGGTTCCTCTAGGAGCTCCAGTCCCAAAAGACCCCGGATGCCGAAGGAATTAGTGGGTATGTATGAACCGAGATTGGATGTGTTGGATTGGTTAAAACTGTTTGAGTACAATCATGGGCTCCAGGATATCACCGGGAATGATTTACTTCCCTGGTTGTTCTCTAGGCTCCCTCCTGTTGTGACTGATGTGGTAATGGAGTTGGGGGAGGTGGATAAGACGGATTACGAAAGTGTGAAACTAGCTTTGATAGCTAGATTTGGGAAGACCCCTTCCCAGTATCTTAAGAGGTTTAGAACCCTCAAAAAGCATGATGGTACCCCTTGGGCTACCTGGGTGAGTGAAGGGTTGAAAAACTTAGAGGGATGGATTAAGGGTTACAAAATGAACACTTATGAGGGTATGAAGAATCTTTTTATGTTGGAGTCGATTTATGATGCCTTTTCTCCTGAGCTCAGACAGCACTTGGCTGATTCGAAGGAATTGGATTCCCGGACGCTAGCTAAGGCTGCTGACTTATGGGTTGCCAACAGGGCTACTCATAAGGATTCTGGGGCAACTCAGAAAAAGGATGAGGGAAAACAGCCTAAAAAAGACTCAAAAGAGAATTTGAATAACTCAAATTCCAAAGAGGGCCCCAAACAAAACCAGAAGGGTAAGCCACAAGGAAAACCACAGCAGAATAGTGTGTCTTCTGGTGCCAAACCAGAAGGAGGTCAGAACAAGCCACCATTCCAGAAAGCATTCAGTAAATGCTTTGTCTCTGGCTCGACCGACCACGTGAAAGAAGATCCCAGATGTAAGGGTAAACCTTCAGGGGCCAGCTTGTCTCCTTAGCCTTCGCTCCAGAGGAGGAAGTCCAAATGGCAAGTGGAAACTTTCTACTGCTAGCTGACGAACCCATTGGAGTCTCAGCCAGCGTTTCTTTAGTATCTCTGGGGTTGTGAGAACAACAGAATTTAGATGTCTATAATTCTATCCCCGATAATACTAAAGAGTATTATAAGGACAGTGTCCAGGTGAATGGTCAGGAGACTCCTGCCATTAGGGACACTGGGGCCAGCATAACTGTGGTGGATAAATCGTTTTTTCAGGCTGAGGATGTTGCTAAGGCACCCAAACGCCTCACCAAGTTAGCTGGAGGGCCTGTGCAGATGCTTCCCCAATTACCAGTTCTCATCCAGTGTAACGACATGACTGTGAAGATACCTGTCAGCATACAGAGTGAGGTACCAGGACGCGTACTGTTGGGTAACGATTTGAAAACTCTCGGAGTTGTATCGCATACTCCCAGACCTCCTAGTAAATGGTTACAAGAGCTAACCAGACCCGCAAGAGAGAGGACCATGCGCGGTACTCTCCAGGAGATGGTGAAGAAAGAAATCACTCCTGCTCCACTAGAATTGTCGGCAGCTGTCTCCAAGAAATCAGAAGCGAAAGGGAAACCTAAGACTTCTATCCCGAAACCAGCAGCCAGCATTTCAGTGCAGCCAACACGGACTTCCCCGCGGTTGTCCAAAGTTACACCCGTAACTCCACCTCCAGCTGAGGCTGAGAGGGAGGTACAACCCTGTGTGGTAGAATTAGACTCTGAGGAAGAGCTAATGGAAGGCCAGGAACTCATTGGAGATCTGGATCCTGTTGACCATCCTGAGCTGCAGTCTTTACTGGCATTAGGTGGACCCAGCAGGGCAGACTTCAGTAAGGGACAGAGAGAATGTCCAACTCTGGAAGGTCTTCGCCACCAGGCAGAAGCACAGGCTGAAGGGCAAGAGCCTGGGAAATACAGGTTGCACTGGGAAGATGGCCTCTTCTACAGTGAACCGACTGAGTCTGCACCTGGGGACTACAAACGACTTGTAGTACCCCAAGAGAACAGACCACGGTTCTTGCAGTTAGCCCACGAGATTCCTTTGGCTGGTCACTTGAGTTTCAAGAAGACAAAGGAAAGGCTCTCTCTCTACTTCTATTGGCCAAAGGTGGGGGCCGAAGTAGAAAAACACTGCAGGAGCTGCCACACCTGCCAGACTTCTGGTAAGGTTGGCACCAAGAATGTGGCACCTTTAGTGCCTCTCCCAGTTGTGGGAGTCCCATTTGAGAGAGTAGGGATTGACATTGTTGGTCCCCTGGATCCTCCAAGCTCCTCAGGCAACAGGTTTATACGTGTTGTAGTAGACCATGCTACTAGGTATCCTGAGGCAATTCCTATGAGGACTGTTACAGCTCCGGCTGTGGCTAAGGCCCTCCTTGGTATTTTTACTAGGGTCGGGTTTCCGAAGGAAGTAATCTCTGACAGGGGGTGAAACATTATGTCCCACTACATGAAAGCCATGTGGAAAACCTGTGGAGTTACTTACAAGTTCTCAACAGCTTACCACCCCCAAACCAATGGGTTGGTAGAATGGTTCAACCGAACCATGAAGAGCATGATAGGTGCTTTAGAAGAACCCCTTAAACCTAAGTGGGACCTTCTACTGCCATGCCTTCTCTTTGCTTATAGAGAAGTCCCTCAGGAGGGAGTAGGTTACTCTCCCTTCGAACTTCTCTATGGTCATCCCGTCAGAGGTCCATTGGCCCTGATTAAGGAGGGGTTGGAGAGTGCTCCTTCCCCCAAGCCAGTCACAGTGACTGACTACGTGATAGGTCTCCGGAGGAGAATGTCGCACATGATGACGGAAACAAGCGATAACTTGAAAGCTGGACAAGCATTGGTCAAGCACTGGCACGATCAAAAGGCTAACATGGTTGAGTTCGCTCAAGACCAGCTCGTTCTCGTTATGATCCCAACAAGGCAGAGGGCCTTGCAAGATAAATGGATGGGACCCTTCAGAGTTGTGGGTAAACTCGGAGAGGTTAACTATCTGGTGGACTTGGGCAATCCCAAGGAGGCTCCGACCGTCTTCCACACCAACCGCCTCAAAGCGTATGTCTCACGACCTGATGTAGGAGCGTTGCTTCTAGCATCATCCGAGGAAGAAGAAGAGAGTGAAGCTCTTCCGGATCTCCTCAGAGGCTTACCTTTAGACGAACAAATTGAAGGAGTAAATATCTCCTCCAATCTGACACCCAAGCAACAAGAGGAGTGCAAATCCATGTTGAATCAGTTTGCCTCTCTGTTCTCGCTTTCACCAGGCTTGACTCCTTGGGGCCAGCATGACATACTAACTGGTTACTGTCTGCCAGTCAAAAGCAGAGGATACAGAATGTCAGAAAACGTACGAACCCACATCAAAGGTGAGGTCACCAAGATGCTTGATCTCGGGGTAATAGAGCCCTCTACTAGTCCATGGTCTAGCCCAGTTGTGTTGGTACCAAAGGCGGGATCTAAAGAGCTTAGATTCTGCGTGGATTATAGAGCTCTTAATGCAGTCACCAAGACTAGATGCCCACCCTTTGCCAAGAACAGATGAGTTGGTGGATAAACTTGGCGCCGCCAAGTTCCTGAGCACATTTGACTTGACGTCAGGCTATTGGCAAATAGCCCTGACAGACCATGCCAATGAGAAAACTGCATTTTCTACCCCCGTTGGCTTATACCAGTTTAAGGTAATGCCTTTCGGATTGAAGAATGCACCTGCTACGTTTCAACGGATGGTAAACCAGGTTCTGAATGGGATGGAGGACTTCTGCATGGCATACTTGGATGACATCGCAGTGTTCAGCAATTCCTGGGAAGAACATGTAACCCACCTGAGAGATGTTTTGCAGGCTCTTGGATAGCCAATCTGACCATAAAGGCGAGTAAATGCCAAATTGGACAGAGTAAGGTAGTCTATCTTGGACATGAGGTAGGAGGTGGAGAAATAAGGCCTTTGCTCAGTAAGAATGAAGCTGTGCAAAATTGGACAACACCTACTACTCAAACCCAAGTGAGAGCCTTCCTAGGCCTCACTGGGTACTACAGGAATTTCATAGAGAACTATGGGACCATAGCTTCTCCACTGAATGTCATCTCCTCACCCAAATTTCCTAAGAAGGTTAAATGGAACGAGGATTGCAATCAGGCTTTTGAAAACCTGAAAACGGCTCTTTGCCAAGCCCCAGTACTCAGAGCTCCTGATTATCGCCAACACTTCATTGTGCAGACAGATGCTTCAAATGTAGGGATAGGTGCCGTACTCAGTCAACTGGATGGGAAAGGTAGGGAGCACCCCGTTTGCTTCATCAGCCGCAGGCTGAAGGATCCTGAAACAAGGTGGACAACAATCGAAAGAGAGTGCTTTGCTATTGTGTGGGCTCTGAAGAAGTTTAGGCCGTACTTGTATGGTTCTACTTTTGTCATTGACTGACCACCAACCCTTGAGATGGTTAATGCAAATGAAAGGGGAAAACCCAAAACTATTGAGATGGTCAATCTGCCTGCAAGGGTTTGATTTCACCATTGAGCACAGGTCAGGATGTCACCACCAAAATGCTGATGGTCTCTCTAGGATGTATGTCATCGACTAGAGGTATGAGATTCATCCAGGAGTGGATTAAATCCTCCTGTCCCTTAGTCTGGGGGGAGCGAGTGTTAGGGAGAATTCTCTGTTTAGGCTGAATTTCCTAACCTAGTGAGTCCCCCAGCGGCTTTGCTGGATTTCTGGAGTTTGTTTTTTCCATCCTGCCAAGAGTGAGACTCTTTTCCTCCCACTCTTGGACATGAATGTGTGTAATTCCTTTGAATGTCAATGTGTTCTATGGGCTTTGGGGTCTTTTACGCCATAGGGTCTCATATGTTTTTCTATGGGCCTCTTTACGACCCAGGCGGTAAGTAACCGCCTGGGTCGTACCTTTACCACCATGACGTAAACTACGTTTACGCCATGGTGGTTGGTGGACTTACCGCCCCATTCCGAGGTGAGTGGGGCGGTAAGTCCCCATTAACCCATTTACCCTTCCCCATTCCCATTTTTGCCCCATATGGCATAATGGGAGTGGGGAAGGCGTTAATTACACCACCGTAAATTACGGTGGCGTAATTAACAACAAGGTCCCTTAGCGCCATGGATTTTAACACCTGCTAAAAGCAGGTGTTAAAACCTCCATGGCGCTAAGGGACCTCGGAATCAGGCGGTAAGGGTCGGCGCTGTTTACGCCGCCGTAAACCCCTTACCGCCTGGGTCCTAATGAGGCCCTATGTTACACCGCACACTACGTGCCGCAACACTGGGGCGTCCTAGCGGACCCCCACCATAGACTCCATACCCGGGGACTGACTACTGTCTCCCTGGGCATGTAAAGTCACCATTGGCTTTACTAGATCTAAATTTACTAACAGAACTAGTACAAACCATCTTATTGTGGATGTGCTAGTAGGGGTAATTCGATTACTCCTGGGTCTGTTACTCGAGGGGGCACTGTCCGTCTGTACAGAGACCCTCCAAAGTGGTGCCATTCTGTCTGGGTTACCACAGGGGTGTGGGAGGGTGTTTAGGCACCCTGGACCGAGTTGCCTTGCCAACTCCGGTGGCACTCTGGAGTGATTGGCCCAAGTGGTGAGCCTCCCCGCTCACCACTTAGCATGTGTCGATTGACAGCTAGGCTGAATGAATGGGGGTTTTCTGCATAAAAGCAGGGCTTTTGTGACTGGATCTCCAGAATTCGCCACAGGACCTAAGAATCCGACGAGGGTAACGCTGAGCCGACCTGCAACGACGACACCTCCGGTGGAGCCCTGCTGAACCGACTCACCACTTTCCGACGACAGAGGAGATCTCCCTGCCGGAGAGTCTCTTCCCCTGACTGGCGGGAACAACCAGTCCCCTTTGCTTTTTCTTCGCCTCAGGACGCAGTGGTCGAATTGCCCGTGCAGAGCACCCCGGTAACCGGATAGCCACTACCCCTGTGCCGCGACCAAAAGGTGGTGCCTTGTGACGGAGCACTCCACGGCTGGTCTCTTCCCTGGTGGTACTCCGGACTTCACTTTTCTTCGACGACGAGATCATCTCTACTCTTGGCAAAGACCCAACGTGCATCCACCACCAGGAACAACTGCCCCTGCCGGAGCTATCTCTCCACAAACAAGGTACAGTGTCCGCCTGGCTTCCCTTTCTGCCGGATCGAGTGAGGTGTCTTAATCCTCGCCTTTCCGTTGGGTCGCCTCCAAGCTTTCTCACGTATTGTTCTGAACTGGTTCAATCTGCCGATAACAATTTGCTACAAAGACTCGAACGCATTTCCACTAAAAGACTTTTTGGGACATATTGCCTTGCCTCTCTCCGAGTGGGCCTGGCCTCTGAACTTTATGATCTATTGTGGTTCTTGCCTTCTTGCCTTGCATTTTTCCCGTGAAGTATTGAACTGTGTTGATTTAGTAACCTGCTTATCTTTCTCTCCTGTCCTAACTAATATTAGAGTGCCATCTAGGTTGAGGCATACACCTCTGTCTGAAAATAAGTGATGCTGGTAGAACCTAGACTTGTCGAAATATTGTTAGGGGGATTGATTGTTTCTTCTTCGTAGAATAATTGTAATTGAAGTGTTTTCCGTGATAGTGCCATAGTGTTTTCTATAGATGTTCCGTTATAAACAAATACCTTAATATCTTTACACTGAAGCCTCGTTGCGTGTTTGCTTGTCTTACTGTGAAGAATTGCCCTATATTGTATACTCCACATACTGCTTAACTCTTCTTGAGGGAAGTCTGACTGCTCAGCCACAGCTACCAAGTGAATCTGTGTGGTACAGACTGCTACCAAGTGGGTTTACTGCCAAACACCTGTAGTCCTAAATCTTTTGCAGTGGTCCCAGAGGGAACTGCACAGGTTTCCGCCTAACAGTGCATGAGACGTTTTACACACGATTGGCCTGGGTATGTGTATTTCAGGGGTGCGCGAGAAGTTTCACACGCGATTGTCCTGGGTACGTGTATTTCAGGGATGCGCTAAAAGTTTTACACGCGATTGTCCTGGGAACGTGTATTTCAGTGGTGCGCAAGAATTTTTACACGCGATTGGCCTGGGGGAGCGGGTACGTGTATTTCAGGGGCTCGCGGGTGGTTTTACACGCGATCGGGCCTGGGGGAGCGCGGTACGTGTATTTCAGGGGTGCGCAGGTGTTTTCACACGCGATCGGGCCTGGGGGAGCGGGGTACGTGTATTTCAGGGGTGCGCACGTGTTTTCACACGCGATCGGGACTGGGGGAGCG
Source organism: Ambystoma mexicanum (assembly GCF_040938575.1). Taxonomy (NCBI): domain Eukaryota; kingdom Metazoa; phylum Chordata; class Amphibia; order Caudata; family Ambystomatidae; genus Ambystoma; species Ambystoma mexicanum. The sequence continues at coordinate 1,204,145,187 of NC_090937.1, forward strand.
GGGTACATGTATTTCAGGGGCTCGCGGGTGGTTTTACATGCGATCGGGCCTGGGGGAGCAGGGTACCACTCACCGTCTGCCTTGCGTGTAGAAGAACGCGTAGCCAACACCCACCTGCTGTGAAGTAATAGCGTGTGAACCCCAACGCCTCCAAAACACACGCACCGCACCCCACGAAAAGCACGTACAGAGCAATGGAAATCCATGTGGGATCTTCAAGCCCTGCCAGGGCAACGCTGGTGCGCGATACGTCACAGACGCGCTTACGCGCTAAGGGCCTTTCCTCGAATTACACGCTGACGTGCAGAATTTTCACGTGCCAAATCACTCCGTATCCAGCTGGCCACGGGTAAGCACACGGAAGACCACGCTCCTGCCCAAAAGGCCGAATTACTGCCCCCCAGAACCTCGAGCAGCCTCCCACGAGCCATCTGCTGATGCCTGCCTGCCTGCCTGCCTGCCTGCTGCCACCGTGCCCTGCTATTTGGTGCCTGCACATCAGCCATCTGCAGGGTTCCAGTTGCTGTGTCCACCCCTGCTGGAACAGAAGACTCCCGACTGGGATACCATCGCTCCACAGCCCAGCCCCAGGACCCAGTTGCCCACCCACGCCTGCCTCGGGGGTCGCCATGTCGGGGCAAACACCATCCGAGACCACTGGCGACCCCCAGCCAGAGGGGCAGAGGGCCACCAGCTTCAGTCAGAAGGAAGTTGGTGTCCTGGTGGAGCTTGTCCTGGGGCATTATGATGCCCTCTTCGGATCATCACGCGCTGACAAGGAAGGACGGGACAGGATCTGGGACGACTTTGTGGTTGCTATCAACGCGGAGGGGGTGGCAACCCGCAACATCAAGCAAGTCAAGAAGCGCTGGAAGGACTTGAGGTCCAGGACCCTCATGAAGGCCCGGCGCCTCGTGGAGGAGGCCGGGGCAGCATGAGTACCATCCAGATGAGGGTCCTGGAACGCGTATGCCCAGCACTCCATGCCCAGATCCTTCAGAGGCAGACCCGTCTGGAGTCGAGCGGTAAGTGGCCAAGCATTGCTGTGTGAGACAGGGCATGTTGCAGTGTGCTGGTTGTCTGATATTTGCCTGTATGTGTGACATAGGCCATGTACGCATGTGTGTGTGCAGGGACATCATGGTCATGCATGTGAGACCAGTAATGTGTGAAGCACACGGTTGGTGTATGTGTTTAAATGCAACATTGGGAGCCCTATGTGGAATGGACACATGAGAGCATGCCAGTCTCTGTTCCTGGACATGGGTGGGGGTGAGGGATGGGTGCTGATGCCATGTACATGTATGGTGTCCATGTCTGTGTGTCTGACCTGCGTGTCTGTGACTTGTGAATGCCATGGATGCATGACACATGTCTGTGACAATGTTCAGAATCACTGATGCAGCCTAGTTATCCTTGCATCCACTGTGTCTGGGGTGTACGAGTCCAGATGGATGAAAGTACGGTGAAGTGTGTGCATGTGATAGGCATGACCCATGATGGATGTGAGTTCCAAAACAACATTGTATGTTTCAAGAGTCCCTTGGACATGTTTGCTAATGTCCATAGCATGTGCAATGCCTGTTACTGCATGTGTTTTGCCTGCACTGACCCATGTGTTGTGCAGGGACATGATGGAAGTGATCTTTGACAGTGCCACTCATCTGCTATTGCTTCCTGTCTAGGGGACCATTGTACAGTACCCTGATGCTTGTGTTCTATGTCTCCCTCTACACAGCGCAAAGTGAAGAAGAGGGCGGAGACGGTGCTGTGGAGCAAAGCGGCGGGGATGCCCCCATGGCTGCAGTGGAAGGGGTGGGTGAGCCCCCACAGGGGCCTGCAATGGCGGAAGATGGGGTGGAGCCATCCAGGTTGGTGGTTTCCACAGAGGAGGAGGAGGCCGCTACTGAGCCGCACATGGGGCCTGGTGGGGGCATCCCTGCTGGTGCAAGTGGTGCAGTCCAGGGGCAGGAGGCAGCACAGGTCACCGTGGAGGGGCCTGTGCATGTCACTGTGCCTGACACTGTGACTGCACCACCATGCACCAGCAGGGATGCCCCATCCCAGGCCTGTCCGCAGGTAGGGGGATGTCCATGTCATCTGACTCCCCTCCACCTGCGGACGAGGGGACCCCTGGCTGTATGGAGAAGGTCCTGATTGGTGTCGCGTTGCGCACGGGTGTCATTCGTGATGACCTGCGTGCTTCCCGGGGGGAGCTTGCACGTCATCACGAAGAGCACCGTGCCAACGTGGCCCAGTTGGGAGCGGCCGTGGTCAGGGTTTTGTACATGTGTCGGCCACTCTGGCGACCCTCTCCTCCTCTGTGGAGGCTATGTGCCAGTCGTTCTCCATGCCGTCTTCCGGCCCAGATGCCACCAGGGCCCCCTGTGGACCTGCCCCGACCAACGCAGCCAACTCGGTGGGGATCCCATCCCTGCCACAGTCGGGAGTCGGAGGTCCAGCAGGGGTGGACACAACAGCAACTGGACCACAGCAGATGGAGGATGTGATGGCATCATCGGGCAGGGCACGTGCACGACGGCGTCGGTGGATTCCATCAGCCTGGATGCTGTCATGCTGGCACAGGCAGTTGCGTCGGAGGCAGCGGCAGGCTCGACGTGGGAGGAATCATGGCTCGGGGCCATCAACATCAGGGGGGGCAGGCATCAGCCAGAGGGCAGGAGAACCCTGGAATCGGAGTGTCTTCCGTGTGGGAGCGGTTGGGCCAGCAGATAGGTGCGGAGCGGCAGCGGGCAGAGGAGGAACGGCTCACAATGGTCAGGGCGGAGAACTCCATGCGGAGGGCGCTGAGGCGGGCTGAGTGCCTCGAGGGTATTCGCAGGGAGTTGGAGTTGGACACTGCATTATCCCTGCGAGACCTCGGGGCTAGGGAACATGCCCGCCTCCAAGCCATTGAACAGGAGTTCGATGATGCCCTGGCCCATGACATGAACCAGTGAGCCGTCGGACTAGCCCGCTGCCCTTGTAAATAGTTATGTAGTTAGTGTTAGGTTTCCTTTGCTTTTTTATTTATTTTGGACCTTTTGGACAATGGACCACATTTTTGTATATAGTTTTTTTATTAGGTAGTATTTTTTCAGTTGGGATCATGTATATAGTTGACTGTTGGATTATAGTTATTTTTTTGGATTTACCCATGGAGCAATGGTTTTCAGTTTTGTTTTTCCCTTGGATTTACTTTTTTGGACTGTGACTTTGGACACCTTTCCTTTGGATTATGATTTGATTATGATTTGTGGTTTTTCATTATTTTTACGGACATGCTGCTTTTGGTTTTTGATTCCTATTGTCGTTTGTTTATTTTTAATTCCATTTATGTTGCTTTTAATACATTTTTTTTTCATCAAACTTCAATGTGTAGTATCATCTCATTGGTTCCATGCATATCATGATATGGGTTTTGGCATTCACTTACACCCATTGTGTTTATGTGAGGGACATGTGTTCATTTACATACTTGCCATTGGGTTTGTATCATGTAATTGGCATTTCTAAGTGGGTGGATGCAATACTTGGGTGGGTGTTTGGCATGTGGAGGCTGCCCATAAGAGCCAGGGATCTAGATTGTGATGACGTGTTGGTAGGGGGACATGGGTTTGGGCCTGCGGGCAGGTGCCCTGCAGTGCTGAGGAGTGGGGGTGCAGGGGGACATGAGTGGGACATGAGTGGGGGCCTGCGGGCAGGTGCCCCGCACTGCTGGGGGGTGGGGGTGCAGGGGGACATAAGTGGGACATGAGTGGGGGCCTGCTGGCAGGTGCCCTGCACTGCTGTGGGGTGGGGGTACAAGGGGGACATGAGTGGGGGCCTGCCGCAGGTGCCCTGCACTGCTGGGGGGTAGGGGTTTAGGGGGACATGAGTGGGACATGAGTGGGGGCCTGCGGGCAGGTGCCCTACACTGCTGGGGGGTGGGGGTGCAGGGGGACATGAGTGGGACATGAGTGGGGGCCTGCTGACAGGTGCCCCGCACTGCTGGGAAGTGGGGGTGCAAGGGGACATGAGTGGGACATGAGTGGGGACCTGCTGGCAGGTACCCCGCATTGCTGGGGATGGGGGTGCAGGGGGACATGAGTGGGACATGAGTGGGGGCCTGCGGGCAGGTGCACCGCACTGCTGGGGCGTAGGGGTGCAGGGGGACATGAGTGGGACATGAGTGGGGGCCTGCTGGCAGGCGCCCTGCACTGCTGGGGCATGGGGGTGCAGGGGGACATGAGTGGGACATGAGTGGGGGCCTGCTGGCAGGTGCCCTGCACTGCTGGGGGGTGGGAGTGCAAGGGGGACATGAGTGGGGGCCTGCAGGCAGGTGCCCCGCACTGCTGGGGGTGGGGGGGCAAGGGGACATGAGTAAGACATGAGTGGGGGCCTGCTGGCAGGTGACCCGCACTGCTGGGGTGGGGGTCCAGGGGGACATGAGTGGGACATGAGTGGGGGCCTGCTGGCAGGTGCCCCACACTGCTGGGGGGTGGTGGTGCAGGGGGACATGAGTTGGTGATCAGTAGTGCAAGGAGACATGTGCCTTTGCTGGGGGGCATGCCCATGTTGGGTGGCGGCCTGCGGGACATGGCCAGGGGTGCAGGGTAGTCCCCTGTGGTGTGGGCTGCCTGCAGGGGCCATGGAGGGTGTACAGGGAACACCTGGGAGGACCCACACTGCCAATTCACGTGTAGGACTCCCCGGCACCCCCGAAATGCACGTACCCTGCTGAAATCGCGTGTGAAACTTCCCGCGCACCCCAGTAATACACATACCCTGCTGAAATCGCGTGTGAAACTTCCCGTGCACCCCAGTAATACACGTACCCCGCTCGCACAGGGTCAATCGCGTGTGAAACTTCCCGCGCACCCCCGAAATACACGTACCCTGCTGAAATCGCGTGTGAAACTTCCCACGCAACCCAGTAATACACGTACCCTGCTGAAATCGTGTGTGAAACTTCCCGCGCACCCCAGTAATACATGTACCCTGCTGAAATTGCATGTGAAACTTCCCGCGCACCCCAGTAATACACGTACCCTGCTGAAATCGCGTGTGAAACTTCCCGCGCACCCCAGTAATACACGTACCCCGCTCGCACAGGGCCAATCGCGTGTGAAACTTCCCGCGCACCCCAGTAATACACGTACCCTGCTGAAATTGCGTGTGAAACTTCCCGCGCACCCCATTAATACATGTACCCTGGTGAAATCGCGTGTGAAACTTCCCACGCACCCCAGTAATACACATACCCTGCTGAAATCGCGTGTGAAACTTCCCACGCACCCCAGTAATGCACGTACCCCGCTCGCACAGGGCCAATCGCATGTGAAACTTCCCGCGCACCCCAGTAATACACGTACCCTGCTGAAATCGCGTGTGAAACTTCCCGCGCACACCAGTAATACACGTACCCTGCTGAAATCGCGTGTGAAACTTCCCGCGCACCCCTGAAATACATGTACCCTGCTGAAATCGCGTGTGAAACTTCCCGTGCACCCCAGTTATACACGTACCCTGCTGAAATCGTGTGTGAAACTTCCCGTGCACCCCAGTAATACACGTAACCCGCTCGCACAGGGCCAGTCGCGTGTGAAACTTCACGCGATCCCCAGTGATACACGTTCCCCGCTTGCCGTGCTGGTACAGGGTTAGCGCAGCCCTTGGCGCTGGATTGGGGATTTTGATGGCTTTTCCCTGCGCGAGGGGCGTTCTTGGGGGCATAAATGGCGCTGCTGCAGGGTCTCTGCGCCACTGATGCGCCACGGCTGTTTTTGGTAGCTGGAATCCATGAATACGCTGTGCGCGGAAATCGATTTTAGCGCACGCGGCTGGCGCAGTGTATCGCACGGGAACACTGTGCGCCAGCCACGTCCGCCACTTTTGTGCGAATTTCTATGAATTACCCCCTTTGTCTTGTTGTGGCTTGTTCACACATGGGTAGTGTCATACCATGTATGTCTAGTTTGTCTGTCACGCTAATTTCAATTATTGGTTGCATTTCATTTTTTAACATTGTTTCATTGAATTTGCAGCTTGTAAGAGTTGGCATTAAGGCCATACAATTAACATTTTTGTGGGCTAATTTTTTCATAACACCCGTAGCACATGCATTATCGCCATAAAGTGCATGAATGTGCCGGGTTTTCAATATTGCTTGTGCTTCTTGAGATAGTATACCAACTCTAATACTTTCTAAAATGTTGGCATAAGTGAGATCTGCAGATTGCCACATGTTTTCTGTTAATTCTCTGTATTGGAAATGTTACCAAAGGTTGACATTTCCTATGCTGCCAACAGTTTTACGGCAGAGTTTGCGTCCTAAGGTTTTAAAAATAGGCTCAGCTTTCACTGGTGTCAATTGAAGATCTCCGAAAACAATAATGTGTTTTCCTCCAAAGAGCTCTTCGTAGTTTGTTTTGAATACTTCTTGTAATCTTAGATGAATCAAAGCCAAAATTAGGTTGGAGACCATGCTCACTTCATCTATTAGTGGCATTTTCATTTGTTTTAATACTCTGCGTAGTTCCATTGCAGCTTCTGTAGAAAGTTTGTAATAGTCTAATTTGTTTTGGTGTTCTACTGGCAGGAGTAGTAATCGGTGTAAAGTGACACTGCCTATGTTGTATGCAGCTAAACCTGTGGGGGCAGTGACAACAGCTGACAGTTTGTTGTTTGGCAATTGTTGAAGGAATTTACTGATGATTTTGATTAAGAATGTTTTGCCAGAACCAGCTTCACCACTGAATTACAGTAGTATAGGTTTGTAATTTTGGCAGGTGCATTCTTTGTTTTCATGTTGTACACCATGTTCAATTTCTTTTGTTACTTCTTGAAAAATGCTGTGTTGCTCATTGTTTAGTTTTGATTGTAGTATAGTTAAGTCTTCTTTATCTTCATACTGACACATGGTGTTTTCTACTGCAGTCATTGCTAAATCTGCCTCATTTGTTATTAGTGGCTCTCCCAGTGGTTCTTGGCGTCCTGTTACAGAAGGTTGACTACTGTCAGTAGTGTCCTTATCTAGCTGGGCCTGGAGTTCTTCTCCGTGTTGCTGTTCATTGTGCAACATTGTTTTGTACTGTGTAAAGTTTACATCGGGTATAGTGCTTTCATTTGCTTTGAAAGCGTCTTCATAGGACTCATAGTTATCTAGTATTTCTTTTTCTTTTCTCCATGGTTTAAAGAGTTGTAGCAGGGACATGTAATATAGTTCTTTATGTTGAGGAGTCTTTAATGACAATTTGATATGATTAATTAAATTTGGTTTGGTGAGTCTTACTAAACTGCCTTCACAATTTGACACTTGGTATCTACCTTTTATTTCATCAGCTTTTATATTATTTTTGTATGTGAAGTTTTGGGCTATGTGGTATAGACACATGGTTTCCAAAGTGGTACTTCTGTTTGGGTAGTATGTGTCCAGCAAATTGTTTTTTAAAATGTCTTGGCTGTTGGGATCATGTTTGGCTATTGTTTCTATATCGTCGTATGATTTCAGATCTGTTTTTCTAGATTTAGCAGGACCAAGACTTAGCCATACTATATTTTCAGATTTTCCATACAAAGCAGTACCGGTTAAACAATCTGCTGCTTCATAGTAGCCACATTCTCTATGGGAGAGCATTTTTATGCCCAAGCTGTATAATATCTGAGACAGTGTTTTGTCTGTTGACAGGTCATTCCAGAGGTCTTGGAACTCTGTTATTTCTGCTTTGGTTAAGTATGCTGTAACATATCGTGCAACTGCAGTGGAATTGTCTGCAATGTACTGCACATCTGTGTGTGCATTCCATAAGTGGGCAATGATTGCATTTTAATCATTGATATATTTTTCTTCTTCTGTTCTTTTTATGTAATATGTCTTTTTAGGTGATTTACCTTTAACACTATGTCTAACTGAAGACATGAGTTGTTTACTTGACCTGTTTTTGTAGCTGGTCTAGGGAAACCAAAGCAGCATTTGGTGTAGTATTTCCCTTTGTTTTTGTATTTGCAATGACAACATTTGTGTCTTTGAAATTGTAAAATGTGTGCATGAAGATCACTATTTGATGATTCCGATGGGATTTCACAAGTGACATATTTTTCGATAAACTGTAACACAGTGGTATCATTGTCTTGACCAAATTTAAAAGCATGTGGTGCTCCTCTGGCTTGGTATTCTTTTCTCCAAAAGAAGTGTTGCACGTCTCCGATGGGACGAACAGTTTTATTACAAATACAGTGTAGCATAGCAATGAAGAAATGGTGAAAATATCTTGAAACATTAACAGGATTCTGTGAACAAAGTTCTCTAGGTGTTAGTATATCTATGTTTGTTTTGTTTTTGTTTGATATGCGTAGGAAATCATGTAACTCTTCCCATACATATTCTGTACAACTTAATGTAACAAACCAAGTGGGTGGGCCAAGGTTTCCTATCATACAACGTACATCTCTATGATGTCGGAACCAGTACTCTTTAGTACCACGCATGTTTGCTAATAGATTTGTAATACTTGATTGTAAAAACTCATATTTTTGTTGCATTTTTTTAAAATAATTGTGTAGCTGACATTTTTTGAAAGTGGGCTCCTGATTTTAATGTGTGTGCAACTCTGTAACATAGAGTTGCTAGTTCACTTTCAAAGAGTAGGTGGAATATGTATTCCACATTTTGTCTAAATCTGGGATCTTCATAATAGATCCGTAACGAGCGGTATTCTGATGCTGTTATTTGAATAGGTCTATCATTGTACCTTCCTCCTTTGCCAGTAGGAAAGAGTAGAGGAAAAGCATGTGCTTCTATACTTTTTCCCATATGCTGATTGGTGATCCTTTTGTTTGTCGCATTTGGTACGTTTCTAGTGCATCTTCTACGGTGTCATTAGAATGCAATGGATGAATTGTATGATGGTCTTGGACTGCATACTGTAGCAGGATCTAGAAGATCCAATTGAACTGCTTCTGGTGACTCTTGAATTATTTCAGTGGTTTCTTTCAAGTTGTCTTCAATATTAATTTCTTTGTAGTATTCATTATTGTTTTTTAGATATTGCAAGGCTTGTCTAACTTTATGTAAATCTACCAGTTGTTGCCAATTTTTTTTGTCTTTTGTAGGTACACCATTTACTAAGATAATTAAAGATTGCTCCATTGGACGTTGCACTCCCAGAGTGTGCACATTTTGTTTTAGATCTAATGGTAAATACACTACTTTTCCACGAATACCTTTCACTAATTCAGAGGGAGGTAATGTTGCTGTTTTTGGTGGAAGGCGTAGTATTGCTTGAAATGGGTGCACTGTTTAAATTATGATGCTCTCATATAAATTAAGTTGTTGTAGGGGTTTTGGTAGTGGAAATAATTCCACATGATTTGTGATAGCACGTGAAGGAGTTTGGTTGTAGTCAAGTTTTGTAGTGCAGTAACTGCAAAGTATTAAGGGGTCAGTTATTTCATATTTGTTTTCTCCTATAAGGTAGAGAGCTAATTCAAACCATTTAGAATTGTCATGGTCTTCTATTTTGTATGTTAGATCTACAGTTTTTGTGTTACTTTTATAAAAAGTTCTGCAGCAACATACACACACATGGCTTGGTACTTCAGCAGATGTACTTTTAAATTTCAGTATTACTTTTTTGTATGTGTGTAGTAGAAGGTTGCCATGCATAGAATTGTTGCTAATTTATGTTAAAGCTATTTCATTCTGTAAGTGGCTTTCACTTCCAAAATATTTTTCTGGATATAGTCGATTTCTTCAAGTAGGTCTTTTGCTGTACCATGTGGAAGAATGTTATTTAAATTGGCTAGTGCTAAAGCAGAACTTTTAGCTTAGTACCGTGTATAGACTAGATTTCGTATAGTTGAATGATGTGTTGATATCATTTTGATATGATCGAAGGTGGTTTTGCAAGTAGGTCCTGAAATGCAGGCCAATGAATGTCCTTGTAGTCTTGTGTACTTGCGCACTGGACAGGTATCCATATTTTGCAGTAGTTTAATTTTGATTTTGTCTTTGCCTTTCACATTCTGATCGAGGAATTGGCGTAAAGACTTGAAAGATTTTTTGGGAATGTTACACATTGTCGTGCCTGGCCATTTGTATACTAGACATTCTGATTCAGTTGAATGGAGAGGTAATTCTAAGTTTTCTGAGGATATTTTTGTAAGCAGTATTTCTTGTTCCATTATGGTATTATAACTTTTTCCTAACCTCGTCCACTGCTATGTATGGCAATTGTATTTGTTTGCTTTTGTTTGTATGCTTCTTCATTAAAATATGATTCTGTGCGTTTTAGTGTGACTCCACTCACCTCCACAGATATTTAAGAAGTTATTTCTGTTGACATTTTGTTTATTGAGAAGTCTTTTTTGTAATTTAGTAATTAGTTACACTAAAATAAATAACTTTCTTTTGAGAAGGAATGCACTGTCTATCAAAGCTTCTAAGATAACATTTCCTACAATAGGATTTAAGGGTTGTGCCTGATTTCTCTCCTGTTTTTATAAGATTTTGAAGGACTCTGTGGCGGAACATTTTTGCTAAAGTACTTTTTTTGGTATGCTTACTTGGCACTATATCAAGATTTATAGGAGCAGTTTTATCAGTAGTTGTAGCTGAATTCTTGTTAATTGTTCTCTGTTTCGTTTTACATTTTGGTAGAGCAGGCAAAGTTTCTGTACTTGAAGCTTGTTTTGTTTCGCTAAATGACTGTATTAGCTGTTTTGTTTGAACTTTTTTTACAAATTCTGCTAGAGATGGATGCTTATTTTTTTTTTTGTTGAAAATGTAGTTTTTATTAAGGTTTTCATTTTCATAACAAATAATGCAAGCTTGAGTTTAGCAAAGTGTGCATTACAGATGAAAAAAAAATTGTAATACAACTTATTCCCCTATTCCAGACTTTCCCTTCCCCTCTCCCCCCCTCCCTCTCCCATACCATGGTTCAGAGAGCAGTAATAACAATAGAGTCTACTTCGGAGTCTGAGAAAGATGCGACACAAGCGTAGGGCGAAATCAGGATGGGCATGGGTGACTCAACGCGTCAGGGCCCACACGTCTGGGGGGCTGTTCCCGGTCTGGGCTATATCTTCACGGTTCAGATGAGGTGAATGTCTTATTGTGTTTTCCCATATTTGTCAAAAAAGGAAGCCATAGGGACTCTATGTTTGACTTGGATTCATCGAGCAGCTGGGTCAAAAATTCCATGTCATATATTGCCTGTGTTTATGATACCCATTCCTTCTCCCCAGGAGGTTGGGGGGATTTACACCTTTGGGCCCAGCAACTTCTGGCGGCTACCAACATCACCTGTAGCATATGGTCATGTTTAACCTTCGGACCCCCTTCTACTTCAATGCCAAACAACATCAGCCAGGAGGATAAGGTCCTCTCCATCCCATCCACCTCCTTTATCCAGGACAGAACCTCATTCCAGTAAGTTTGTGCCACCCAACACTTCCACCACATATGTATATAGTCTCCCTTTTCGGTATGACATTTCCAGCAGTGTGGGTTATATCCCTTTCTCATTCTGGCTATCCTCTGTGGGGGGTAATGCCATCTATGGATTAGCTTGAGAGCCTGGTGCGGTATTGGGGTGCAGTCGGTAGCGAAAGGGGGAGAGGTTGGGAAGATCGAGAGCTTCCTTCAAGTCCCCCAACGATATGAACACCCCCTCCCGCCAGAGCTGCCCAGCTCTACAGAGGCCCGCTTAGAACCATTGCTAGAACACCAGTGGCTCGTTGATCCCTTCCCAAAGTGGAGGAACCCAGATGCAGCTCAGGGGTGAGGGCCATGTTGTGAGCCATCTAAGGAAACCCCCTTCCTTCCATATGGACCACAAGACCCCCAGGACTGGGTGTCTCAGAATTGTTTTGGGGATACTGGCCTTGGGGAACCACAACCATTCATCCAGTGTGACTGAGGAGAAGGGCAGGTTATCTAGTCCTAACCACTGCTTTTTCTGGCCCATCGTCAAGTGATCTACCAGAATTCGGAGATGTGAAGCCTTGTAGTATGTGTCTAGGTCTGGGAAATTGACTCCACCCTCGTCTTTGGGTCGTAATAGAGTGTCATATGCAATTCTATGGGATTTTCCTCGACCAGAGGTAACGGAGGAGGGCCTGTTTGATCTCTAGAAGGAATGACTTTGGTATTTGAGTCGGGAGCATCTGGAAGAGATAGAGAAATTTAGGGAGGATCACCATCTTAATGGAGTTGAGGCGTGCCATCCATGAGAGACCGGATTTTGCCCATCGTTCGAGGTCACGCTTGATTGCCGCCCGGGGGGGGGGGGGTAATTTGCTCTAAAAAGATCTGCTAGGTCCGATGGTATCTGGATCCCAAGATGGCAGAACCCCTCAGGATGCTTACGAAATGGGAGGGTTTCAATATACTGCTTCTCTACCTCGTCAAGGCGACCCACTGAGAATGTGATTGATTTATCTAAGTTTACCTTGTAGCCCGCCAGGGTCCCGTATTGCTCTAGGCTGTGCATCACTTCTGGGACTGATTGGGATGGGTTGGAGAGGTATAGTAGTACGTCGTCTGCGAATAAGGTTATTTTGTGGTCGGTTTCCCCCATCCTGATGCCCTGGACCTTGTCGTTACTCCTGATTGCTATAGCCCAGGGTTCCATTACAAGGGCGTAAACAAGGGGGGACAGTGGGCACCCTTGTCTGGTACCTCTTCCCAATGGGAAGGCTTCCGATTCACACCCATTCACTACCACTTTTGCTGTGGGGTTAGAGTAGAGCGCTGACAACCAACCCCGCCACTTTGGTCCCATCCCCAGGGACGACAAGACACCCTCCATGAAGGCCCAGCTCACCCTATCAAATGCCTTCTCTGCGTCCAGTGACAGGAGAAGGGTGCACTCTGTTTCAACTTTTTTTGAGCTCAGTATATGCAGGGTCTTGCGCATGCTGTCAGCTCCCTGTCTGTTCATCACAAAGCCGACTTGATCTGGATGTATCAGTCTAGGGAGGTAGTTTTCTAGGCGTGTCGCTAGGATCCTCGTAAAGATCTTCGCATCTGTGTTAAGGAGTGAAATGGGCCTGTATGAGCCACATGCCGTTGGGTCCCTGCCAGGTTTGGGGATTACCGTAATCAAGGCATGTAGAAATGTTGGTGGGATAGTTTTTGGGGTTTTAATCTGGTTGAAGAGTTTGGCAAGTGGTGGTGTCAGTACCGGTTGATACTGTTTGTAGAAGTCGGCTGTATAGCCATCCTCCCCGGGGTCTTACCTACTTTCAATTTTTTAATGGCCTCCTCCACTTCTTCCTCCGTTATTTCCCTTTCCAAAGTCTCCCTCTCTAGGTCTGTAAGCTTGGGTAGGGGGTGGTCTTTAAGATATCTATGGATGTCTTCTAGTGGTTCTCCCTCCTGTGCGGTATAGAGCGTTTCGTAGAAGCCCGCAAAGGACGTGGTTATATGTTTGGCTGTCGAATGGACTGTAGCCGACCCATCTCTAACCTTCTCTATCCACCTGTCAGCTCTGTTACCTCTAAGCCTATGTGCTAGTAGTGTTCCAACCTTGTCTCCCCTTTCATAGTATCGTTGTTTAGCGTATCTCATTTTCTTGACTACCTCTCCAATTAGAGTCGTGTGTAGGGCCTGTCTTTTATCTCTCATTTCGCTGAGGAGGCTTTCACGGTCTACGGTGTCTTTGGTGAGCTGTGCCCTCAGGGCCTTTAGGTCGTCTCGGAGTTTGGATTCTATTAGGGCTCTCTCGCGTTTCTTACGTGAGCCCTCCGCAATAAGGAGACCCCTAAAGGTTGCCTTTGCTGCCTCCCAGACGGTAGCCATGGGGACCTCTCCCCTATCGTTTGTTTCAAAGAAGGCTTCAAAGGAATTCCTTGAACACCTGGTCCCTTATGAGAGTGTCGTTGCAGCGCCACGTGTATGATTTGGGGACATCTTGTAAACACCATCCCATGACTAGAAGTTCGTGGTCTAACCAGGTTATTGGTTCGACCGTGGGGCCACTGACCTCCCCTCCACCCTCCTCCGATATCAGTAGTAGGTCAATCCTGGTGTATGTCTGGTGGGGGGGAGAAAAATGTGTTGCCCCCTGGGGTCTGCCAGCATTTTCGCCACACGTCTACCCAACAGTATTCCCGCAGCAGGTCGCCCATGGCTAGGTTATCTTTAGTGGGGACCTTCGGTCCCGTCCCCTTGGCGGACCACCAGTCTAGTTGGGGGTCTTGAATGAGGTTAAAGTCCCCCCCCCAGGATCGTGGCCCCTTCGGCCCATTCGTCCATGACCTTGAGGATTTTATGAATTAATTTGGTTTGGCCGGCGTTTGGTGCATACAGGGTGGCCAAAGTAATCCGTGTGCCTTGGGATAGTCCCTTGATCCCCAGGAATTTGCCCCTGAAGCCCCTTTTCGTCTCAATATCTGTAGGGTGAAGTGATTTGCTAAGGAGGATCCCCACTCCATCCTTCTTTGATGACTTGTGCGAAGCCCAGAAGTTCCTGCCAATTTCCTTTCCCCTTATTGTTGACTCGGCCCCCCTCCTATAGTGTGTTTCTTGTAGGAAGAGGATTAGCAATTTTATTTGCGGAACATATTACTTGTGAGAGATCTTTTATTCTGTGAGTTGAGACCCTTGACGTTGAGTGTGCCAACCCGTCCCTCAACCATGATCATTGCAGCCCGTGCCCTGTAGAGTCAAAGTAAGTTCCCCTTGTGTTAATCTTGTGATCAGGCACCCGTTCCATGGTATGGTATGAACATCTCCCCTGATCCCTCCCTCCTCCCCCCTGTCCCCTGTCTCCCTTACCCGTTATGTAAGGCGTTTGTTTCCACAGCCCGAAGAAAATCGGGTCTAGTAAATGAACCACCAGGGCCGCTGCCCTGGCCTCGGGAGATACATTGATATGGAGCATGTCTTCCATTTATTCAATGTGAGGTGGGTCACAGGTCTGGTTGGGTGTTAGGTCGCTTCATGGGACCTTTCTTTTGAGTCTCCCCTCCCTCCAATTCAACAACATGAACAGCTTCTAAACAAACCATGGGACTGCTTGTACCTTGATTTTCCATACAGGACCAAAGGGGATCACCCCAGATGGGATAACCACCGCGGGTTACCTCTGGACGGATCCGCACCCCTCCAACCCTTTGTGGGGCGAATTTTAAACTTTTTCTATTATATCATTTAAACCAAAACTTCGCCAACTGTGCCAATATCCTGTGGTAGCGTATGTTTATCCTGCACAATGGTGAGTCCCCCTGGGCCACAAAAGCAACCACGTTCTGAACAACAACCATCTTTTTTTCCCCTCTATCTCGTTCCCCCGACCTCCCTCCGTGGTCAAATGGGTTCATCTCGGCTCCTCGAGGGGTGTCTGGTTTTCTGAAATTTGCGGGTGCCTTTCACTTTATGCTTTCCTTGACTTGGATCTGGACCTCGTGGGCCCCGGCCCGGGTCTCTGCCCAACCCCGTGCGTGACCCCGATGGGTTAGAGGGGTCCCCAACCAGCTCTTTCGCGGTTCTCCGAATATCGTCCTCAGTCACAAGCTGGTATTTCTCACCCTGCCATTCGAACGCCAGATAAAAGGGGTGACCCCAACGTTATCTGACTCCCTTCTCCTGTAGCCACCTTGTGATTGCCCCACACTTTTTCCTCAGTTGTAGCGTGAATGCGGACAGGTCCTGGTGGATTGCCAAATTTGAGTTGCCGTATTTTATGTCTCTTAAGTTTCTCGCTCTCTCCAGTATCCTTGCCTTGTCTCTGTAGTAGTGGAACTTTGCCAGAACTGATCGCGGGCCTCTACCTCCTCCGCCAGCTCTATGGACCCTGTCGATTAGAACGGTTTCCCCAGAGTCGGTTCCCAAGACTATTCTGATGATTTCCTGGACTTTGTTCTCTAGACCGGTCTGGGTCTCGTCTTCCGCTTCTGTCAGGCCAAAAATCCGCAGGTTGCTTTTCCGTTCCCAGTTTTCCATGTCGTCTACCTTGAGGCGAAGCTCGTCCTCCCGTCTCTGTGCATATCTCAGAACCGCATCTCCATTTGTGTCTCTAGTAGGTCTGTAGATGCCTGGTTATTCTTCTCCCTCTACTCGGTCTTCAAGTGTGGAGACTTTGGTGATGAGGTCTGCCAGTTTAGCACCCATGTCTGTCCTCATGCCCCTGATTTCATCTAGAATCATCTGGATATTGTTTTGCATGGTGTTCATGTCTGGGGCAGAGGGGGAAGAGGTGCCCGTCTCCATCTTCGGAGCTCCTGGGGTAAAGTGGTATTTCGCTAGGGTTTCTTTCCAGCTCATATGGTGTTACCCTCTTCAGATATCCGCCGGTTTCGGGTGTCTTTGATGGTACCTTCTGGGAGTGGCGGTGTGCTTGGCAGTTTCATGGGTCTCAGTGGTGCGGTGCTGCAAGGTGGGCAGGTTCCCGTGGCCCCCCCTGTTGTTACCTATCTTCCCGTCCCCTGTCCTGATCCAGCCGTGGGCTCGGGAAACTATATCTGAGAGTCTCTCGAGGAGGGAGTCCCAGGTCTTCTGGAAGGGGGGGGCGGTCCCCAAGCAGTTGTGCCCCTATATCTCGGGTCTCCTGATCACCGGTTCTGTGATGGGCGCCGATGTGTTGGGGGAGGCCCAGGCGTGCTCCCGCGTCGGCCCGGGGCTGCCCCGGACCGACGCGCCCCTCGATGCTTAGTTGCGGGGCACCACTTACCCCGTTGTGGCAAGCTCTGTGGGGGAGTCCAGGGGGCCCCCAAGTAATTGCACCCCTGTGTCCAGAACCTCTTGGTGGCCGGTTCCGTAGTAGGCACTGGATTGTCAGGGGGGAGCTCGGGCACGCTCCCGTGTCGGCCCAGCCCCACGAGGGGGCAGCTCTGGATTCACTTGCCCCTCATTGCAGTGTAGTGGGGTACCACTTACCCTGTTGTGACAAGCTCTGCTGGGGGCTATGGGTGGTCCGGAGCGCCCCAGTGTGCTCTCGTGCTGGTCTGTGTCTATGTGGGTCCTCTCGCAGATTTCCAGGAACCAGCAGGTGCTGAGTGTGGCAGCCCGAGGGGGGGGAGAGGGGCCCGGGCGCACTCCCGCGACGGCCCGGACCGATTGCTGGGGTCACCTGGAAGGTGTGTGGTGGGTTCAGTGGTGCTCCTCGTGATCCACGTCCAAGTTCCTCTATCCGGCTGCTCTACCGTGCAGTATCTCTCACACGTGTGGGGCCGGCTCGGGCCGGCGAGCGGAAGGCGTTACCTCAGGCACTCCGATTCCCAGCTCGTCTGTGTTTGCGAGTGCAGCGTATGGCCGGTCCGCTGATTGCCTTTCCAGGCCAGCCCGTCTTAGGGAGGTGGGCGGCTCTGCGCTGCCGGGCCGCCCGCGACACCGGCTCGGAGGGGGGAGGGTGAGCGTAAACGCTCCAAACCAAATATCTCCTACTGTGTGTCACCCTGGAGGCTCAAAAAGGTGTCGTCTGAGTCCTGGGGGCTTCCCACAACTGTTTCTTCAAGAATGGGGAAGCGATTGCTCCATTTTCACGACGAACTCCACGATTCTCCTGGGGCCATTTGGGGAGCTAACAGATCAGGCAGCCATATTGCCTGCGCCCCCTGGTGGCCTCACCTGGATGCTTATTTTGGACACTACTATTTTCATTTGCTCTACTTCTGCGTTGCTTTCTACAGACTTGATTTTTGGTAGGCATTCTTAAGGGTCTATTGAAAAAAATAAAGAAGGTATGGGTTGGGGTGTTCTGCAATGTATGTGTGCTGTGTGCATGAGTGTCTGAGTATGATGATAAAGATGTATGTGCTGGTGTGTGATTGTGCATTGGGCAACTACACTAGTTGGGATGGGTATTCTTGAATTTATGTGCTATTAAACTGGGCTTCAGATGACAGTAGAAAGTAAGCTAGTGGTGTGCAGAAGTACAAATAGTAAATCTAATGGTATACAATTAAAACAGTTGTTTGTTCGATAATATCAAAATTGGAGGGGCTGAGTTGTGTCATTTGTGCGCCGAAAAAATGGGAATTTGTGCACCATTCTGCCTGTAAATATTTGTTTAACAAATGGGGATTTGCGGACAGAATGGTGCACAATCTCTATTTCTAGGCACAGAAATAGCATGAATTAACCTTACAGTATGTTTGAATAATAGTACAAATATTATGGTGGTATTTAACTTACTTTTTTTGTGGAATGAGTAGGTTTCTTCTTAGTTGTTGTTTGTACTTCAAATTCTGCTGCTGCTTTTCAGGAGAGTGGTCTTCAATGCTATTGTAAATGAAACAAATTAGTAATTTTGTTTGTATATAGTACTGATGTTAATTTAGACATTGATTTGTATGTTTTTATACAAGTATTGTTGTTTGATATTTGAACATAGTGTGTGCATGCATTTTTGTTTGACTATGTGAACTCTTTATATTTTACTTTAAATATGTTAGTTCAACATGCTTTGCAAATGTGTGTGTAAAAAGAAATTAAATAGCAGATAGGTTTGGAAGTGACAGTTGATTATAGAAGATGGGAAAAAAGACAAGTTCATTTTATAGGTTATACAAGCTAAACGTCAGTTAATCTGTTTATATGAATGTATAAGAATTGTATATGTACTATACAGAAAATATGCATACCTGTAGTTTGCGTTCATGCATATGGATATGCATGCAGCTGCAAGTAGAAATCTTGGAGACTTGTACAGTATTTCTTGTAGAAGGTGCTTTCCAATGATATGACACTTGTACTCAGAGTGATTAACAGTATATTTGAAGTGCTTATCTATGATGATGCAGTTAGATGTAGAGGTCTTGGATGTGATTGGTGGATGGTCGTGTGACTGCTTAGCTATATCCAATGAGGGAATGGCACAGAAAGTGAAATGGAAATGGACTGTCCATGTTGCAAAATGTCCGCGGACATGGCGGTAGTCCGCGGACATCGCGTGTTACATCCGGGGATTTTAG
Source organism: Ambystoma mexicanum (assembly GCF_040938575.1). Classification (NCBI taxonomy): domain Eukaryota; kingdom Metazoa; phylum Chordata; class Amphibia; order Caudata; family Ambystomatidae; genus Ambystoma; species Ambystoma mexicanum. The sequence continues at coordinate 1,204,164,087 of NC_090937.1, forward strand.
GGTTGGCATGCAAATGGGAATGAGCAGAGCAAGGGATTGGTCAGTAAAGTTTAGTGGGTTTGTTGTGCAGGAGAGAGTTTGTCACATACTCTTTTTCCTGAGAGAAGAACAGATAGCTATGGCTGTGTGTTTCAGAAAACAGATTGTTTGGATTTTGGGAGACTAGTGGATACATTGGTTGAAGGTGCATGCAGAAAGCTGTGGAGTAGCTGTAGATCTTGGATTCCCACATGTGGAATTGCACTGGCATGGAGTATGTGAAATTAAGTGGTTGGACTTGCTACCTCTCGGTGCTACTTTGGAGACAGAGCATCATCCAGACATAATTGTAATACATTGTGGAGGGAACAGTTTAGGACATGTGTCTGGAATTTCTTTGCAATTTGCAATGAAAGAAGGACTTGGGAAGGTCATGGACATGTTTCCAAATTCTCAAGAAATGTTTTCACGGATTGCACAGAGACAAATGTGGCTGCGTTCTTCTAAATTTGGTCCACAAATGGAGAAAGCAAGGCGCAATGTCAATAAGGCTGTTTGTGCTTTTCTAAGAGATGTTGGCATGTCCTCTTTTCATAATGAAAATATTATTTTTCGTAGCACACAATATATAAAGGGGGATTCCCAAAAGACCACCTAGGTGGTCGCTCTATCTTATTCTGGGCATAGAGACTCATTAAATAAGAGATAGATAGCTAGAGTTTACACAACAGTTATAATCATTAAACGTCAACTGTTAGTTAAGACACATTAAGTATTTTAATAAAGACATAAAAAATTACAAATTCATCAAATATCACTTGATAAAACACTTTAAAAAGGTGACAAAACGTGACCATATAGGTAAGATTAACATCAATGTAAATCTGATCAATAGTATTCCAGATAGCCTAAAGTTTTTAGTCTCTGGTCTAGTATTGTCCTTATCTAGACAGTTATCGTCTCACAGTGGTTGTATAATTAGTCATTGTATTGTCTCGACATGTTTCTGTTCTTTATCAGTTAGTATAGAACTTTCATCAGGAGTATTGTCACTTGAATTAAAAACCCACAAAATATACTTTGAATCTATTGAGCCAAAGTTTCTTCTGACTGATTGTGGAAAGTGTGCACGCTAATTCTGGCGTGTTTTCAGGTAGTTGTAACTGTTGGTAAAAAGACAACAAGAGAGATAAAAGCTATTATTGCTATAGAATCATACAGAGAATTATCTCTAGGGAGGATAAGGAATACCAATTACCTTGTCCAATCTGTGGAGTTAACTCAGAAGCGGGCTTGGTTAAAGCACGATTAGGGCTTCTTTAGATGTAGATTCCCAAGTTTGGGGTATACACCCTGCAAAAAATTGCAATCAATTTAGAAATATCCTGAGAAGTTGTAAGAAGTAGCCCATAGTGAAAGGGTCACTCCAGTAGTTTTAAAATTTCAAATTTATTAAAAGATCTCTAGCGTATAATTACCTGCGGGATACGGCTGGCTGAGAATTACAAATCCTACAGAGGATATGGATTGATAGGGCTCACTGTATAGCCGCCATCCTACTTCATTAGGCCATCAGAGCTGTTTGGAAAGGAGAGGGAGTTACTCCTTCATGTCCTAGTAGTTACAGTGCGAGTAGCATGGCTAAAAATATACCAAATAATCTTGGGTCTTACCGTGCTAGTATAAGCTGCAATAAGACTGGATTTCGTGTCCAAAGCTTCCTTTCAGTGAAGCGTCCTGTATATACCTGGAGGTATAGGCAAGGGAGGATTTTGTAAAAAAAAAGTTGACAATGCTAGTAGTTATCCTCGCGTTCGCCGCTCGTTCTAAGTGAACTTCTGGTTACGCTCGAGCTTGTACTAAATTTAGTACTAAAGTTCCCCCTATGGCGAAATGCGAAAAATTAAAGCTCTTACCTGATGATGGTATCCGGAGGTGTCTTGTCCATTTAGGATTCTCGCTCCCTCTCTCCGCGTAAATGCTTGTATTCTGGAGAGTAGGCAGCCACCATTTTAAGTGGGGGCTTTTAAATGAACAATAGTCCTTTGTTTATGTTGGTTACGCGTTAACTCGGGTTAGAAGTCTATGGCTTGTCCTTAGGCACTCTAAGTGTATACAATATGATGGATACCCCCGTGGTCCCAGATGAAAGGGGCTGGAGCCTAAATGCCCCTATTGTAAAGTAGGGTGACTCCTGTTCTTATCAGTTGGGTCAATGAAAATGACAGGGTCCATCTATTCGTCGGTTGGAAGATAAAGGCAGTTGGTGGGATGTATAAAAAGAGCGCTTGAATTTCATTAGATTTTGCCCCACTCTACTGCGTCATTCAGCCCTTCTTTATCACTCCGTGTAAGAAAGATTAATCTTTGTTCTTTTGTAATCAGGGCTTGTTTCTTTTTATTAGTATCGGTGCCTGTCATGATGTAGAGAACCGTCCATCTCAGGTCTTCTCCTGTATGGTTACTATCTGCAAAATGTTTGACCATTGAGGCTGTAAATTCTTGATTATTAATACAACTCCGGTGTTCTATGATCCGGGTTTTAACCTTTCTGTTGGTTTTCCCTATATATCTTTTCCCACATGGGCATGTGATCATATAGATCACAAATTCTGTATTGCAGTTAGAGAATTTAGTCTGCTGCCATTTTTTGTTCAGGCCTATCTCCACTTCATTAGATTTAACAGTGTATTCACAGATGCTGCAGTGCCCACATGGGTGATGACCTATAATAGAGTTAAGACCCCAACTTTGCGTGAGTGTTTCACCTTTTCTTAGATTAGTTTTGAGCTTGCTGCTGCTTATGCGATTACCAATGGTCGTAGATTTTCTGTAGGCGAATAGTGGACAGGGTAACTGGACGGTTGAGTTATTAAATATTTTCCAGTGTTTCCGAACTATGTTGGTGATGGTGAGGCTCGGATTGGTGAAAGTGTTCACACGTATAATTCTGTCGTCCCTGGGTTTTTTTACTTTATCCTCTAGAAGGGCTTGGCGATTGTTATTATATGCCCTTTTAGCTGCTCGACGTATTATTTTTTTCGGGTATTCCCTTTCTCTGAGTTTGACAGTCAAGATACTAGCTTCTTTCTCGTAGGCCTCTTTCTGACTACTGTTCCTTTTTAGCCGTAGAAATTGGCCAAATGGTAGATTTTCTTTTAAATGTTTGACATGGTGGCTATGATAATGAAGTAGCGAGTTTCTATCGGTGCTCTTATGGTGCGGTTGTACTAAGAGAGTGCCCGAGTCGTGAAAAATGGTGACATCCAAAAAATGAATACTATTTTGGTCCATGGTCATGGTGAACTGCAGGTGGCGGTTCCTCTGGTTTAACCAATTAAGGAAGTCTTCTGCCTCTTGTCTAGTGCCTTTCCATACCACTATGACATCGTCAATATAGCGTGCCCAAGACATAAGATTAGCCGTATAGGGGTGGTCTGTATAGATGTACAATTTCTCGAAGCATTCCACATAAAGATTAGCCACACTCGGGGCCATAGTGGCTCCCATTGTGGTACCTTCTATCTGTTGATAGTACAATCCTTGAAATTTGAAGAAGTTCTGAGTGAGAGCCATTTCTAGGCACCACATTATAAAAGAAGTTGGAACTGGATCTTTATCAGTACGAGTTAGGAGAATTACTTCGATAGTTTCAATAGTGGCAGCTTGTGGTATATTGGTGTACAGAGAGATTATATCAAAGGTGATCAAAAGATGCGTGGTGTTATTAAATGGTTGATGTTCAAACCTCTTTATGACATCTTTAGTATCCTTTATATAGGATTTCATTAGTACAAAATAGTTTTTCAAATAATGATCCACAAATTTAGATAAGGGTTCTAAAATGGAGTTGATCCCTGCCACTATCGGTCGACCCGGTGGATTGAAGAGAGTTTTGTGTATTTTAGGAAGACAGTAGAAGGTAGGTGTGGACGCTTCTTTATTCACCAGGAATTTGCTCTCTTGTTTACTAATCCAATTTCTTTCTTTGGCCTTAGTAACTTTCCGGTCAATAGCTTCTAGAAGTTTGGCACTCGGATTTTCTTTCAAAATTTTATAGTATAGTAAAAAAAAAAAACTGAATTTCGCCAGTTATGGTAAGCTAAGCAACCATAAATCGCGCCACCACGGTGCACTGCTAAGACTAATACCCAGGACATCAAAGATGACATCACAAATGTCATTGATGACATCACTGATGACATCACATGTGCATTTACATTTAATGAAAAGTCTATACATGGGATTCTTATTGCAATGTTAAAAGTGGTGTCAAGGATCATTGGAATAAATATCATGAGTTATGTAGTGCATTAAGCAATGAATTAATCCAAATAGCATTGTATTATGATTTAGTTTCCAATATACTTAAGTACACATGTCGTAACATAGGCATAGTTTGCAGGAGACATGATGGAGATGCAATACTAATAATATTGTGATGTTAAATACTAAAATTATAAATGCCTTCTTATTAGAGTTTTGCATACTGTGAAATATTTGATAAGTACCTAATAAAAATCACTAACTACATTAATGCATTACTGCACACAAAACACAAACAGACAACTACACATACAAACATGAGCATATACAGGGAAAGTGAAGTAACTTAACTGATTATCTTCATACACAAAAATGATTGCTCTGCTTCAAAATTACTACTTCCCTATGTATAACTATCGCATATTGTGACTAGGCCCTAAGGAAAGTAGTGTACGTGCAATGTGTAAAAATATAACCATATCCAAGGAAAGTACAGTAGTAAAAAAACAACAGAACTATAAAACAGTGTTGATAACCTTACTAATCATCTTCATACATAGAAAACATTGCTTTCTTCCAAGTCTGTGTTTTCCCATTTGTATATGTTTCATATGCTTGAGTGGACCCTAAGTGAATTACTGTAAGAACATATTTGAAGTATAGGTGTACAACTATAGTACTTTTTGAATTTTAATTCCTAAGTGTTACTGGACTAGATATATCAGTATAGGAAAAAAGAGTGATCCAGACATGTGATGTCATCAGTGATGTTATCAATGACATTTGTGATGTCATCTTTGATGTCCTGGCTGTTAGTCTTAGCAGTGCACCGTGGTGGCGCGAGTTATGGTTGCTTAGCTTACCATAACTGTCGAATTTCAGGGGTTTTTCGGTTTCACTTGGAACCATAACGTCCCTTTAACAAAGTTTTTTTACTGAATTTCATAGGTTTTTAGTAGCGCAACTTAACTGTAACGTCCCTTTAACACAGTTTGTTTACTGAATATTTATATATATATATTTTTAACAGACCATACAAACATTGAAAATAGTACACCAAAAGATACATTGGAAAAGACTCTCCAGCGCATGCAGGAAAAAATTGACATGCTCATGGCAAATTTCAACCATTTGAAAAAAGGACCACATTAAAGAAAAAATTAAATACCATTTTCCTACATGCACCTGTCCCCCCTCTCCATATCCCAGTCAATTATCCCCAAACCCTCTCCACAAAGAAAAATGTTTTGATGAGACTACTACCCCTTCATCTCCTTCTATCCATCCTCTTGAAACCCCCAATTCCCCTGTGTTTGTGTCAGTTTCTGCTTTCCCTTCTCTTTCATAAATTGTACATCTATAAATAATAAAACTAAAATATGATATGTGTTTTAATTCAGTTCTTTTTGTGTTTTTTTTATAAAAAAGGAAGCTGGGGTGTCAGCGGACAGCGCGGGTGTCCGGGATGTCCGCAATTAACCAAAATGGAGGTGTCCTAAGGACACTATGCCTGTCCTTACTGTTAGCAGGCAAGTTGAAACTGTTCTAAGAACATACGCCATGTCCGGGATGTCCGTAATGAAACGGAAATGGAGGTGTCCTAAGGACACTATACCTGTCCGTACTGTTCACAGGAAAGTTGAAACAGTTCTAAGAACAAACACGGTGTCCGGGATGTCTGCAATTAAATGAAAATGGAGGTGTCCTGAGGACACTATACCTGTCCGTACTGCCTGAAGAACATCTACGCACATGCGCACCACACCCGCAAATTCTCTGAACATCGCGCCTGTCCGTAACTGTTTGTCTCACTTGTGTCGCACTTTTAATAAGTTTCAGGACCCGAACACTATCCGTAGAACACCCGCGCGCATGTGCACAACCGTACCCATGCATTTGATGTCCTGCGGACACCCGTTCCCTTCGCGGACGTTTTCACGATGCCATCATGTGACCACACCCACGCTGAGCGTGTGTCCTGAATTGCGGGTCCCCAAACATTTTAAAAGTACCTTTTCAGGCAATTCACAGTATTTTATGGTAAAAATTCACCATAGCACATGTCCCAGACAATGACCCTGACTTTTTACATACTTTTTGGAACTTTTTGAGCCTTTTGGGGTGTTCAATCTGACCGCGGACAGCGCGAGTGACTGCGAAGCGTGCACCCGCACCCCTATAAAAGGCCACACCCCAGAGCTCATCCTCATTGTGCTTTTGGCTATCTGACAAAGCACTGTCTACTTTGGCTGCCAATCTTCAAGATTTTGCTGAAACCTGATGTCCTTGGCTCCTCTACTTCCACCTGGTGCTACATCTGCCTCAGCACCACCCCCACCCCCTCCACCACCACCACCTCCCCAAGGGCCTGAAGAGGGGAACAGGTGTGAAGATGTAGAGGAGGATGAAGAGGATGACGAGGATGAGGTAGTGGAAGTCCTTACTACCAGCACTCGCCATGAGTCTTGGGTGTGGCGGTTAGTTACCATTCATGGTAACGTACCCAAGGCGCGTGCGAACAAGGTCACCTGCAACCAGTGCAAAATGGTGCTGAGTCGCAGGAGGCTTGGTTCGTACAGCTTTGGTACGAAAACTATGAAGCGACACCTAAGGTCGCTCCACGGTGGGGCCGTTTGCAAGGTTGTACCTTGTGAGGAGCGTAGTAGTTTGAGTTCCTCTACTACATCCTCCATTTCCGCTCCGCTTACCACAAGAGATACTCCTGTGGGATAGCGCATCCCTCCAGCTGCCTCACAAGCCATTCATAATGCTGATGACCCTTACCTTTCGAGGGTCACAGTTTTGTGTATGTGCTGCAAAATATGGATACCTGTCCAGTGCGCAAATACACAGGACTGCAAGGACATTCATTGGCCTGCATTTCAGGACCTATTTGCAAAAGCAGCTTTCATCATATCAAAATGATATCAACACATCATTCAACTATAAGAACTCTAGTCTATAAACTGTACTATGCTAAAAGTCCTGCTTTAGCACTAGCCAATTTAAATAACAATCTTCTACATGGTACAGCCAAAGACCTACTTGAAGAAATCAACCATATCCAGAGTAAATATTTTGGAAGTGAAACCACTTACAAAATGCAATAGCTTTACAAAAGACTAGCAACAATTCTGCACATGGCAACCTTCTACTACACACATACAAAAAAGAAATACTAAAATTCGAAAGTACATCCGCTGAGGTAGAAAACCATGTGTGTGTGTGTTGCCATAGAAATTTTTATAAAAGTAACACAAAAACTATAGACATAATATACAAAATAGAAGACAATGAAGATTCCATGTGGTTTGAATTAGCTCTCTACCTTATAGCAGAAAACAAATACGAAATAACTCACCCCTTAACACTTTGCAGTTACTGCACTACAAAACTTGACAACAATCAAATTCCTTCATGTGCTATCACAAATAATTTGGAATTATTCCCTCTACCAAAACCCCTGCAACAACTCAATTTATATAAGAGCATCATAATTCAAACAGTGCACCCATTTCAAGAAATAATACGCCTTCAACCAAAAACAGCAAAATGACCTCCCTCTGAATTGGTGAAAGGCATTTGCGGCAAAGTAGTATATTTACCATTAGATCTAAAAGAAAATCTGCACACTCTGGGAGTGCAACGTCCAATAGAACAATCTTTAATTGTCTTAGTAAATGGTGTACCTACAAAAGACAAAAACTGGTAGACTTACAGTTGCATACACATTAAAATCAGGAACCCACTTTCAAAATATGTCAGCTATGCAATTACTACAAAAAGTACAAGAAAAAGATGAGGTTTTACAATCAAGCATTACAAATCTGTTGCAAACATGCATGGTATGAAAGAGTACTGGTTCCGACGTCACAGAGATGTACGTTGTATGATAAGAAACCTTGGCCCACCCACTTGGTTTGTTACATTAAGTTGTGCAGAATATGCATGGAAAGATCTACATGATTTCCTGCACATATCAAACAAAACAAATATAGATATACTAACACATGGAGAACTTTGCTCTCTAGATACTGTGAATGTTTCAAGATATTTCCATCATCGCTTCATTGCTATGCTACACTTTATTTGTAATAAAACTGTTCCTCCCCTCGGAGAAGTGCAACACTTCTTTTGGAAAAAAGAATACCAAGCCAGAGGAGCACCACATATCCACATGCTTTTATGGATTAAAGATGCTCCTAAATTTGGTCAAGACAGTGATGCCACTGTTTTACAGTTTATCAAAAAATATAACACTTGTGAAATCCCATCAGAAGCAACAAATAGTGATCTTCATGCACAAATTGTACAATGTCAAAGACACAAATGTGGGAAATATTGTCATCACAAATACAAAAACAAAGCGAAATACTACACCAAATGCTGTTTTTGTTTCCCTAGACCAGTTACAGAAACAGGTGAAGTGAACAACTTCATGTCTTCAGTTAGACATAGTGTTAAATGTAAATCACCTAAAAATACATATTACATAAAAAAGAACAGAAGAAGCAAAATATATCAATGATTAAAATGCAATATTTGCCCTATTGTGGAATGCAAACATAGATGTGCAGTACATTACAGACAATTCCACTGCAGTTGCACGATATGTTACAGCCTACTTAACCAAAGCAGAAAAAACAGAGCTTCAAGACCACTGGAATGACCTGTCATCAGACAAAACGCTGTCTCAGAAATTGTACAGCTTGGGCATAAAAATGCTCTCCCATAGAGAATGTGGCTGCTATGAAGCTGCAGATCATTTAACCGGTACTGCTTTGTATGGAAAATCTGAAAATATAGTATGGCTAAGTCTTGGTCATGCTAAATCTAGAAAAAGAGTTCTCAAATCATATGATGACATAGAAACAATAGCCAAAAATGATCCCAACAGCCAAGGCATTTTGAAAAACAATTTACAAGACACATACTACCCAAACAGACGTACCACTTTGGAAACCACGTGTCTGTACCACATAACCCAAAACTTCACATACAAAAATACTATAAAACCTGATGAAAAAAAAAAGGTAGATACAGAGTAACAAATTGTGAAGGCAGCTTAGTAAAACTTACCAAACCAAGTTTAATTAATCATATCACATTTTCTTTAAAAACACCTCAACATAAAGAACTATATTACATGTCCCTGCTACAATTCTTTAAACCATGGAGAAAAGAAGAAGACATACTAGATAACTATGACTCCTATGAAGACACTTTCAAAGCAAATGAAAGCACTATCACCGATGTAAACTTTACACAGTACAAAACAAAGTTGCACAATGACCAGCAACACGAAGAAGAACTCCATGCCCAACTAGATAAGGACACTCCTGACAGTAGTCAATCTTCTGTAACAGATAGCCAAGAACCACTGGGACAACCACTAATAGCAAATGAGGCAGAATTAGCTATGAAGATACAGAAGACTTAAGCATACTATCATCAAAACTAAACAATGAGCAGCGTAGCACTTTTCAAGAAGTAACAAAAGAAATTGCACATGGTGTACAACATGAAAATAAAGAATGTACCTGCCAAAATTACAAACCTATACTATTATACGTCAGTGGTGAAGCTGGTTCAGGAAAAACATTCTTAATCAAAATCATCAGCAAGTTCCTTCAACAAGTGACAAACAACAAACTGTGAGCTGTTGTAACTGCCCCCAAAGATTTAGCTGTGTACAACATAGGCGGTGTCACTTTGCAGCGATTACTACTCCTGCCAGTAGAACACGAAAACAAATTAGAATATTACAAACTTTCTACAGAAGCTGCAATGGAGCAACGCAGAGTGTTAAAACAAATGAAAATGCAACTAATAGATGAAGTGAGCATGGTCTCCAACCTAATGTTGGTTTGGATTCACCTCAGATTACAAGAAGTACTTAAAACAAACTATGAAGAACTCTTTGGAGGAAAACACATTATTGTTTTTGGAGATCTTCTTCAATTGACACCAGTGAAAGGTGAACCATTTTTTTTTTAAAAAAGGTCTTTTTTTATCCGACATTGATCTTTTTTTTTTCACAGACCCAATGATTTGAAAAACAAACTTAGAAACTGAGAAAATAGCACAGCACACTGGTTTGTCATCTACTAAATATGAGTGTCGAAATGAATAAAGAATGTCTATTATTCAATGTTATAAGTCCTTACAAACTACCAATACTAACATGATCTTTTCTTTTATCACAGAAATTGACAAAGAATATATCTACTCCAGTTACCAAACCAAACAGTAAGTTTATTACAATAAGTACAACTCATAAATACTGCTCCATAACACAACCATTGAAGCAAACAGTGCATATAACTTCGGTCTTGGGTGCATGGCCCATGCACCCAAGACTCTAGGACCTGGCCACAACCACCACAACATATCACACCCATGGTAGCTTATAACTTCGGTACTTATGACTTCGATCTTGGGTAGGCCCTGGCCACAACCAACACAACATATCACACCCATGCTAGCTTATAACTCTGGTACTTATAACTTTGGTCTTGAACTTTGGTCTTGAGTGCATAGCCTTCGGCCATGCATCCAAGACTCTAGGCCCTGACCACAACCACCACACGCACCCAAGACTCTAGGCCCTGACCACAACCACCACATGCACCCAAGACTCTAGGCCTTGCCACAACCACCCCAGCATATCACACCCATAGATCACACCCATATTTGATTCTATGGGTGTGATCTATGTGTGTGGTATGCTGCAGTGGTTGTGGCCAGGGCCTAGAGTCCTGGGTGCATGGCCTACGGCTCTAGGCCCTGGCCACAACCACCGCAACATATCACACCCATAGATCACACCCATAGAATCAAACATTTTAACTATGCCATATGGACAATTTTTATGTTCGTCCTTAGGACACCTCCATTTTTGTTGAATTATGGACATCCCCGACACCGTGTGTGTTCTTAGAACAGTTTCAACTTGCCTGCGAACAGTACGGACAGGTATAGTGTCCATAGGACACCTCCATTTTAGTTTGATTACGGACATCCTGGACACCGTGTGTGTTCTTAGAACAGTTTGAACTTGCCTGCGAACAGTACGGACAGGTATAGTGTCCTTAGGACACCTCCATTTTCGTTTGATTACAGACATCCCGGACACCGAGTGTGTTCTTAGAACAGTTTCAACTTGCCTGGGAACAGAATGGACAGGTATAGTGTCCTTAGGACACCTCCATTTCCGTTTGATTATGGACATCCCGGACACTGAGTGTGTTCTTAGAACAGTTTCAACTTGCCTGCAAACAGTATGGACAGGTATAATGTCCTTAGGACATTCCTATTTTGGTCAATTACGGACATCAAGGACAGCACAGCTGTCCGCGGACACAACAAACACAACAGGGGTGCCTGCCACTTAAATAGATACATTGCTTGACCCATCTCTTACTCCCCCACCCATCCCAAACTGTCTTACACGCCAACACACTTACCAAAATTGTATTTCTCCACCATTTGTCACCACGCTGTCCGCAGATGTCCACGGATATAAGATGACGGGCGTTCCCAAAAATCTGACGCACTCCACGCTCTTCACCATCTAATCAGTGAACACGTCACATGTCCACGAACATGACGCAAGCCGATTAGCCAATCAGGACACTGTCCGCGGAGTGAACAGGGAAATGTGTCTGCGGAGTGGGCATAGATATCACACATTTTGTGTGACCTACTTTTTGGTCATTTTTAAAAAAAACTACTGGACGGATTTTCACCAAATTTACAAAAGCCCACTTTCGGGACCAAGACACTGCTCGTGCCACATAATTTGGTGAAAATCCCTCCAGCGGTTTAGGCTGTAGGCGTGAGCAAAGTTTTTTCCCCATTCAGTCGATGGGAAAAAAATAAGTTTTGGGACCCCCCCTATAACTTTGCCCCCTCCGGACCAAACATCACCAAACTTTGCATGAATTCAGAGTGGGCCATACACTTATTTTGCAAAGTTTGGTGTGGATTCGTCCAGGGGGAGCGAAGTTATAAGCCGCCCAAAAAGTGTTTTTCCTGTGGGAATAGCAACTTAACCATAACTACACAGCCACTACCGTGGCTGTGTAATACAGTGAACACACTTTGTTAAATGGACTTTATGGGTTAAGTTGTACTAATAAAAACCTATGAAATTCAGTGAAGAAAAAAAACTGTATTACAGGGACATTATGGTGACAAGTAAAACCAATAACTCACATGACATTGATCTCTTCACTGTTGACATCACATATCTAGGCCAGTTGTAAAACAACATTACTAATATTGACTACACCCAAATATACCGTTTTTATACAATACCAAATTTTAAAATGTAAAACGTTTTTTTTCATTTAGCACACAATATTATGGAATGCACCAAGCACAAACCATAACTTTACACCTCATATTATCAGTTCAGTACAACTCTTCATACAGACTCAGAGACACCAGTAGCTCATTCCAAAACAACCTCTTACCAAACCATAAGTACACTGCATTTATTTCTCTATTATTGCCATTGATTATATAAACATTCCTTATAAGCAAATATCAAAGTTGTTTTTATTTTTTTTGGCAGAAATGGAACACACACTTGAGTGGTTTTATGAAAACTTTCCAAAAGAAGAAAGGAAGTTACTGCAGAGTCACTGCAGTTGTAGGCAAAGGAGGCAGTGGCTGTGTTGGGTAGTCTTTCCTCACTGGATACTGTTTGGAGGAGGAGCGGGCTACTAAGACCCCTGATCAGCATGGAGGGCTGTGGAGTTACTGCAGAGTCACTGCAGTTGTTGGCAGTTATTGCTGGTTGTGGTGCACTTCCTGATGCGGAGAGTCATCTGAGGACTATAGCAGAACAAATTTCCCTTTTTAGGGAAAGAGGCTGATGAGAGTTCTCCTCTGCTGTTTAGCTGATTATAATTACAAACGGGGTTCCGCTCACTTACCTCCCCACCCCACTTTTTCCACTTCCCTCTTTTTTCTTCCTTTCCTCTTGTTGGAACATTACTGAGGGTTGCTGGAGTGGACATTTTGTCGATTATCAGGGTTGCGGGGAATCCAATCATGGGAAAATCTAACCGCCCTAAACCCACACATGCAGGGCGGTCACTCGGGATGCCAAGCTGGCATGTGGCCCCAGCTCCCTTAACAAATTAAAAACAGCAAAGCAATCCATCGCTATAACAAAACATGGTAAGAAAAAACCCATGTCCTCAGCTCTAAAGAAAATGACAACATATTTCAGAACAATGCTCCCCGAGGGAATGAATGGGACAGAGTGAAAATTCAGAGCAACAGCAGTGTGATGTCCACCCGGTCAACTACCTCTACACCATTTAATGTACTCTCCTGGAACACCAAGGGCCATTGTTCATTCCTCGCACACCCCTTGGGAGAAAAATAATTACTGTCCTCACATATCTTTTGTCTTCAGGAAACAAGGCGTTCCTCCTCCTTCACCTTGAATGGCTATTCTGTGTTTTTTCATCACCCCCCCACTATTGGGTTGTCCCAAAGGGGGGTTTCTGTATTGGGGTTAGATCTGTGTACTCCCCTTCTTCCTTCTGTGCTACAAGGGAGGTGGAGAACGTTCTGGCTGTCAGCATTCAGGATTTTCTGTCCACTGTGGGGGCCACATTGATGGCCACCTCAGATGACCCCCCGGGAGGCTAAGAACTGTTAACCTTATGGACGTTGTATATAACCCTTTGTATGCATGGTTGGGTCAGGCAAAGGCAGGGGGTATTTTCATTACCAGACACTTTAATATATACTGTCTAGCTGAGTCCTCGTCCTTAGCTGTGGCTCGAATGAGTCCAATCATAACGGAACATGCAAATGAGTGGTGTGACCATTTGTCTGTTTTTGATCTGACTACTTTGTTGGTTGGACCCCCCCTAGCAAACTTTACTTGGTCAAATGGTGTTATCCGCAGTAGAATTGATTTTATTTTTGTAAATGAGACCATTAGAACATAAGCGTCCCATCTTGGCACGCAACTTGTCAGCATGAGCAATCATGTAACGTTGAGAATGCTGTGCAAAAAGGCTAACACTAAACCCATTGACTGTCTCTGAGTTGACCCGCAGGTGAACCAGGGACGTAATTTCCCCCCAAATACCTGGTGTAGTGGAATTGATATCACATGACCCTTGACATCTGATGACATCACAGAAAGTGGTATCATTTGTCCCCAGCCCTAGTGACATCACAGGAAGTGGAGGAAGATGACCTTTCACCCATTGACAAAACAGGACGTGGCATCACATAGCATTGTTCCTAAATACACTATAAAAAATACGGTAATGATATCACTATAATGTGATATACATTTCATACAAGAATGGATGACCATATGTATCATTATATGCCCTTATAATCAAATTACTGTGAATGCAAGCAGACATTCAAGACCAAATGATAATGACGTGTTATTATATAGCACTTATGCTTAAATGCTTCATATAGAAAAAATATACATACAATATCACCCAACCTGTGTAGGTAATCCTTTATAGACATCAGAAGGATGACAGGCTGAGTTGGCCTTGCCGCGATTCAAACCTGCAACCTGCAGATCACACACACCTGGCAGCAGCAAATGCTTAACCCATGGAGCTATCTTACTAGCATGAGCATGAATACTATACATTTTGACCCACTGCATAAGCTGGAATGTAATGACCAATCGCAGAAGCTGTAAGTATTGTATTATGTCTGTAATGCTTATAATGTACCAACAACTGCTACCATTCCTGTACCTCTGTAACTAAGCTCTCACAAGTAACAGCGCCTCAATGCCCGTGGGCTGCTTGCGCGCTATATAAATCTAAATAAATAAATAAATAAATATAGCTATCTGACTGGCTATAGAAAAATGGACAATTTCATGTCAGAAAGCAAATAACACTATGTAGTGGATACCATTAAACTAATAACAGAATAAATATCAGGCCAGTTCATCTGCATGTCTGGTGCACAGTTTGCCACATGTCAAGCCTGCGTGGATCTACTTTTCTGGCTTCAGAAGCTGGCAAACTACATACCAATGGGAGGGTTCATAACTGTGTATTAAAAAATGTAGAGTAGCGCAGGGAAAGCACGCACTCACACAGCATCCCATACTCTGGGCATTCGTTACCTCATACCTGCAAACAAAAAACCTGAACAGCATGCTGTGGAAATAGGCAAGATACATTACAACACAACATGTATTGTGGCACAATGAAATCAAGAGCCATTTTATGTGATATGGTCAAATATTTCTACACTATACACAAGCTTTTTAGGCATAAGGATTTTGTCAAGTGACCGAGGACACCAAGATGCAATGTCTTGTGATGATCGTAACAGAGACAATGGCAGAAGAAAACATGTTATAACTGCAACTTGCAAAAAGCAAAATACATAGTCCAAAATGGATGCTTATTATAATTTAAATGTGTTTTGGAAGTGCTTGTCTGTGTTTGAAATTTGAGATATATAAGAACAGGCTAAATCAGTGACTCACCCCCTGAAGTGTGCCTGAAAAAAATCTTTAATGTGTCTAGCAATTATTGTATAGAATTCCAGAAACACACATTATTTGTTATTACTATTCTTTCTTATTTTGTGTCACTACTCAGTGTTACACTTGTGGAACCCCCTGTTTTTTAAGAGGACTAAACAAGAAAGCCAGCCACTGAAGAAACAAATACCCACATGGCCCTGCCCAGAGCTCGGAGCTGCCATTTAAAAATAAATAAAAATAAACTTTCAGTTTCTTTTTTAGGAGTAGCAAGGGAGACCACAGGGGTAGCAAAGGAGATCCCAGGGGTCGCAGTTGTGGCAATCCCCAAATGACGTCCCTGATTTCAACTTATCAGGCAACCGACTATTTTGGTCTACGCTTAATATTGCTAGATTCAATCACGCACTGAATAATGGCGACCCTACAATTGATTCTGCCTGGAAAGTTTCCACTGGGACATGGGACAGTCGATTTTTATTTACCCCAGATGCTTAAACATCTAGCCAAGAATATTGTAGCAGCTAAGCTTGGTGCCCCTTTTGATGCGATAATCACGCCAAGAAAAGAAAAATGAGGGCGACGCTGAGACATATTAAGTGTGACATGGCAAAACAACCTTTGGCTTGCCAAGATCAATATAAAATCATAAAAAAAGAATTCTGGGTGTGGCTTAAGGGACACAAAGCAAGCTATAAATCTGTGAAATAGCAGCTAATTCATACCTGTATTGCTACCCATGATTCCAAGAAATGTTGGCACATGCTTGATGTTTTCTTAGCTAATTTGGAGACCCATGAAGTTTGCTGTGTGGCCGACTGGGGTAGCTATCTCACAGATCACTATCATTCCGGTAATGAGCGTAGTGGCACTTACACCAGAACCCATATGGTTAATACCATTGCCCGGTCTCATGTGATTTGGGGTGACATAGAGGGAATCATTGAGAAATATAAAGCCTTCTGTGCCAAGGGTCCGGATGGTCTTTGCATTGCAGTTTGAAGAAGAACCCTGCCTTTTGGGCCGCTTTAATGAAAAGTC
The DNA here is from genome assembly GCF_040938575.1 of Ambystoma mexicanum. Lineage (NCBI taxonomy): Eukaryota > Metazoa > Chordata > Amphibia > Caudata > Ambystomatidae > Ambystoma > Ambystoma mexicanum. The sequence continues at coordinate 1,204,180,876 of NC_090937.1, forward strand.
TCTTCCTATTAAGCGTGTTATAAATAACCTATCATGTCATATCATATCATATCCTGATCCAACTTGCTACCGCCTATAAGCCATGTTAGATTGTAGCTCCAATTTGTTTGCAAGGCTGCTTCTCAATCTGCTGACTGAGTGAACGGAAATAGAGCACTTACTTGACCAGTATCAGTCAAGCTTCAGAAGGGGTTTTCACAGCTCCCACTCTATCTGGCGTCTCCAGACACTTATATCTGATGCATATAGTTATTTGGTTATGCCACTGTATCTAGTGCTGCCTTTGACAATGTGATATGCTCCCATTTATGGGACAAACTGACAGTGTGGGGCATTGATAGAATTTTATTGTACTTTATAAAACCTCTGTACTGTGAAACTAGTGTTAGGGTTAGACTATCGCAGGAGGGCGCATTGTCAATCGTTCTATACTAAAATGCTTCTTAAGTGGGTTGTGCCCTGGCATCACTCTTATATAACCTATGTCTTTCTGACTTGCACCAATCTTTAAAATTCCCCCCAGATTTGGCATGGAGGAGATAGTTTGCCTCAAGTATGTGGATGATACAGTGGTTATGGACAGGTCTGTTATGGGATTGCAACTTTTGTTAAATTCACTTCAAGCCTATTCTGATATGATATGATATGGCATTTGTAACGCGCCTATACACAAGTGTTTCAAGGCACGACGAGGCTCGGCGGGGGCAAGGGGAGACAGACAACGATCCTACTAGGCCAGGTTTCATTCAGATCGCGCAAGTGCAAGTGTAGAGGGCACTGGGAAAAGTGCAAGCGGAAGGGGACAGGGGAAAGTGCAGTACATGGTTAGTAGAATACAAGATAAATAATAGGGCCAGCTGGTGGCAAGTGCAAGGTAAGTGCCGGGAGAAGGGGCTGTACGATACAGAGACAGTCCCGTAGTGCAGGTAGGCAGTCCAGGGAAGAGTGGCTGGGCCAAGGACCGAGATCGGTGAGTGGCCCAGTAGCAGACTCAGTGCAGGCTCAGTAATTTTAGCAGGGGAGAGAGGGAGAGAAAGCGGAGGCAAAGAGGAAGGTTTTGAGGTGCTTCCGGAACCGGAGATGGTTCTCCTCAAGTTTCAGGGAGGCAGGAAGGCTGTTCCAGAGGGAGGCCCCTGCTGCAGAGAGAGATCTACCCCCAGCTCGTTGCTTGGAGAAGCGGCTGACCCTGAGGTAGTTGGAGGTAGATGAGCGAAGAGCTTGAGAAGGAAGATATTTAGGAAGAGAGAGTTGAAGGTATTTTGGCCCAAGGCCCCATAAGGCCTTGTGGACAATGCAGAGGGTTTAGAACTTAATCCTCGCAGTCACTGGGACCCAGTGTAGTGATTTTAGTCCTGGAGAGATACGATCCCTGGGCTTGAAGCCAAGGACAAGTCTCGCAGTCCTGTTCTGGATGAGTTGCAAAGGGCGGAGAGTAGAGGCAGGAAGATTTAGATAGAGGCTGTTACAGTAGTCCAGCTTCGAGAGAACCAGGGCTCTGGAGACAGTGAGCTTCTGGGGGAAGGAGAGGAAAGGAAGGATACCTCTGAGGAGGTGTAGCTGGTAGTGTGACTTCTTAGAGATGTCAGATATGTGAGGAGAGAAAGAGAGTGTGGAGTTGAAGATGACCCCGAGGTTTTTTGCCTTGCAGGTAGGAGCAGGAAGAGGGCCAAGGGAGGCCGGCCAGAGAGCTGCAGGGAAGGAGGGAGTGGGTGTGCCGATAAGTAGAATCTCAGTCTTACTGGCGTTAAAGCAGAGGTCGTTGGTGGCACACCATTCCTGGATAGCAGAAAGACAGTCAGAGATGAGGGAAGGGGAAGAGGAGGCCGAGGGTAGCCTGAAAATGAGCTGGGTATCATCCGCGTAGCACTGAAAGCTGGGACAGAGAGCGGCGATGCGGTGAGCAAGAAGTGCCAGATACTGGTTGAACAGCCAGGGGGAGAGGCCTGCACATTAATATCTCTAAGACCAAGGTCATGAGCTGTGGTAGGAGGACCAAGAGCAGGAAGGCATTTCCTTGGGTATTGGACAGTGTTTTGTTGGAATCTGTCCTCACCTACAAGTATCCTGACATGCACCTGTAGGCTCATCTGGATGATGGTTTAGTGTGGGAAACTTGTGCCAAGTGGATAGCCATCAGGAGGATTATTCTCGATAATGGGGGTGGATCTATCAGTGTCCTCGTTATTGCACATCGAGTGTCCATTAAACCTACCATCATGTATGCTCTCAAAGTTTTCCCATGTATAGCACTTTCATGGTTTCCGAAACTGGAGGCCAAAATCCACTATTCTATTTTGAACCTACCCAGTTCCATCCCAGTGGAGGCCTTTCAACTGGAGCTGGGCCTCAATTCACTACTGTCATCCTGGAAGATTGCAGCATGTAAACTTTGGGCAGAGATCAAATACAGCTGGAGTTCAACACCTTCCTTGCTTTTCTCCACATTAGAGCATAATGAACTTCGACATAAAAGTTTGTGGTTTAGGGAAGGCCACGGTGGAAATGCATTGCTGTGACATACGTTTATTCTGCCATAATAAGAGTGGCATCCCTAGATTCCTGAGCAGCCTGAGTGCCAAATCTTGCATATTTGATCAAATCTCCTCCCTTAGCAGATTGGCAGAGACACCCAAGTATGCCATTTACACACCAACAGGGTCAATTGAGGGAATCCCCTCAAAAATATCTTGTTTCACTCGACCTCCTGGCTCTTATAAGATTTATACTTTACCTACGATTTGATCTATTGATGGTGCTAGCCAATACACAAGCCTGGAAGGGGGTAATTAGAGGCAAACATCTCTGTCAGCTATGCACTATGCATGTTGAAATGGTGTGTCAAGTTGTGACAGACCATAGGGTTTTGAATGTTTTTTATCAAAGGGGTTATGCTAAATTTGTTAATTTTGACTCAGATAATTTCTCGAGTATGTTATAGTGTCGCGAATAATATGTTATCTCTGCCTATGCCTTCCATATTTGGCTTAAACTTAATGCAGATTATATTTTTATAATTAACTTCCCAGGGTGTACGAATTAAATATGTGTAATAAAGTACTTATGTATGAAATGAAAAGCACATATACCTGTATATATACTTTACATGAATAAACAACACCCCATTTTAATTGTGGAGAATCCAAAGAATCACAAAGGCTATCCCTATCCCCAAATGTACATCATGAAATTATGATCTTGTCTGAAAAATTGGATAAACTTAGTAATTACTTCAAGGAACTTTAAAATTATGTTACAAATTGTGTTGTTACAAATGCTGATTACTGCCCTTCTTTTACCCTTATCCCAGCCACCACCCACATCAAATTCCCAAAATATAAATGAAAGAGTTTAATGAAAATATAGTTACACTTTTTCATTCATGCACCAATTTTGACAAAGAAAAAACTCCACTCAGTTGGAATATGGTGATTAAGACTGTGTATTAGTTTGAGCGGGTGCCCTTTGTGATGACATGTGTTTCAACGGACTGCGCCGTCTTTCTCAAATCAGGGCAAATTCATGATACAAATTCAAATCCAAATCAAAAGGTAGGCAGTGCCATTCTTAATTCTTATACAGTCAAATGCAAAGAAAATTGTGTCAAATGTTGCACAGACAGTAGGGGAGAGGGGATGGGTAGGATTGATTCGGATAGACAGTGAGCCATTAAGCATTAAACCAGATAGAAAAACATCCGCACCAAAGTGAAATTAAAACATGGTCAAATGAAAAAAGAACAAAGGGGATAGGGGTGGAAAAAACAAAGAAGACTTTCATCAGTTCACTTGTCTCTTACATATGAGTTTGCAAACTTTAAAACATTTGATGAATAAACTCAAACATTAACTAAAAACAGATTTTTTCTTACCTAATGGTATTGATTTCTAATTTGGAACGTGGCTTTTCAGCATAGCAAAAAAGTAATGGGTTCAATCCCAACCTGCCAAATAAATTAGGGGTAATTTATTCTGTATTAGTACACCTGATTTCTCATAGGTATATGGGTTGAAAATGGAATATTTTCTCGAATATAGTTTAACTGTTCCCATAAAAATAGAATAGAAAAGGTTTAGTGCATTTTATGTTTGTTCAAATACAACTGGTTAATTCTATGTTAATGCACCTATTTTTTAAAATTAGTTAGTGGATTGAAGTAAAACTGCGTTCCTAAATACAGTTTCAACGTGCCTATATGATAAACAAGGAAGAAGGAAGGTTTAAAGCATCTTGTATTTGTGCATGTGCCGTTCAGTTGATCAAAGAGCTACACAGAGAGTGTATATCTTTTATCATCTAAGGTGAACTAATTCTCTCATAACATCCTTATGTGGTAAGTATTACTCAAGTGGATTTAAATCAATGCCTATGCTTTTCTGTTTTTAAAACCCCAAATAATAGTCCACGGACATCAGGACTGTCCATGTGATACGTTCATGCAATGGTGCATCTGCAGACATTGTGCCGTTTCTGAGTATGTCTGGCCCCACATGACGCACTTTGTCTGCGGACAGCACGCCGCTTTGTAGACATCCATGTGCCTGCACCCAGCAGTCCCCCGCTCAATGATGTTCGCAAACAGCCATCCCCTTCACGGACATCCTGGGACGTCTTCATGTGACTGCCCTGTGCAGAGGGATGTTCTGTCCTTGGATGGTGTCCATCGCTGTGGACAGTTTGAAACCACATTTCCGGCCAATCTAGGATATTTCAAGTGCAAGGTTTACCCTTGCAGAGCTCCTAGACCCATTTTTAGTTGATTTTACAACTTTTACAACTTTCCAAGGCCTATTTTTGATGCAGTAGTCGCGGACAGTCGCTCCATCCATGGACAGTTCATCTGAAGGGACCCACCCATTACTTTTAGTCATTCTCAATCTGGCAATCCAGGAGAGAGCACCTCAGAGCAACTGCTTCTCAAACCTTGCAATCTGCTTTAATGGCATTATTCATCGGCATCCCTCCTCCTTCCCAGGGGCCACCACCACCATCACCATCTCGAGGGCCTGGACAGGAGAACAGGCATGGTGATGCAGAAGATGCCGAGAAAGAGGAAGATAATATAGAGCAAGTGCCTACCCCCAACACCCGGCTGGAGACGTGGGTGTGGCAGATTTTCGTGGGTGTGGCAGATTTTCACCAACGTTGGGGGGTGTACAAAGGTGAGATGCACTGAGTGCCAGTCGTGGATAACCTGGTCTGTACTCCTACAGAACGACCTCAATTTGCCGCCACACCTTATCCAGCCACCAGAGTGCTCTGAGAAAGGCTGTTCCTTTCTTAGGTTGAAGCAGGTTGATGAGCTCTACCACATCTTCCTCGACTGTGCCTGGAACCACATAGGCTACTCCTGTGGGGCAGAGTATCCCATTGGACACCTTGCAGGCCCTACAGGATGCTGTTAACCCTTACCTTTCGATGGTAACAATACTCTGTTTGTACTGTGACACGCCGATCTGCAGGGAGAGAAATTTCAAAGTGCTTTCGAGGCAGCTGTCAAGGAGCATGAAAACACTGTGACCTACCTTAAATTTAAGGCCTGCCCAACATCTTCCCCTATTCACCTGCCCCTCTGTTTCTGTGGTTGCTGCCCCTTCCCTCCCATCCCTCCCCCACCTTACCTTGCCTCTCCAACAAAATAAAACAAAAGCCAAAATAATATAAAAAACAAAAACACCAAAAAAGTTCCTTTCACAGTTAAAATATAGAAGTAAATAATAAAATCACAGCACCTTTTGCAGCCTGCACAGTCCCCCACGGGCATATGGGAAATTCCAGGCATGGTGTGGGGGAAACCAAATCAATTGGGTATTTGTTGGTTAAAAAATGGTGGCTCTTATTTTGGATTATTTGGATTTATATACTAAACTAACAAATGTTCTACTGAACTATATTTTTTCTAACTTTCACAAAAAGTGCTTCCAATTCTTTTCCCTGTTTTTCCTTTTTTGTTTACTTCGACTACTAAAAAAGACTTGCATCCATATTTTGTATCACAGAAACTGCTACAATGCTACAATGCAGTTTGTAAATTTTCTAGAAAAATATGATTGCCAACATCAGTCAGATGCACTCCATCTCTAAGAAAAATGTGGACACTATCAAATTTGATATTTGCATTATGAAATTATGTCATGCCAACATCATGCAAAAAAGCACATAAAGCTTTGTCACCATTGCGTTTTGCTCTGTTAATTTGTGGGCAACATGAGCGATGCATGAAAAAACTATTTTTGAATGTGCAAACCATTTCTTCATCTTTCCAAATGTATCCTTTAATGCAAACTGTAATGAAATTCTGGTGAATAGCCACATCTATTAGATCCAGAGTGAACAACAATAATGTCTGGATGCTTCAAATTAACCCTACTCTCACAAAACAGGAGAAATTCCTCCCGCTTTATTTCACAAACTCCATACCATGAACCTTGTAATTGTCCTATTCCAAGGTTCATGGACAATCCAAAGTGCTACGAATAAACCTTCAGCCAATGGATCCAAGAGTCTCCCAGAATCCATACACTCTGCTTCCTCAAAGACATAGCCATAGTCAGTGCATTCAACAAACAAAATTCTTGCTACCCTGTCTTCCTGTACACCAATGCCAAGAAACCTGATTGGCGAAACCCCGCTGTCCGTGGACATCACAACTGTCCGTGGTCTCTGCAGTCCCATTTCCATGCCAGGCATCCTCAAAGGACCTGTATGGCACGTGCAGCGTCTGCAGACTACTGCCTTGTCCGTGGATGGCAAGACCAATTAAAGAGGGTGGGGAGGTTTACATCAATTAAAAACATGTATTCTGGAATGGTGGCTCATAAAAGAGCCTTTTTTTTATTTTCCAAATGTATTTTTTTCTCATTTGTATATCCTACACCTATTAACAAATGCTTTACTATACACTCCACATTTTCCCATTTAACTTGTTCACATGAACGTTTTCAAAGCATTTTTAACATTGAAAAGAACAGATTTCCAACATCATTTAAATTCACTCCATCGCTCCGAAAAGTATTTACACCATCCAACCTGATATTTTCATTCTCCAAAAATGCCATCCCTAAAGCATATAAAAAACACATACACCATTATTAACAAGCCGCCTAGCTTCTCTCATGTCTGGACTGAATACATGTAAGCATCTCTATATTTACCTTGGATTAATTGCAAAAAAAAATCTTCACAGTTGGAAACAGTTCCATTAGGCTTTTCAAGAAATCCTTAATGGCTAACTGCAATGATACAGCATTCACATGGCCCACATTGGGGTAGGAACAATCTAGACTCTTCATTTCAGAATTCTGATTTTAGCATAGGTTTGAACTTTAACTAAGGCTGAGGGTGTGAGATTCATTGCTGGACTCAAAAGTATGAGTCTCAGGCTGAATTTAAATAAATGCCAATGAACAGAGCATGTAATAGAAAATGATCACTCTGCTCCATGATGCTATTTTAATGAGCTAAGTACTACTAAAAAATAACACTAACATGAATCTAATACAATAATCAACCCAACCCCATTTAACATGTAACAGATTCCATATTTAGTGCAGATTAGTCCATGAAATAAGATGGGCACAGTTTCAGCAACCTTCATGAAGCTCTGAAAATGGGAAAGAACAATTGTTTAAACGTGCAGAATGAATCTGTATTATAGGATGAGGAATGTGAAGATTCCCTCTGAAAGACAGATCAGTGTATTGGAGCAAGAAGTGCAAGAAACATGTAGCGAGTTCTATTTAGCAATGCAGTGTGTGCTTTGGCTAAAAAGCACCGAGGAAATCGTGTGATGTTTTAGTGGGAGGATCTGGTCAAGGGCAGGTGTTCTTGACTGACAAGGGGTTTGAAGAAAATGATTTGAGCCAGAGTTAGAGAGGCATTCCTTTTCTTGCACTGACTGGCGAAGGAGGCAGAAGTGCTGGTTCCAGGCCAGACTGAGTTCAGTGCATGCAGACTGACTAAGGCTGAAGCTGTCTCTCTCCTGGGTTGGCAATCATTAGAAGCACTGTGAAATCTCGAGCGACCATAGCTGTGAATGATCCTGGAACACTGCCAAGTGGAGTCAGAGAATATCGCCAGCTTAATCTATAATGTTAATTGAGGAGCTGGTGAAGTTATGGATACTGCACAGATTAGATAACTCACTTCATGTTTAGACACTGCATTAGAGATTCAAATTTAAATGTGCATTTACAACTGTGTTTATGTTTCTCAAAGTCTTACTGTTATTCATCTATTTCTTACAAAAAACTGAAAGGAGCAGGGAAACTCTAGTCTCTGGACCAGAGTATTATAATGACTTAGAAAAGCAGAAAGAGTTTGTCCAGAGAAAATATATTTGAAAAAATGTATCAAAATGTATTTAAAGTGATACCAACAATTTAAACAATAGTGAAGCCAAGGTTGATTTTGCAGAGCTTTGCACTTTACCACAGATAGAGCCTTGAAAGACATTGCAAGACATGTTTCATTCACATTGTGAATTATAACGTGGTTGTACGTGTCACTCTGTGTAACTTGCATAATTCTAGTTTATGCTAAACAACAAGTTCAAAAGGGCAATTTAGTCTCATTGTATTTCTTCTGCATTCAGTCTCTTTGATTTGATATGCATAGACAGATAAACGTGCGGTTAGAAATATCTCAAAGCAAAGTAACCTCAGTCCATTTTTTACTTAGAGAGGCTGAATTAATGTTTTATATTTCATTTGCATGCTTCATATTTGTTCAGACACAGCCAGAAGGACTTATGCGTGATCTTGTAAATAAAGCATCACAGCAGAGCATGTGACAATTATTCAGAGTATATCAAGTCCAGTATTTGTTTGTTGTTAGTGACCCTGGTGAAATAATTATTAGGCAGTATTCTTAAATTAGTCTCACCAATATAAAAATACCACACTAATACCACCATAGCAAAGTACATAAAAATGCCACAAAAATACCACAACATGCTAGATATAACCCAAAAATATATCCTACAGATTTAGTGCATTGGCTGTGAAACTTTAAAATAATGACTGGGTGCGGTCTTGCATCCTAAAGCATAACCATATTGTGTACTCATTAATTGAATTAGTAGTGTGAGGTAGTGCGGTACTGTGTACTCATTTGACTCTCATTATATAATGTCATTGGCAATAGTGCCACCATGTCCCAGATTCAGGCTGTGTTTTCTGATTTATCAGATTACCTTGAGGCAAAGCTTTATTCCCATGCAGTTCGGTCCTCAGAAAATGTGACAATTTGGAAAAACAGAATTAACACACTCGAAGGAAACGAGGCATTTTAAAATATTTTTGATGAAGGAAGCATTGGGCAGGTATGTCTCCTTCGGTTAATCCGAGCAACAGAACGCACAGAGGAGAAAAACTGTATCATCAGACTGTGCGCAAAACTGTGGTTCCTGCTACACAGATCGATAAAGATGCAAGGGAAGCAAAGTGAAGTTATTAGCAAGTTACAATGCAGTTTGGAACAATGAATGTTATCAGGTGCAGCAATTTCAAGTGGAATTAAAGCAGAGGGAGTTAGACACGGAATTCCACGCCAAATGTAGCGATCTTGCTACACAATTGGCTCAGAGAGAGAAACAATTTAATGAGAGTGAGCAAGAATTAACCCACTTAAAAGCAATATTAGATGGCATAAGACAAGATAAAGATGTTGTTATTTCTGAAATACAAGCCCTTAGAGAAGATGTCAGGGAGAAAGATAAAGAACTCCATGCTATGGAACAGGAGATATTTAAATTATTGGAAGAAAATGACAAAAAGGCCAAAGCGCTTAATCAGTTTCAGATACAAATCAATTAATTGCAAGCAATAATCAGTATGGTCAGGGATGAGAATTCTGATCTATGTCATGAGGCAGGACAGCTTCATGGATAGTGCAAGAACCTAAAACAGCAAATAATGAATCTCAAATCTCAGGCAAAGCGACAGGGTACCACATTCACTGCAACTGAACTCAATCACAGCTCTGGCCAAGAAAATAATTTACCAACAATTGTCCATTTGGTCAGACCTGGTTATAACCCAATGGAGGGGTCTGAATCTCATGTAAATATTCACATGCATTCTTGCCCAGAAGAGAACAGGAATTAGCGACAGAATGACACATACCAGAATGCACCATCTAGCCTATAAAAACTATGAAATCCATCAAAACTTTAATTAAACCATTCAAAAAGGGAGGCGATTGTTGCATGGAAGACCATTTAGAGACCGTTCATGATATATTAAAAACCTTCCAGATAGCTTGGGAACAATATAGACAGTACTTTCACCCCACCCTAGATGCAGCATCTGCTAGTATAATCTGTGGTCTCAATGAACAGGGAAATGTGTCATGGTGGACTTTGAGAAGGAGGGTAGACATCAATTCTCACCTTACTAGTCTATACAGGGTGCCAAAAAAGCAGCTTATACTATGACGCCAAAGCCAGATATGACACCTCGCCAATATTCTAAAAATATTTAAAAAAGGGCATTTTCACACTTTTATGTGGCCTTTAACTCTAATTCTGTAAAATTTAAGACTCTATACTTTTATGGGCTTCAAAAATAAATTGTCTCCCAGTTAATTTGTGAATTTGACAGGGAAAAACCCCTAGAATGCATAACAGAACAGGGGACCAAACTGTATGGAGTGATATTTGGTTAGAGACACCCCTGATCTCTTCCCCCTCACTATGTAACTTCTACTGTGCAATGTGTCTCATCTATGCATGCTTATGCAACATGTCTGCATATTTGTGTATTATTGCAGTGTAACTTTTCTGTAATCCTGTTGAATTATGTTCTACTTTGTTATGTAATCGCAACCATGTAAACTGAAAATATACTTGTCCTTGTGCCCTGATACCCTTGGGTCATCAGCGCAATACAAATAAACAAACACACAGAGAGGAGGAGCCTAAGAATAAAGAAACATAAGCAAGTCTAAGGAATCCACACCAGCATTTTTGGAGGTAAAATCTGTAAAGATGCTGCTAGAATCAGCCCAAACTCAGGCAAGGAGAGACATGACATCTTGCCAAAGGGGCATGCCTCTACACAGGATATCACCCCAAACTCCTATGTTGCAATCCATTGATCCCAGCAATAGGAATTTGCCCTAGATTCTCCCCGAGTGGGATTTCACCATGATATGCCAGGACTAAATAACAATCAAAAAATTACAATAGTATATGGACACCAAGAAAGACCAAGACATGCAGATAGATTCACTGAAAATGGAAGATTGCATAGGGAACAATTCCCACCAAATGAAAAACAAAATATGAATGATGTCCCTCGCCAATATAATCAATCACCACCACTAGTTGACCACGGTCAAAGGATGTTCACTCTGCGTTCTCCACCTCCTGTATCACATGAATTTAGCGGTAACACACATTTTGTTATTTTTTTTAAAATTTATTTTGTATTATTGTACATAGATTATTACAAACTTTTCACTATTATTCTTTTTTTTAAAGACGAATGAGGCAATGCCCAAATGTCCAAAGAAAGAACAGAAAAACTAAAGAATAGAAGGACAGATGATACCTTGTTCCACAATAGGCACCGAACAGAAGGGAGCAGCGGCCATAAGAAGTAGAAAGCAAGGAAAAGAAAAAAATAGAAAAATAAAAGCCATTTAAATATATGGAACACATTCAAATCCAGAGAACACAAATCATCAAAAAATGCGCGATTAGGCAAATTATGAGTTTGTCCATCATTACTGTTTTTATTAGTTTCCTCTGTTATTCTTCCATCTTCGTCAACTTTCCTGCATCTTTTGTCCCGTGATTTTGCTCTTAATGCTTCAGTTGTTTGCCAATCTTTGGCCCAGATCATTCTCTTGACCAATTGTGGGTTTTCTGTTAGGGTGTTTGACACAATTCCCAGTTTACAGAGAATCAGTTTGCAGTCTTTTTTTCCATTCTTTTACAACCTTCACTGTGAAACCAGAACTATCCACTCTAAGCACCTCGAATTGTGGTGGACAATTACTGAGCATGGTCTTTCTATACAGCACTCAGTTATTGTATGTTATAAAAGCATACAATGAAGGCAAGTCCAGTTTGTGGTGAATTACTGCCATTGGGGTCGCTTTTGGTAATGGCAAGATGTTTTTCCAAAAAAGTCCCTCTAGGGCATTCCAGAACTTCTCTCTTATACCCATGCACGTTTTGCCACCAAATTACAATGATGGAATTGCTTTTTGTCTATAAAATATGAGTTCCGGTTGTACCGAAAAAAAACATTTTGTAACTGATTTTCCCTTGGGCAATTAGTCCTTTTGCTTTATTTTTCAGCGTGTTCATCCAGGGATCTTTGTCTTTTCTGAACTCAATTGAAAACCCAGGTACATTATTTCGCCACTTGGTCCCATTTAGTTTCCATTTTTCTCTTCTGTTTCCCTTCCACCTTCTATCACTAAATACCATAATTTCTGATTTTGATGCATTTATTTTCAATTATGTTTCAACTAATTATTTCTCTAGTAGGTTTAAAGACCTTTGCAGGCCTAGTTTTGTCTGATCTAAAATGATCAGATCATCGGCATACACTCATTTTCCCACTAGTGATCCATTTATTTTCAGTGGGAATGACAGGATGGTTTCTGGTATTCTTTGTAGATCTTCTATATAGAAGCAAAAGAGAGTGGCTGCCAAAGGGCTTCCTTGTTTTAAACCTTTTCTTGTTGCAATGTTTTTTGATAGGTTGCCATGATGGCCCAGCTTTACCCTAATCGAAGTGTTAGAGTATAAATCTTGTATTGCGGTTAAAAGTTCTCTTGGGCATCCCTTAATTTCAAGCTTTCTCCAGAGCAGATTTCAATTTATGCTGTTGAAAGCCTGTTGGCGGTCGATGCTGGCTAGATATAATTTCTGTTTATTGTTGAAAGCTCTTATTTTTAGCAGTGCCAATAGCAAAAGATTCAAACTACAGCCCACTTGATTGACAAAACCCGACTTTCGTTTGTCATAAGATTCCGTCTCTTTAATTCATTTTTTTTAGCCGATTCACAATTAAGGTGGCAAGGATCTTACTTACACAGTCCAACAGAGCAATTGGGCGTTAAAATGCAGGTCCATGCAATCCCCCTTTTTAAAAATGGGGACAACAATCGCTGATTTCCAGGACTCCGGAATTCCGTCCCTTTTGACTATTCTTTTGAGTAGGATCTCACAGTACTCCGACCATTTTTCTGGGTCTGTTTTTAGTACTGTGTTCGATAGGCTGTCAGGTCCAGGGGCCCAATTACTACTTGTTTATTCATCAAGTTTTTAATGTCTTCTCTGTCGAAATCTATTTACCATGATTTTGTAGTTTTCTAATGCTCCTCAGTCAAGGCAAAGTTATTTCCTGGTTTGTTGAACAATTTTTCAAAATGACTTAACCAAGTGCTTTCTGGGATTGGATTTATTAAACACGAGTCCTTTGCATTGTCCTTCTTATTTAATAGTTCCCTTAAGCTTCTACTGTTGGTATTATTTAAGGCTTACACATATGTTCTGCATCGCTATGTAGAAGAGTTGCTTTGTATGACTTTTGCAAATTCTTATATTTCCGATTTCTTTTTCGCATGAGTTCTTTTTTCTGGTGATGTTTGTATATTTTTATCAACCTTAAGTCCTTCCTTAGTTGCTTCTTTTGTTTCAATACTTCTATGTCGTATATATGGTTTGGCTTGAATTGTGGTTTCATTGACTTTGCAGTTGTTTCTTTGAAACTGTGTAATTTCAAATTATACTCTACAGAATTTAATTCCTTACTTTGCCACAATTTCAGATTCTTTATCACTGTTGGTACATCCTTTTGATTTTATGTAGGCAATTTTGTCCTGGTTCAAGGTCAACCATCAAATCCCACACCGATTTTCTCACTTTCTTACCTCTGGCTACCGTGGCAATAACAAGATTGTTATCACTGTGCGAAGTGGGTAATACATTTAACCTCAACATTTTTTGAGGTACGTTTTCTGATGTAAACATATAGTGTAATATTTCCTTTATTTTACTGTTTGTCCAAGTAGCGGCTGGCGGTATATCACCTATCATATTGCCGTTTAGTCTATGTATTCCTCTGACTACCATTTCTTCCATCCAACTTTTGCCATGAGCGCATTTTCTTTCTTTATGGCTTGTTATTATCTTTGAATTGGTCCACTCATCTTCGGAAAAGTTTGCATTGAGTTCTCCACAATCATTATATAGATGTTATAGTATTTCTCTCTTATTTGATCAAGCCAGTCGGTTGTTAGATCTAAGAAGTTATTTCCTTCTTTATTGAGTGGGTTCCAGGAGACATTTAGTACTATTAGTGCTTTGTGCGTTTGTTCATTGGCCAGGTCTATTTGTAAGACAGTTGACTGTATATATGGATTTAAATTTGCTGATTCTACTACGGATAAACATGTCGCTTTTTTAATCATTGTCAACAATCCAGCTGACAGTCTTCCACTCTCATAGCTTTTGCGAGCTTAAATAATGCAGTATAGCCATCAACCAGGGGAGATTCCTTTAGCCAAGACTCTTGGATACAAATAATTTCCAAGTCGCTTATTGGCTGGTTAGCCCCTGGTGTTCCAACTTCCGATCTTCCATAATTCCTCAGGATTTACCTTCTTATGCTAATTTTCTGCTTTCTTCACAAGTGCACCAGCCATCCAATTCCAGTATTCTGGATCCTTCGAGGAACCTGGCTTTGAGACTGCATGTTGGTCTATGAGTGACGTGCTTTTAATAGTGATCTTGATTTTATTCAAATTATATTTTTCTTTGCAAATTTATTTGGTAATTGCCACGCTATATGTCCTTAACTGACATTGAATCTGTCTTGCTTATTTATTATTTATTTGAAATTGGAATTGCTTTTGCCTTTTCCTCTTGCTGGGTACAACATATAACTCTTCTGTATTGAAGTGGGACAATGGGAGAAAACGCTCCCCCCAATCTCCTCGCGACCATGGCCTAGAGGATCGCGGCCCAGACATCCACCACGAGATGAGTTAGTCTATCTACCAGATGATAAAATACCCTGGTACAAGAACATAAGGATATGCCCACCAGCCTGTCCTACTCAAGCCGACACCTGCGGCATGGATGAACTCGACTAATACTTTAACAACGAGCACCCACATCGTTAGAGATGCCATAATGACCTAGCCAACTGCCAGGAACACACGTGCTACCATGTACACTGGTCACTCACGCACCAGCCTACATGAAGAATATATTCAGTGCTATGACGTAGGTGGTGGATACACCCACTAACGCGCATCTTTATTATTTTTCACATAGGCCCCTTTATAGTAATGCAGAAACGCAAGACGCCTAAAGCACTCATGTATATGCTTGCTGACGCTTCTCCCACCCCTCGCATCGTGATGAGAATATAAAGAAGACATAATATTGCTTATGAAGCCATGTGAAACCGCAACACAGGTGCCGTGCATTACACATCCCCACCCATGAACCAGGCCCAAGTAGGCCGCAAGCAAGAACCTCCCTGAACACTGCATGAACGAGAGTGCAAGTGCTGATCACGCAGAACGAGCCCAGCGAGAGCTCATAGCCAAGGGCGCGATGTTGCAACTCGTATGCTACCAGCCGGTGCCAAGGTCACACCTGTAAGCAAAGCCATGCACACAGAAGCAAAACACAACTTTAAACGTGCAGAACTCCACCCCAGCTACGGTCTCTCCACACGTGACCAAGTCGACCTGACAAGGTGCCAGACCCACGAGGAAGAAGTCGCCTGGATCCCACGTCTGGGACACAGGTTGCAACAGTGAAATGACAAGATGGACACCTACGAGATGGGAATTGCCTGCTCTCAGGCCTATGATCAAACCCGCAATTTGTCTGCACAAACACATAGTTACACATTGTTGCTAGTGACAGGTACACCGCGAGCTGGGAACGACGATGGTCCCAGACTTGGGGGCTGGTGGGAGGACCAATCAGAACATGAGGGGACTCATCACTGACGTCACTAAAATTAGCCAATCATTAGGGGGTCTTCGTGTAACAATTTTCAAGTATCTAATAGAAGGGACAACCCAAGTATACCACCTGGCTCATCTTTAACCACTAATATTGCTCTCTATATGTATACTATACTAACCCTACCACTTGAGGAACCAATCCGAAGTGACAATAGGTTTTTTCGCTAACTTTCCCAGGTGACACAAGTAGCGCGTAATTCCACGGTAAAAAGGGCCTGCGAGCCCCACGAATTTTGAGAGTCTGGACGGATGCGTACAATCCTAGACCCATCCCTGCCGTTGTTTTAATAAACAGCAGAACCACCTTGCTTCTTGTGTGTGTCTCATACTCATTTTTGGGAAGCACAGGAGGAGTTGGGGCCTCCCAGCCCGGAGGTCCACGGACGGCTCACCCGACCCCAGGATAACCACCCCGACAGTATCCTGTTTCAATCATGGATTTCTTTTTGTGTCCCACTTCTTCCAATTTTGAAGCCAAGCAAACGGAAGTTCTCAGCTGCATCAAGCATTATAGATGCAAGCACCTGAGAATTAAGAGTTATTTCAGCTATATCATCTGTAGCCTCATTCGGGAAGCTGACAGTCAATATGTCTTCTGATCGAATAATTCTCAATTGAGGTATTTGCACCTCATTTCATAATAGACGATCTGTTAAGAATGAGGCTGCCTGAGGTTCTCGCAATTCTTTCTAATGTTAACACAGTGTTAGCATCTCTAATAATCATCTTTTTTTCAGTTGATCTGTTGTTCCCATTTATTTGTGCCATTTTGATTGGTTTATTATTCGTTTGTTTGGAGGTTTTAGCACTAATTTCTGTTGCGTCCATCACAGGATTAGAAAGGATGGGCTTTGATGTAAGAATTTGAGGCTGAGTGCTGTTAGCGTCAGAGTGTTTACAATTACATCTGTTTATTTGTTCGTCCCTTTGCAGAAACTGCAAGCCTTTGATATTTGGTTCTTGCGGCAGCAGCCAAACCTCAGTTGTTTCATACACATTAAAGTCATGTATTCTCCTGTCAAATTCCAAATATTCGAATTGGTCTTCAATTTCATATACAGAGAGGTCAAATCATTCTTGCATACCTTCGTCATTCTCGCTAAGGGCTTCTGGGGGAGTGTCCAGAGTTTTTTGGATGGCTGGAGTGACTCACAATTTCACTGTAGTTTTGCTTTTGTTATTTTGTGAAAAATTTGGATTCCAATTTACATCTAGTATGGTGAGCTTTCTCAGGAAGCTTCGAGAGCCGCATAATCTTTTTGCATCTTGCTTCCTTATATTTTTGGACTTGCAAGTATGTTTTAATCTGCTGTTTTTTTTTATATTTTATGTTTTATTCTCATCTGTCTTCTTTATGCCAACCTGTTTGGCATGTTAAGTTCTTCATGTTAAGTTCTTCTCCAGTATTAATTTTCTCTTGTATCAGCTTATTTGTTCCAATATTGTTTATTTCATCAAGATGGTTTGCAGATGGTAAGCTGGCCTGTGGATGAATTTGCACCACAGTAGTTTCCTTTTGGCCGATTGGGGACACGGATAACTGTACTGAGTTTTTGGGCCTCATCACGGCTTTGGCGGTAACCCTTAAATCCGGCGGTCGCGCTATTACCGCCGGATTTAAGGGTTCGCCAAATCAGGATTTCAGCAGATTTTGCCCCAGCTCTTGGCTGGGGGGAAATCCGCCAAAAATTTGCGCTATTACCACCAGCGGGAAATCTGCCGGCGGTAAGAGCGTGAATTTTCCCCATTTGAGCCCAATGGGGAATGGGGCATTCCCGAATGGGCTCAATGGGGAATGGGGAATTACATAACCACCGAACTTGTGATCCGGCGCTATTAGCGCCGCAAAGTTTGCCGGTAGGGCTAATACCGCCGGCGGTAATACCGCTGGCATTACCGCCAAAGTCATGATCAGGCCCTTTGTCTGTTATTTCCAATCTTTCCTCAGGGCTTTTTAGGGGATTTGCTGAAGACTCCTTCGTCCGAGGATCAATCTCAGATACTATTTTTTTGAGGCCCTCTAGGAATAGGCACTTGTCTGTTTTTGTGTCTTGCAGGAGATCAATCAACGTTTTGAGGACTACACCTTCCATTTCTTTTTCTCTACTGCTTTTTCCTTAAGTGTCTCCATGACTGACTTGACGTAGATCAGCTTACTGTTCATCAGTGACATTAGCGTAGCTTGATCTCTATAGTTGTCATTCAAGTTCTCATACATTTTAAAAAATGGAGCCAGAGTTATTAAAATTGAGGAGATGATTGCATCTTGTATTTCTTTCACCCATGTAGGTGCCCTCAAGTCTGTCTTTTTGTTCAATTTGTTTGAAGTCGAATGTCTAAAATGTTGTCTATTATTTTGTTCGCATCTTGAGTTGTCACTTTCGTTTGTTTCTGAAGAATCATTAGAGTCATCATAGATTTTGGGTATTTCAGTAAGTGCAGATGCTGCAGAAATTGCCGTTTTCTCCAAGTGACTCTGGTTTGGAGCTTGGATGGAACGTCCACCGGCTCTCAGAAGTAGTTTGCCATTCACATTACTTGCACATGTCGATTTCTGGTTGGAGAATAAAGTCTCATTAGAGGTACTGGTAATAGTTATCCCTCTATGTGACGTTAGTTCACATCTGTTCAAGTCGCAAGTTTCACTATTTATTTCATTGTATTCCTTTTGTTGGATTCCAATTGCATCCATAATCTCACTGATGTACCTCTGTTGATCATCTTTAAGTGACACACTCCACTTGTCTGTCATTCTCGGTCTGTTTGGAGCCCAAGTTTCTAGGTCTCGCAGTGGCTGCAGCTGCAGCATTTCTAGGTGGCCATCCAAAGAGTCATTTAGTTCATTTAGTTCATTTGGGGCTATCGATGAGGGAGCCGGGGCCGGTCTTGATGGTAAAGATGCTGTTGTCAACGTATGGACTTCTCAGCTTTCATCAGGTAGAGGCACGGGTGATGACGGCAGCTCTGGTACTCGCGCTTTTTCTGCAACAAGACTGTGCAATATATTTTGCTTAGTGAGATTTTCACTACCATTTGTGAGTTTCTCTGATGGGAGGGGTCCAGATATCAACACACCATGGCTCGGTAACTCTGAAACTGCTACTTCAGTGCATAGCAACTGAGTGTCAGATAGTAGATCTTCATCTGTCACCTCACAAGCTATTGTTATCTTTCCTTTTGTTTCACTTTGAGTAACATTTTACTTTACTTTAAAAGTTTACTTTTCTCTCGTGTATGATCAGCATTTGCAGCTGTCTTTGCTTTAAAATGCCATCTGAGGGACCCCACATCTGAGTTGAAGTAACTCCTCTTGGTTGCTTGTTTTTTAGGAATTTTATGATCCGGTTTATCAGTACATTTTAGGCTGGTATGCAAAATGCTATAACATTCTTGATTGTTTTGATTGTTTTCTTTTGGTTTCGGCAATCTATTTTGAACAGTTAGATCAGTTGCCGTTACTTTTATTGAGATTACTCTGTCTTTGAGGGGTACGGGGGCCATGTTTATTGACAACGCGTCCTGTTCGGCCACCACCATTGTGCCTCGTACCGAGCCCACGGCCGAGCAAACTGATATATCAATGTGCGCATTTGTGGTTTTGTCACTCTGCACTGACAACCATGAGAGCACCACAGAAGCTATCGAGGGACCACCAGTATAATTTAGAGGGGAGATGAATATATTGGAGTTTGGAGCTGTGACAGCTTCATGAAAGACAGTGGGAGTACACATGTAGGAGGACAAGACCTTTACATTTCTAAGGTTGTTGATCGAGGTATTATCAATGGTGGAGTGCAGCTGTTTACAAATGCCGCTCACTTTTGTATGGAGGTTGTATGCACATACCTGGCTCCTGGTATGCTGACTAAGTGTCTCCTGCGCAATTTCTTTCAGCGTTCATTTCCACTCTGCTTTCACTCCAGCTAACACTCTGCAAACACTCTGCGACGCTCCAGATCCAGAAGTGGGTTTTTCAAGCCTGTGTCTTCACTGCCACTGAAGACAGACCTGGAACAGTAGAACAGTAGAACAGAGAGTGCCCTTCTTCCTTCAACACTCGGCAAACTCTCTGCGACGCTCCACATCCGGAAGTGTGTTTTTCAAGCCTCTGTCTTCACTGCCACTGAAGACAGACTTTTGTGCAGCACATCCTTGGAACAGTAGAACAGAGAGTGTCCTTCTTCCTTCAACACTCGGCAAACACTCAGACAAAATATAAATTATGTCCCTAGCCAATAAAATCAATCACCACCACTAGTCGACCATTGTCAAAGGATGTTCACTGCATGTTCTCCACCTCCTGTATCACATAAATTCAGCGGTAACACAAATAGAAATCAATCTCCTGAGAGATATCAGAACTGTCTTAATTAGGGTGAGTTTTATCATTACCGGGCCAGGCCACAAACAGAGGAATTCAGAGACATGGACAGATTTCAATGCTTAGAGGCCCAAGTCAAAATGTTATCTGAACAGATAAGAAAATTATGTGAAGTCCAAAAGCAAAAGCCAAGTGAAGGTGCAGAAGGCTCTAGGAGTTTCAACACACACAAAAAGGGAGTTTGGTTCAATTTAAAGTTGAATTAGACTATTCAGGTCTGTGAAAATGAAGAACAGAAGGGGGATATGAACAAGAAAAACCAAAAGAACAGAGAAGCAGATTTAAAAAGAGAATCTAATAAGAAAATAAAATACAAAACAAAGAATTAGAATGAACAGATAGATTATCCTTACTTGATATTCAAAATACTGTTGACACCCATACAGAGGAAACAATGGCCCAAAAGGTGGGTGCAGATCATTCACCCGAGGAGTATTTTGAAGCACGGATATTCCAAGGGAGAGAAATGACAGGCTCCATGCAAAACACAGATAAGTGTCATACGCCATATGTTGACTGGCTGTCACGTGACACTTGTGAAAATGCCCAGCTAATAGGTTGCAATGTAGAAGTAAGTAGAGAGGACCCAGACAATGAGAAATGTACAAGAAGAAATTGGGGTGTGAACACTAGTGGTCCCAAGTCAGAGGTGCTGTCAGTGGCTACACTCCAAATGGGTACTGAGCCCAGGAGACAAAGACATTCAAAATTAAGTGGGGAAAAAGGAGGGTATCATGTCATTTCATGTGCCCATTTGCCTAGCAAAGAATAAAAAGGAGCTAAGAAAAGTAAATCCTGAAATTAGCAAACATTGACACTTTTTATCTATATTAGAAGAGTTTGAAGATAGGTACTATGCTCCTATCGCTATTGAAGACAAATGTAATGCATTTGCAATGATGTCAAAAGAACTGGTGAAAAGTAGGAAGGAAGATCCCCACAAAATCATGTAAACATGAGGCAAAATGAAGGCCCAGTGTACCATTTCAATGGGGAAGAAATACATATGGAAGGTGTCACTGATGTTGGCATATAGATAGGGAAGCACCGGATGAGACAGGAAGTGGTGGTCACATCCATTAATGAAATATCCTTTCTCAATGGGACAAATTCCCTGAAGAAGTTATCATCCCTCGTTGATGGGATACATGGAGTATTGTGGTCCTTAGCTAGAAAACCATTGAGACCCAAGAAAATAATGGTCCAAAGCAGCTGTGCAAAAGAATGCCACACCGTTGAAAGTGCAGTGGAAGTATATCTTCAGAATGGCTGTGTACCTAGCATCAATGTCATTCACATGTGTCAGGATGAATTGAGAGGAGAAAAAGAGAAGCAGTCTTTGGAGATTTGTTTGGACTCCAAGAAAAATTGCCAAACAGAAATAGATGAAAACACATTGTTTTTTTTTTATCTAAATGAAGAAAAGCGCAAACCAAATATACACAGATTTCAACAATCTCAGAAATACACATGAGAGACGGGGGAGCCATGGAACACTATCCATGTCAATGGGCATCCTGGAATGATTGAAGCCACTTTGGCGCTTGAAAATGAAAGGAGTTTCATTCATGAAGAGAGACTCCGGCAGATAAATGACAGGGAGGATATTCCAATGTTCAGAATAAAGAATCAACACATTTTGACCTAGATGACCCCGAGTTGGGACAAAGAATTGTAGGAAGATGCATGTTAAAGAAAGATTACAATTGGCCTTAAGACTATTCATCACAATGTGTGGATCGTGAGCAGGATATTTTAGAAATTACATCATGCACAGGATATGTAGAGTATTAGACTTTCTAAATCAAAAGGTTTGTTCCAGGTTGGATGGAGCCACACTGGAAACTGAAGACAAAAGACAGGCTTACCATTGTGCCCAAATGATGCCATATGCAGTTGAGCTTCATGTGAAAAAGGGTGTTACCATTCCTGCATTCACCAGACAATCTAAAGTAGCATTAAAACACAGGAAGGGAAAACAGAAAAAAGGTCCAGATGCATTTTTATGCCTAAATGAATCCATAAGGCAGCAAGGGTTAGAATGCAAATATACACCACTGGTAGAGATTGGGGATGGATCCATTCAAATCCTGGTGGACAATAAAGGGTGTCAAGACAATCATGTGGAAAATAATTCAGCATTAGGAATTGCAATGCATACATTTTACCACACTGCTGATTTCAGTAACCCACTGATTAGGAACATTCCTAAAAGCTATGTTACTGCACAGGTTGAGTTACCAGAATCATTGAAGACTAAGGGCCTCATTACGAGTCCGGCGGTAACTGAGGCAGTAAAACCACCTGGTTACCGCCAGACTCATATTACCATTCCACCTCTGTGATTCACGGAATTACCAGGGCATTACAACCCCGGTTTTCCGGGAATCACAGAGGCGGAATGGTGTTAATCACCATTCCCATTGAGTCCTATCGGACTCAATGGGAATGGGGATCATGGAAACACCGGCAGCATCTCGTAATGCTGCCAGTGTTTCCTCGTCCGCCTGCAGGCGGGCGGTGTTAAACCCGCCAGGTCAAACCTGGCGGGAACATCACCTCCCGCCTGCAGGAGTCGGGATCAGGAGGTCCGGAAACAAAGGTGG
Organism: Ambystoma mexicanum; assembly: GCF_040938575.1. Taxonomy (NCBI): domain Eukaryota; kingdom Metazoa; phylum Chordata; class Amphibia; order Caudata; family Ambystomatidae; genus Ambystoma; species Ambystoma mexicanum. The sequence continues at coordinate 1,204,203,865 of NC_090937.1, forward strand.
TGGCGGGTTTACTGCCACTGTTATTTCTGTACAGCCTGATTTGTAATGAAGCCCCATGCCTAAAGGAATCTTTAAAGTTCAGTCTGTCTACCCTTATGAGCCAAGTGAAATAGTGTGCTGTCATCAAGATGATTGTAGCCTATTAGAATTAAGTGAATCTAAAGAGATCTAAAGAGAAAAACAGCATATTGAAATGGAGGTCAATATTCCAAAATATTTGAGCGTTGCAACTCTCCAAAGAGCCACTGCCACATGATTAGAGGAAAGTACAGAGGTTCCTCCTTTGGAAGACTTCCCAGAGTTTTCTAAAAAAAAGTAGAGGAGCAGCACTGGAGAGCAGCCATGTCTTTCTGGCTGAATAACAGCCGGCCAATCTCCCAGATTTTGACTGCATTCAGTCTCAGTGAAAGTACTTCCTTTTTGCTTACAGGGATTCGAGTATAACTCTGTACTCTAATCACCCCTAACACTGATTTCTCTTCTTACTGCCTTGCACTGGGTTTGGGGTTCCTGGGTTTGACCGTAAAGGGCATAATTCTCTCTTCTGAATTGAACAACTTCTCCCTGCAGTTCAATAATCTTTGTTTTGTAATGATCAACTACCTGGACTTTCTATTATTGTCATCCCTTTTCAGTACCACACTTTCTGCGTGTCTGAATTTCTGCAATTGTATATGTCCCTATCTTTCCAGACACCATCTATAATGGTTTTTAAATGCATGAATTCTTCCTCACTCTCTGAAAACGGATTGTCTTTCTGAATCAACTGTGCACTGACATCACCAAATTTGTCTCGTAATTGCGTATCGAGCTCTCTGTTTCAACTCAGCTTGCACTTGTAATCATTTTTTGTGCAGTCAAATCACACAGTAATTCAGCAATCACATCAGTCATTTTCCTGCAAATTAATGAGTTTATGTAACGTGAACCAGAGTTTGGCGCATAAACAGATTGAACAATCTACCTCTTGTTTCTATTCTCCTGCCTGTAAGAGTGAGAGGAGACACATTTGTAGAATGCTCCCTTTTTCAAAAATCTCATCACGATTTTGCTTTTCCACTTCAATGTTAATTCTAGTTTGCCAAATAAACAAAGTATCAGATGACCACTTTGCTAAAGCAAACAGTTTTGTCTCTAGATAACTGGGCAGATTAGTAAATTCTGCTTCTATTTCTGACATGTTTCAACCACGTGGCAGTAAAACAATACAGAGAATGTTGGTGTACACCCAGCACTATCACCACCGTTTCTCACACAATGCATTTCTGGCAGAGGAAGGAAAAAGTGACCAAGATTTAAAGTGCACCTTGTGCAACACAATATGGCTATGCTATGCAAAGCCACTCCCATAAATTACTTTACAGCTTTTCCCATCCAATGCACCATGTATTTGTAGGGTATTTTGTGAGGTTTCCTAGTTTACCACAAAACATGGGGCTACACTCCCATTGGGGTAATTTGTTGAAACCAAAAAAAACAAAACTTAGTGTTGCACTAAGGGCACAATGTCACTACCTTATTTGTATTTCATTGGTGGTTCAGTGTAATTACTCCGAATAGACTTACCAGGTCATCTGAAAAATGATGTATTTATGACATGGGGAAAAGTATGTTTGTGCTTACAGAGATAATCAGGGTAATTCATAGAATTTCGCACAAAAGTGGCGCACGCGGCTGGCGCCAGCCGCGTGCGATAAAATCCATTTCATCGCACAGCATATTCATGGATTTTAGCCTCAAAAACCGGCCGTGGCGCAGAGTGGCGCAGCGACCCTGCAGCAGCGCCTGTTACGCCCCCAAGAACGCCCTCGCGCAAGGAAAAGCCTTCAAAATTCCCAAATCATCGCAAAGGGCGGCGCTAACCCTGGACCAGTTCAAAGGGCTGCCAAACAGCAAACGCCAAGCGGGGATCGTGTATTTCAGTGGTTCACGGGAAGTTTCACACGCGATTGTCCTGGGTACGTGTACATCAGGGGTGCGCAGGAAGAAACACACACCATTCCATCAGGGCACGTGTATTCCAGGGGTGCGCGGGAAGTATCACACGCAAAAACAGCAAGGTATGTGCATTTCAGGGGTGCGCGGGAAGTATCGCACGAGATTCCATCAGGGTACGTGTATTCCAGGGGTGCGCGGGAAGTATCACACGAAAAAGCAGCAGGGTACGTGTATTTCAGGGGTGCGCGGGAAGTATCACACGCAATTCCATCAGGGTACGTGTATTTCAGTGGTGCGCAGGAAGTATCACACGCGATTCCATCAGGGCACGTGTATTTCAGGGCTGCGCAGGAAGTATCACACGCAAAATCAGGAGGGTACGTGTATTTCAGGGGTGTGCGGGAAGTATCACACGCGATTCCATCAGGGTACATGTATTCCAGGGGTGCGCGGGAACTATCACACGTGATTCCATCCGGGCACGTGTATTCCAGGGGTACGCGGGAACTATCAAACGCGATCCCATCAGGGCACGTGTATTCCAGAGGTGTGCGGGAAGTGTCACACGCAAAATCAGCAGGGTACGTGTATTTCAGGGGTGCGCGGGAAGTATCACACGCGATTCCATCAGGGTACGTGTATTCCAGGGGTGCGCGGGAAGTATCACATGCGATTCCATCAGGGCACGTGTATTCTAGGGGCGCACGGGAAGTATCACACGCAAAATCAGCAGGGTACGTGTATTTCAGGGGTGCGCGGGAAGTATCACACGTGATTCCATCAGGGTACGTGTATTCCAGGGGTGCGCGGGAAGTATCACACGCAAAATCAGCAGGGTACGTGTATCTCAGGGGTGCGCGGGAAGTATCACACGCAATTCCATCAGGGTACGTGTATTCCACGGGTGCGCGGGAAGTATCACACGCGATTCCATCAGGGCACGTGTATTTCAGGGGTGCGTGGGGAACACTACACGTAAATTGGCCGTGTGGGTCCTCCCAGGTGTTCCCTCTAGACCCTCCAGGGCCTCTGCAGCCAGCCCACACCACAGGGGACCACCCTGCACCCCTGCCCATGTCCTGCGGCAGCCCATCCACCATGGCCATGCCCCCCAGCCAAGCCACATGTCACCTTGCACTACTGATCAACAATGCATGTCTCCCAGCACCCTCACCCCCAGCACTGTGGGGCACCTGCCAGCAGGCCCCCACACATGTCCAACTCATGTCCCCATGCACCCCCACCATCCAGCACTTTGGGGCACCCTCCACCAGGCCCACACTCATGTCTCCCTGCACCCCAACCCCCCACCAGTCAGGGGCACCCTCCACCAGGCCCCCACTCATGTCCAACTCATGTCTCCCTGCACCCCCACCCACCAGCATCCAGGGGCACCCTCCACCAGGCCCCCACTCATGTCTCCCAGCACCCCCACCCTCAAGCATCCAGGGGCACCATCCACCAGGCCCCCACTCATGTCTCCCAGCAAACCCACCCCCCAGCATCCAGGGGCACCCTCCACCAGGCCCCACTGATGTCCAACTCATGTCTCCCAGCACCCCCACCCTCCAGCATCCAGGGGCACCCTCCACCAGGCCCCCAATCATGTCTCCCAGCACCCCCACACCCCACCAGTCAGGGGCACCCTCCACCAGGCCCCCACTCATGTCTCCCAGCACCCCCACCAGTCAGGGGCACCCTCCACCAGGCCCCCACTCATGTCTCCCAGCACCCCCCTGCATCCAGGGGCACCTTCCACCAGGCCCCCACTCATGTCTCCCAGCACCCCCACCCCCCAGCACTGTGGGGCACCCTCCATCAGGCCCCCACTCATGTCTCCCTGATCCCCCACCCCCCAGCATCCAGGGGCACCCTCCAACAGGCCCCCACTCATGTCTCCCAGCACCACCACCCCCCAGCATCCAGGGGCACCCTCCACCAGGCCCCCACTCATGTCCCCCTGCACCCCCACCCCCCTGCATCCAGGGGCACCCTCCACCAGGCCCCCCCTCATGTCCAACTCATGTCTCCCTGCACTCCCACCCCCCTGCATCCAGGGGCACCCTCCACCAGGCCCCCACTCATGTCTCCCAGCACTCCCACCCCCCAGCATCCAGGGGCACCCTCCACCAGGCCCCCACTCATGTCTCCCAGCACCCCCAGCCCCCACCAGTCAGGGACACCCTCCACCAGGCCCCCACTCATGTCTCCCAGCACCCCCAGCTCCCACCAGTCAGGGGCACCCTCCACCAGGCCCCCACACATGTCTCCTAGCACCCCCACCCCCTGCATCCAGGGGCATCCTCCACCAGGCCCCCACTCATGTCTCCCAGCACCCCCACCCCTCAGCACTGTGGGGCACCCTCCATCAGGCCCCCACTCAAGTCTCCCTGCACCCCCACTCCCCAGCATCCAGGGGCACCTTCCACCAGGCCCCCACTCATGTCTCCCAGCACCCCCAGCCCCCAGCATCCAGGGGCACCATCCACCAGGACCCCACTCAAGTCCCCCTGAACCCCCACCCCCCTGCATCCAGGGGCATCCTCCACCAGGCCCCCACTCATGTCCAAATCATGTCTCCCAGCACCCCCACCCCCCAGCATCCAGGGGCACCCTCCACCAGGCCCCCACTTATGTCTCCCAGCACCCCCACCAGTCAGGGGCACCCTCCACCAGGCCCCCACTCATGTGTCCCAGCACCGCCACCCCCCACCAGTCAGGGGCACCCTCCACCAGGCCCCCACTCATGTCTCCCAGCACACCCACCGCCCAACATCCAGGGGAACCCTCTACGAGACCCCCACTCATGTCCCCCTGCACCCCCGCCCACCTGCATCCACGGGCACCCTCCACCAGGCCCCACTCATGTCCAGCGCACGTCTCCCTGCACCCCCACCCCCCTGCATCCAGGGGCACCCTCCATCAGGCCCCCACTCATGTCTCCCAGCACCCCCACCCCCCAGCATCCAGGGGCACCCTCCACCAGGCCCCCACTCATGTCTCCCAGCACCCCCAGCATCCAGGGGCACCATCCACCAGGACCCCACTCATGTCCCCCTGCACCCCCACCCCCCTCCACCAGGCCCCCACTCATGTCTCCCAGCACCCCCACACCCCACCAGTCAGGGGCACCCTCCACCAGGCCGCCACTCATGTCTCCCAGCACCCCCACCTCCCACCAGTCAGAGGCACCCTCCACCAGGCCCCCACTCATGTGCCCCAGCACTCCCACCCCCCAGCATCCAGGGGCACCCTCCACCAGGCCCCCACTCATGTCCCCCTGCACCCCCACCCCCCTGCATCCAGGGACACCCTTCACGAGGCCCCCACTCATGTCCAACTAATGTCTCCCTGCACCCCCACCTCCACCAGGCCCCCACTCATGTCTCCCAGCACCCCCACCCCCCAGCATCCAGGGGCACCCTCCACCAGGCCCCCACTCATGTCCAACTCATGTCTCCCTGCATTCCCACCCCCCTGCATCCAGGGGCACCCTCCACCAGGCCCCCACTCATGTCTCTTAGCACCCCCACCCCCCACCAGTCAGGGGCACCCTCCACCAGGCCCCCAATCATGCCTCCCTGCACCCCCACCCTCCACCAGTCAGGGTCACCCTCCACCAGGCCCCCACTCATGTCCAACTCATGTCTCCCTGCACCCCCACCCCCCAGCATCCAGGGGCACCCTCCACCAGGCCCCCACTCATGTCTCCCAGCACCCCCACCCCCCACCAGTCAGGGGCACCCTCCACCAGGTCCCCACTCATGGCTCCCAGCACCCCCAACCCCCTGCATCCAGGGGCACCCTCCACCAGGCCCCCACTCATGTCTCCCAGCACCCCACCCCCCAGTACTGTGCGGCACCCTCCACCAGGCCCCCACTCATGTCTCCCTGCACCCCCACCCCCCTGCATCCAGGGGCACCCTCCACCAGGCCCCCACTCATGTCCCCCTGGACCCCCACCCCCCACCAGTCAGGGGCACCCTCCAACAGGCCCCCACTCATGTCTCCCAGCACCCCCACCCCCTGCATCCAGGGGCACCCTCCACCAGGCCCCCACTCATGTCCCCCTGCACCCCCACCCCCCAGCACAGTGGGGCACCCTCCACCAGGCCCCCACTCATGTCTCCCTGCACCTCCACCCCCCAGCACTGTGGGGCACCCTCCACCAGGCCCCCACTCATGCCTCCCTGCACCCCCACCCCCCACCAGTCAGGGGCACCCTCCACCAGGCCCCCACTCATGTTCAACTCATGTCTCCTTGCACCCCCACCCCCCAACATCCAGGGGCACCCTCCACCAGGCCCCCACTCATGTCTCCCAGCACCCCACCCCCCAGCACTGTGGGGCACCCTCCACCAGGCCCCCACTCATGTCTCCCTGCACCCCCACCCCCCAGCATCCAGGGGCACCCTCCACCAGGCCCCCACTCATGTCTCCCAGCACCCCCACCCCCCTGCATCCAGGGGCACCCTCCACCAGGCCCCCACTCATGTCCAACTCATGTCTCCCTGCACCCCCACCCCCCTGCATCCAGGGGCACCCTCCACCAGGCCCCCACTCATGTCCAACTCATGTCTCCCTGCACCCCCACCCCCCTGCATCCAGGGGCACCCTCCACCAGGCCCCCACTCATGTCTCCCAGCACCCCCACCCCCCTGCATCCAGAGGCACCCTCCACCAGGCCCCCACTCCTTCCTACCACCCCTCACCCCCCAGCAGTGCAATTCGCCTGTGTACGTGTATATCAGGGTTGTGCGTGTAGTCTGACACGCGATATCAGCAGGGTACGTGTATTACGGGGTTTGCAGGAAGTTCCACAGGCGATTGCCCTGGGTACGTGTATTTCGGGGTGCGCGGGAAGTTCCACATGCGATTTCAGCAGGGTACGTGTATTCCAAGGTGCGCGGGAAGTTCCACACGCGATTTCAGCAGGGTACGTGTATTCCAAGGTGCAAGTGAAATTCCACACGCGAATCCAGCAGCCTACGTGGATTCCGGGGGTGTCGGCCAGTCCTACACGTGAATCCGCCGTGTGGGTCCTCCCAGCTGTTCAACCGACACCCTCCACAGCCCCTGCAGGTGGCCCACACCACAGGGGACTACCCTGCACATGTCCCGCAGGCAGCCCATCCACCATGCCCATGCCCCCCAGCCAAGCCCATGTCACCTTGCACTACTGCCTACCAACGCATGTCTCCCAGCACCCCCACCCCCCAGCACTGTGGGGCACCTGCCAGCAGGCCCCCACACATGTCCAACTCATGTCTCCCTGCACCCCCACCCCCTGCACTGTGGGGCATCTGCCAGCAGGCCCCCACACATGTCCAACTCATGTCCCCCTGCATCCCCACCCCCCAGCACTGTGGGGCACCCGCCACCAGGCCCCCACTCATGTCCAACTCATGTCTCCTTGCACCCCCACCCCCCTGCATCCAGGGGCACCCTCCACCAGGCCCCCACTCATGTCTCCCAGCACCCCCACCCCCCAGCATCCAGGGGCACCCTCTACCAGGCCCCCACTCATGTCCACCTCATGTCTCCCTGCACCCCCACCCCCCTGCATCCAGGGGCACCCTCCACCAGGCCCCCACTCATGTCTCCCAACACCCCCCACCAGTCAGGGGCACCCTCCACCAGGCCCCCACTCATGCCTCCCTGCACCCCCACCCCCCACCAGTCAGGGGCACCCTCCACCATGCCCCCACTCATGTCCAGCTCATGTCTCCCTGCACCCCCACCCCCCTGCATCCAGGGGCACCCTCCACCAGGCCCCCACACATGTCCCCCAGCCAACATGTCATCACAATCTAGATCCCTGGCCCTTATGGTCAGCCTCCAAATGCCAAACACCCACCCGAGTATTGCATCCACCCACTTAGAAATGGCAATAACATGATAGAACCCCAATTGCAAGTTTGGAAATGAACACATGTCCCTCACATACACCTAATGGGTGTCAGTGAATGTCAAAACCCATATCATGATATGCATGAAACCAATGAGATGATACTACACATTGAAGTTTGAAGAAAAAATATGTATTAAAAGCAACATAAATTGAATCAAAAATAAACAAACAAAAATGGGAATTTAAAAAAAAAAAAACAGCATGTCCGTGAAATAATGCAAAACCACAAATCATAATCCAAAGGAAAGGTGTCCAAAGTCACAGTCCACAAAAGTAAATCCAATGGAAAATTAAAATCGAAAACCATTGCTCCATGGGTAAATCATAAAAAAAAATGAAATGCGTTCCAGGACCCTCATCTTATCTTCCGACAAGTAGTCCCGGCGCCCCTTAGCATCCGCTGCCTTCAAGAGGCGCCGGGCCTTGTTGAGGGTCCTGGACCTGAAGTCCTCCCAGCGCTTCTTGACATGTTAGAAGTCGCGGACTGCCACCCCCTCTGCGTTGATGGCAGTCACGATGTCCGTCCAGATCCGAGTCCGTCCTTCCTTGTCGGCGTGCAAACTTCCGAAGAGGGCATCATACTGCCCCAGGACTTGCTCCACCAGGACACCAACTTCGGTGGCAGTGAAGCTGGTGCCCCTCTGCCTCTCTGGCCAGGGGTTGTCAGTGGTGCCAGATTTTGCAGTGCCCGACATGACAACCCCAGAGGCAGGAGTGGGTGGGCAACTGGGTCCTGGGGCTTGGCTGTGGAGCGATGGAATCCCAGTCGGGAGTCTTCCGTTCCAGCAGGTATGGTCACAGCAACAGCAACCCTGGCTGATGTGCAGGCAGCAAATGGCAGGGCACGTGGGCAGCAGGCAATCAGGCAGCGGCAGATGGCAGGTGGGAGCGTGCTCGGGCCTCTGGGGGGCAGTAATTCAGCCTACTGGGCAGGAGCGTGGTCTTCCGTGTGCTTACGCGTGGCCAGCTTGATACGGAATGATTTGGCACGTGAAAATCCAGCACATCTGCGTGTAATTCGACGAAAGGGCCTTAGCGCGTAAGCGCGTCAGCACACGTATGCGAATTCATTGGCCCAAAGGCCAACAACGCGTATGCGCGTCTGTGACGTGCGTGCGCGGGCGTTTCCCTGTACTCGGGTGCATGTTACACGTCCAATGACTGCACGAGTGTTAGCGCGTGTAATTGGAGGATGTGGCCTTAGCGCGTACACTCGGAAGTGACGCTGGACGTGTTGGCATGTTTAAAAGGTACCTGTGGAACGCCATTTCCTTGTACTTGCTTTTCGTGGAGAGCGAGTGGGTGAAATCTGTATTTCTTGTCGGTTCACACGCGATTTACTTCACGGCGTTCCAAGTTCGTACTCCCTGTTACCTCTGACAGCTTTTTCTCTGCTTGTCTTTTTCCTGGGCCTGTTTCCTCAAACAGCGTTCACTTCTCCTGTTGTCCTGTCTCCTCAGACAGCGTACAATTCTACTTTTGGCAGGGGTGTTGCCAACGCGCACACATGCGTATTTTACATGCGATTTTTCCTGGCAGACGGTGAGTTGCGCACATATTTGACATCTGTGCTTGGACCGTGTGTTGCCTACACCTTCAGAGGTCATTCTAGGCTGCGTGTGACACGCATACGTTCATTTTTGTGTTTCTGGGTGCCACAGCGTAGTGCAGTTTTTTTTTGGTCTAGGAGGGGTTGCGTGCACATTATCTACCTTTTTCGGGGTGCCTGTGTGATGCGTGACCCGTCATCTTCCCCCAGGGGTCACATACAGCCTTGCTAGAGCACTAGGGTACGAATTCCATCTAGTACCCTACCCCTTTGACCCCCAATTGCCCAGGACAATAGTTTACTGCAACTCACATACGCACAACAGCATCAGTGCCATGGTTGGGAGGCGAGCACGCGGTAAGGGTGGCAAAGGTGGGCGAGCTACAAGAGGTGGCCGTGGTAGATACGGTAGGGGACGTGGCCAGGACTTGCAGGGTGCCCCTAGCCCCCCATGTGTGGGGGACCAGTCAGGGACACCCATGCCCCCCCTGGTTGAGGGTAATGTGGCTGACACCATCCCTGCTCAGCCCTTGTTGGACCCGCCCATTGTGGCACCAGACTTGGCACTGGGTGACTCCATGGCTGACTTCCAGGTCAGCAGGTCTAGGCCACGTGTGGCGGTGCACGTTGGTGTCACCAGCCCACATGGATCAGGGGCAGCTATGTCATCTGCTGCCCCAAGTAGGCAGGGTGGGGAGGCTGCAGGGGCAGCTGCGGCTCCATCCACCCCAGCTCTGAGTGTCCCAGCCAGAACAGTGTCGGTCCTAGTCCATCCTGCTGACGTTCCCCCTGACCACATCACACTTCAGCTAATGCCTGCACCAACTCCCATGGTGAGTGTTAATTCCCACACTCCTAGTCCACAGTCCACCGGGACTCCTGCCCCTAGTGTCCAGAGCGGCGTAGGACACTCAGTATCACTACTACCTTCCAAGCGGAAGAGGAAGAGTGCTTGTCCAGTACAGGCTGATGCCCCAGACACGGCTACACAGTCCGGCCCACCAAGGAAGCCCTGCTTCAATCGGGTCGAACTTGATGCACTTGTGGAGTATGTGTCCGCACATGACAGAGAAATGGTGATTACTGCAGGATGCAAGACCACACCTGCACAATGTCAGGCACACTGGCAGACCATTGCGGAACTCATAAGTGCCCTTGGATTCGTGAGGCACACAGCTAATGATTGCTACAAGCGCTGGAATGACCTTAAGCGCAGGGCAAAGAAAAAGCTGGCCTCAAGTCATGCCGCAACTCTAGTGACTGGAGGTGGGTCTCCGGCAGAGGACATAGAACTCACTCCACATGGGTATGTTGCTGGGACCTACGTCACAGAGGAACAGATACAAGGCGTGGGAGACCTGCCAGATTACGAGGCATTATCCGGTGAGTGCACATGCATGTGTGTGTCATCCATGTGCATGGCGTGTGTGTGAGTGCTTCTGATTGAGTGCCAGGTGAGGGTGTGTGTGCCTGAGTGGTTTGGGTCACCCATGTGCTTCATCCAAAACATTCTGCGCACCAGGATTTGGGTGTTGCAGTATCCCTTCTGGCAACAGTAGACATTCAGCCCAACCTCACGCCAGTTGCCCTTGAATTGTCATCTTGCCACAACATAGTTGCATGTTATTCTGTGTTCATTCAGGCTGATTGTCTGCATTCCACCACTTTCACTAGGCATGTTTCAGTCCTATTGTCACATGTGTGACATGGCTAGGGTACATGCCATCTGTGTGATGGCATGTGTCATGTATGTGTATTGGACATGCCAATCACAGGCCAATGTGTGATGGCACTGCTAGGCAGCATGCAGCAAATTTGTTGGTCTTCCATCTTGGTGTCATCAATATGTGCCATTTGCCTCCCCTTCATACGCAGTGACAGTGCATGCATGGGAGGGTTATAGTCATGTGGGACATGTGTCAATGAAGTACTGTTTCTGTTGCTTCTCAGCCCTAATTGTGTTCCATGCTGCTAATGCCTGTTCCCATTTCTTTTCTTTCATGGGATGACGCACTTGATACTGCTGGGGTTGTGGAGATGGTGGAGACCCAAGAGGGGTCTCAGGCCCGACCAGGCACCAGTGAGGGACGTGGTGTGGTGGTGGGTGAGAACCCACACTTGCTGCAGGCCGTCATCTCAAGGGGTGTCTCTGGGTGCACCTCCCCCGAGCTCTATTCAGGTGTCGATTCGGATGATGAGACCTATGTGCCGTCGCAGGTAAGTGTCTCTGGGAGGGATTCTGTACTGTCCAACCCACCTGCACCAGGGGTAGAACCCTCAATGGGGATGTCAGTGTTGGTAGGTCAGCCTTTGATGGTTACGGATGCAGGGTCACACTCCGCTACATCTGATCCTGTTCCTGGGCCAGCAGATCAGAGGGGGAATGCAGTCCTGCAGCCTCAGGCAGTGCCGGCACAGCAAGGCGCAGTTCGCCTTGCCCCAGACAGGTGTGGTGCCCGCCGACGCGGTGGCCGTACGCCACCAGGCAATACCGCATGGGAGCAATCCATATACGGTATGGCAAACCAACAGGCAGCATCAACTGAGATGATGGCTCAGGCCATGGAT